>NC_059108.1:98111991-98722834 GCF_020740685.1 Jaculus jaculus | reverse complement strand
AATTCCCCAGTACCCAAGTAAGCCAGAGGCACAGGGTGGCATATGTGTCTAGAGTTTGTTTGCAGTGGCTGGGGGCCTTGGAACTCCCATTCTCTCTCCTCTCTCAAGTAAATAAATATTTTTAAAATATACATATATATTATAAAAAATAAAAACTGAATAGAATTTATCCCTTGTCTTCTTTAAACTTGAGACCAATTTGCTAAACAGTCCAACCCACAAAGCAGGTCACTGTGGAGTTCTTCTTTTCCTTTCTTTAAAATATTTTTTTTACTTATTAGCAGGAGAACGAATGGGCATGCTAGGGCCACTAGCCACTGCAAACAAACTCCAGACTCGCATGCTACCATATGCATCTGGCTTATGTGGGTTCTGGGGAGTTGAACCTAGGTCCTTAGGCTTTTCAAGCAAGCACCTTAACTGCTAAGCCATCTTTCCAGTCTCCCTCCCTCCCTCCTTCCCTTCCTTCCTTCCTTACTATTAATATTTTATTTTATTACTGATTTAAGGGAGGCAGAGAGAGAGAGAAAATGGGCATGTCAGGGCCTCCAACCACCGCAAATGAACTCCAGACGCATGTACCACTTTGTGTCTGGCTTATGTAGGTACTGGGGAAGCAAACCTGGGTCCTTAGGCTTCATAGGCAAGCAACTTAACTGCTCAACCATCCCTCCAGCTCCCTTTCCTTCTTTCAATCCACTCAGTGATCAAATAAAACAGCAAGGACTGGACTTGGCCTGGATTCTTCCCCAGTTACATTTCTAGGAACTGTTCTGCTTTTTACTGTAGTGACAGAGAGAAACTGTTTCCCACCTTTGGGTCACTATTTAAGTTGTTCATTCTGTTAACAATGCCTTCTCTTCTCCCTTCCCTTCCCTTCCTAATAGCCGCAGATGATTTTAACTAAGGTATTTCTTCTCAAGAAGCCAATCAGAACTCCTAATATCCAGGTTAACAGCTTATTTTTTTCTTATTCATCTTAATTTTCCATTACCTATTTTCTTTTCTATTGCTTCTATGACAGGTGACTCAGGACAGGCTCGGGATATATTCATGACAGCTATTCACCATGTAACTTTAAGATCAAATATAATCCCATTTTTCTATTCACACATCTTTCTTCTAATATTTATCCTAAAAGAATTTAAAGATGCTAAGGAAATAACTCTGTTGGTAAAGCCCTTGAAAGCCTGAGAACCTGAGTTCAATCCCCAGTACCTATGTAAACATATCAGGCACAGTGGCACATGCTTACAACCTCACTGCTGAGGAGGTGGGGACAGTGCCAGCCCATTAGTCTAGCCCAAATAGTGAGCTTTAGGCTAATGAGAGATCTTGTCTTAAAGAAGGCAGATAACATACATGAGAGGCACCCAAGGTTGTCTGCTGGCCTCCACGCACAAATAAATTATTTTAAAGACAATTTGGATTATTATACAGTATATGTTATTTACTTACTCTAAGCACCCTGGACTTTTTTACAACCTTAATAGGTGAATCAACTTCACTGTTTTTCTGATCCTAGATAAGATAAATACATAAACACTTTAAGTGAAATATAGCTAACTCTTTAAAGGAAAAAAAAAAAACAATCATTGTGATTATATTGCTGTGATTAAGGAATGACTTACCTCAGGAGATTTCAGAACATTTCCTCTAGGTTTCTTAGTTTTTCTTAGGAAAATCTCATCTTCACTTTCATTACTGAATATATGTTCATCTATAATCATTAAAAAAATGACTCTGGTCAATAGATTAAAAAATTTTATAAATATTTTTACTTATTTGCAAGGAGAGAGAGGGAGGGAGGGAGAGAGAAGAGGGGTGCTAGGACCCCTAGTTGCTGTAAATGGATTCCAGTTGCATGTACCACTTTGTGCATCTGGCTTTAAATGGGTACTGGGGAATTGAATCTGGGTCATTTTCAGGGAAGTGCCTTAACCATTGAGCCACTTCTCCATTTCTCCAGTCCCACAAAAAATTATTTTATTAATAGCTGCAATAGAAAATATTTCTGCAAAACTTAGAAGGCAGAGGTAGGAGGATCATTGTGAGTTCTAGACCAGCCTCAAACTACAGAGTTCCAGGTCAGCATGGGCTAAAGTGAGACCCTACCTCAAAACAACAACAAAAAGATCCAGAAAATATTTCTGACAATCTCAATATTTATTTACTTTTCTTTATAAGGTCACCAGAATTTTGGGCAAAAAATTCAGCATGGGAAGAGAGAAAAAGAGAGGAAGATAAAGTACAATATCCTTTACTTACAAATTATATATATGTATATGTGTGTGTGTGTGTGTGTGTGTGTGTGTGTGTATGTATATGTGTGTGTGTGTGTATATATATATATATATATATATATATATATATATATATATATATATATATATATATATATATATATGTAGGGTCTCTCTAGCCCACGCTGACCTAGAACTCACCTTGTAGTTCCAGGCTGGCCTAGAACTCATAGAGATCCTCCAACCTCTGCCTCCCAAGTGCTAGGATTAAAGGTATAAACCACCATGTTTGGCTCAAATGCATATTTAAATCAGGTTCAATGTTAAAAATTATGGTGGCACAAGCCTTTAATCCCAGCACTGGGGAAGAAGAGGTAGGAGGATCACCATGAGTTCAAGCCACCTTCAGACTACATATTGAAATCCATCAGCCTGAGCTAGAGTGAGACCCACCTCATAAAACAGCAAAAAATAAATAAAATAAAATATAGGGCTGGAGAGATGGCTTCCTGGTTAAGACGCTTGCCTGCATGCATCTGGAATTTGCAATGGCTAGAGGCCCTGGCATGCCTATTCCCTCTATCTGCCCCCCCATAAATAAATTTAAATATAAAGAGGGAACAAAATATAATTTTATTATTTCATGTTTCTAGATCTAAATCATGAAATATAGGCTATTCATATATTACAAGGTTTATTTTGATCTTTGTGCGTATATATACACACGTTTGTATACAAGCACAAAATAAAATTTGGTAATTTGGTCACCAATATCTACAACTACATATTGGGGATAGGACAATGCTGGTGACAAAACACTTAGGCTACCAATTAGAGAATGCACTTCCCATCTGAGCGCAGTCTCTGGCACAAAATAAAGCAAAATATCCAAGCCCTGGTGATGATTAATCTCACTTGATTACATCTAGCATCACATAGGAGACAAATCCCTGGGTATGTCTGTGAGGGAGTTTGTAGATGCACCCAAACACAGGGCAGCACCATCACATAGGCTTGAATTTAGGACTGAAGACAGAGACAGAGCTGTGTGTAGCATTCACTGTTTTCTACCCCTCATGATAGACTGCATCCCCCTAAACAGTAAGATGAAATAAATCCTTCCTTAAGTTACTTTTGTCATGTATTTGTCACAGCATGTAGAAAAGTATCTAACATAGCCCTCATTTATGAAATCAAGCAATTCATACTTTCAGGTACTTTCCCCAGTTTCATAAATTTTGATTAAGGATCCATTTTTTATTTTATCTTATTTTAAAAAGAGAAGAGAGAAAGGCAGATAAAGAGGGAGAGAATAGGCATGACAGGGCTTCTAGCCATTGCAATGTGTGCCACCTTGTGTGTTTGGCTTTACATGGGTACTGGGGAACCAGACCTGGGCCCTTTGGCTATGCCAGCAAGCACCGTAACTGCTAAGCCATCTCTGCAGTCTAAAAATACATTTCCGCGTCTTTACAAAACCTTGTATAAAATCTTTGTGGTGGTTTTAAGCTATGTCCACAAACCCTTAAGATTCTCCTCCCTAGTGAATCACAATTCCTTCCCTTTTGAGTGTAGACCACACTCAATGATTTGTTTGTGATAAATATAATGAAGAACAGGGGGCTGTTTGTGAGTGAAAGTCATAAAAGGCATTGAGACCTCATTGTGTTTTTCTCTAACATCATTGAACTGGGAAAATCCAGAAGCTATTTTTTTTGTTTGTTTTTTCAATGTGTTATCCAGGCTTGCCTGGAATTCATGGGTTCAAGCATCCTTTTGCCTCAGTCCTGAGTAGATGTAAGTTTTTTAACAGATTCCTTAATATATGACAAATCTTTTGATAGGACAAACTTTTCAAGAATTTTCTCAAAGTTAGGATGACACATCATGAGGAAAAGCATCTTTCAACCATAATACCTATAGGTTCAAGGAAATATATGAATAAATTTACATATTAAAACAACATCAGGGCTGGAGAGATGGCTTAGCTGCTGAAGTACTTCTCTGTGAAGCTAAGGACCCAGGTTTGATTGCCACATGAGCCAGATGCACAAGATGGCACATGTGTCTGGAGTTTGTTTGCAGTGACTAGTGCACCCATTCTCTCTATCTGCCCCCCCCATAAATAAATGAATAAATAAACAAATAAAATATTTAAAACTTAAAAAAAAAACATGATACTAGCTTTGTAGCTCAGGCTGACCTCGGATTATAAATGTGTACTGCCACAATACTCAGCACTTATCTCCAATTATCTAGTCTCTCTAAAATTTTAAAGTTAGATCATAGCAATTCAGAGATTTCTCTTGACTTTGTGGTCTAGTCTTAGTCTTCTAAATATGATGTTATTTTTCAAATATTTTTGTTAAGCAAGTACTTCAAACAGTCCCAAAATGCTTTAATTACTTTGTTTATCATCATCATCATCACTATTGATTTTTCTGAGGTAGGGTCTCAGTATAGGCCAGGATGACCTGGAACTCATTCTATAGCTCCAGGCTGGCCTCTAACTCACAGAGATCCTCCTACCTCTGCTTCCTGAGCGCTAAGATTAAAGATGTGTGCAATGTCTGGCTTGTTTCATTTAATGTTCAAATTTTTCTTTGTTGTTTTCAATATATTTAGGTTGCAAATATTCTTGAGGAGCCCCTTCCAATCTATTCTAACACTTTATCATCCTCTGAAGCATCCTCTGAACAGTCAACATTGTTCACTTGATAATTACTTCTGTGTTTTCCTGACACCTTTCAAATGTCTGACACATGATTATGTTTTATAACCAAGTAAGGCCTACTTATATATTTTTGAATACTTTGCACTAAATAGCATAATACATTCCCAGGGCATGAGATAAAAATCTGCTGTCAGAAGAGGGCCCAGTGTGGTGGTGCATCTTTTAATCCCAGCACTGGGGAGGCAAAAGTAGGAAATGGCTATGAGTTCAAGGCCACCCTTGGACTACATAGTGAATTCCAGGTCAGCCTGGGCTAGAATGAGACAAACAAACACAACACAACAAAACAAAAACAGAAGAGGGGCTATTAGAAATAAGGTGTTCTGTAGAAGTGGGGTGTAGGACAAAAGAAGGTAAGGGAGGAGATTAAGATCAAACTTGATTATACTCATGTATGAAAACTATCAGTAAACAAGTTTTTAAGATTAACCAGAATTATCATCCTAGAACAAGTCAATGGTTTTATAAAGATGGAACCTTACCTTCAGTAGAACGGTGGGATTGATGCAGACAGACTTGATCACTGCTTTTGGCCTTTTTTAGAGAAAATTCTAAATCATCAAAAGTTGAATTCAAAGTTTCTCTATTAGAATCTGGGGTCTTAACCATTTCTTCTCTTATCTTAGAACACAAGTTTAATGTGTGTGATGCAGACTGTGGTGTACACATCACCTTTTCCTTTACTGCCAAGGAAAACTGAGGCAATTCAAGTACTTGGCTGTCCGCTGCTCTCGGTGGAAAACGTGAATGATGTGTACAGTGCTTATCTTCTTGGGATGAGAAAGGCATAGCTCCACTTATGAACTGCTCAACGCAATCTCGTGAAATGGAACGTGCACCCTTTATCTGCTTAATATCTGAATGTCTTCCAGACAGATCCCCCACCTGTTTGCTGGTATTTGTATTTGCATGCCCCATGCTTTCATCATCAGAATCTGAGCTACAAAACCCTAAATCAAAGGTAACGGAAAATAAATCCCTAGAGCTATCAAAGGCATAGTCATTGCTCTTCAATTTTTCATGTCCATCTTCCAAACCTTCACATGACTTCGAATGATTAAAATCAGAGATGACTTGCTCTTCAGGTTCAGAATTAACATTGGACAAAAGCTCATCAGAAATTAAGAACTGAGAGACGGGAGCCTCTTCACTCTCAAGAATTTTATGTGACATAAACCAAGATTTGCAATTACCATTAAAGGGAGAAAGGCTCACATCACTGATTTCATTATCATCTTCAAATAATAGTAAACTCCCATCCTGATCAGTGTGCAATACTGGGAGGTCATTATTACCTTCATGGGTTTTATTCTCAGCTAAATTCTTTGCAGGGTCTATATATATTTGAGCAGAACTGTTAGATACTAAATGTTTATATCTACTATTATTAGCTACCTCAGCCCCAGACTTGTCACCAAAGCAGGACTCATCAGAAATCTTCTCATTGGCTGTATCAGAATGACAACTTTTTTCAAAAGGATGATTATTATGTCTAAATGAGCCCAAGTCTAAATTTTGTTGTGAAATCATAGTTGAATGTGACAATAAACAGGTGGGTTTATAATTTTGTACCTGTTCTGTGTAAGGCAGGCAGTGCAAATTCTCAAGTCCCAAACCCTTAGTCGTAATTTCACATTCCAAGTCTGAGAGTGCACCGAGAGGAGGGGGAGAATGGGATAAAAATCTCTCTACATTCGCTAATACTTCTTTTGTCAATGAAGGGCAATTAGAAAATTGTTCATTTGTTTGAGCTATACAGAGCTCTTCAAATTCAAGAAACAAATTTAATGAAATTGATTTCTCATCACTGAAACTATTATAACCAGAATCTACAGAATTTCCAGCAAATAAACCCAATTTGTCTGTAACAGGACACTCTGTAAGCATCATATCTGGACAATTAGAGGCATTGTCATTGGTCGCACATGTGGTGGCACCTACACCAGTATTTGATGCCCTTCCTTCATGTGACAGGTCTGCCTGCAAACCAGCTTCCACAGAATTCCTGTCAGTATCTAAAGAATCCACATCGTCATTAATTTCCTTATTAAGTTGGTCTTTTCTCATTTCTTTAGAAGCTTTTCTCTTTAGAGAAATAATTTTAGTCAGCTTGGGATGAGTTTGTTTAAAATTTTCATCACATTCTTCATCAGATTTTATCACTGAGAATAAACTGCCTCGATTTATATCCTGCATAAATGAAGATTTTTTGTGAGTAATACTGGGGTCATTGGAAAGATTACAATATTCATTCTGGGGAGCACTAAATGTGGAGATAACATCTTCCATTTTTAAGTAAGGCTTCAGTTCCAATTCATAGCTGCATTCATCCTAGAAACAAGAGACATGAAGAGGTCACAGGAAAACAAAAGAACACTAATTCTCAGAAATGAGTTTCAATCTACAGTAAAAATCTTTTCAAAAACTATCTTATTTAAACTATTTTGTTTTAAATCTTAAAAACTCTGACAAGGGCTGGAGAGATGGCTTAGTGATTAAGGTGTTTGCCTGCAAGGCCAAAGGATCCCGGTTTGATTCTCCAAGACCCATGTAAGCCAGGTGTACAAGGGGTGTATGCATCTGAAGTTAGTTTACAGTGGCTACAGGCCCTGGTGCACCCATTCTCTCTCTCTCTCTCTCTCTCTCTCTCTCTCTCTCTCTCTCTCTGCTTCTGTCTCTCACTTGCTCTCTCAAAATGGATAAAAAAAAAAAATCTGACAAATCAAGAAATGCCATTACTGTGGAACTATGGTGTTATCTTTAATCAGTTAATTTTTTTTAAATTTCAGTGCTGAATACACAGAAGAGACAATTCCTTGTTAGTATAGTGCTGACTACCTCCCCGCATGGGAGACTGGCACTTGGTTTTCTCAGGAAGTGGCACAAAAGTATCTGCTAGGCATGGTGGCATACACATTTAATCCCAGCACTCAGGAGGCAGAGGTAGTATGAGCCCTGTAAGCAGGATGCCAGCCTGAGATTACACAGTGAGTTCCAGGTTAGCCTAGGCTAGAGTGACACCCTGCTCGAAAAAAATAAAAAGAAAAGTAACTGTCCAAGGGGTGGGGGAGATGGTTCAGTGGAAAAAGTGCTTGCAGTGCAAATGTGAATGCCTGAGTTTGGATCCCCAGAACCCACAAAAAGGTAGACAATGTAACGATAGTATTTGCAATCTCAACACTCCTGGGACAGAAGAGACAAAGATAGAATTACTTGGAAGTGTATGGGCTAGATAGCCTGTCAAAGAGAGGCCTTGTCTCAAAGGTTAAGTACCAAAAATTGAGGTTAATCTCTGACCTCCACACGTGTGCAGTGACATGTGCATGACATACTCACACATATAAATATGCACACACACACACACACACACACACACACACACACACACACATATCAAAGAGAGAAAAGATGAGCCAGGCGTGGGGGCACATGCCTTTAATCCCAGTACTCAGGAGGCAGAGGTAGGTGGATCGCTGTGAGTTCGAGGCCACCCTGAGACTACATAGTGAATTCCAGGTCAGCCTGGGCTAGAATGAAAACCTACCTCAAAAAAACAAAACAAAAAAAAAAAAATTTAATTTAATTTAAAAAAAAAAGAGAGAGAGAGAGAAAAGAAAAGAAACTGCTCAAGAAATTAATAATTCACTGAAGCACCATCAGGAGATACCAAAGAACCTACATGATAGAGAATATTCCAAGAAATCCTAAAGCAACAAGAATCCTAAATTAGTTATAAATAATTTATATAAATCATTAAACATACTAAAATTATATTGTGATATGATATTTAGATAATATTCTTATAATTAAACTTATTTCTTCTCTCAAGGCAAAACAACTGGTTCCTTATTAAAATCACAAAGAACTTACAAAATAAAATACTCATAGATATAATTGCTTATACTATTTCTTTTTCTAATACTAATTACTTCAAATTAAGAGTATAGGTGGACTTTATGCCACTGCCATGGGTCCCCATGCTAGTCTGGGCCCACCCTCCCAGCACTGCTTTGTGCACCCCCACCTCAGGGAACCCAGATGAATCCTGGGGCTGCACAGCGGGTCTTGGTGCTCTACAGGGAGAATCACGTATTTGTACCACCAGTATAGTGATGTACCTCTTCTGACGTTAGAGTAGATCAAGGACTGAGTTCTGTATGTCTTGAAACTCTATGGCAAGATTGATCCTGAAAAGCTCTTGGTCAATTCTCATTCCCATTTTATGAAACACCTGGGCTTAGACAGTTTGGACCAAGTGGAGATTATTATGTCCATGGAAGATGAGTTTGGGTTTGAAATTCCTGATATACGTGCAGAAAAGTTAATGTGTCTACAGGAAATTGTAAATTCCATTGCAGATAAGAAGGATGTACATTAATAAAGCTATCAGAGCCCCTTCCTCACTGAGAGCACTTAGGTAACACTGGCAAGTATCTGTAAGTGAGAACACATTGTGGCATCATTGCTGACTGATATGAATTCTGGTGGACTTGTATTTAAATTGTCTAAATGTTTTGTCCTTTGGAAAGAAATCTATTATGAAACAAACAAAAAAAAAATGAAGAAGAATATAACAGTTGGGGCTGGAGAGATGGCTTAGTGGTTAAGGTGTGTGCCTGCAAAGCCTAATGATCCAGGATCAATTCCCCAACACCAATGTAAAACCAGACACACAAAATGGCACATGCATCTAAGTTCATTGCAGTGGCTGGAGGCCCTCTCACACACCCATTCTCTTTGTCTCTCTCTGCTTGAAAAAAAAAAAAATCTAACAGCTTAGCCAAGCATGGTAGTGCATGTGTTTAATCTCAGCATTTGGAAGGCAGTGGTAGAAGGATCACTGAGAATTTAAGGCCAGCCTGAGACTACCAAGTAGGTTCTGGGTCAGTGTGGGCTAGAGTGAAACCCTACCTCAAAGAAAAAGAAAACTGTAACAGTTTAGCATTCTAGCTTCATCATATGTCAGAGAAAGTTATAGACTGACAAGCACATGCCTACCAAGGATTCCAGTACTTGGGAGGCTGAAGTAGGAGTGTTTCACAGTAAAGTTTAGCCTGGACTACATTGCAAGACTTTGTCTCCACAAACTGAGAGAGAGATATAGACATACAGACAGACAAAGGTAAAGGTAATAAGTGAGCTCTACCTCTTCATGTCTCATTCCTTCTATCACTTGCATGATGTTTACAAACTGGTGGCATCGATCAGAATGGTCAACCTGATGGGTAGGAAAAGGGTGATCTTGCCATAGTCTCCATTCAGAGAGAGAGAGTTGATGAGCTCCCATGGTTGGCTCTTGAGTCTTAATTAAGAATTTACCCAATGACAAAAAGAGAAAAACAAACATAAAATGAGAAAAGCAGACATATATACTCACTGAAATTTCACAAACTGATTTGAAAGATACAGCAATTAATATGTAGATAATAAGCTTCACTCAAATCATTTGACTTTATTTAGGCACTCTCAACTATAAATCTCAGTGAAATAAAAAGGAAAATAACCTCAAAGTATAAGCATCTTTAAAATCAGTTGCCATGAGTTTCAATTTTATCATAGTCTATTTTTATAGTTCCCATGAGAACAGAAATACATGAGAAAATGTTTGGCTTTGAAACTACTACAGTGTTAGATTTAGACCCTACAATATACAAAGGAGGCAGATTAATTAAAAACTGAATCAAAAGCCATGTGTGATGGCACATGCCTTAAGTCCCAGCACTTAGGAGGTAACAGTATTGCTGTGAGTTTAAGGCCAGTCTGGGACTACAGAGAGAGTGTCAGAACAGCTTGGGCTAGATAGAGTAAGACCCTACCTCAAAATGAATACTGAAACAAACAAACAAACAAACAAACAAACAAAAATATTGAAAAATCCCAAAACACATAAGGGAAATACCCAAGCAAACCATGCCATCCTTCAGGGTAAAATATACAGCCCTGCAAGATTAGAAATGCTTGTGTAGTAAAAAACTATGAAGAAAAAGCATAAGTTATATAAAAATAAATTATACAAAAATGACAAGCCAAGAATATTGGCTCATGCTTATGCTTCCAGCACTCTGGAGGGTAAAGTAGGAGGGTTTCTATGAGTTCAAGACCAACTTAGACTACAGAGTAAGCTGAGTTAGAGTAAAAGACCCTATCTCAAAAAAAAAAAAAAAAACACATAACAAAAATAACTATATATAATAAGAAAATCAGGGCTGGAGCGATTGCTCAGCAGTTAAAGGCACTTGCCTGCCAGCTGATTTCCCAGTGACCCACATAAGGTAGATGCACAAATCAGTATATGCATCTGGAGTTGGTTTGCAGTAGCAAGAGAGCCTGGTACACTCAATTCATTTTATCCTCTCTCCCTCTCCTTCTCGAGAGAAACCTATCTCGAAAAAACAAAAAAAAAATACAAAAAGTAAACAAACAAATAAACAAAATCAACTTACTGTTCTGCTTTCCTCATCTTCTAAAGATGGAAAGTGAACTGGAGGCAATGTTATTTCCTTAATTTTATCACTGTCTCTTAATCTATATAGTCTGTTCCATAATGAAAATTCTTCTTCTGATAAGAACCCATTTTTATTTGAGGAATTTTGCCTTGTTCCTGCAAGTTAAAAACATACTTTAAAGGAGGTTAAAAATATCTGCATGGAGCGGGGTATTAATCCCAGAATTTGAGAGGTACAGGTAGGAGGATTGCTGTGAGTTCAAGGCCACCCTCCGACTATACTGTGAACTTCAGGTCAACCTGGGCTAGAGTAAGACCCTACCTCGAGAAACCAAAACAGCAACAACAAAAATCTGCATGGCAAGCCTAAAATGGTGGCATACATCTTTAATCCCAGCACTCAGGAGGCAGAGGTAGGAAGATCACTGTAAATTCCTGGCCAACCTGGGACTACAGAGTGAATTCCAGGTCAGCCTGGGCTACAGTGAGACCCTACCTCAAAAAAAAAAAAAAAAAAATCTGCATGGCAAAGTATATATATCAACTCAAACTCTACTGACTTAAGTCTATTCACTTCTAATTCTGCTAAAGCATTCATTCCACTTCTGAAAACAGGGTTGGCATACAAACCTACTGTTCGTTACTTCCTGATTTTACAAGTCTCCTCAACATTGTTCACCTCTTTGACGGTACCCTTTTGACTAGGAGCCATGTAGTATTTATCTTTCCATGAAAACCACTTTTTTACTTAGAAGACAAAATTAGGTCAATAAGAAGACAGATTTTTCAACATAAGGAAGAATCCTCTCTATCATACTGGAGAATTCAAGAATAAAGTAAACTCTGATAAAGAAAATAGGGCTGAGTCAGGCGTAGTGGCGCATGCCTTTAATCCTAGCACCCAGAAGGCAGAAGGTAGGAGGATCGCCATGAGTTCAAGGCCACTCTGAAATTACATAGTGAATTCCAGGTCAGCCTGGGCAAGAGTGAAACTCTACCTCAAAAAACAAAAACAAAAACAAAAAAAAAACAAAACAAAGTAAAAGAAGACTGATTGAGATGGGAGGGGTATGATGGAGAATAGAATTTCAAACGGGAAAGTGGGGGGGAGAGGGTATTACCATGGGATATTTTTTATAGTCATGGAAAATGTTAATAAAAATTGAGAAAAAAAAAAGTAAAAGAAAAAAAGAAAGAAAGAAAAGAAAAATAGGGCTGGAGAGATGGCTTAGCAGTTAAGGCATTTGCCAGCAAAGCCAAAGGACCCAGATTGGGTTCCTCAGTACCCTTGTAAAGCCAAATGCACAAGGTGGAACATGTATCTGCGGATCATTTGCAGTGGCCAGAGGACCCGGCAGGCTCATTCACTCTCTCTCTTTCTCTATCTCTCTCAAAATAAACAAATAAATAAAACACAACTTTAATCCCAGCACTTGGGAGGCAGAGGTGGGAGGATTGCTGTGAGTTCTAGGCCGCCCTGAGACTATGTAGTGAATTCCAGGTCAACCTGGGCTACAGCAACACCCTACCTTGAAAAAAACCAAAGCACCTTGCTGTACTGCTCAGGGTAGCTTTTTAAATCCAGGGCTCAGGAATCTTCCTGCCGCCTATATAGCTAAGAATAATGATATAATTTTTATTAACAGCTATTCAAACCGGGCATGGTGGTGCATGCCTTTAATTCCAGCACTGGGGAGGCAGAGGTAGGAGGATCGCCGTGAGTTCAAGGCCACCCTGAGACCACATAGTGAATTCCAGGTCAGCCTGGGCTAAAGTGAAACCCTACCTCATAAAATAAAAAAAAAAAGCTATTCAAGTTCAGACTGAAAATTCATTAAACAAGGACACAGCAGGAAACATTCCTACCTCCACAGGCATGATGGTCCCCAAGTCTTTCACAAGCTTCTAAGAGTATTAGGTGCTGTATGACCTATGTGATCCTTTACTAGCCCTCCTCAAAGATCAAGTAAAACACAAATAAATTTTCCTCATTTTCATTTTTAATTTTTATTTATTTGCACATTTAAGTGTGTGTGGGTACCCCAGGACCTCCTGCCATTGCAAACAAATACCAAACAGAGGTGGAGAGATGGCTCACTGGTTAAAGGCTCTTGCTTGCAAAGCCTGATAGCCTGAATTCAGTTCCTCAGTACCCACATAAATCCAGATGCAAAGTAGTGCATGTGTCTGAAGTACATTTGCAATGGCAAGAGGCCCTGGCATGCCCATTCTTTCTTCTGCTTCTCCCCACTCTTCAAATGAATTAATAATTATATATAGATATAGATATGTTTTTTAAAAAAGCCAGGTGTAATCCAGCACTAAGGAAGCAAAGGTAGGAGGATTGCTGTGAGTTTGAGGCCAGGTAGGACTAAAGAGTGAATGCCAGGTCAGCCTGGTCTACAGGGAGTCCCTAACATACCTACACCCACACAAACACTAGACACTTGCACCACTTTTGTGTCTGGCTTATGTGAATGGTTTGGGAATTGAAACCTGGGCTGTTAGGCTTTGCAAGCACCTTTAGCCATTGAACAATCTTTTCAGCCCCAAGGCTCTTCATTTTCACAGTGCAAATACTCCGTGAAGTTTTCTTAGTATCAGCAAAGCCTTGGCAGTTCAAATACTAGCAACACTCTCTTTACTAACTGTGCTCCTTACTGCAGACTATCTGTGTCAGAACGGTGACTGTGTCTCTCTCTTGGGTCAGTGTGGCCGTGCCCTAATGTCATCACTCTGTCTTAAGGATGACAATTTATTTACTTGTTTATTTTTATTTATGTTTTTGTTATTTAAAAAAATTTTTTTTCTTTTATTATTTTATTTCAGAGAGAGGGGGGTGGGAGAGAAAAATGTGCAGATAGACAGAATGGGTGTGCCAGAGCCTTCCACCTCGACAAACAAATTCCACACATGTGTCATCTTGTGCATGTGGCTTACATGAGTCCTGGGGAAATCAAACCTGGGTTCTTTGACTTTGTAGGCAAATGCCTTAACTGCTCAGCTATCTCTCCAGCCCTGCTTGTTACTTTTGAGACAAAGTATCATTATAGCCCAGGCTGACCTGGAACCCATTCTGTAGCCCAGGCTAACCTTTAACTCACAGAGATCCTCCTACCTCAGCCCCCTGAGTGTTGGGATGAAAGGCATGTGCAACTACACCTGGCTCTAAGATACCAATTAAAAAAAAAAGTTTCTCCTTTGTGAAAAAGGAGACTGTCCTTTTCCATTTCTTAGACCATTTCCAGAGACACCTAGTACTGGTTAATCCTTCCTTTAATCCTCTTTGGCAGAGATACAGGTATAAATCCAGTAAAGGCTAATAAGCAGGCTGCTATCCATTTTTTAAAACCAGAGGTATTTTTCTTATGGGTCTAGAAACTATGTCTTCAAAATGTAAACATCAAGGAA
Organism: Jaculus jaculus; assembly: GCF_020740685.1. Lineage (NCBI taxonomy): Eukaryota > Metazoa > Chordata > Mammalia > Rodentia > Dipodidae > Jaculus > Jaculus jaculus. Next base: position 98,708,001 of record NC_059108.1, on the reverse strand, counting down.
AACAAGATAATGTCCCAATCCCCAATAACCACAGAAGCTTGCCCAGGCACCTTTCTGGAAACTGTTAACATCTGCTTTATAGAAATGAGAGAAGTTTTTGTTATTCCTCTGGATAAAGGTAAAACACCAACATAATTTTCTATATGAATTATTACCAGGTGAATCTATGGTGAATGTTGAAAGAATGTACAACAAATGGCAGCATCTCATTATCTGAGGGCAAGGTAATACAATCTTGAGAACAAGTATGTTAAGGACTGCACCTGACTAAGTATATAGATGTGCAGAATTTCTTTCTGCTTTTGTATTATTGTAGATTGTCAACAACACATACTGTAATTTGACTTAATGCTTCTTCATGAATAAAACTGACTTCTTTCTTTGCTGTAATTTGTGGAGGATCCTCTGGGTTAGTAAGACATTTTCAGTTTTCCCTACTAGTTTCTATCACTCTGGACTGCCAGTGTCTCCATCCCTTTGCCTGATTTTGTATTCTTCCAAAGACAATACCCAACATATCTTAGAACACACACTGACTTTCAGAGAAGAAATACTATATCAAGATAGGACATGCTAGCTAAGAACAAGAGAGTAAAAGAGTGTGTCATATGGGAAAAAGAAAATTACCATCTATGGAGGAAAAGAGAGATGACTTTCGCTGTAGTTTCTGAGAAGGCTTCTCTGGTTCCCTGACACCATGCGTGATGACCATCTTGTGTAATTTTGGATGGATATTCTCAGGAACCATTCGTGGACTTCCTTGGTAAAAATGAAGGACCTGTCTGTTACCCGAAATAGCTTTATAAATATTTCTTTTGTTGGACTGACTTTGATTATATGTCTGTGAAAACAAATATAAAATGTCAAATTTATTTCCATAATAAACATTTAGCTATCACAAGCAATTATATTAGTTTGGGATTAGTATAAACATAAAATTAAACTATGTCAATTTGAGCTTAGTATAAACATTAAACTAAACTTTGACTCACTTAAATACTAAAGAATAGAATTTTTATTGTCTTGAATGTTAAGAAAAATTAGTAAATTGTTAGATTAACATTTGAATAAAATTATTTCAAAGTTTATTTACCTACAAAAATACATCTAAGTATATCACAAAGGAAATGTATTTTTATGATCTTACTGCTTTGAATATTGCCAATATTTACACATATGGTTAAATAAGTGAGTGCATATTTTTTAGAGGTGATTTTTTTGTATGTGCATATTTATGTATGTATATGAAAAATGCATACACATGCACATATGTGCACACATGTGGAGGTCACAGAACTTCCAGGTTGTCATTACTTAGGTGCAGCCCACCTGTTTTGGTTTGTTTTTGTTTTTTTTTTTTTTAATTTTTTAATTTATTTTTATTTATTTGAGAGCAACAGACAGAGAGAGAGAAAGAGGCAGAGAGAGAGAGAATGGGCGCGCCAGGGCTTCCAGCCTCTGCAAACGAACTCCAGACGCGTGCACCCCCTTGTGCATCTGGCTAACGTGGGACCTGGGGAACCGAGCCTCGAACCGGGGTCCTTAGGCTTCACAGGCAAGCGCTTAACCGCTAAGCCATCTCTCCAGCCCTGTTTTTGTTTTTTTGAGGTAGGGTCTTACTCTAGCCCAAGCTGACCACTGGAATTCACTATGCAGTCTCAGTGTGACCTTAAATTTATGATGATCCACCTACCTTTGCCTCCCAAGTGCTAGGACTAAAGGAGTGCACTACCATGCCCAGCTCAGCTCACCATTTTTGAGACAGTGTCTCTCACTTGCTAGGAACTCACCACATAGATTAGACTGGTTGGTCAGAGACTAGACTGGTTTCAGAATACACACACACACACACACACATAATATATATATTTTTTCTCTCAAGGAAAGGTCTCACTCAAACTCAGGCAGACTTCACTCTATAGCTCCACGCTGGCTTCAAACTCATGGCAATCTTCTTGCCTCTGCCTCCCAAGTGCTATGATTTAAGGCACGTGCCACTATGCATGGCAAATAAATTTATTTTACCCATCACATGTTGTCTCTGGTACACGTTCTTTGGTATTTATTTAGCTAATTATATAAAATGACAAAAACACTGTTTACTATAGTTGAAATAAACAGGGGCTGGAGAGACTGCTTAGTGGTTAAGATGCTTGCCTGCAAAGGGTAAGGACCCAGGTTCGGCCCTGCAGAACTCACATAAACGCAAGGTGACACATGCACACAAGATGACACCCATGTCTGGAGTTTGACCGCAAAGGCTAGAGGTCCTGGCATGACAATTCTCTCTCTCATTAATACAATTAATTAATTAATTAAATGTTGAGTAATACTGAAGTAGTAAATGTGTTTCTATTACTTATTTGAGAGTAAAACAGAGAGAGAGGAAAAGGAAGGCAGACCAGGGCACAGCCACTGCAAATGAACTCCAGGTGCATGTACTAATTTGTGCACCTGACTTACATAGGTACTACAGAATAGAACCCAGGCTGTCAGGTGTTTCAAGCAAGCATCTTTAAGCACTGAGCCATTGCTCCAGCCCAAAGTGTTTCTTTACATGGACAAAAATTAGGAAAATGAATTCAATCAAACATTTCTGTTACAATGGCTGGGAAGATGGCTCATGGAATAAAGAGCTTGCCACTCAAGGCTGAGTAGTACCTGAGCTTTTATCCTCAAACTCCACCTAAAAGGACAGAGGCCATATCAGGTTTCTGTAATCCCAGCACACTGACAATGAGATGGTGTACAAAGACTTTTGCAGAAGTTATTTGCAAACTCAGCAAAAAGAATAGCAGCAGCACAAGATCAAAAGAAATCCTGCCTCCAATGAGTTAACAGTGAGGGCAGACCCCAAAGTTGTTTTCAAACCTCTGTGTACTCCATGGCATGGGTGCACCAACAGTCAGCCATGAGAACATTCACACATGTGGACAAACAAAAATAATTAATGAAAAAATTCTTGCCGGGCATGGTGGCGCACGCCTTTAATCCCAACACTTGGGAGGCAGAGGTGGGAGGATCATCGAGAGTTCGAGGCCACCCTGAGACTACATAGTTAATTCCAGGTCAGCCTGGACCAGAGTGAGACCCTACCACGAAAAAAAAAAAAATTCATAGTATAAGAAAAAATACTCAGAATCGAATTCAAAGGGGGAAAACAAGCCACATTTACTTATGGATTGTTTGGACTATGACTCATGAAACATTGTCTTTGGGCTATATTTCTCTAGAACAAATGTCAACCACGCTTGCACACATGTACTTACACGCTCTTCACGTCCTTCAGCCAGGATCACTACAATCCTGCCTTGTCGCTTGCGACCAGTTCTACCCATTCGTTGTATGAGGCGGATTGGGCTCTTCTGGGCATCAAAGCAAATGATAAGATCAACTTCCCCTATATCCAAACCCTCCTCACCAACACAGGTAGAAACCAATGTGTTGTAACCACCATCACGAAATCGTTTCACTACCTGAAACAAAAATGACTTCAAGATTACTACAAGCAAATATGTAAGAACTGCAGATCCAACCATGCTTTCCCCTTACCCAAAAATGGTGAAATCGGATTTAAAAGCAGCATCAAGGATGATGTGGAATGGAGAAAAGACACAGGGAGAGGGTGACCAAATGAAAACAACAGGCCTAATTCTTTTGTGTTAATAATGGTTATAAACCTGGTGTGGTAGCACCTGCTTTAATCCTAGCACTGTGGAGGCAGAGGTAGGAAGATCACTGTAACTCTGAGGCCAGCCTGAGACTAATAGTGAATTTCAGGTCAGCCTGGATTAGAATAAGACCCTACCTTGGAAAATCAAAATAAAGAAGAACGAGTAATTTCATTTCCTTTTGGAATCTCTAATGACCTTAAACCAAAATGACACCTGACATATTATTTACATGTAACTTAAAACAACTGCTTTCCTTTTGCAACAGATAAACAGTCAATGTGGGCCACATACTAGCTATAAAAACTATAATTCTATTTTTTAACATTTTATTTATTTATTTGCAAGGACAGAGAGACAGAGAATAGGTGCGTCACAGCCTCTAGCCACTGCAAATGGACTCTAGATGCACACACCACTTTGTGCATATGGCTTCATGTGGGTACTGAGAAATCGAACCCAGGTCATTAGGCATTGCAGGCAAGTGCCTTACCTGCTGAGCCATCCCTCCAGCTCTATAATTATTTAATATAAACTGGGCATGGGGGTAATCATAGCTGTAATCTCAGCACTTGGCAGATGGAATAGAAGGTTACATGACACTCTGTCTCAAAACCAAAAACAAAGAAACAAGCCAATGATTCAAAGCCACATGTAACACTTTCTCTGATTTTTCACAATGTGTTTATCTTGGGTTGGAGAAATGGCTTAGCAGTTAAGTGCCTGCCTGTGGAGCCTAAGGATCCCGATGCAAGGCTCAATTCCCCAGGACCCATGTTAGCCAGATACACAAGGGGGCGCACACGTCTAGAGTTCATTTGCAGTGGCTGGAGGCCCTGGCATGCCCATTCTGTCTGTCTGTCTCTCTCCCTCTCTCTCTGCCTCTGACTCTTTGTCTGTCTGTCGCTCTAATAAATAAATAAAAACAAAAAAAATTTTTTTAAGATATGTTTATCCTGTATGTTTGTTAATTAATAAACTATCTTCAAGCATGGAATTGAGCAGTGAATTACAACAAAAAAGCCCAAGTGCAAAACAAATCAATTTTATTTGTATTTCCTCATTTGCAGAACTCATTACCTCCAGTTGCTCCTTCTGGGTGAAACCTTTTGTGCTTTTCCCTGAGGCATGGCCAATGAAGGTCATTACTCGAATAATAGGCTGATGCTGTAAAAGCATTTCAGCAATTTCCTGCACACTGTCTCGAAATGAAGAAAAGATCATAACTCTGGTTTCCAGACATTTCTTTTCAGAGCTGTTTTTAGCTGTGTAACAGAAAGACTTTAATTACAACTTTTACAAAAAGCTTTTAGGTCCAAGTTCTAGTTCAGTGTAGACAGAGTGCTTGGCTAACATGTGCAAGGCCCTGGGCTTGATCCCTGGTACTCCCCCCACCCCCACCATGAAAGAGAATAGCTTTTAGAGAAGAACTAGTTGGAAATGCAAGCCTTAAAGAGTAATTATCTCAAAAAATATTTTAAGCCTGGTGTGGTGGCACACTCCTTTAATCCCAGCACTCGGGAAGCAGAGGTAGGAGGATTGCCATGAGTTTGAGGCCACCCGGACACTACAGAGTGATTTCCAGGTCAGGCTGAACTAGAGTGAGACCCTACCTCGAAAAAGCAAAATAAAATAAAATTAATAAATTTAAGACATTTTTTGCATGTGTATATGCATGTGTGTAGTATGTATGGTGTAGTGTACTGTGTATGTGGCATATGAAAGTATGTGCAGATGTGCACACCCCATGCACACGCATGCAGAGGCCAGAGGATAATGTCCAGGTGTCCTCTCTTTTGCTCATTTGTGTATTTCCTTGACGTAGATACTCTCACTGAATCCAACACTGTTGTTTTAGGTCAGTAACTAGGTTGCCGTGGTACTAAATGTTACATACCATTCCATGACTTGAAGTGTCCAACTACAACTTCTTCTAACTTCTTTAACTTTGGGTGACTATAGTAAAATTGGTTCTCTTTATCTCCTACAAAAGGGAGAAAAAAAAAACACACCCAAGTTTATTTCTACTGTGTTCTATGCAAATTCTTTTTTAAAAAATATTTTATTTCTATTTATTTGAGAAAGAGACACAGAAACAGAGAGAGAGAGAGAATGGGCATACCAGGGCCTCCAGTCACTGCAAATGAACTCCAGATATGTGCACCCCCTTGTGCAACTGGCTTATGTGGGTCCTGGGGTGTTGAACCTGAGTCCTTTGGCTTTGCAGGCAAGTGCCTTAACCATGAAACCATCTCTCCAGCCCCTCTATGTAAATTCTTAATGTATGGTAAGGTAAGTTACCTTCTTCAAAATATTTTACCTGGGCAGTGTTGTACATACCTGTAATCCCAGCATTTGGGAGATGGAGGCAGAGGGATCAGGAGTTTAAGGTCAGCCCCAGCTACATAGCATGTCTAAGTGTTTGAGGCTGGTCTTGGCTATATGAGAATCTTTCTAAAAAGAAAAACAAACAACTACCACAAAAAAAAAGAAAAAAACAAAAAGAAAACCAACAATGAAAGCATTGCTTTTTTCTTTTTAAACAGTGAGTATCATGTAATTGTAAAAAGGAAATTACAAATTTCTATAAAAATTTAATATTAAGATAAAATTCAAATGGTCATCAACAGCAAAGCAACAGGTAAAAAATACATATTTAGTTAAACTATTGTTCAATGTTTAAACATTCTAATCTGTGTTTAACATCAGTAACCACTCTTAACATATTATAAAAGTTAGAGTTCATAAACTTTTTTTTTTTTTTTTTTTTTTTGGATTTTCGAGGTAGGGTCTCACTCTGGTCCAGGCTGACCTGGAATTCACTATGTAGTCTCAGGGTGGCCTCGAACTCATGATGATCCTCCTACCTCTGCCTCCCGAGTGCTGGGATTAAAGGCATGTGCCACCATGCCCAGCTAGAGTTTATAAACTTGCATGCATTCATCCTAACATTCTAACTAAAAGGACAGAAACCTTAAGCATTTAACAGGTCTATTGTTATATTAAAAAGTATGCTAGAGTAGAGGGCTGCAGGGATGGCTTAGCACTTAAGGCATTTCCCTACAAAGCCAAAGGTCCCTGGTTCAATTCGCCAGGACCCACATTAGCCAGATGTACAAGAGTGCACACATATCTGGAGTTCGTTTGCAGTGGCTGGAGGCCCTGGTGCACCCATTCTCTCTCTCTCCCTCTTTCTCTGTCAAATAAATAATAAATTGTGTTTTTTTTTAATATGCTAGAGTTGGGCATGGTGGCGCATTCCTTTAATCCCAGCACTTGCGAGGCAGAGCTAGGAGGATCACTGTGAGTTTGAGGCACCCTGAGGTTACATAGTGAATTCCAGGTCAGCCTGAGCTAGAGTGAGACCCTACCTCAAAAAACAACAACAAGTATGCTAGATGCACAAAGGTGAGGCAAGTATAAGGTTGCCCATGCCCATTAGGTAGTGCGTCTAGAGTGCAACTTCAGTAGTTGAGGCCCTGGGATGCCAATTCTCTCTCCATGCCTCTCTCTAAAAGAAAAGAAAAAAGTATGGATAGACATGTGCATCATGAGAGAAAAACATCATTTAATTTTGCTTTGTTTTGTTTACAAGGTAGGGTCTTACTCTGGCTCAGGCTGATCTGGCATTTACTATGTAGTCTCAAGTTGGCCTCCAACTCATGACAATCATCTTACCTCTGCCTCCCAGTTGCTGAGGTTAAAGACATGCACCACCATGATAGGCTTCAATTAATTTTAATAAATGAAAACAATTTAAAATTTATTTATTGGTGAATAGGTTTTGCTAAGTATGTAACATCTGGGCTGAAGTAATCCTCCTACCTTAACCTCCCAAGTAGCTGCCACTTTGCCCAAGTAAAAGAATATATAGCCCATGAAACCCTACCTCAAAAAAGAAAAGAAAAAAGTATACACACATGCACACACACACACACATATATAATTTGAGTGAAAACAAATCCGACCTTTCTGGACAGCAGAACCACCACTTGCTAAAGTGTTCCGTGTTTGTGCAAATATGCTCTCCAAATGATTATAGAGTTTCAAGAAGTCCTCATTCCGGCTAAGTTCAGTTTTTGCCCGTGTCATTCCTTCAGAAATTAAAAAAAGATTTTAGAAATAAGCAAATAAATCAAACTTAGTCACAGTTAATATTATTATTATTTTTATTATACTCTCATATATTTATTTGAGAGAGAGAGAGAGGGGAGGAGGAGAGAGAAAGGGGCAGATAGCGAATGGACGCTCAGGGCCTCTAGCCACTGCAAAGGAACTCCAGATACATGTGCCCCTTATGCATCTGGCTTACATGCATCCTGGGGAGTTGAATCTGGGTCCTTTGTCTTTGCCGGCAAATGCCTTAAAGGCTAAGCCACCTCTCCAGCCCCCCACCTTTTTTGAGATAGGGTGAGGTAGGGTCTAGCTCTAGCCAAGGCTGTTCTGGAATTCACTATGTAGCCTTAGGCTGGCCAGTTATTCCTTTAAAATATTTCTATTTATTTATTTGCAAGCATATAGATAATGATAAATAGAGCCGGGCATGCTGGTACACACCTTTAATCCCAGCACTCAGGAGGCAGAGGTAGGATGATTGAGGTGATTTTGAAGCCACCCTGAAACTACACAGAGAATTCCAAATCAGCCTAGGCTACAGAGAGACCCTGCTGTGAAAAACAAAACAAGAAAAAAAGAAATAGAAAGAGAGAGAAAATGGGCCTATCAAGGCCTCTTAGCACTCCAGATATATGCACCATTTTGTGTATCTGGCATTACATGGGTACTGAGAAATCAAACCCATACTGGAAGGCTTTACACACAAGCACTTTAACCACTGAGCCAGCTTTCTAGCCCTCACATTAATTATTTATTAAAGGAAAGTAAATTTTAACCAGAAAGTCAGAATTCTAAATTAAAAATAAAAACTAGGACACACGTGGTGGCGCACGTCTTTAATCCCAGCACTCGGGAGGCAGGAGGTTGAAGGATAGCCTTAAGCTTGAGGCTACCCTGAGAATACATAGTGAATTCCAAGTCAGCCTGGGCTAGAGTGAGATGCTACCTTGAAAAACCACAAAAAAGGACTTCTGGTTAAGATGGCGGTGTAGGTACCACGCCAAAGCAGTGTAGGGGGGAAAAAGACCAAAATAACTCAGCAAAATACACACTTTTACTAAAAAGTGAGGTGTATAGGAAATTGAAGTGGCAGCGGAGAAGTAGAAGAGTTCCAGGGCATCCAGAGCCTGCACAGGCGGGAAAAGCGGCTCCGGCAGCTCGGCCAACCGCCGCAACCGTGGCGCACCAGAAAGCCGCCAGACTCGGCTCCAGCCGCAGGAAAAGCCAGGTGCGGGATTTTCCCCTCACACCGCGCTCTCTGCAACTTGGGAAACGTGAGGGGAGAGCGGCAGCGAGCAACGGAGGAGCAGACCACGAGGTAGAAGAACACGTGGAGCAGTGAGAGAACCAGAGCAGCTGCGGCTCCCTCCCCTCCCCCACCGCCTGAGCCCAGCTCCAGCGAACAGATCAGCGGTCCCGGGCCGCGCCAACTTGGGCTGACAGCGGGACCCAAGCAGGAGCAGAGTTCGGCAGCAACATCAGCGGCTCCAGCACCGGTAACAGCGGCCCCCCAGGAGTGGCAGCAGCGGCAGACTCGGCAGCAGCAGCTTCAGGGGGAGCAGCGGCAGTGGACACAGCAGCAGCAGCTTCAGCAGCAGCAGCGGCTCAGTATGCCCCGCAGGAAAAGCAAGTGCCCAGCTCCAGAAATCAGAACAGCAGCCCGACGACCCAGGCAGCAACTTGACTGAGACCAAAATCATCCAAGGTAACTGGGATTGCACCAGGGAAGGGTCTCACTTGGTCACAAGCTGACTTGGATCCCTCAACAGACCAGAAATCTTAACCTCTTTGTTGATAGAGGATCTGGTCGTTTTAATAACTACTCTTGCATACATACTCGGGGCTGTTTTTGATTGAATGTGTACAGTGTTTAGTTAAATTTTAGAATCTACCTGTATTTTATTCCACTCAGCCTGCTTGAATACTCCTATAGCAGGGAAACTCAACCCCTAAGAACATCTTGGTAGATACTCTGAGAGTCTTAAGAGCCACACCTAACACCTTAAGGTCCTACCCTGAAAATATATTACATCAAATCAATTGATACAGCTAAGAATACACAGCTAGCTAGAAAATCCAAGCATTAACTTAATCCAAGATGCAAAAATATATACATTATAACACAAGAAACACTAAAAAGCAAGACGATATAAATCCACCTAAAAGTATTAATGCATCAGAAATGTCCTCCAGTGAGAAAGAGTTAGAGGAAATGCCTGAGAAAGAGTTCAAAAGAATGATTATAAATATGTTCAAAGAGGTCAAAGAACACATCAAAACAATCAAAGAAGAAATCAAAGAGGAAATCAAAGGAATCAAAGAAGATACAGGACACCAATTTAATGAAATAATGAAGGCAATACAAGACATAAAAAAGGAAATAGAAATAATAAAGAAAAACCAGTCAGAATTACTAGCAATGAAGAACACAGTTAATGAAATAAAAAACTCTGTAGAAAATCTCACCAGTAGGATGGATGAGGGAGAGGACAGAATATCGAAGCTAGAAGACCAGGTGGCAGACCTAATGCAGTCCAACAAAGAGAAAGACAAACTTATAGAAAAGCGTGAGTGGGAATTTCAAGATATTCGGGACACTATGAAAAGATCCAATATAAGAATTCAGGGCATAGTAGAAGGAGAAGAACTCCACTCCAGAGGCATAGTAGGCGTCTTCAACAAAATCATAGAAGAAAAACCACAAAAAAGAAAAAAGAAAGAAAGAAACTGGACTAGAGAGATGGCTTAGGGGCTAAGGTGCTTGCCTGCAAAGCCAAAGGACCCAGATTTGATTCCCCAGGACCCAAAACATTATAGGCCATTGTCGAAGCCTTTGGTTTCCCACCAGGAATAGATTGTAAAACCCTACTGCTGAAGACTCCACATACTTGGGCTACCAGGTCACTGAGAAATCCTGCTGGAACCGAGCTGATTACCTCCTCCATGCAGACCAGCTGACAGAAAGCTGGAAGAAGCCATTCTGCATGCAGTTCAATGGAAGAAAGAGATACCACCAGTGAAGATACTCAATAGTGGACACTGCAAGGCATATATTTGGCCAGCAAGGCAAAATGAGCCAACGGGTGCAATAGTGGCACATCTGTCATGGCAGGAAACAACTGCCCTCTAATTGGACTGGAGGCCCACTCCATGAGAGGGAATACATCTCTAATACTGAAAACCTACAACAGGGGTAGTCATGAGCCCTAGGGGTGTAACATCTACTGCTGTCTGGCTAAATGTACCATACTATGCTCATCAAACTTCCCACTAAGCATTTCTCTTAATATTCATACCCATATATTAATGCTACTCTCACTTTTGGTAGAGAACCTTCTCTTTTCAGATGGCAGTGACCTTGGGATGACTCAGAAGGCATCATGCTGCTGGGAAGAAGTGACAGAGGAATGCTCAGTACTTCAGTATCTCTATCACACCTTCCAAGGCTCAGGGTCTATTGCAGAAGAGGTGGCGGAAAGAATATTACAACGTGCTCCCCACAGACACAAAATGGCCTGGATATCCATGACCTCACAGTGCCTGACACTACCTACACAAGACCATCATAAGTGGAGGAAAAGATCATGACATCAAAATAAAAGAGATACTGAATGAGATGGGGAGGGGACGTGATGGAGAATGGAATTTCAAAGGGGAAAGTGGGGGAGAGGGAGGGTATTACCATGGAATATTTTTTATAATCATAGAAGTTGTTAATAAGAAAAATTGAAAAAACAACAACAACAAAAACCTCAAGTTTGCCTGCAAAGCTTAACAACATGGGTTCAATTCCATAGTAGCCACATAAAGCCAGATGCACAAAGTGGTGCATGTATCTGGAGTTCATTTGCAGTTTCTGGAGGCCCTGGTACTTGCTTGCTCACTTTCTCTGCTTGCAAATAAAAATAGTAAAATATTTTAAAATAACCAAAGTTGGGGTAGAGAGATGAATTACTTGTTCAGACGCTTGCCTGCCAATCCTAAGTATCCAGGTTCAATTCCCCAGTACCCACATAAGCCAGATGCATATGGTGTGGTATATGCTTCTGGAGTTCGTCTGCAGTGGCTAGAGGCCCTAGTGTGCCCATTCATTCTCTCTTTCTCTGTCTCTTTTCAGATAAATAAATAAAAATAAAATAAAATAAAGCCCCAAACTCAACCCTGTAAAGTTTTACACCAGAATAATAGACATCACTATTTTTTCAATATTTCATATAATTTACCTTTTGTTCCACCCATAATTCCAGAAAGGAAGAAATATAATGATCTCATTCCCATTTGCTGCAATAATTCATAACCGTGATATAAGCTTATACAAATAGCAAACTCTCCCTCAATTATGCCTTGCTGTATTCCCTGGAAGGATAAGCATGTGTTAATTTAACAAGACAAGGAAATGAAAGGACATCTGCCATGCCCAAGCTGTAACATTTATAAGACAATTCAAATGATAATAACAACCATTCCCTTTATATATATATATAAATATATATTTTGTCAGGGCCCACTCTCCCATGCTGTTGTGGAATTCACTATGTAGTCTCAAGCTGGCCTGAAACTCAAATCCATTCTCCTACCTCCCACTCCCGAGTGCTGGGATTAAAGGCATGAGCCACTGTACCTGGCTTACAGTGATTATAATTTGTTAGTTCTACTGAATGTCATGCTATAGGAGATTGCTATGAAAAAGTATAGTGTTTTCCAAATGAAACCTATTTCTTTTTCTTAAATCCAACTGAAAACCACTACATATTATTTCTCTTCATAGGTAAATTATCTCAAGTATATAAATTCATGTGTCCTCTCAAAATTATTATAAGTAGCCAGGCGTGGTGGTGCACGCCTTTAATCCCAGCACTTGGGAGGCACAGGTAGGAGGATCGCTGTGAGTTCGAGGCCACCCTGAGATACAGAGTGAATTCCAGTTCAGCCTGGGCTAGAGTCAGAACCTACCTTGAAAAACAAAACAACCACAAAAAAAATTATTATAAGTATGTACCATAGGCCAAGCACTGAGCTGGATACAGGAGACACCATGGAAAATAAATCAGATAAAGACATACCCTCATAAAGCACAAATAATTTTTGGGTTGTTGGTATTTGTTTTTGTTTTGTTGTGACAGTTTCTTACTACATAGCACTGATTGTCCTCAAACTTATAGAAGTCATCTTGCCTCAATCTCTTGACTGCTGAGATCCATCACGCCCAGAAAAAATATAAATAAATAAAGAGCCAGGTGTGGTGGTGCACACCTTTAATCCTAGCATTTGGGAGGCAGAGGTCAGAGGATTGCCATGAGTTCGAGGCCACCCTGAGACTACACAGAGTTCCAGGTCAGCCTGGGCTAGAGTGAAACCCTACCTCGAAAAACAAAACAAAATAAATAAATAATAAAAATTAAAAGTTTAGGACTGGAGAGATGGCTTATCAGTTAAGGTATTTGCTTATGAAGCCTAAAGCCCCAGGTTCAATTCCCCAGGACCCCCGTAAAGCCAGATGCACAAGGTGGCACATGCATCTAGAGTTCTTTGCAGTGGCTGCAGGCCCTGGAGCACCTTTTCTCTCTATCAGCCTCTTTCTCTTTCTGAAGTAAATAAAAAATTAAAAGTTTAATAATCAGTAGCTTTGCCGAGCATGGTGGCACTTGCCTTTAATCCCAGCACTCGGAAGGCAGAGACAGGAGGATCACCGAGAGTTTGAGGCCACTCTAAGACTACATAGTGAATTCCAGGTCAGCCTGGGCTAGTGAGACCCTATCTCAAAAAATCCAAACAAAAAAATCGGCTTTCTGTAATGCTTCCTCCAACTCTGGTGTGAAGAGTAAGATTAAATGTACAAGGTTTAAAATTTAGTTACAATCTAGCCTCTCATGGCTCTTTAATGCTACAAAATAGAAATGGACTAAAAGACTAATAATTTGATAAAAGTCAAAAGATAAATTTGGCCAGGTGTGGAAGAGCATGCTTTTAAATGGCAGCACTCACGAGGCAGAGGTAGGAGGACTGCCATGAGTTCGAGGCCATCCTGAGACTACACAGTGAATTGCAGGTCAGCCTGGGGTACAGTGAAAGCCTACCTTGAAAAAACCAAAAATAAAATAAAAATAAATTTTAATAAGTCACTACACCTCCTCTTAGATTTTGTCATACTTTCATAAACTATATAAATCTTACCTAAATTTTTTGTGAAACAGCATCTCACACTGTCTCCCAGGCTAGCCTTGATCTCTCAGAGATCCTCCCACTTCAGCCTTTCAAGTATCAACGTGACTTTCCCTTCAACATAGAGTGCATACTCACAGTGTGAATCAATATAAACTTCCTTAAGTTGCCTTTGTCTGGTATTTGTCACATTAACAAGGAAAATAACTAATACATAAACTGGCTATGTACCTGCCATAATCCCATCTTAATTCTAAAGGAGTTAATACATAGCTAAGAAATCATCATTTAAACTTTATCCAGGCTCTCAGTACTAATTTACTCAATCACCAACATTTATTTAAGAATATCTACCACAAGCCAGGCATGGTGGCACATGCCTTTAATCCCAGTACTCAGGAGGCAGAGGTAAGAAGATTGCTATGAGTTCGAGGACACCCTGAGACTACAGAGTAAATTCTAGGTCAGCCTGGGCTACAGTGAGACCCTACCTCAAAAAAAAAAGAAGGAAAAACAATACCTACCGCAATATTTGGAGATGGGTTTTTCCTAAATTGATCTCTTGCCAGAATTAACTGGTATTTTGTTAAAGTAGGAATATCTCTTCTCATCAAAATATTTCTCTGAATCAAAGAACTGGCAAATGCTTCCAAAATCTGAAAAAACAAATTAGTTCAAAAAGTCCTTTTCAAATACAATGAAGTTGAGGGCTGGAGAGGGCTTAACAGTTAAGGTGCTTGCCTGTGACGCCAAAGGACCCAGGTTTGATTCCCCAGGACCCACATAAGCCAGATGCACAAGGTGGCACATGCATCTGGAGTTCATCTGCAGCAGAAGAAGGCCCTGGCATGCCAATTCTCTATATGCCTCTTTCTCTCTCTCAAACAAATAAAAATAAATTTAAATTTATTTACAACAAAAACTTAAAAAAAAGAAGTTGAATAGTTAATAAAGTTTGTCATGAAATGAAGTTTTTTACATGTGTATGTGGGTGGTTTGTATATGTGTGAGGGTGTGTGCACACATGTGCAAGTCCATGTAGAAGACAGAGGTTAACATCAGGTATCTTCCTCAATTGCTGTCCACCTTATTGAGATAGGGTCGCTCACCACATCCAGAGCTCACAAATTGAGCAAACTAGCTAGCTAGTAAGCCTTTGAGATTCTGTCTTTACCTCCCCATTATTGCGATTACCCACATAAAATTCTGGGGATGGGGGATCTGAATTCAGGTTCTCATGCTTGCACAGCAAGCACTTGACCCATCTTCCCAAACCATAAAGTGAGTTTTTCAGGAAATACAGTGTTACAATTATTAAGAATTGCCAACTTGACAGGTTTTAAAATCATCTAGAAGACAAACCTCTGGACATGCCTGTGAGGGAGCTTCTATGTTAGCCAAAGTAGGAAGACCTATTCTATGTAGAGGTGGTACAACTTCATGGGCTAGGTTCCTGGACTGAATAAGTAGAAGGAAGCAGGATGGGGAGATGGCTGAGTATATAAAGCACTCACTGCTCAAGCTTGAGTACATGAGTTTGACCCACAGACCCCATGTAAAATACCAGGAACCATGGAGTGCTTCTGTAATCCCAGAATGCTGACACTGAGTGTGATCTGGAAGGCAGAGACAAGAGAATTTCCTGGAAGTTCAAAGCTAGAATCCAGAGTGAGAAGCCCTGCCTCACATGAAGTCCACAGACAAGGACCAACCCAAAAGCTATCTTTTGACCTCCATGTACATGCTATAATACACATGCACTGACTCACATAAGAATGAACACACACACACACACACACACACACACAAAATAATAGTTTTTTTTTTAATTAAAAAAAAAGATGGAAGCCAGGTGTGGCAGCGCACATCTTTAATCCCAGCACTTGAGAGGCAGAGGTAGGAGAATCGCCAGGAGTTCAAGGCTACCCTGATCCTATACAGTAAATTCCAGATCAGCCTTGGCTAGAGTGAGACCTTACCTAGAGGGGGGAAAAAAAAAAAAGATGGAGTGGGGCATGGTGGTGCATGCCTTTAAACCCAGCACTTGGGAGGCAGGGTAGGAGGATCACCATGAGTTCAAAGCCACCCTGAGACTACTGAGTGTATTCCAGTTCACCCTGAGCTATAGTGAGACTATACCTTGAAAAGCAAAAAATAAAAATAAATAAATAAATAAAAAGATGGGCTGGAGAGATGGCTTAGTTAAGGCACTTGCCTGCATAAGCTAAGAACCCAGGTTTGATTCTCCAGGTCCAACATAAGTGATGGCCCATGTACCTGGAGTTTGTTTGTAGTGGCTAGAGAACCTTGCATATCCATTATTCCCCTCCTACCCTCCCTCCCTCTTTCCATGTGTCTCTAATAAATAAAATTTAAAAAATAAATAAATAAATAATAAAAACTTAAAAGAAATAAAGCTGAGTACCAGCATTCATTGCTCTCTACTTCCTGACTATGCACACAGTATGACCAGCTGCCGCTGCCTCAGGCTCCTGCTGCCATGTCTTCCCTGACAGAATGGACCGTACCCTCAAACTGAACAAAACGAAACTCTTGCTTAAGTTGCTTTTGTCAAGCACTTTGTCAGCAATGAGAAACTGATACACATAACAAAATTCTAAAATCTAAAAGCATTTGAGGGCCAGGGAGATGGCTATGTGATTAAAGGCACTTGTTTGCAAAGTCTGTCAGTCTGGGTTCAATTCCCCAGTACACACGTAAAGCCAGGCGCACAAAGTGGCACATGTGTCCAGAGTTCACATGCAGCCTCAAAAGGCCCTGGTGAGTCCATGTTTACTCTCTCCTCTTCTTCTCCTACCCTCAAATAATTAAAAATATGAAGTATTTGATATTTATAACCAAGTAACATCCACCTACAAGTTAACAGAAACAACTATTTCAACTAAAATTTAAAAAGACAATTATATATTTTATTTTTTTTTTATAGTTTGGGAGCTTAAGCCTAGTATCCTGCATCTGGCAATCAAAAGCCTTACTGCTGAGCTAAATCCTCAGCCCTATTTGCCTTTTTTTTTTCTTTTATTTGCAAGGAAAGAAAGAGTATGTGTGTGTATGTGCATGTGTGCAAATGAACTCCAGATTCATGCATGTACCATTTTGTGCATCTGGCTTTATGTGGATACTGGGGAATTGAATTCAAGTCATTAGGCTTTGCAGTCAAGTGCCTTAACTGCTGAGCCATCTCTCCAGCCCTTATTTGTCTTTTTTTTTTAGTTTTTCAAGGTAGGGTCTCACTCTAGCCCAGGCTGACCTGAAATTCACTATATAGTCCCAGGATGGCCTTGAACTCACAGTGATCTTCCACTGAAGGCATGCACTACCACATCCAGCAATATTTGCTTATTTTTAAATGAGGGCTAACCCAGAACTGAGGAAAGAGAACTTTTATCTCATCTGCCAATGGAGCAAGTGGCAAAGAAAAAAAAAAAAAAAAAAAGGCCAGAGGGATGGCTTAGTGGTTAAGATTCTCCAGGTCCCATGTAAGCCAGATACACATGGTGGCTGTGGTAGTTTGAGTAGATGGCCCCCAATATATTCAGTGTTTTATTTGTTTGTAGTTTGCTTCTGCAGCCACCTGGAAGGAGGCAGTGCCACTGAGTGGATCTTAAGGTGTGGTGGTGGGTTTCAGATTTCAATCTAAAGATATGCAAACTGTGTCTAGCTAGAGTTCCTGAAGTGTGCTGTGCTATGCGGCTTTTGGCGTATGCTTCACTCTGTCTGGTCCTATGAAAGCAGGCCAGCTTCTTCTGCCATTATGGAACTTCCCCTGGATCTGTAAGCTTCAATAAATCCCTTCCTCCATAACTGTGCCTGGTCTGGAAGTTCAGCTCAGTGAACTTGAAGCCATCTGCTACAGTGGCACATGCATCTAGAGTTTGTTTGCAGTGATTGGAGGTCCTGGCATGCCCATTCTCACTCCCTCTCTGTCTTTCTCTCCCTCTAACAAATTAAAAAAAAAAAAAAAAAATCATTAAAAAAATTAGGGCTGGAGAGATGGCTTAGTGGTTAAGCGCTTGCCTGTGAAGCCTAAGGACCCCGGTTCGAGGCTCGGTTCCCCAGGTCCCACGTTAGCCAGATGCACAAGGGGGCGCACGCGTCTGGAGTTCGTTTGCAGAGGCTGGAAGCCCTGGAGCACCCATTCTCTCTCTCTCCCTCTCTCTGTCTTTCTCTCTGTGTCTATCGCTCTCAAATAAATAAATAAAAATTAAAAAAAAAAAATTGAAGCCACCTTAACCCACAGCAATGAAGATATGAAATCATGTTCATCTCCCATGAGACTGATTATAAATGATAGAGAGGCAGTTGGAAACTATGATGAAAACAGCTTACCTGGATATATGTCTTCTGGATGGCTGCAAGTTCTTCTCCAAGGGGAACAACATGCTTTTCAACTCGTCTCTCATGAGAATATGGCAAAATGTCTGGAGAATCTTCAGAACGAAGCTCTATCTGCCCAATTAGTAGGTTTGTGATAACCTGTTGCACAGTCTGTGCAAAATCAGTTGAATATAAATTACATACCATGCTAAATTTGTTTTTGCTCTTTTTTTGTTGTTTGTTTTTATTTAGTTATTTGAGAGTGACAGAGAGAGGAAGAGGTAGAGTGAGAGAGAGAGAGAGATACAGAATGGGAGCCCCAGAGCCTCCAGCCACTACAAAGGAACTCCAGATGCATGCACCCCCTTGTGCATCTGGCTAACGTGGGTCCTGGAAAATTGAGCCTCGAACCAGGGTTCTTAGGCTTCACAGGCAAGTGCTTAACTGCTAAACCATCTCTCCAGACCTCATACTAAATTTTTAAAAAGTATTTTACTTTTAGTTATTTATTTGAGAGAGGGTTAAGAGAGAGAGAAGGAGAATGGGCATGTCAGGGCTTCCAGCTACTGCAAAAGAACTCCAGATGCATGTGCCACCTTGTAGCTTATGTGGGTACTGGGGAATTAAACTGAGGTCCTTTTGCTTTGCAGGCCAGCTCCTTAGCCACTAAGCCATCTCTCCAGCCCCATGCTAAATTTTTTAATTAAGTACTAATAACAATAAACAGTAAAAATTTTACATCAGCACTGAAAATTCATATCCATAAATTCATGTCCGTGTGTATAAATATATATCTACATACACACACAAGCACAGAAACAAAGTTTATTAAAAATAGCACATTTCTGTAATACCAGCACCAGGGAGCTAAGGCTAGAGAATCTCATGTGCCAGGCCAGCATGAACCACATAGGAAGTCCCAGGCTACACTGTCAGAACACATCTCAAAAAATAAGCACACAAGACAAAACAAAACCAAAAGTACCATCATAGTGAGAAATGTTTTTATAAAGTATTATTCCCCCAAAGCCTTTCAAGCAGATCATCTGATAAATAAAATATTAGGTTTGGAGAGCTGGCACTTGCCTGCAAAGCCCAACAATCTGGCTTTGATTCCCCATTATCTACTTAAAGCCAAATGCATAAAGTGAAAAATGCATCTGGAGTTCATTTGCAGTGGCTAGAAGCCTTGGTATACCCTTTCTTCCTCCCTTTCTTTCTTTCTTCCCCTCCCTCCCTCCCTCCCTCCCTCCCTCCCTCCCTTCCTTCCTTCTTTCTTTCTCTCTCTCTCTCTCTCTCTGCAAATAAATGAATATGGGCATGGTGGAGCATGCCTTTAATCCCAGCTCTTGGGAGGCAAAGGTAGGAGGATCTCCGTGAGTTTGAGGCCACCCTGAGTCTCCAAAGTGAATTCCTGGTCAGCCTGGGCTAGAGACCCTACCTCAATAAACAAACAGTTGCCCATCCAGCTTTACATAGGTGCTAGGGAATTTAAACCTAGGCCAGCAGACTTTGCAAACAAGCACCTTTCACCACTGTGCCATCTCTTCAGCCTGTTATTATTATTATTATTCACCAAAGTATCTTAGGAATACTTTAGAAATTGTCTAATATGAGGCTTAAGCCCAGTTCTGAATCAATTACCTAAAAAATGAGTAAAGAAGTAGGTGCGGTAGCTCATACCTACCCAGTGCTTGGGAGATGGAGGCAAGAAGGTCAGGAGTTCAAGATCATCCTCAGCTACATACACAGCTCAAAATCAAGATAATATCACATTATCAGAAAAAACAGTAGACAACCCCAAACAGAGTGATATTCTACAAAATGCCTGGCACCTACTCTTCAAAAGCATGGAGGTTATGGAAAATAAGACTGAGTCACTGTCATACTGTCACAGATTAGACAGGAGTAAAGAAACTTGACAGCTAAATGTAATGTGAGATCCTGAACCAGGCCTGGAGCAAAAACAGACACTGGTGGGAATGTTGAAAAAACTTAAACAAGACCTGCAGATTCATTACTAGTATATCAATTTTAATAAGGTTTCTTTTCTTTTCTTTTTTTTTTTTTGGTTTTTCAAGATAGGGTCTCACTGTAACCCAGGCTGACCTAGAATCCACTCTGTAATCTCAGGGTGGCCTTGAACTCACAGCAATCCTCCTACCTCTGCCTCCCAAGTGCTGGGATTAAAGGTGTGCGCCACCACACCCGGCTTAATAAGGTTTCTTAATAAACAGTTTTATTTTATTTATTTATTTGAGAGAGACAAAGGGGCAAAGACAGAAAATGGGCACACCAGGGCCTCTAGCCACTGCAAACAAACTCCAGATGCATGTGCCACTTTGTGCATCTGACTTATGTAAGTACTGGGGAATCAAACCTGGGTCCTCAGATTTCACAGGCAAGTGCCTTAACCCTTAGCTATTATTAAGGCTAATTGGCAAACCCAATATTAAGGCTTTTGATAATTTTGCTATTATCATATAACTATTAACATTGGCAAAAGCTAGCTGAAGCACCTATAAACAGTTCCATTTCTTCATATTTTTCAGATGCCAAAAACTATTTTAGAGTAAAACTTAAAATGAACTGAAAGTGGACTTCAAGGCCAGCCTGGGCTACAGGAACCCTGCTTCACAGATAACATAAAAATAAAAGGGGGGGAGATTTATGAGAAACCTATGCTCTCTTTACTGAGTAAGTAGTCTCTTTTTTCTTGAGGTAAGGTCTCACTCTGGCCCAGGCTGAGCTGGAATTCACTCTGTATTCTCAGGGTGGCCTAGAACTCATGGCAATCCTCCCACCTCTGCCTCCTGAGTGCTGGGATTAAAGGTGTGCACCACCATGCCTAGCTTTTGAGTAAGTAGTCTCTTATTTTGAAGCTAGAAGACACAATGGAATCTGAACTCTGTTCAAATCCCAATTTGGAATTCCAACATTCTTTTTTTTTTTTTTAATTTTTTTGGGGGGTTTTTCGAGGTAGGGTCTCAGTCTGGTTCAGGCTGACCTGGAATTAACTCTGTCATCTCAGGGTGGCCTCGAACTCATGGCAATCCTCCTACCTCTGCCTCCTGAGTGCTGGGATTCAAGGCGTGCGCCACCACGCCCAGCTGAAATCCCAACATTCTTGAGGTTGGTTGAGTCAGGAGAACTACAAGAGTTTGAGGCCCACCTGAACGACATAATGAGTTCAAGGTCAGCCTGGGATACATAGTAAAATCCTGTCTCTAAACAAAAGAGAAACAAAAACTGAAAGCAGGGTCTGGGAAAATAGCTCAGTGGTTAAAAGCACTTGCTCTGAAAATTTGTGAACTGAAGCAGGGAACCCCAGCACCCACCTAAAGTATCTAATCTAACCACACACAGGGCCACAGAAAGTGAAGTCAAATCCTAAAGCTTGCAGATCAGTTAGTCTGGCCTTTCTAGAGGCAAGAGACACCCTGTCTGGAATAAAGGGGAAGGAGAGGAGTAATACGCTGTAGTTGTCAACACACACACACAATAATAATAACAATTATTATTATTATAAATAAATTGGGCGTGGTGATGCAGGCCTTAATCCTAGCAGTCAGGAGGCAGAGGAAGGAGTTCAAGGATACTGTGAGACTACCTAGTGAATTCCAAGTCAGTCTGGGCTACAGCAAGACTCTACCTCAAAAAAACAAAAAAAAAAAAATTGTAATAATAATAGAACTAGAAATAGCAACATTGAAATAAAAAAAAAAAGTACAGGCAAGTACTCAGGAGGCTGAGGTAGGAGAATCATAAGTTCAGGTCTGCCTGGGCACTCTAAGGAGTTTAAGGCCAGCATGGGCAACTGAGCAAGATTCTGTTTCAACATAAGTATTTAAAAAGGGCTGGAGACATAGCTTTTTCAGACAATACTAACACAGTATGCTTAAGGCAGCAGGTTCAATCCACAGTAATACTGGCTGTGGTGGGTGGCTCAAGACTGTAGTCCCAACTAAGCTGCTGACTGACATGGGAGGATTCCTTGAGCCCAGAAATTGAAAAGCTGTCTGGGACACAGGTAGACCCTGTCTCACAGAGAAGGAGGGAAAAAGGCAGAGGCTACTACTTCACAGAAACATTTGCACCCACAGAACAGAAGTGAGATATTAGCATGTTGTAGGAAATACTATATACCTCACATGAAGCTATTTAGATACTAGAATGAAAAACTGATCTGGCCCCCATCAAAACTTCATGTTCTCAGAGGCTGGAGAGATGATTTAGTGCTTAAGGTCTGTAAAGCCTAAAGACACATGTTTGATTCCCTAGTACCCATGTAAGCCAGATGCACAAGGTGGTACATGCATCTGGAGTTTGTTCGCGGTAGCTCTCTCTCTCTCAAATATATAAATAAAAATATCTTAAAGAAAATCATGGTTTCTTACATGGTAATAAATAGAAAGACATTTTACTTACCTTTATATCACTGCCTGGTGTGGCACTGAGAGCCAAGATTCTAAAGTGATTTGTGTATTTGACCATTTCCCTTACAACCTTAAAAAAAAAAAAAGTTCTTTCATTTCATCTGCCCCATGTAAAAACAGTGGTTCTGTTAAGCAAACTATTATGTCCAATCTATTATGATTATTACTCCTCATTTGATACACCAATGATCTAGTAAGTAGAACTACAAAGAGCAAATGACTTAATGAGACCCATACTGATTAATTAAGTCAATATGATCTACAATGATTCTTAACTAATACTCAAAACACATTATTTATGGCATTCTTTTTTTAAATTTTTTTTTTGTTCATTTTTTATTTATTTATTTGAGAGCAACAGACACAGAGAGAAAGACAGATAGAGGGAGAGAAAGAGAATGGGTGCGCCAGGGCTTCCAGCCTCTGCAAAGGAACTCCAGACACGTGCACCCCCTTGTGCATCTGGCTAACGTGGGACCTGGGGAACCGAGCCTCGAACTGGGGTCCATAGGCTTCATAGGCGAGTGCTTAACCGCTAAGCCATCTCACCAGCCCGGCATTCTTTTTTTTTTAAAAAAATAAAATACTGTTCAGAAAATAACCCTGCTATTTATGGCATTCTTAAGATGTTACACATGAAGATAAAACATTATAGGGGATGCGGAGGTGGCTCAGTGGATAAGACACTTGGCTTGCAAAGCCTAATGACCCAGGTTCAATTTCTCAGTACGCATGTAAAGGCAGACGAACAGAGGCACATACATCTGGAGTTTGTTTGCAGTGGCTGGAGGCCCTGGCATACACATATTCTCATATTCTCTCTATCTCTCTCTGCTTGCAAATAGATAAGTAACACACACAAACACACACACACATACACACACATAGTTTGTTTGTTTTGCTTTTGTTTTTCAAGGTAGGGTCTCACTCTATCCCAGGATGACCTGGAATTCACTATGTAGTCTCAGGATGGCCTTGAATTCACATCAGTCCTCCTCTTCTGCCTCCCAAGTGCTAGGATTAAAGGTGTGAGCTACCACGCCCTGTTCAAATACATACATACATACATACATACATACATACATACATACATACATATTCCTTTTTAGTTGGTTGTGATGGCACATACCTGTCAGTCTGGGCTACAGAATGGACGTGGGCTCAAAATAAACAAAAATAAATAAATAAAGTAAAACAAAAGAGAGTCAAATACATGAATTAGTTTCCAAATACATTCTTATTTCTTTTTTCTTTCTTTCTTTTTTTTTTTGAGGTAGGGTCTCACTCTAGTCCAGGCTGACCTGGAACTCATTATGTAGTCTCAAGGGTGGCCTTGAACTCACAGCAATCCACCTACCCCTGCCTCCTGAGTGCTGGTCTTATTTCTTTTTAATGTGTGTGTGAGACAGGAGAGGAGAGGAGAGGAGAGGGGAGGATTTGACATACCACTTCAATCGAACTCTAGACATATGCACCATCTTCTGTACATGTGCAACATTGCGCACTTGTATCACTGTGCATCTAGCTTACATGGGACCCAGAGACTAGAACATGAGTCCTTAGGCTTCACAGGCAAGTGCCTTAACCACTGAGCCATTTCTCCAGCTCCCAAATATGTTCTTTTTGTTGTTGTCATTTATTTTTACTTATTTGAGAGCAACAGACTGAGAAAGATAGAGGCAGAGAGAGAGAATGGGTACGCCAGGGTCTCCAGCCATTGCAAACGAACTCCAGATGTGTGCGCCCCCTTGTGCATCTGGCTAACATGGGTCCTTGGGAATCAAGCCTCCAACAGGGGTCATTAGGCTTCACAGGTAAGCGCTTAACTGCTAAGCCATCTCTCCAGCACCAAATACATTTTTAAAGACATATTTCTTTTCTTTTTTTTTTTTTTTGATGTTACACAGGCTGCTCTGAAATTCACTATGTAGTCTCAGGGTGGACTCAAACTCACTGTGATCCTTCGACCTCAGCCTCCCAAGTACTGGGATTAAAGGCATGCACCACCATGCCAGGCTTAAGCATCTTACAGAAGAAGAAATGGTGCTGTTTTGTGACGCAGAAAGCTGCATGCTTCAAGGGTTGACTCACAAGGCACTATGGTGCTGAGAAGAAGTGACAGAGGAGTGCTCAGCACTGAAACATCTCTATCATACCTTCCAAGGCTCAGGGTCTAATGCAGAAGAGGTGGCGGAAAGAATGTACGAGCCAAAGGAAGGGTAGGATTCCTTACAATGTGCTCCCTTTAGACATAAAATGGTCTGGATATCCATGACCTCATAGTGCCTGACACTACCTAAACAAGACCATCATAAGAGGAGAAAAAATAATGACATAAAAATAAAAGAGAGACTGATTGAGATGGGGAGGGGATATGATGGAGAATGGAATTTTATAGGGGGAAGTGGGGGAAGGAGGGTATTACCATGGGATATTTTGTTATAATCATGGAAAATGTTAATAAAAATTGAGAAAAAAAAGAATAGATTAATGGGGGTGAAAAGGCCCAAAGTGAGGTCAGGGGAAGAGACTGAGTAAAGGAAAGGTGGAGGGAGGGCTAATCAAAATCTAAGAAGATATAAATAAATCTCATAGAAACCTTTTTTTTTTTTTTTTGGACAATGGAACACTCAGGAGCCATAGATTGTTGCTAGGAATTTTTCAGTGCCAGGGATGGGATACCTTCCAGTGAGTTTTTGGCCAGGGAGGTCCCTGATGTCCCCAAAACATTACAGGCCATTGATGAGGCCCTTAGTTTCCCACCAGGAATAGATGGTAAGACCCTATTGCTGAAGACTCCACATACTTGGGCTGCAAGGCTACTGAGAAATCCTGCTGGAATTGAGCTGATAACCTCCTCCATGTAGACCAGCTAACAGAAAGCTGGAAGAAGCCATTCTGCATGCAGTTCAATGGGTGAAAGAGATACCACCAGTGAAGATACTCAACAGTGGACACTGCAAGCCTTATAATTGGCCAGCCATGCCAAATGAGCCAACGGGTGCAATAGTGGCACATCTGTCATGGTGGAAACCAACTGCCCTCTAATTGGACTGGAGGCCCACTCCATGGGAGGGAATACATCCCTGATACTGAAAACTTAAAAACAGGGTTAGTCATGAACCCTAGGGGGATAATGTCTACTGCTGCCTGGCCAATTGTATATACTATCCTTATCAAACTGCCCAGTAAGCACTTTTTTTTAATGTTCATGCCCTTATATTAATGCTACTCTCACTTTTGGTAGAGAATCTTCTCTTTTCAGATGGTAGAGACCTTGGGATGACTCAGAAGGTAACATGGTGCTAGAAAGAAGTGACTGGAATGCTCAGTCCTCTAATATCTTTATCACACCTTCCAAGGCTCAGGGTCTAATGCGGAAGAGGTGGTGGAAAGAATGTAAGAACCAAAGGAAGGGTTGGATTCCTTACAACGTGCTCTCCCCAGACACAAAATGGCCTGGACATCCATGACCTCACAGTGCCTGACACTACCTACACAAGACCATCATAAGTGGAGGAAAAGATCATGACATCAAAATAAAAGAGATACTGAATGAGATGAAGAGGGGACGTGATGGAGAATGGAATTTCAAAGGGGAAAGTGGGGGGGGAGGGAGGGTATTACCATGGAATATTTTTTATAATCATGGAAGTTGTTAATAAAAATTTGAAGAAAAAATAAATCTTTAAAAAAAAAAAACTTTTAAAAAGCCGGGTATGGTGGTGCACACCTTTAATCTCAGTATTCAAGAGTCAGAGGTAGAAGAATCACTGTAAGTTCGAGTCTATCCTGAGACTACATAGTAAATTCCAGATCAGCCTGGACTAGAGTAAAACCCTACCTCAAAGCACCCCTTCCCAAAAAAAAACTTTAAAAAAGCTGGGCTTGGGCTGGAGCTATGGCTTAGCAGTTAGGCAATTGCCTGCAAAGCCAAAGGACCCAGGTTCAATTCCCCAGAATCCATGTAAGCCAGATGCACCAGGTGGTGCATATGTCTGGAGTTCATTTGCAATGGGTGGATGCCCTGGAGCATCCATTCTCTCTCTCTCTCTCTCAACAGCCTCAATGCCCCAAACAAAAGACACAGGTTTACAGACAGGGTTAAAAAGAAGGATCCTTCAATTTGTTGCTTCTAAGAAACTCACCTTTCTACAAAGGCTATACACTATCTTAGGATGAAAGGTTGGAAAACAGTGCTTCAAACAAATGGGCCTAGAAAACAAGCAGGGGTCATTATCCTAATATATGACAAGGTAGACTTCAGGCCAACATTAATTAGGAAAGATAAGGAAGGTCACTTTATATTGATTAAAGGCACACTCCAACAGGAGGACATAATCCTATACATATATGCACCTAACATGGGGGCTCTCCCAACTTCATCAAACAAATGCTATTAGAACGAAGGTCACATATAACACCACAGTTGTAATGGGTGACTTCAACCCCCACTCTCATCCTGGCAAAAAATAGATGCATCTGGATTAAATGAGGTCATAGAACAAATGCACATAACACCTATTTACAGGACATTTCATCCAAATGCTGCAGAATACACATTCTTTTCAGCAGGATATGGGACATTATCTATAACAGACCATATATTAGGACAGAAAAAATGCAGGAAAATCAAAATAATTCCTTGCACTCTATCTCATCACAATCAAACTACAAATCAATAGCAAGAAAGGCTATGGAGCATACACAAAAATCAAGGACTAAACAATACACTACTAAATGATGACTGGGTGAATGAAGAAATCAAGAAGGAAATCAAACAATTTAGAGTCAAATAATAATGGGAACACAACATGCCAAAACCTGTGGGACACAATAAAGGCAGCCCTAAGAGGGAAATTTATAGCTGTAAGTGCCTATATGAAGAAATTAGAAAGAGAACATACAAATCTTTCAAGAAAGTCATTCATTCTGAACAAGTAGGCTGCATCCCAGAAATGCAGGGATGGTTCAACATAAGCAAATTGATATGTAATATACTACATAATGTAATATACTACATAAGTGGGCTGAAGGAGGAAAATCACATTATCATCTCAATAGATGCGGAAAAGGCATTCGACAAAATCCATCATCCGTTCATGGTAAATGTCCTACAGAAAGTGGGAGTTTAGAAGGAGCATATCTCAACATAGTAAAGGCTATTTGTAACAAACCTATAGCCAACATAATACTAAATGGAGAAAAACTTTAAGCTTTTCTACTAAAATCAGGAAAATGAGAAGGGTGTCCACTGTCCCCACTATTATTGAATACAGTGCTGGAAGTCTTAGCTATAGCAACAAGACAAGAGATACATAGAAGGGATAGAAATTGGAAAGGAAGAGATCAAATTATCATTTTTGCAGATGATGTGATTCTATACATAAAGGACCTTAAAGACTCTACTGGCAAACTCTTAGAGCTAATAAACGATTTCAGCAATGTAGCAGGATACAAAATAAATATACAATAATCAGTAGCTTTTCTATATACTAACAACAAACATGTGGAGGATGAAATCCTGAAATCCGGGAATCACTCCCATTCACAATTGCCTCAAAATAAATAAATAAAGTACCCTGGGACTGGAGAGTTGGCTTAGCAGTTAAGGCATCTGCCTGTAAAGCCAAAGGATCCCAGTTCGATTCTGCAAGACCCACATAAGCCATATGCACAAAGGGGCACATGTATCTGAAGTTTGTTTGCAGTGGCTAGAGACCCTGGCATGCCCATTCTTTCCCCCTCTCTCTCTCTCTGCCTCTTTCTCTCTCCCAAATAAATGATTTTTTTTTGAAAATAAATAAATAATAAAGTACCTTGGAATACATGTAAACAAGGAAGTGAAGGATCTCTACAATGAAAACTTTAAAACACCCAAGTGAGAACTTGCAGAAGATGCTAGGAAATGGAAAGAAATCCCATGTTCTTGGATTGGAAGAATCAATATTGTGAAAATGTCAATCTTACTAAAAGCAATCTATACATTTAATGCAATCCCCATTAAAATTCCAGTGGCATTCTTCACAGAAATAGAAAAAAAACAATCCAAAAATTCATTCGGAAGCACAAAAAACCTTGAATAGCTAAAATAATTTTGAGCAACAAAAATACGGCTGGTGGCCGGGCGTGGTGGCTCACGCCTTTAATCCCAGCACTCGGGAGGCAGAGGTAGGAGGATTGTCGTGAGTTCAAGGCCACCCTGAGACTACAGAGTTAATTCCAGGTCAGCCTGGACCACAGTGAGACCCTACCTCGAAAAAACCAAACCAAACCAAAACAAACAAAAAAAAATACGGCTGGTGGTATCACCATACCCAATTTTATGCTCCATCACAAAGCCATAGAAACAAAAACAGCAGAAAGACAGACACGTAGATCAATGGCACAGAAGAACCAGATGTTAATCCAGGCAGCTACAGCATCTGATTTTTGACAAATCCCCAAAAAAATTCACTGGAGAAAAGACTGCCTCTTCAACAAGTGGTGCTGGGAAAAGTGGATATCTATATGTAGAGGGACGAAAATAAGATTCCTTGTCTCTCTACGTGCATAAGAATTAAGTCCAAATGGATCAGAAACCTTAATCACACCTGAACCTCTGAAGTTGCTAGAGGAAAAAGTAGGGGAAACCCTTCAACATATTGGCATAAGCAATGACTTTCTGGATATAATCTCAGTTGCTCAGGAAATAAAAGCAATAATCAACCACTGGGATATCATGACATTACAAAGCTTTTCTACAGCAAAGGACACTGTGAACACACCAAAGCAACAACCTACAGAATGGGAGAAAATCTTTGCCAGGTATATAGCTACAGAGGCCTGCTCCATGAGAGGGAATACATCCCTGATACTGAAAACTTAAAACAGGGGTGTAACGTCTGCTGCTGTCTGGCTAAATGTATATACTATGCTCATCAAACTGCCCAGTAAGCATTTCTCTCAATGTTCATACCCATATATTAATGCTACTCTCACTTTTGGTAGAGAACCTTCTCTTTTCAGATGGCAGTGACCTTGGGATGACTCAGAAGGCATCATGGTCCTGGGAAGAAGTGACAGAGGAGTGCTCAGTACTGCAATATCTCTATCACACCTTCAAAGGCTCAGGGTACATTGCGGAAGAGGTGGTGGAAAGAATGTAAGAGCCAAAGGAAGGGTAGGACTCCTTGCAACATGCTCCTCCAGACACAAAATGGCCTGGATATCCATGACCTCACAGTTCCTGACACTACCTACACAAGACCATCATAAGAGGAGGAAAAGATGATGACATCAAAATAGAGACTGATTGAGAGGAGGAGGGGATATGATGGACAATGGAGTTTCAAAGGAGAAAGTAAGGGGAAGGAGGGTATTACCATGGGATACTGTATGCTTATAGCCATTGTGGAAATTACTGTGGAGGTTCTAGAGACAGTTGAATATAGATTTACCATATGATCCAGCTATAGCACTCCTAGTCATATATCCTAAGGACTATGCTCACTATCTTGGGGATACTTGCACAACCATGTTTATTGCTGCTTGTTTCACAATAGCTAGGAAACAGAACCCACCTAGATGTCCCTCAACACATTAATGGATAATAAAGATAGATGTAGTATATTGACACAATAGAATTGCATTTAATGGTAAAGAAAAATGAAATTTGTAGCAAGATGGATGGATCTGGAACGAGTTATACTAAGATAAAGGATTATACTAAGTGAAGTATTCCAGGCCCAGAAAGCCAAATGTCACATATTCTCTGTATGTGGATCCTAACTACAAATGTTTAGACTTGTGTGTGAGCTGGAACCAAAACTCAGTAGCAGAGGCCCATAAACTAGAAGAAGGCTATAAAGGGAGGGAGGAGGGGAAAGGGCTTAAGGGGATGGTATTGTATACTGTATATATGTAAGTAGAAGAACAGATTACAGTGAGTGGAATGGCCTAAGTGAGTCCAGGAGCAGAGATTAAGTAAAAGAATGGTGGAGGAGGGTCAATCAAAATTCATGATATTCTGAATAAGACATATAAAAGCCTACATTTTTAGATAATGGCACATCCAGAAGCCATAGATTGTTTCAGTGCCAGGGATGGGTACCTTCCAGTTAGTTGTTAGCCAGGGAGGTCACTGTTACCTCTAAAACATTACAGGCTATTGCCAAGGCCCTTGGTTTCCCACCAGAAACAGATGGTAAGACCCTATTGCTGAAGACTTCACATGTCTGGGTGGCAAGGTCACTGAGAAATCAGGCTGGGGCTTAGGTGAAAACCTTTTCCCTATAGATTAGCCAAATAAAAGTTGGAAAAAACTGTACTGCACACAGCCCTATAAGAGACAGAAACCATCAGTAGTGAGAACAGTGGATACTGGAAGCCTCAAGTTTGGCTAGACAGGCCAAAAGATCAAATGTCTGCTCTGGGGGAAACCAACTGCTCTCTAATTGGACTGGAGTCCTGCTCTATGGGAGAGAATACATTCTTGGTACTGCAAACCTACTCAAAAACCTATGACAGGGGAGGTCATGAGCCTTAGGGGTGTAAAGCCTGCTCCTGTCTGACTAAATGCATATATTATGCTCACCAAATTGCCCTGTAAACACTACAGTTAATGTTCATGTTCATATATTAATGCTGCTCTCACTTTTGGTTAGAGAAGCTTCTCTTTTCAGATGGTGGTGACCACTGGAATGACCCAAAAGACAATATAGTGCTGAGAAGAAGGGATGGAGGAGTGTCCAGCACTGAAACATCTCTATCACACCCTCCAAGACTGAGGGCCCACTGCAGAAGAGGTGATGAAAAGAATGTAAGAGCCAAAGGAACGGTATGACCCCTTACAATTCAAGTCTCCAGAGAGAAACTGGCCTCGATATCCATGACCTTGCAGTGCCTAGCAATACCTTAACAAGACCCTCATAATAGGAGGAAAAGATGATGACATCAAAATAAAAGAGAGACTAATGGAGAGAAGGAGGGAATATAATAGAGAGTGGAGTTGTAAAGGGGAAAGTGGGGAAGTGGAGGAATTATCATGGTTTATTGTTTGTAAATATAGAAGTTGTCAATAAAAAAAAATACATTAAAAAAGACTATGTAATATTTTGAAGATAAGGTGAGTTAATTATACCCCAGATCTATAAAATTATTTTCCATATAGCTGGAATACAATGTTTAAAACATCATTCAGGCTCAGCCTGATGGCACATTCATACAATTCACAGTATGTCAAGGTCAGCCTAAGGTGCATAAGAAGTTGGAAGACCAGCCTAGGCCACATAAGCTCTCAACTTTGCCCTCCCCACTGGGGGAAAAAAAAGCTGGGAATTGTGGTTCATACTTATAATCCCAGCACAATAAAGTGAGGTAGGAAGATTGGCACAAATTCAAGCCTAGCCTGGGCTACATAGTGAGCAAAAAAAAAAAAAAAAAGGGCTGGAGCCAGGCATGGTGGCACATGCCTTTAATCCCAGCACTTGGGAGGCAGAGGTAGGAAGATTGCCATGAGTTTGAGGCCACCCTCATAGTTAATTCCAGGTCAGCCTGGACCAGAGTGAGACCCTACCTAAAAAAAAAAATAAAAATAAAAAAATAAATTAAATTAAATAGGGCTGGATAGATGGTTTAGTGGTTAAAATACTTGCCTGCGAAGCCTAAGGGCCCAGGTTCGATTCTCCAGGTCTCATGTAAGCCAGATGCCCAAGGTGGCACATGCATCTGGAGTTCACTTGCAGTGGCTAGAGCCCTAGTGTGCTCATTCTCTTTCTCCCTCTCTCTGACTCAAATAAAAATAAACATAAAAAGATAAGAAAGTATATCTATTTCCTGGATATAGCTAAAAAGATCTCTATTATATCCCCTCCTTCTCTCCATTAGTCTCTCTTTTATTTTGATGTCATCATCTTTTCCTCCTATTATGAGGGTCTTGTGAAGGTATTGCTAGGCACTGAAAAAATAAAAGATGAACATACTCCTTAAGGTAATATAGAAACAGATTATAATGTAAAAATAAAGGACAAATTCACAAACTGGCAGTGAAATTATGTCCTTGTATTAAATAAAATCAATTTTCCTTCTTCTATTCTTATCTATGATTTTTTTTCCTAAAATCATCACTTCCATGAATACTGCCTATTTTAATTACTATCTGCTGTGATGAGTCCCAAGTGCAGCTCAAAACTCCAGTGATATCCATACTTACCACCTACTACCTAATGGATCCCACAGTTGTACTCTTCAGGCATCTGCAAACTCCCTGGCCACCGTGATGCACACCTGTAATACTAGCACTCTGGACGCTGAGGCAAAAGGATCTCTAGGCAGAGACCAGCCTAGCCTACATAGGGAGTCTGTATACCAGTGTGTGTGTGTGGGGGGGGGGGGGCTTCCTCTGAACTCAACACATTTAAAAGACACTTGACAACTCTCCATGTTGCCCTAAATCTGCTCTTTTAAATCCCAAGTACTGGGCTGGAGAAGACAGCTTAGCAGTTAAGGTGCTTGCCTGCAAAGCCAAATGACCCTGGTTCGATTCCCCAGGACCCATGTAAGCCAGATGCACAAGGTGGCACATGTGTCTGGAGTTCGTTTGTAGTGGCAGGAGGCCCTGGCAAGCCCATTCTCTCTCTCTACATCAAGTAAAGAAATAAATAAAATATATTACAAAAAAAAAAATGAAAACACATTCTATGAAAAAAAAATTTTTTTAAATCCCAAGTATTATCTTAACTAAACCAGTGCTAAACCTTACAAATTACATCAAAGTACATTCAAACTATTAAGCATAAAATACCAATAACTTCATGACCTGGCCCTTAGGTAGTATAAAAAGGGGAAATGGAAGAGATCATTTCCATTTAAAGAGATGAATGTCTTCCAAAACTACACCCCACTACTTCTACCTTTAGACTATGTCTTCAGAGTTCTACCCTGGAGGCACTGCTAAGGATGCAGCATACATTTTCTAAACACTCCTTAGGACACTGTCAGTTAAGGGCTATATTACTCAGATACCTAGAAATGACACCACATATCCATTACCAATTGTAGTTCCCAAGCTCCATTCTATATTCTCTACGTTATTTATTTATTTTTGGGTTTTTCAAGGTACAGTCTCGCTCTAACCCAGGCTAACCTGGAATTCACTATGTAATCTCAGAGTGGCCTCAAACTCACAGCAATTCTCCTACCTCTGCCTCCTGAGTGTGATTAAAGGTGTGTGCCACCATGCCTGGCTATATTCCCTACTTTAAATCACTGTCAATCAGGCTATCATGATCCACATCTGACAGTAATGGTTTGTAAGGGGAAGGGGCAGGGGAGGGAGATGGTATGCAGAGACATGATAAGTATTGACATTACAAGTATTTCTTATATTTTCATAATACTATTACCAATACTTTCCATCACTAATAACCATCCCTCCTCTCTCCCCTCCCCCCGGCAAATATTCCTTAGCAATATGGGCCCGCTCTACACTACCAGTTAACAAAATTATTACCTGGCAATAAGCATAGTTTCCGAGAGCCTTATGAGCTTCATCCACAACAAGACATTTGATATCAGCTGCGGGACAAACTCCTCTAGTAAGGTCATTAACCATGACCTGAGGTGTGAGAAAAAGGACTCTCTTGCAGCACCACATTTCCTTCCTGGTGGCAGCTTGGGTAGAACCTGTAGATGAAAGGTGACAAGTGTACATTTGAAACTTCAGACCATTATCTGCAAAACAGTCTGGCCTACTTTGTCATGCTTTAAGGGTAGAGTAAGTTAACAATTCTTAGGATTGTTACATTTAAAACTCTGTTTGTGTCCTGAATGTCAGAGCAGACCCTTTTCGTAGGACTGCAAATAGAATGTCTCTACTGCAACAAAGGAGCAAAATAACTGAAGATAAGTAAGTTCTTCGACGGGAAAATTCTCCCTGGGGAGAACGCCAAGGAACATGTTCTCAAAGTTACATCTAGCAAACCTAGGGTTCATATTTGGACATTGCGGCAAACATGTTTTACGTTAGAGAATGTTAAGATGAGAGGATCTGGATTTGAGCAGCCCTGTTTCTAAGTGTGAGGACCCAGCTCTCAACTTCCAGTCAATGCGCTTTCTCTCAGATACCTGTCATTTCAGCCATGTGGGACTGCGGGATGCCCATCACCCGGTAGCAAGCTTCCATCTGCTGTGTCACCAAGGGTTTCGTGGGTGCCATGAACACCACCTTGCCGGAAGGGAACCAGCGGTAGAAGTTGTACATGACCACCGCGGCGATGAAGGTCTTCCCCAGCCCGGTGGGCAGGCACACCAGCGTGTTGCGGAGCAGCGCGGCATAGCTGATGCTGAGCTGGTACTCGCGCACCGGGAAATTGGTGGGGTAGATCCAGAGCGCGCCCGCCGCGCGGCAGAACCCGCCATCCTCCTGCCGCAGCTGCCGCTCAGCCTCGCACACGGCCACTAGCAGCACATCGTCGTCGTCCGAGTCGCGATCCTCCTCCGCGGCGGGCGTCCGGGCCTGGGAGTCGTCGGGGCCCCGAGGCCGCGCACCGGCCGAGGGGCATCCCGGAGCCCCGGTGCCCCGCGACAGGCTAGAGCCCCACGCCTGGAAAAGCGTCCTCTGCCGCCCGCTCATGGGCCCCGGGCGCCGCCGCCGCCGCCGCGCCGCTCACGTCCCCGCCGGCTGCATGGCGCCCAGCCCTGGGAGCCGGGGCGGGACTGCGTCCGCTCCTCCAGCTGAAAAGGCCGCCTGGGCGGGCCTGGGGACTACGATTGGCTACCTGCCGGAAACCTTCGCCGGCCCTCTTGGACACGCATGCGCATTGCTCCAGAGCTCCTTGGAGTTGGCCTTGATTACAAGGTATGAGTTGGTTTTCTTTAAATAAAATTTAAAGCCGAGAGATGTGGAGTATCCCTGTGATCCTCGCACTTGGTATGCGGAAGCAGGAGGAAGAACACAAGGTCATCCTCCACATAGGTAGTTTGAGCCTAATTTGTGCTACATGAGACCCTTGTTTTGCAAAAGATAATTAGAATATACTTTTAAGTCAGCTTTCAACTATCAGGTGTCTAGGCATCACTAACTTGATAAACCTTACAATGATAAAAACAAGTAGCCGGGTGTGGTGGCGCACACCGTTAATCCCAGCACTTGGGAGGCAGAGGTAGAAGGATCGCTGTGAGTTCAAGGCCACCCTGAGACTCCATAGTGAATTCCAGGTCAGCCTGGGCTACAGTGAGACCCTACCTCGAAAAACCGAAAAAAAAAAAAAAAAAAAACCAACCAAGTAAGGTAAGGCCGGAAATGGTGGCGCATGCCTTTAATCCTAGCACTTGGAAGGCAGAGGTAGGAGGATTTTCTAGGCCACCCTGAGACTACATAGTGAACTCCAGGTCAGCCTAGGCGGGAGTGAAACCCTACCTGGAAAAACAAACGACAACAAAAACTAAGCTAAGGGGCTGGAGAGATGGCTTAGTGGTTAAGCACTTGCCTGTGAAGCCCAAGGATCCCGGTTCGAGGCTCAATTCTCCAGGACCCACATAAGCCAGATCTACGAGGTGTCACATGCGTCTGGAGTGTGTTTGCACTGGCTAGAGGCTCTGCCGTGCCCATTCTCTCTTTATATATCTGCCTGTTTGTCTGTCAGAAGGTCTCAAATTTAAAAAAAAAAAAAAAAAGTAAACTAAACTTCAAATCCCGGAGAAAATACAATCCCCATAATTGTGTGGCCTTAACATTATATTTAAACCTAATGGTGTGAAAATCAAAGTGTAGGGATAGAACTAAACAATTCATTTTATTTCTTCATTAAGACTGAGGAAAAAAAAAAGTGCTAAGTCTAGCCGGGCATGATGGTGCATGCCTTTAATCCCAGCACTCGGGAGGCAGGAGTAGGAGAATTACTGTGTGTTCCAGGCCAGCCTGAGACTACATAGTGAATTCCAGGTCAGCCTGGACTAGAGTGAGATGTCACACTGTAGCCAGCAGGAATCAGTATACTCTTTGGAGACACTGTGTCCTTTTGTCCTTTCTTTGGCTATCAGTTTATTGAAATAATGGTTCCCATGAAGTTGACCCCCCCCCCCGCCCTCCAGGAATTCCATGCTGGGAGTAGAAGGCTAAATCCTAGTGCCAGCCAGAGTAGCAGTTTATTTCCAGGAAAGAGCAGATCACCTTGTAGAAACTGTAGGAACCAGACAATAAGGCAATGATTGGTAGGACCATACCTTGACCAGACTGGCTGTGCTTAACACAGAGCCAAACCTCATGTTAGGACCCTGAAGATGAGTTTTAACATGGAAGTCATAGGATCTCTTTGTCCCTCTTCCCAGTGTAACCACATTTAATAAATATATTTTTTCCTGCTTTTCACTGGTACTTATTTAATTGGTTATTAGGACAGGTGGCAGGACTTGGCTTACTAGGACTGTCAGGGATCAGGCTCTGTCATCATTTATTACTACTTAAGACTTGTTGCAACTCTTGGCTTCTATACTTGAAAGTTTATGATAAGTAATCTGCAAGCACTAACACACCCTATAGCATAGCTATAAGCTATAGCTGTTGTAAGCAAGGTCTCTTTCTAGCCCTTGCTAAGCTGCAACTCGCTTGGTATCCGAGGCTGGCCTCAATTTCATGGCAATACTCCTATCTCAGCCTTAGAACTGCTGAGATTTCTGTTATGAGCTACCAAACACAGCTAAGCACAGTTTCTTTACACTCTTATTTGTTCAAGTTTCTAAAATTGCATTTAGGCCTGGAGCGATGGCTCAGAGATGAAAGGTGCTTGCTTGTAAAGCCTACCGACCAGGGTTCAATTCCTCAGTACCCCTTAAAGGCCGCTTTACAAAGTGACCCATGCATCTAGAATTTGTTTGCAATAGCAAGAGTCCTTCTGGGCGCCCTTTTCTATTTTCTCTCTTCGCAAATAAAAATGTTAAAAAATAAAATTGGTTTGGGAGGAGGAGGTTTGTATTAAAACTTGATTTTTATGAGCTTTAAGGAAGATATGCAGGATATGGGTTAAGATGGACAAAAAGCCAATCCAGGTGAGCATCTTTAGGGTAGAATTACATGAGATTAGAGATATGCATGTTGTTTTAAATGGGTTATAAAATGGACTTTTAAGGCATAACAAGCCGTAAGAAATTAAAACATGTGTATAATGGCTGGTAAAGTTCACCACCACCAGAGGTCACGACAGCATTTTATGCTTATAAAAACCCTGGTCTCCTGCGCGTACAGCCCCGGCTGCTATCTCCGCAGGTTTCTGATTCCACTCAGCTAGGAAGCTCTCATAGCCCAGCCTTCACGTCACTCAAGTGCAGGCCCCAATCCGGCTGACTAGCTCAAGGCCCCGCCCCTCGAGCGCTGCACCGAGGCCACGCCCCATGGGCGGGCCTCCGCCGCACAGAGGCGGGCTGGCTCAGTGCAGCGGCTGCAGCGGGGGAAGATGGCGGCGGCCGTTCCACAGCGAGCGTGGACCGTGGAGCAGCTGCGCAGCGAGCAGCTGCCCAAGAAGGACATAATCAAGTTTCTGCAGGATCACGGTTCAGATTCGGTACCAGAGGCGGCTGGGCGGCCGGGCTGGTGTGGCGGAGGGACGCTCACCCCCCGGAGATGCCGGGACATCCCGTATTCCTCGGTGCCCACGCCCTCGTCCGCGCGTGGCGGGCCAGGCCCGAGAGGCCGGGGTGCGGCGTGCTCCGCCCGCGCTCCTGTGGTGGTGCGTGCGGGCCGCAGCGGCGCGGTCACAGCTCGCTGGAGTCCTTGAGCGAGAGAGGCGCGAGGCCCTGAAAAAAGGACCCGAGATACTAGGCTGAGGCAGGGCCAGGGAGTAGGGGGTTGGATGAGACTCGGGAGCAGAATGCTAGGAGGAAATGCTGAGTAGTGTAACAAATTTTGTGCGAACGGGTTGTGCAACTTGCTTCCCTTAACAATTTACTAAACACCGAACATTAATCCGTGTATCTTTCGAAAATCCATATAGTGTAGTTTAACTTCATTTTTTAAAGAAAATTAATCCCTTTCACCTTTTATATTTAGGGAATATGCATGTACTTTTTTTTTTTGTACAGTGTTTCCCAGTATAGACAGTCAGATTAAGAAGAAATTAATTGTAAAATACACCGTGCAGTTTTCAGCATGGTCTCCATCTTCCACCAGTCTGTAGTCGTTATTTTTGCCATACCTTTCTGTCTCTCAGAAATGAAAATTATTCATACGTGTGTGCATGTGTTTGGTGTTTTCTTTTAAGGAGAGCCTCATGCAGCCTATCCTGGAACTCGCTACATAGTCTTGGACTTTTCATCTCCCTGTCTGCACTTCCCAAGTGCTGAGGATACAAGCTTGTATCATGCCCTGCTTCTGATTCATACCTCTTTAATTACTGAATTACTTTACACTTTGGTGTGCATCTCTCAAAACCTGCAGTGTGCATGAGTTTTCTGTACAGTTTCTTAAATTCTAACGTGCCAAGACAACGAATATTTTATAATTCTAAATTATGAAGATATTTTTAAGTCACTTATATGCATGGAAGAGATAATATTTTATTTTCATTTAGGAAAGCCTTAAAAAGGAGATGCAAGAACTCTCCAACTTGTAGTTCCTTAGACGAGCACAATTATCCCGGCATCAGCTCGTTCAGCAAATATTTATGTAAGAACTGTGCTCCACTTTTGGAGATACAAGTGTGAAAAGGAAAAATCCCTTTATCAGGAATCTTATTCCATTTAA
Source organism: Jaculus jaculus (assembly GCF_020740685.1). Taxonomy (NCBI): domain Eukaryota; kingdom Metazoa; phylum Chordata; class Mammalia; order Rodentia; family Dipodidae; genus Jaculus; species Jaculus jaculus. Next base: position 98,668,561 of record NC_059108.1, on the reverse strand, counting down.
ATGCAATTATTTTATCTTAATCTTTATTTCAACTGGAACAATATAGTAGGTATATATCATTAGCATTTTGTCTCAGTTTTGTACAAGAGTCTAATGTTAAACTGGTCAGATGAGACTCAAGATATTTGGATTATGATCATATTTGGATTACCACTTTTATAATGTTAATTATTTCAGTGCGCATTACTTACCTAAACCAATAGTTGATCATTATTTTGTTGCTTATAGGATATCAGTGATATTTGCACTTCGGGTATTTTTCTGGAACTGCAGAATTTACTAGAATGCTAAAGTGACTACTTCTGTAATTAACTTTTAACTCCTTTTTCCAGTCAGCCTTTGTCTTTAAAATATTTATCTAAGGGCTGGGGGAAATGGCTTAGCTATTTGCCTGCAAAGCCAAAATCCAGGATCCATGTAAGCCAGATGCACAAGGGGTTGTATGCGTGTGGAGTTCATTTGCAGTGGCTGGAGGCCCTGGCACACCCATTCTCTCTTTCTCTCTTATCTGCCTCATCCTCTCTCTCTGAAATAAATAAATTATTTTTAAAAATAAATGAATTTTAAACTATTTATCTAAGCAGGGGAGAGAAAAGCAAAGGGAAAAATATGCAGCAGTAATAATATTTGGTATATGTGCTGCTGAAACAAGCATTGTAATTGTAATAATATTTGGAAACAAACAAAAACTAAGGCTGAAGATATGGCTCAGCTGGTAAAAGTGCTTGTGGAGTATGCAAAAATCCCTGGGTTTGAGCCCTAGCACCACATAGAACCAGGCATGGTGGCATAGGCCTGTAGTCCCTGCTCTAGGAGTTAGAGCCAGAAGGACTGGGAAATTCAAAGTCATCCTTGGTCTTGGTGCATAGTGAGTTCCCTGCCAGCCTGGACTACTTGAGACCTGTCTTTTTTTTTTTTTTTTTTTTTAAATGGGGCTGGAGAGGTGGCTCAGGCATTAAGGTGCTTACCTGCAAAACCTAGGAATCTGGGTTGAATTCCCCAATGTCCCCATGAAGCCTGATGTACACAGTGGCACATGCATTTGCAGTGGCTAAAGGCCCTGGTGTACCCATTCTCTCTCTGCCTCTTTTTCCCCTTCTCTCTATCAAAGTTAAAAAAAAAAAAAAAAGCAGCCAGGCGTGGTGGTGCATGCCTTTAATCCCAGCACTCAGGAGGCGATGATAGGAGGATCGTCATGAGTTCAAGGCCACCCTGAGATGACAGAGTTAATTCCAGGTCAGCCTGGACCAGAGTGAGACCCTACCTCGAAAAACCAAAAAAAAATAAAAAAAAATAAAAAAAAAACAAACACAAAACTGTTAGACGATGCCACAGGACAATCTTGAGAAATAACTACATGAAGAAACAGCAACCTCCACAGGGCAGGAAAGGAAACAGGGGAAGAGCACCATTAAGTCAATAAAATCTTCATGATTAAAAAAAAAAAAAAGTGTCTGTTTATGTATTTGGGGTGAGGGTGGCAACGAATGGGCCCACCCTGACCTCCAGCTGCTGCAAAAGAACTCCAGACACATGGACCACCTTGCTTACGTGGGTCCTGGGGAATTGAACCTGGGTCCTTTGGCTTTGCAGGTAAGTGCCTTAACTGCTAAGCCATCTCTCCAACCCAATCCTCATGATTTTAAGATGAAAATACTGTAAGTAGATATTTTTTGTAATTGTTGCTTTTTTAATATTTATTTATTTATTTGAAAGTGACAGAGAAAGAGGCAGAGAGAGAGAGTGAGAGAGAATGGGCATGCCAGGGCCTCCAGCCACTGCAAATGAACGAACTCCATATGCATGTGCTCCCTTGTGCATCTGGCTTAAACGTGGGTACTGGGGTAGAACCGAGGTCCTTAGGCTTCACAGGCAAGCGCTTAACCACTAAGCCATCTCTCCAGCCGTAAAACCTACCTTTTTGTTGTTTGTTTTTATAAGGTAGGGTCTCACTGTAATCCAGGCTGACCTTGAACTCACAGTGATCTTCCTACCTCTGCCTTCCCATTGCTGGATTAAAGCCATGTACTACTGTACCCAACCCAACCTACTGTAAAAAAAAAAAATGTTTATTTATTTGAAAGAAAGAGAATGGGTGTGCCAGTACCTCCACCCACTGCAGACTCCAGACATCTGTGTGCTCCCACTTATCTGGTTTTTTGTGGGTACTGGGGAATCGAACTTGGGTTCTTAGGCTTCACAGGCAAGCACCTTAACCGTGAAACCATCTCTTCAACCCCCAACTTATTTTTTTTTAATTAAGTACAATATTTAAGTATAGTGGTTTATTTTATTTCTTCATTATCTTGTTTATGGGACAAGGTCTTGCTGGGTTGTAGAGTTGCTTTGAACTCTGGCTCAAGTAATCCACCGGCCTCAGCCTAGTACAGTATAGCACCATCACTCCAGGCTCTAATTTGTTTTTGTCTTTGAGACAAGTCATGTGTGGTCCAGGCTGACCCTGAACTCCAAATGTTCAAGGTTAGGTTATGAATTTCTGTTTCTTCTGCCTCCATCTCCTAAGTGCTATAATTATAGGCATGTGCCACCATGCCCTGCTTATGCTGTGCTGGGGATCTAATCCAGCAAGAGGTTCATGTGTGGTAGGCAGAGACTCTACCAACTGAGCTACATGCCAAACTTGAGGCTTCATTTCCTAACTTTAAACCCTTCAGCAGTGTAGTTATTTTAACTAATCTGCTTTTGTTTTTATAGTTTCTTGCAGAGCATAAATTATTAGGAAACATTAAAAATGTAGCTAAAACAGCTAATAAGGACCATTTGGTTACAGCCTATAACCATCTTTTTGAAAGTAAGGTAAGTATTGCATTTTATTGGGAGAATGTCATGTTAAAATTTTTTGCAACCCTACTGAGGAGTGTCCCAAAATTTTATTTGCAGGTAGAAGGCTTCTTGTTTGTTTTTTGAAGTAGGGTCTGGCTATAGCCTAGGCTGACCTGGAATTCACTGCACAGTCCCAGGGTGGCTTCGAACTCACAGTGATCCTCCTAACTCTGCCTCCATAAGTGCTGGGATTAAAGGTGTGCGCTAGCACTTCCAGCTCAGATAGAAGTTTTAAATACATTAATTTGCAGAATGAGTTGGTTTTCTCACAACTGTGCTAGATGCCACATCTAACAAGACTGACTGGCAGCATGGCAGATAGTTTTGGGTATTTTGAAAGGACCATACTTTAAAACTGATTTCTTAGCAAAAATGGAGACAAAAGTTGGCTTTTTTTTTTTTGAGGTAGATCTGACTCTAGCCCAGGCTAAACTGAAACTCACTATTGTAGTTTCAGGGTAGCCTTGAACTCATGGTGATCTATCTCTGCCTCCCAAGTGCTGGGTTTAAAGGTGTGAGCCACCACACTCAGCTCATTAAATTTTAAAAGTAGTTTTTATTTTAACATAAGATTTAAAAAAAACAGGCTTTAAAAAATTCATTTACTATGAAATGATCATCTTCCACAGAAAAGAACATTAAGCACTTGTGTAAACAGTATGCCTATCTCTAGTTAGCTTTTCTAAGGATATGGGTCTTGTTTCAGAATTTATGTTATATAATGGTCTGAGGGTCATGATTCTTTTTTTTAAGACATCCATGCATCTTTCCACATGCCATGATATTTAATTTATTTGCAAGCAGAGAGAAGCAGATACAGAGAGAAAGATAAGAGAGTATAGGCACATTAGGCCCTCTAGCCACTGCAAATGAACACCAAATATATGCACCATTTTGTATATGTAGTTTTAACATGTACTGGGGAATTGAACTCAGTCGTTAGGTTTTCCAGGCAAGTGCCAACTGCGGAGCCATCTATCCAGCCCCATATTTAAAAAAAATTTTTTTTATTGACAACTTCCATAATTGTAGACAATAACCCATGGTAATTTCCTCCCTCCCCCCATAATTCTTTTTAAAATTTTATTAATATTTTTGAGGCAGGGTCTCACTTTAGCTCAGGCTGATCTGGAACTTACTCTGTTGCTTAGGCTGGCTTCGAACTCATGAAGATACTCCTATCTCAACCTCCTGAGTACTGGGATTAAAGGCCACTACATGTGGCTAATGCTTTTTATTTTTTATTTTGATTTTTGTTTTTTGAGGTAGGGTCTCACTCTGGCCCAGGCTAACCTGGACTTAAGTATGTAGTCTCAGGGTGGCCTTGAACTCACTGCAATCCTCCTGCCTCTGCCTCCCGAGTGCTAGGATTAAAGGCTTGTGCCACTACACCCGACACAATTTTTAAAATTTTTATTCATTTTTTATTTTCTGTTTTTTTGAGGTAGGGTCTCACTCTAGCTCAGGCTGACCTGGAATTCACTATGTAGTCTCAGGGTAGTCTTGAACTCATGGCAGTCCTCCTAACTCTGCCTCCCAAATGCTGGGATTAAAGGCATGCACCACCATGTCCGGCTACGTTTTTTAAGTCAATATATTTTTTTTTTAACTTTTTTTTTTCCTTTTTGAGGTAGGGTGTCACTCTAGCTCAGGCTGACCTGGAATTCACTATGTAGTCTCAAGGTGGCCTTGAACTCATGGCAATCCTCCTACCTCTGTCTTCCAAATGCTGGGATTAAAGGTGTATGTCACCACGCCAAGCTCTTTTTTTTTTTGTGTGTTTGAGGTAGAGTTTCACTCTAGTCCAGGCTGACCTGAAATTCACTATGTAGTCTCAGGTGGCCTTGAACTCATAATGTTTCTTATACATTTGTCTCCCAAGTACTGGAGATGATTCCCTTAAATGATTTTTATATTAGAGTTATATAATCTGTCTAAATTGTACAGATGTTCACTTATTGAGAGGCTAAAAATACTCAATATTGATGTTAGAACCTTTTATTTAAACAGCGTTTCAAGGGTACTGAAAGTATAAGTAAAGTATCTGAGCAAGTGAAAAATGTGAAGCTTAGTGAAGATAAACCCAAAGACACGAAATCTGAGGAGAATCTGGATGAGGTTTGTATATAATATTTTTACTTTATTAATGCATGTAAATTTTTGGGATAATATTTACTTTTTTTTTTTTTTTTCTTTTTTCGAGGCAGGGTTTCACTCTAGCTCAGGCTTACCTGGAATTCACTATGTAGTCTCAGGGTGGTCTCAAACTGATGGCGATCCTCCTATCTCTGCTGGGATTAAAGGCGTGCGCCACCATGCCTGGCCCTACCTTTTGTTTTTATGTAGTAGAGATTGAAGTTAGGGCCTCATGCATGAGAAGCAAGCACTCTTACAATGAGATAAATCCTCAGTTCTCTTTTTTACTTTTAATTTTGAGAAGGGTCGGAGTTGTGCAGGATGGCGTTGGATTTGTGACCCTCCTGTCTCAGTCTCCTGGCTAGATGGAATTAAAGGCCTGTGCCACCAGGTTCTGTTTGCTTTATAACTAAAATGATGGTGGTTGAGTATGTTCAATTTCAGGTTGCCAAATAGATTTAGAGTGTGCACTTTCCCTATCCTTGGTGTAGAAATCCTTACAGTTAGTGACCTGTCCTATGAAATACTTCTGACTATAGTTAATATTACCTACTCCCCCCAAAAATACATATATATGTTACCTGTATGTCTGGCCAGACCTTGTGAGCTTATTACAGAGCTATTTTAAGGACATGATTTTATAGCCAAGTTGTACTGAGTAAAAGAAACTTTCTTTTAAACTATTTTTAGCTTTTTCTAATGTCCAATGTGTCCCTGGCTATGGAAATAGTCCAAGCCTGACTTCAGAATGTGGGTTTCCTATGACTCATCTTTCCCCATCCAGGTTTTATACTCTGGTACAAAGTTTGAAAAACAGATAAATGAAACCTTAGTGCTAAGGGTAGCTACTGAAATCAATCTTAGCAGAGCTAAAATGATTATAATCTTGTCTTTTTCTTGTTTTGTTGTTTTCGAAGTAGGGTCTGTTGCTAACCTGGAACTCACTCGGTAGTCCCAGGCTGGCCCTCATACTCACAGCAATCCTCCTACCTCTGTCTCTCAAGTGCTGGGATTAAAGGTGTGCACCACCATGCCCAGCAAAACCTGTAGCATTAATCATTCCCTTCTCAGCTTACAAGTTCTATGCATCTGTAACTCTTCTACCTCTCATGTATTGTCTCATATAAGAACAGGACTGATGCTGTTGTTTCATTTAACCAGGAGCCTGGTGCTCAGTGACAGGCTGTCTCTATTCATAACACTCTCAATACCAAAGCCTTTTGTCTAGTCTTTTACTAATCACTGCTGTCTGTTTTCTGCACTTGAACTTTAGAACATCAGAGGGAAAATTGTGAAGAAACAAACCATAAAATTGTATTCAACCTGATATAAATGCATATTAAACATAATGTTTTCTAGTTTCACTGCTACTCAGCTACCTTTACTTATACCCTGTTGTACCAGTTCCATATTACATTACTCTATTTAACATCTTGTATTTTTTCTTCTTTATGTTTTTTTTGTGTGTGTGTGTATGATTTTTCGAGGTAGGGTCTCACTCTAGGTCAGGCTGACCTGGAATTCAGTATGTAGTCACAGAGTGGCGGCGATCCTCCTACCACTGCCTCCCGGGTGCTGGGATTAAAGGCATGCACCACCACGCCCAGCTATGGTGGTTTTTTTTTTTTTTTTTTTTTTTTTTTTTTTTGAAGTTGGGTCTCTCTCTATCCTAGGCAGACCTGGAATTCACTATGTAGTCTCAAGCTGGCCTCAAACTCAGCAATCCTCCTGCCTTGGACTCCCAAGTGCTAGAATTAACAGTGTGCACCATGTCCAGCAAAACATCTTATAATTCTCAGTCTCCTCTTCCTCATTACATGCTCCTGTGTTCTATTTTTGTCAAAATGTGAATGTATGTAACAATAACTATTCCTTTCTCTCCAGCTTAAATGTTCTTCCTTTTCATTACCCCTGCAAGACTAATGCTCTCATATACCCATCCTTATGAAAAAAAATCTATTCTGTTTCCATTTTCCAATATTTGAAGGTCTCAAAATGTGTTGGAAACATTAATCTCTTTCCTTCTTCATCCTTTTACCCTAAAATGGGCTATTCTAGTAAGCTTTGTAAAGAGCAGTATTTGCAAGCTACACATTGCATTGCTTAGTTTAGTAGCCCCTAGCTTCATTAGTTAGCTTTCCATCATTATGAAAAAGTGCCTGAGATAAACAATTTATAAGGAAGAAAGGTTTTTGTTTTGGCTCACAGTTTAGGAGGGTTCAGTCCATGTTGATTCTAGTTTTCAGAAAAGAAGGGCATTGTAGTGGGAGCATGTTGAAGAATCCTGACATGAGGCAGAGAGAAACTGGAAGGGTCAGAGGGTCCCACAATACCTCTTTTTCTTTTTTTGTTTGTTTGTTTTTTCAAGATAGGGTCTCACTGTAGCCCAGGCTGACCTGGAATTCACTATGTAGTCTCAGGGTGGCCTTGAACACACAGTGATCCTCCTACCTCTACCTCCCGAGTGCTGGGAATAAAGGCATGCGCCACTACGCCTGGCTCCACAATACTTTTCTTTTCTTTTTTCTTTTTTTTTTGGTTTTTCGAGGTAGAGTCTCACTCTTGTCCAGGCTGACCTGGAATTAACTCTGTAGTCTCAGGGTGGCACCACCACGCCCGGTGCGTCCACAATACTTTTCAAGGGCCATGTCCTCAATATTGTAACTTCTACAAGACCCTCACTTGTTGGAGGTTCCACCTCTCAACACCACCACAGGTTAGGGCGTGGGGACCAACCTTCACCACATGGTAAACATTGAATCTCCAGACTAAAGCCAGCCCGGCACAGTGGCACACACCTTTAATCCCATACTTGGGAGGCACAGGTAGGAGGATCACAGTGAGACCCTGCCTCAAATGTCCCCCCCCAAAAAAAAAAGAAAAGAATCCACACACTATAGCAGCACTAATCAATTATGGCTACTGAGCTCTGTCTATTATGAAATGTACTTTAATTACTTTGCAAAACACATTATACTTGGGCTTTAAAAAATATATTTTATTTATTTGAGAGAGAGGGAGAGAGAATGGGAACACCAGCCATTGCAAATGAACTCCAGATGCATGTGCCACCCACACCCCCATGCATCTGGGTCCTGGAGAGTCAACCTGGGATCTTTTGGCTTTGCAGGCAAATGCCTTAACTGCTAAGCCATCTCTCCAGCCCCTACTTGAGCTTTATATGTTACTTTATGACTTAGGAAAGCAGTCTGACTTTAGTTGAAATTGCTGATTCTCAGACTCTGGGTTGGACTAGGGATATGTGCACTATGTTATGAAAGATGGATAAAATAACTTCCAGGTTTCTGTTGGGTTGAATTGTCATAAGAAACTTGTATTACTACCTTACATGCTATTGTACTTCAGAGATAGAAAATGGTTAATGGCATGGGCTGCACATATAGATGGTTCCATCCTGATCAGTCACTTGGATTTTTTTTTTTTTTTTTCAAGGCAAAATCTCACTCTACATCAGGTTGACCTGACCTCCTGACAATCCTCCTACCCCAGCCTTCTGGTGTGGGCCACCACATTCATAGTTTTTGGAATAGTTCCTGACACATAGAGGATACTCACTTGGTTCTAACAATAATAACTGTGAACACCAATCTGTGTTAACTATCATTGCTGTTTCTTGAGATGCTGACACATTGTGTAAAGGAGTTCAAACCTACATTCAAATTTATTCTCTATTTCTTTTTTTTTAATATTTATTTATTTATTTATTTATTTATTTATTTATTTATTTGAGAGTGACAGACACAGAGAGAAAGACAGATAGAGGGAGAGAGAGAGAGAATGGGTGCGCCAGGGCCTCCAGCCTCTGCAAACGAACTCCAGATGCGTGCGCCCCCTTGTGCATCTGGCTAACGTGGGACCTGGGGAACCAAGCCTCGAACCGGGGTCCTTAGGCTTCACAGGCAAGTGCTTAACCGCTAGGCCATCTCTCCAGCCCTTATTCTCTATTTCTAATTACCTAATGTGCACACATTCCATGAACCATTTACAGCACTCCAAGTACAAGTGTGTTATCCTTCTTTCAGATGATGTGGTGAAAACAGATTTTATTCAGAACTAAGCTCCCTGTGCACAGGCGATTGCTTTTTTTTTTTTTTTTTTAATATTTTTTGTTCTTTTTTTTTTTTTTTTTTATTTGAGAGTGACAGACACAGAGAGAAAGACAGATAGAGGGAGAGAGAGAGAATGGGCGCGCCAGGGCTTCCAGCTTCTGCAAATGAACTCCAGACACGTGTGCCCCCTTGTGCATCTGGCTAACGTGGGACCTGGGGAACCGAGCCTCGAACCGGGGTCCTTAGGCTTCACAGGCGAGCGCTTAACCGCTAAGCCATCTCTCCAGCCCCAAGGTGATTGCTTTTTGATGACAGCTTTTAAAAAGGCACAATGAAGGAGGGCAGGGGAATTGTAGTTCTTGAACAGAAAGTGAAAAAAATAATGGAAACCCAAATGAAGTCATATTAAAAAAAGTATTATTTATTTATTTGTGAGAGAGAGAGAGAGAGAGAGAGAGGCGGGGGGGGGGGGGAGAAAACGTGCCAGATAGAGAGAATGGGTGTGCCAGGGCCTCCAGCCACTGCAAATGAACCACAGACACATGTGCCCCCTTGTACATCTGCCTTATGTGGGTCCTGGGGAATCCAACCATGGTCCTTAAGCTTCATGGGCAAACGCCTTAATTGCTAAGCCATTTCCCCAGCCCATGACATCATATGTTTTTAAATTATTTTTTATTAACAACTTCCATGATTGTAAACAACATGCCATGGTAATGCCCTCCCTCCCCCACTTTCCCCTTTGAAACTCCATTCTCCATCATATCCCCTCATTCTCCCCAAAATCTCTTATTTTGATGTCAATATGCCACATCTTTATTATCCATTCATGTGTTGAAGGACATCTAGGCTGGTTCCTTTTCCTAGCTATCATGAAAAGAGCAGCAATAAACACGGATGTGCAAGTATCTCCAAGATAGTGAGCTTAGTCCTTAGGATATATGCCTAGGAGTGCTATAGCTGGATCATATGGTAAATCTATATTCAACAGTCTCTAGAACCTCTACAGTAATTTCCACAATGGCCATACCCATACAATATCCCACAGTAATGCCCTCTCTCCCCTTACTTTCCCTTCTGAAACTCCATTGTCCATATCCCCTACCCCTCTCAGTCTGTCTTTTATTTTGATACCATCATCTTTTCCTTCTCTTATGATGGTCTTGGGTACGTAGTGTCAGGAACTGTGAGGTCATGGATATCCAGGCCATTTTGTGTCTGGAGGAGCACGTTGCAAGGAGTCCTACCCTTCCTTTGGCTCTTACATTCTTTCCGCCACCACTTCCACAATGGACCCTGAGCCTTGGAAGGTGTGATAGAGATATTGTAGTACCAAGCACTCCTCTGTCACTTCTTCCCAGGACCATGATGCTGTCTGAGTCATCCCGAGGTCACTGCCATCTGAAAAGAGAAGGTTCTCTAACAAAAGTGAGAGTAGCTTTAATATATGGGTATAAACATTAAGAGAAATGCTTACTGGGCAGTTTGATGAGAATAGTATATACATTTAGCCAGACAGCAGCAGACATTACACCCCTAGGGCTCATGACTACCCCTGTTGTAGGTTTTAATATCAGGGATGTATTCCCTCCCATGGAGTGGGCCTGCAGTCCACAATTAGAGGGCAGTTGGTTTCCACCATGACAGACGTGCTACTATTGCACCTGTTGGCTCATTTGGCCTGCATGGCCAAATATAAGGCTTGCAGTGTCCACTATTGAGTATCTTCACTGGTGGTATCTCTTTCTCCCATTGAACTGCATGCAGAATGGCTTCTTCCAGCTTTTTGTCAGCTGGTCTACATGGAGGAGGTTATTAGCTCAGTTCCAGCAGGATTTCGCAGTGGCCTTGCAGCCCAAGTATATGGAGTCTTCAGCAATAGGGTCTTACCATCTATTCCTGGTGGGAAACCAAGGACCTCGGAAATGGCCTGTAATGTTTTAGGGGCATCATGAACTTCTCTGGCCAACAATTTACTGGAAGATATCCCATCCCTGGCACTTAAATTTTTCTAACAACAATCTATGGCTCCTGAGTGTTGCATTGTCCAAAAAGTAGGTTTCCATGAGATTTATTTATATCCTCTTAGATTTTGATTAGCCTCCCTCCACCTTCCCTTTACTCTATCTCTTCCCCTGACCTCACTTTGGGCCTTTCCACCCCCATTAATCTGTTCTTCTATTTACATATATACAATACCCTCCTATTCATTGTATTTTTTAATTTGAAGCCAAACCTACATGCTTAAAGTGGTACCATAATGGCTGGGCTTGGTGACACATGCCTTTATTTCTGGGAGGCTGAGGTAGGAGGAACACCATGAAACTAGACAGTGAGTTCCATCTCAACTTGGGCTAAAGTGAGACCCTACCTCAAAAAAAGTTTAAAAAAAAAAGTGGTAGAAGGCGGCTCCTTCTCCACAGTAACCTATACAAAGGATTTGCCTTTTGCTTGTAGCAGCTTTGTGTTTTATCAGTGGGATAGAGGAGTACTAGGAATGAGGTCTTCAGCTCTTGAAACTTATCTTTGCAGGCCAAGGCTAAGGCCTACATCCAGAAAAAGGCTCATAGAAGTCTAGTTAGTTTGTTCATAGAGAAAATTGTTGCCAAAGACAGAGACTATAAACATTTTTTTTTTAAATTTCTTTGAGAGAAAGAGGCAGATAGAGAAAGTTGGTATGACAGGGCCTCCAGCCATTGCAAATGAACTCCAGACACATGCATAACCTTGTACATCTGGTTTACATGGCTACTGGGAAATCGACCTGGATCCTTAGGCTTAACTGATAAACCATCTCTCTAGCCCAACAGTGAGGTTTTTTTTGGGGGGGGGGGTTGGAGGGCGGTTGCTAGGTAGGGTTTAACTCTAGCTCAGGTTGACTTGGAATTCACTATGTACTCTCAGGGTAGCCTCAAACTCATGGTGATCCTCCTACCCCTGCCTCCAGGGTGCTGGGATTAAAGGCATATGCCACCACACACGGCTAAAAAGATTTATTTTATTTATTTATTTATTAGACACAGAGAAGGTGTGAGAATGGGCACACCTGGGCCTCTAGCCACTGTAAACAAACTCCAGATGCATTAGCCTCCTTGTACATCTGGCTTACAGGCAGGACCTGGAGAATCAAACCTGGGTCCTTAGGGTTCACAGGCATGTGCCTTAACCACTAAGCCATCTCTCCAGCCCTCACAATCTTAAATGTCAAGGTAAATAAAAATTGAAGTTGGCCAATTTAAAATAAGAAAATACTGATTCTCTTGCTTTCCATACTCAAAACAAATAGTCTTGACACCTTTTTGTGGGGGAATGTAGGTCGTCACTCTAGTCCAGGCTGATCGGAAATTTACTATACAGTCTCAGGCTGGCCTTGAACTCTCAGTGATTCTCCTGTGCCTCCCGAGTGCATGCACCTTGCTAGTCTTGACATCTTTGATAACCAACCTTAGTACTTGTCTTACCTAATTGTAAATGTGCATGTGCATAGTACAGATTCGTTTCGGAGCACATAAAATCGTTTTTTTTTTTTTTTTTTTTTTTTCGAGGTAGGGTCTTACTCTGGTCTAGGCTGACCTGGAGTTAACTCTGTCATCTCAGGGTTGCCTTGAAGTCATGGCAATCCTCCTACCTCTGCCTCCCGAGTGCTGGGATTAAAGGTGTGTGCCAACACGCCCGGCTTAAAACACAGATTTAAGTGAGGGTACTTTCATATTTGCTAGAGTAATTTTTTTCTCTCTGAGATTCATCATGTTCAGGAACATGTGAAATCAGTATACTCATTTACACTGGACATAATAAACAATATCTAAAATACCAATCACAGGGCTGGAAAGATGGCTTAGCAGTTAAGGTGTTTGCCTGCGAAGCCTAAGGACCCAAGTTTGATTCCCCCAGCACTCACATAAAGCCAGATACACAAGGTAGTTTACACATCTGGAATTCATTTATTTGCAGTGGCTGGAGGCTCTGGCATCCCAATCTCTCTTGCTCCCTCAAATAAAATACAAATTACTCAATTCAAATCTCTGAAAAATAAATGTCATAGTACTTAAATGTAGTCTCAGGAACTTGGTAGTAATGATCTTTTCCTAACCTTGGGAAATAAATGAATTCATTTTATGGTTTGTTGACTAATTAACATTATCTTAGAAAATGAATTTGGTTTACAAACATGCTATGATAAGTGTGAGTTATTAATAGACTCACTACAGTGTTGAAAGTTTCTTTAATTCATCGACGTTTGCTAGAAATAAAAAAAAATTATTATCAGATGTGTCAAACTCTGGCGTGACTGATCACTATTGGCTGTAAGTTGTCATTTCCTAAAAGGAGATAAAGTAACAACTGTGTATGTATACTTACTTTTAGGGTCCACCAAAATATACAAAATCTGTTCTTAAGAAAGGAGATAAAACAAACTTTCCCAAAAAGGGAGATGTTGTTCACTGCTGGTACACAGGAACACTACAGGATGGAACTGTTTTTGATACCAATATTCAAACAAGTAAGTTTTAATGCAGTCTGTTTGGCTTAAGGTGTTGCAAAGTATTTATATATAGTAAACAGATAAGCAGCTGGTAATACCTTTTGATTGACTGGCTATCACTTTTCCTTATGTCTTTACGCTTCAGAAGAGGTCTAGAACTTATTATTAGCGGGAAAAAGACTTCTTGGTCATTAGGAAGCAAAGAGGAATCTTAGCTAAGCTTAATGTCTGTCTTACTTTATTTGCTATTGCTGAAATAGAACATGAGAGTCACTAATTTCATGTGGCTCAGAGTTGTGAACTCAGTTGGCATCTGTTCCACTTTTAGGAGGGTCTTGTGCTTTCCCATGCACAGTGGAAAAGCAAACAGATTGGGCGGGGGGGGGGGTTATGAAAGAAATGGAAGGAGGTACCCTGCATACATTAAATCCATTCTTTTTTTTTTTTTTAAAGGTACAGTCTGGCTATAGCCCAGTCTGACCTGGAAATTCACTATGTAGTCTCAGGGTGGCCTCAAATTCATGGCAGTTCTAGCTCTCCCTCCCAAGTGCTGGGATTAAAGGTGTGTGTGACCACACCCAGTTTAAGTCCATCCTTGCTTGATTTAACTAGTCTGATCTCACAACAGTAAAGAACTCATCCAGCAAAAAAAGCATACCCCTTGGTCACCTAATCACTTCTCATAGGCCCCAACAACTATCACCACTGCCTTGGGTCCCACCTCCTTAGTTCCTTAGGGAAAACAGTGTTCAGACCTAGTATAGTGTCCCAGAATGATGCTTCAATATTTTAACGTGAAAGGCGTAAGTGTGACATGGTAGCACATGCCTATAATCTTAGCACTCCTAAGGAGAAAAAGGCAGGAGGAACACTTAATGCCTCAAGTTTAAGGCCATCCTGATTTAAGTCCTAGTACCAGGTCATCCAGGGCTATGTGGTGAGACCCTTTGCCAAGGAAAAACAAAGCTATAAAGTATGCTATTTTAGTGGTATAAATGTAGGTTCTGATTCTTTGCTCAGTGTAATAGTGTTATATCTGAGATTTCTTAAATTTATCTTTGTTTCTGAATTTTGTTTTCTTTTTAAATGCATAGTATTGCATTTTTTTTTTCTTTCTTTTTCTTTCTTTTTTTTTTTTTGCTTGTTTGTTTTTCCAGGTAAGGTTTCACTCTAGCTCAGGCTGATCTGGAATTCACTATGTAACCTCTCAGGGCGGCCTTGAACTCGTGGCAATCCTACCTCTGCCTGCCAAGTGCACAGTATTGTAATTCTGAAGGCAATTTAAAAACTTACATGTGTGGATTGATTATAAGGAAAATCTCTTTTGCAGGCTCAAAGAAGAAGAAAAATGCCAAGCCTTTAAGTTTTAAGGTTGGAGTAGGCAAGGTTATCAGAGGCGTAAGTAAAGATGGCAATTGGATCGATATTCTGACACATGCTGCTTGTAGTTTAAGGCTATAAGGAATTAGGAGTGCTTGCTTAGCATTCCAATGGCCCTACCTATGTTATATCTTTAACATTAAAAAGAGAAAATTTCTAAGAATTAGGATTTGGGATGTGAAAATAATCTTCTTAAATAAATCTTAATCTATTTTTTAGACCTTTTAGCAGACAGCTCAGGTTTGCTGAGATAAATTTCCAGGTCAGGCATAGTTATGGAGGAAGGGATTTATTGAAGCTTATAGATCCATGGGAAGGTCTACAATGGCAGAAGCTGGCCTGCTTTCACAGGAACAGAGAGAGAAGCACAAGCCAAAAAGCCAAAGCCACATAGCACAGCACACTTCAGGAACTCCAACTAGGCACCTTTGCATATCTTTAGATTGAAATCTCAAACCCATCATGCCACCTTAGTCCAGCCAGTGACACTGCCTCCAGCCAGGTGGCTGCAGATGTAAACTACAAACTCATAAAAACACTGAATATATTGAAGCCATCTATTCAAACTTCCACAAACCTTTTGTGTATGTGGAGGTCTCCAGAGGACCATCCCAAGTGTTATTCCTCTCCTACCTTGAGCAATGCTTTATTAAGGTTCATTGTCTCTATAGGAGTGCTGGGATAGACACTTAAAACTGCATCTGGCTTTATGTCCATGTTGGGGATCAGAACTCAGGTCACTCCATTCACACAGCAAGCACTTTACCACTGAGTCATCTCCCCAGGCTGATTTGTAAAAGTGTAGCAACATTTTTATACTGATGCTATTAGCTGATTTCCATGAGTGACACATTGTAATTTATAAGTACTTTCATATAATGTATCACTTGAGTGTATCATAAACACACGGACTGGAGAGATGGCTCAGTGGCTAAAGGTACTTGCTTGAAAAATACTAATACATCCTTATTTTTTCCATTGAAAATGCAGACAAATATATAGGGGTTCATCCAAGGACATTACCTTAGGACATAGTAAAATATTTTTCCTTATTTATTTTTTTGAGTAGGGTTTCACTCTAGCTCAGGCTTACTTAGAATTCACTATGTACTCTCAGGATGGCCTCAAATGCACAGTGATCTTCCTACCTCTTTCTCCCAAGTGCTGGGATTAAAGGTTTGCACCATCATGCCTGGCTTGTAATAAAACAGAATGCTTTTTAGAAAAAAAGGTGGACATATTGGCTCGTGCCTATAATCCCAGCACTTGGGAGGCTGAGGCAGGATTGGCCAGTTTGGGCTACAGAGTTCCGTTTTGAGACCTTAACAGGATCCCCAGCACTCACATTAAGACAGGGTGAGCATGACTGTCCATTTGTAAGCATAGCACATGGGAGGAGGCAGGGCATTCCTCTAGGCAAAATGGCATAATTTGAGCTGAAATAAAAGATCCTGCCTCACTAAAATATGGGGAAAACATGAGGACACATGTTTTCTGCCCCCCCCCCAATAATACATACACATACACACTCTTGTGTAGCATGTAATTTTTCAAATTTATCATTACTGTTATTTTGCTTTTGCCTTTAGTGGGATGAAGCACTCTTGACTATGAGTAAAGGAGAAAAGGCTCGACTAGAGATTGAACCAGAATGGGCTTATGGAAAGAAAGGACAACCTGACGCCAAGTATCCTTTTTTCCTTTATTGTTAAAAGAAGAAAAAATTTAAAAAGCACTTAAGTTGGGCATGGTGGCACACAGCTTTAATCCCAGCACTTGGAAGGCAGAAGTAGGAGAATCACAGTGAGTTCGAGGCTACCCTGAGACTACATAGTGAATTACAGATCAGCCTGGACTAGAGCGAGACCCTCCCTTGCTAAAGCAGCCCTAAGACAGACTACCTTAAAGCGTGAAAGATGCTATGTTGGCTAACTCCCAGATCTAGAGTCCTTCCAGACCTTTTCTTGATAGTCAGGTGTCCAATGTGGATACATTTTTCCCCTTGTGGTGGAAGCTTATTACTGTTGCCTAGGCTAACCTCAAGCAATCCTGCCTTAACCTCCTCAGTAAACTGAGGACTATAGGAATAACACTGTGCCTGGCAGATATTTTCTTTTGGTAGAGTTTTCACACTTGGATTGGATTTTTCCTTTTCTTATTCAAGTTCTTAAAGATTTTAATTGTCAAGTTTAAGTGTCTGTCTTTGAGAGGCACTGAACTCTTACTGTCTGGTCTCTCCACCTTCAGAATGCTGAGGTCAACAGGTTTGTGTTACAATGCCCAATACAAATAATAGCAAACTAGTAGTCTGTTATATGTAGCTAAGGACAATTTTACACTACAGTATAAGGTAACTAAATAAGAGTAGTCAAGCTTAGAAATGAAACAGACTTGGGGCATCATCATTTGTAAAAGGAAGGAGACCACAGGACGAATAATGTTAGTAAGCATTTATTAATACTAATGACAGTACTTCTCTGTAGGCCCAATTTGTGAACATTTACAAAAAGCAAAAAGGCAATTTAGACCATTTAGAGCTAGACCAATCTAACAGTTACGAGGAAATGTAATTTTTAACTGTTGTTTCCATTCTGTTGGCCCAGTTAATAAGTTTGGGATGTGGAGATGAAAGGGGGTAAGGGTAGTTGGAAATCTTCTATGTACTCTTAAACTTATTTGAGAATGAACTTGTCCTCAGCCAGCCTACCAAAAATTAGATGGTCAGCTGCAGCTTCTCTCCCAGTACTAAACCTTCACACCCTTCTCTGAATTCATAGTAGGTGTGTACTACTTCATACAGACTTTGACTTAGTATAGCCTATATACTCAGCAGGCCAAATTCACTTTTGTATTAAGTATTGAGACTTTATTTGCTAATTTGGTAGCAGTAATGAGGCATCAAGATACCAACTGAAACTCATTCAGCCTATATATTGAATATAATTTTTATTATAATTTAAGATACTTGGTTATTATGCATTAGCCTCTCAATCAAATACATAACTATTCCTTTAAAAAGAAAACCAGATTTATTGCATGCTGGTCTAGAACTCAGAATTTTGTCCTTCCCTGAAATGTTGAGATTATAGGCTACAATGCCCAACCCCAAGTTCTTTTGGACTTACATCACTAATACCCAGGATACATAATTGTAATATTATATATTCAGGCTTAAGGGATAAAGGCAGTTTTTATCAAATTTACCTTGACTTTCCAAACAGAATTCCACCAAATGCAAAACTCACTTTTGAAGTGGAATTAGTAGATATTGATTGAAATAGCAGTGCTTCAGAGGTCCAGACATTATCAACAATGATAAGACTTGGCATTGAAACTTATATAACCAATTAGAGCTTATTACTATTATAAGGGAAGTGTCAACTGGAAAATTCATTGTTGTTTACTTGATCCCAGTTTTTGAGAAATGTAATCCCTTATAAGTCATATAGTCCCATGTATTTTGCTATAGCTGTGTAAAATATTAAAGAGAACTGTTTTTCCTTGTACCTTACAATGTAAACTCAAAGGCTCAATAAAAAGGTATGAACCGGCTGGACTGGTCTGTTTGTTTAGTACTACTATCATAATTTATGGATTAAGTAAAGGGAGGCTTCATCTAATCAGAGTATAACAATAAATCTGAATAGTTGTTAAGGACACTAAAAATGTATTCCTCCGTGGTGAGAGATTAAATGCTTAGAACTTGAAGCAGAAAGCTTAATGAACTAAGAAATTTTGGCCAGAAGGTAAAAGACAAATTCAGGGAAAGTTCACTTCAAAACAAGCCACTAAGGTTGAGTATATATTAGGTGCTCTCCCTCCCCAAAATGAGTTCATAAACAATTGCTGGATGAGTCTTCAGTTTTATTACAAAAATGAAGATGATCAGTTTGATCAAAATGAAAGCTTGCTCACAAGTTTTACATGAATATACTAAATACACAGTCTGCCAAAACAACATATCTTTAATATGATTTTCATTTCTTAAAGGATGCAAGTATTACATCTTCCCATTTGAAGTGTCTTTTCTGCAGTTAGATCCAAATTCACAAGTATTAACTTAAATAATCAACCTCATTAGCACTGTTCAAAATCTGTTTTTCAAATTGTTTTTACAGGTGATTAATCAGCCCTTTTTTTGAGGATCTTATACTACACTGATGTGATTTGCAATCAGCTTTTCCCCTACACTTAAGGCTACAAAACACCTACAAGTTGAGTTGCAAAAGAATTCTAGACCACTTGATGCAAAAAAATAAAAATAAAAAACCTTTTTCTCCAATAAAAAGTAAATTTTATAAATGGTAGGAAACAGTATCTGTGATAAGCTACTAATTGACATTCTATTAAATCATGTTACAGAGAAATTGGGAAGACCAAGTTATCAAATACAACAAACTTAAGATATGTTTACATCCCTTATTTAAAAAAAATAATTTCATATTTTCACATATTCCATCTGGAATTTACATTTTCCCATCAGGTTGGAGGGGGAGGATAATACTGTCCGTAATTCCATGGATTCTGATAATTGTACTGAAAAGAAAAAGCAAACATGTTAGGATACTAGAATTATAGCTAAATTCCACATTTAGAGAATACAACAGTAGCCAAATTGGGTGACACATGTCTTTAATCCCAGCACTCAGTAGGCAGAAGTAGGAGGATTGCCATGAGTTCGAGGCCACCCTGAGACTACACAGTGAATTCCAGGTCAGCATGGGCTAGAGCGAGACCCTATCTTGAAAAACCAAACAAAAAAACAGTAAACTGGGTGTAGTGACACATCTAGCACTAGGGAAGCAGAGATAGGATTGCCATGAGTTTAAGACTACTCTGAAACTACTATACATAGTGAATTCCAGGTCAGCCTGGACTAGAGTGAGACCCTACCTTGATAAACCAAATAATAACAACAATTCCAGCAAATGCACTTTTGAAAACAGGTATGTGTTTAGTGTTGAAATTCTAGAACTAAAATGAAACATACACCAATATGGAACAAGGGTAGTTATTTTACTTAGCAAAAAAGAAAAAAAAATATCCTAATTTGTTGTGGTAACACCTACCTGTCAACAAAAAATCATAATTATGTAGACTTACCTGATACCAGGCACTGTAATTATACGCAGCTTGATTTGCCTGTAGATCACCATCAATCATCTGTGTAGATGATGATGTGTCTTCTGTGTGTGCTTTCTTTTCTTCTGGTTCTTCTGATCTACATAAAATCAAATTAGAAACTGTCAGAACTCCTACAGGATCCTGGCAGGGTATTGCACACCTTTAATTCCAGCACTCTGAAGGCAGAGGCAAGTGTATCACCATGAGTTCAAGGCCACCCTGAGACTACATAGTGAATTTCCAGGTCAGTGAAACCTTACCTGGAAAAAAAAAAAAAAAAACCTAAACAAAAACTCCCATAGCCAGGCATGGTGGCACATGCTTTTAATCCTAGCACTTGGGAGACAGAGGTAAAAGAATTGCTGTGAGTTCGAGGCCACCCTGAGAATACAGAGTGAATTCCAGGTCAGCCTAGACTAGAGTGAAACCTCTACCTAAAAAAAAAAAAAAAAAGTCCCATAGGTATTCATTTTTAAATTACCACCTGTGTTTATGGGGAAATGGAAAAAAAATGTATAGCTAGACAAACTTGAGTAGCAGGCTGAAATTGGTAAATCAAATTTACCCTTGCTTTATGATGCAACCTCTCAAATTCAATTGTCCATCTAGCATTATGGCATGATGACACAGACTTCCCCAATATATTCAGACTGCTTTCTAGATATATGCCCATTGCATGAGAGTGGAAGACTCAGAGTAGTCAGCCAGCTAACAGAATTGATGTCACATTCAAGATACATGCATTGTGTTGCTTGTTGCTATCCTTCAATGATGTTGGGACCCAGCTTCCTCAGCCTTACATGAACTGAACAGTAGTAGTTCTCCAGGAATCCTCTAGGCCTTCAGTGTCAGATTTAGCCTTAGCCTTCTTCCTCTACACAAACCTAA
Source organism: Jaculus jaculus (assembly GCF_020740685.1). NCBI lineage: Eukaryota > Metazoa > Chordata > Mammalia > Rodentia > Dipodidae > Jaculus > Jaculus jaculus. Next base: position 98,647,633 of record NC_059108.1, on the reverse strand, counting down.
AACCCTCCTGCTACCCTTAGCAACCTCTGGCTAGGACACAGGTATCTGTGCCAAAGGAGGCAGAATAGCTTGGGATTTATGACCTACAGTGTTTCATTTGGACTTGGTGACTGACTTCCACATAAAAATCTTTTCTTCTGACTTAAAATTAGACTGTTTATTGTACATTTCTGTGTAACTTCACATGCAGCTGAGCAGTTCTGCTATAGAGATACATGGTTGTACAATGAATTGAGCCCTAACTACTCCCAAATTCCTACACGAAAGCAACCACACTCATGTCACTCACCTACCTGCTTTCAATTTTTACCCTCACTCAATTTCCTTAAGTAATTCCTCAACTGGGAAGACCAGTGGCCCAACTACTCATTCCAATGGCTTCCCAACTCTGACTCATCTCCAGGTTCAAGAGAACCCAAAGTGTAGACTTTAGGGAGCTGGTAGACAGTTACAGGCTAAAGTCCTTTTCACTATTGCTTCAAACATTAGAGTTCTCATTTTTTGAAAAATATGCAAATAAAAGCAAGAATTATCACAATATAAAGGTAGCATTTTAAAAATACTGCTTTTTAAAGGCATTTTTACACTGAAATGACTTTTCAACCATCTCTTCCTGATTCAATTTTTTTAAAAAATCACATACCCATTTTCTGCTTTCCTTTTTAAAGTATCCTGTTCTTTTAAGAGTGTCTGATGTTCATCATAAGCATTCAGAAGCCTAAGAAGGAAGAGAAAAATATTCTGGAATGTACAAAAACAGATTTTGTAAAATTAAAATTTTAGGGGCTGGAAAGATGGTTTAGCAGTTAGGGCATTTGCCTGCAGAGCCAAAGGATCCTGGTTCAATTCTTCAGGACCCATGTAAGTCAGATGCATAAGGGGGGCACACAAATCTGGAGTTCCTTTGCAGTGACTGGAGGCCCTGGCACACCCATTCTCTCAAATAAATTATTTTTTTTTTAAGATTTTAAGCTGGGCGTGGTGGCACACATCTTTAATCCCAGCACTTGGGAGGCAGAGGTAGGAGGATTGCCATGAGTTTGAGGCCACCTTGAGACTCCATAGTGAATTCTAGGTCAGCCTGGGCTCCAGTGACACTCTATCTCAAAAAAATTTTAAAAAATCAGCTATTTCCATGAAAGGAAACTGAGCTTTGTTTTATTGTGTATTTAAAATTTTGACCACAGGGTGGAGAGATGTCTTAGCAGTTAAGGCGCTTGCTTTCTAACAAAGTACCCAGGTTTGATTTCCCAGGATTCACACAAGTCAGATACACAAGGTGGCACATGTGTTTGGAGTTTGTTTGTAACAGCTAGAGGCCCTGGCACTCCCATACTCACATAAATAAATAAAAAGTTCTGATTACAACAAACTTAGTCACAGTACTTTTCATCCTAGAACTGTCAGACCTGATAAGACTCTTGTGTAGCCTGCAAATTGTCTGCCTATTACTCCAAATCAAATGATAGGTCATTTAATTTGGGTGGTTCACATTCCAACAGTTTAGCTGGGCATGATGGTGCACACATTGAATTCCAGGACTTGGGAGGCAGGGGTAGGAGGATCAAGACCATCCTGACACTACATAGTGAATTCCAGGTCAGCCTGTGTTAGAGGGACACCTTACCTTGAAAGAAAAAAAAACAAATTCCAATAGTTTAGCCAGGCATGGTAGTGCATATCTTTAATCTTAGCACTTGGGAGACAGAGGTAGGAGGATGGTGCTGTTGAGTTTGAGGCCATCCTGAGACTACAGAGTGAAGACCCTACCTTGAAAATTAAAAAAATAAGTTTGCTTCTGTTAGCTGCCAAGTACATGTGTGTGATGAATTTCTAAAACACAGTACAGTGAAAGAGCATACTTCTAAACCATAGAGCCAAGTGGGCACAGCAAGTGTCTACCATGTGCAAGGTCCTGGATTGTACACTTACACTGGCTCATAAATAAGTCCAACCAAGCACATGTTACTTGAGTATCAGAAGCTAAATGAGGCTCAACATTCATAGTGACTACAGCCTTAACAGGTATATGCTACTTCATACACTTACATATTTCCTCAAAGTCATACTGACAAAAAGCTAGCAACAACATATCTCAGCTCTTTAGTATTTCTTTTTTGGTGTAGAACAAATGCACTTTACACACACAGCACACAGGTAAATTAAAGCAGAGACTGAAGTCAGTTCTTCTCCTAGCCCAAAAATATAATAATTTCCTGATCTTCAAGTAAGCCTCTCCATCTATGAAAACAATGCCTGTAGTCATTAAACTGCTACACTTGTAAAATAATTAGCATGAAGTCAAACACTTAAATACTACTACATTAATTTAACTGAAATTTGACACACTACCAAAAATATAGCCAGAGGATTTCTGTAAGTTTGAGGCTAGCCTGAGACTACACAGCGAATTCCAGGTCAGCATGGACTAAAGTCAAACCCTACCTCAAAAATATATATATACACACTCACACATACACACACATACATACATATACACACAAGTAATTCTTAGTTGATCAAACACTATAATGAAAATCATTCTAAATTACAACAGTCAAACAAAGGCACATTCTTAACAGGCATTCAGATATTTACTTCATAGAAACAGATACAGTGGAACTTTGCATGCTCTAGCCAGTTATTTCTACTCCTGTTTAGCAAACTTATATCTTTTTTTTTTTTTTTTCTTTTGGTTTTTCAAGGTAGGGTCTCACTCTGGTCCAGGCTGACCTGGAATTAACTCTGTAGTCTCAGGGTGGCCTTGAACTCATGGCGATCCTCCTACCTCTGCCTCCCGAGTGCTAGGATTAAAGGCATGCGCCACCACGCCCGGCTAGCAAACTAATCTTTAACTTGACTCATATCTATAGCAAAGCCTTATACCACCATCAATTTTCAACTTTTTACAATTGCAGGAGGATGAGACCTTTGGGCATGATCTGTGAGATCTTAATCTACCATCTTTTCCAAACCCATCTACTTTCCCCAGTCTTGTGTGTTTCACTGGGCAATGAACACAGTTTTGTACATGCTAGACAAGTGCTGCAACAACAGTCATCCCAATCCAACTACCTTTTTAAAAAGAATATTATTTATTTATTTGACAGAGAAAAAGGGAGAGAGTGAGGGAGACAGAATGGCCAGCCCAGGGACTCCAGTCACTGTAAACAAACTCCAGATGTGTGCGCCCCCTTGTGCATCTGGCTAACATAGATCCTGGGTAACCGAACCAGGGTCCCTTTGGCTTTGCAGGCAAATGTCTTTACCGCTAAGCCATCCCTCCAGCCCCCAACTACCTTTTAAGACCTAAAAACTAAATGCTTGCTCGTATCTCACAGTTCAATCCTTGTCTTGATTCCCTTTTCATGGGATTGTTGCTTTCTGCCTTCTCTCATTCTCTGATGCTAAGAATTACCATTGTAAAAGAGGGAAAGTTTTTTTTTTCCTTAATGTTTGTTTATTTGAGAGAGAGATAAAGAAATAGGCAGAGAGAGAGAGGGAGGGAGAGGAAAAGAGAGAGAGGAGAGAGAGAGAGAGAGAGAGAGAGAGAGAGAGAGAGGGAGAGAATGGGTATGCCAGGGCCTCCAGCCACTGTAAACAAACTCCAGATGCATGCACCCCTTGTGCATCTGCCTTATGTGGGTCCTTTGGCTTTACAGGCAAATTCCTTAATAGCTAAACCATCTCTCTAGCCCTAAATCATTTTTTTTTAAGTTTAGCAATTTACTATTATGTCATCAAATTCCCACCCCAAAATGTACTGCTCATTTCCCATTCAAAAACATGAGTAACTGAGATCTTACTTATTAACATCTGAGCCAAAATCTTCAAGGAATTCCACTTTTCTCTGAGAAAATGTAATTTTCATCTTAATAGGTAATGAACCATGTATAGCTTTGTCAAAACAATTGAGAATATTTTCTTCATTTTGTTTGAGGTCACCACTGTATTCCATTTCAAGTAAATTGAGGTATAATTTTGTGTTCTCCTGAGTAAGAAGTAGTATCAATTAATATTTCTACAATTTTGATATGTTTAATATATTTAAGATTAATACATAACTCACGTTAAATGTTTTCAGCATATATCTCAAGAAATGAAAACCATTCTTTGGTTTTCGGCCCTCCCCTTGGTTTTGGCACTCAAACCCAGCAAGGCCCTATACAGTCTAAGCAAACATTCTGCCACTGGACTACAATACTGACCATTCTTTAGCATACTGATGGACAGTTCTATCATCCTATCATCTTTCCAAATATGAAAACTGTATTAAATTAAAACTTTAGACCTTGACTTGGCCTATCATGATAATTAGAAAATAAATACAAAGAATCTCTATAGATTACTAAAAGCCTACTACTATTTGATTAAAAAGAACCTCTATTTATGACTGTAGATTGAATCTTAAGGCCTGGTAATAACTAAAAAAATCCCTTTTCTTGTTTTTTTGAGGTAGGGTCTCACTCTAGCTCAGGCTGACGTGAAATTCACTATGTAGTCTCAGGGTGGCCTTACATGCATGGCAATCCTCCTCCCTCTGCCTCCCAAGTGCTGGGATTAAGCATGTGCCACCACACCTGGCTCTACAATAGCTTTTGTAAACTGTTATTTTAAAGGAAATTCTCAAACACCTTGAATCCTACCACTCAGGAAGCAAAGGTAGGAGGATTGGTGTAAGCCAGAGGCCAGATGGGCTAGGGACCCTACCTCAAAACAACAAAATTCTCTCTCTCAAATAAATACTATTAATAATCTAAAAATGAACCAGGCACTTGGGAGGCAGAGGTGGGAGGATCGCCGAGAGTTCGAGGCCACCCTGAGTACAGTCAATTCCTGGTCAGCCTGAGTCAGAGTGAGACCCTACCTTGAAAAACAAACAAACAAAAAATCTAAAAATGGCTGGAGAGATGGATTAGCAATTCAGGCACTCCACAGGAAAGCCAAAGGACCCAGGTTCGATTTCACAGTACCCACCTAAAGCCAGAGGCACAAGGTGGCACATGCGTCTGGAGTTCGTTTGTGGTGGCTAGAGGCTCTAATGTGCCCCATCCCCCCTCTCAAATAAATAAATAATGATATATATGAGGAAATGCTATGGAAAATTATCATACTACTTCATTTGCTACTGTTTCTTCAAGGACCTTTCTTCTACTTATTAATCAGTAAGCTTATACAATTTCTAAAAGTTAATTATAAAGTGTCATATTGGCAACAATTTTCTCAAACTAATAAGGACAAAATTTTAATTGGCAACATCAGTTTAGAGGGACTGTTGTCCTCATTCAGTAATAAAACATTACTACAATGCAGAACAAATCTTTCATCATAGTTGCCAAGGTGACAAACTGACCACCACTTGTTATGGATGATATTAAAAATATACATACTTTATCTCTTTCAATTGCTTCCAAAAGCACTTTTCTTGATTTTGGAAAATTTTTTTGTATTTTGAAAAGATGTCGGGCTAGTTTGATAGAATAAAATGATGATTCGTTGTTTGATTTGGCATTATTAATAGCTTCTTGAAGCAAATGTTCAGCTTCTTCCATATTTCCATGCCGTCGTTCTAAACTTACTCTTCGCAAACGAACCATTGCCAATCCTAATACACATTCTTCAAATGTTCTCAAGATACTCCTGGCTTCATTAATATTGCCTAGAAATAGCAATTCATTATTTATACTTTCCCTTACATTTCTGAGACTTTACCAGGTATTGAATATAACAACCCACAGGACAAATCCAGCCCTTTGACTATTCTTCAGGAAGGGGAAAAAATAAATAGCCATTCTATTACCCATGGCTGCTCTTGCAAACCCGAGTTATTAAACAAACAACACAGCCCCTATAAGAATAATTTACCAAACCTTTACACATCGCTTAATACATAATTCCTATAATTTCACTCTAAAATCCTAAAAATACCAACTGAAGATCCTCATTCTTACCCTGCTGTTCCTCAAAAGCTGCCCAAAGCATATGCACCATGGGTTTCTTTGGGAGATGAATAGTACAAGCTCTGCTGAAGACATGCCTCACTCCTTCAATGCTATGGTTTTCCATGTACTTGGCATACTATATACAGAAAAGAGGAAATACTGAATAATTTACAGTTGGACAAGCCATTAAATATGTGACAGAACGATAAAATTCTATTTTTAAACCCATTCAGCACCTTTATTGAACCACTAGACTAGTTTCTGTAAGGAAGGACGAAGAGAGGCAACGAGGTTGGCATATGCAGCAGTCAAATCTGGTTGCAAGCAGACCATCTCCTAATGCAACAGATATAGTTATATGAACAACATTCAACAGAAGTACAAAAAAGGTTAGTCACTAGATCAATGTTTGAAATATGACAAGTTTAAGGGAGCAGATACTTTTCTTACCTTAATCCAAAATTCCTCATAGAGGGCACATGATATGACACATCTTTCAAAGAGAACCACAACTCTTTCATGAGTCCCATTTTCAATTTCAAATTCTAAGTATTCTTTCCAGTTTTTTAGCTGGGCTTTTTCCAATGGTTTCACATGAAAATAAGGTCGTTTAATCTGTAATACAATTATGGCATGGCAATTCTGGTTGAAATCAAACCCAAAGCTTCATACATGCTAGGCAAGCATTGTATTAACCGAACTACAATCCAAACCCTTAAAAATAGGTGTTTTGCTGGTCATGGCAGCAAGTGCCTTTTAACTCAGCACTTGGGAGACTGAGGTAAGAAGATTGCTGTGAGTTCCAGGCCAGACTGAAACTACATAGTGAATTCCAAGTCAGTCTGGGATAAAGCCAGAAACTTCCTCAAAACAATAACAGCAACAAACAACAACATAACAGGTATTTTATTTGTCAGACTTTTTTTTTTTTTAAATCAACCCAATGAGGCTGACTTTTAAAAACTAATCATGGAAACTATTAAATCTGGAAACGGTAATAAATGAGATGGGCATCTAAGGTTATACAAAAATAAAAAATTAACAATGAAAAAACTGCTATGAAAATGAAAAGTAAAAGAAAAATATTCCCAGATATTTTGAAGAATATTATAAAAGACTTACACCTTCTTCAAATGTCCACCTTTTGCTAACTTCATGCTCATTATAGTTAAACATTTCTTGATGAATTTCAATGATTCTATGTCTCATATTTTCAATTTCAGTAATAAGCTTGGGAAAAAAAGAAAATTAAGTTATATACTGAAAATTTTCAACCTCATAAATTTAACTCTATCATCTACAGATATTTAGTCTTAGAGAAGGGAAGGCTTCTGTTATCAATGAGGCTTTTGGTTTATTTAATTTAATTAATTAATTTATTTTGGTTTTTCAACATAGGGTCTCACTCTAGCTCTGGCTGACCTGAGATTTACTATGTAGTCTCAGGATGACCTAGAACTCATGGCAATCTTCCTACCTTTGCCTCCTAAGTGCTGGGATTAAAAGCATGCCTGGCTTTGTTTGTTTATTTATTTATTTTCTCTGTGGTAGGATTTCACTCTAGCCAAGGCTGACCTGGAACTCACTATATAGGCCCAGGCTGACCCAAAAGTCAGGGTGATATTCTTACCTTAGTTAAATTAAAGGTGTGTGCCACCACACCTAGCTTAGCAAATGTGTGTATATATACATACATACACACACACACACACACACACACACACACACACACCAAGTGCTGGGATTAAAGGTGTGTGCCACCACACACAGCATGTTTTTTTAATTTTTTTTTTTTTTTTGGTTTTTCGAGGTAGGGTCTCACTCTGGCTCAGGCTGACCTGGAATTCACTATGTAGTCTCAGGGTGGCCTCAAACTCTCAGCGATCCTCCTACCTCTGCCTCCCGAGTGCTGGGATTAAAGGTGTGCGCCACCACGCCCGGCTTAAATTTTTTTAAAAAATATTTTATTGAGCTGAAGGGATGGCTTAGTGGTTAAGGCATTTACCTACAAAGCCAAAGGACTTACATAAGCCAAATGTACGAAGTAACACATGTGTCTGGAGTTCATATGCAGCAGCTGAAGGCCCTGGCACGCTCATTCTCTCTCTCTCAAATAAGATAAATACTAATTTTTAAAAAAAATATTTTATTTTTATTTATTTGATTGAGAAAAAGCAGAGAAACAGAGCTAGAATGGGTGCACCAGGGCTGCCAGCCACTGAAAATGACCTATTAACACATGCACCACCTTGTACATCTGGCTTATTATGTGGGTCCTGAGGAATCAAACCTAGGTCCCTTAGCTTTAGAGGCAAGTGCCTTAACTGCTAAGCCATCTCTCTAACCCACAATTATAACTTTAAGTATAATTTATAATAGAGCTTCCTAATAAAACATTCTCTTGGGCTGGGGAAGTGGCTCAGCAGTAAAGCCAAATCCTATTTTGTGATACATGCATCTGGAGTTTCTTTGGTGTGCCCACTATCTGCCTCTTTCTTTCTCTCCCTATTTCACACACAAAAATAAATAAATTTTTTTTTCTCAAAAAAGCAGAAAGAAAGCCGGGCATGGTGGTTCACACCTTTAATCCCAGCACTCGGGAGGCAGAGGTAGGAGGATTGCTGTGAGTTCAAGGCCACCCTGAGACTACATAGTGAATTCCAGGTCAGCCTGGGCTAGAATGAGACCCTACCTCAGGAAAAAAAAAAAAAAAAATTCAAAGAAGAAAGTGTGGGGGGGGGGGGGAGGGAGGGAATTAACACGGGTTTTTTTATAATCATGGAAAATGCTAATAAAAATTTAAAAATAGGGCTGGAGAGATGGCTTAGCGGTTAAGTGCTTGCCTGTGAAGCCTAAGGACCCCGGTTCGAGGCTCGGTTCCCCAGGTCCCACGTTAGCCAGATGCACAAGGGGGCGCACGCGTCTGGAGTTCGTTTGCAGAGGCTGGAAGCCCTGGTGCACCCATTCTCTCTCTCTCCCTCTATCTTTCTCTCTGTGTCTGTCGCTCACAAATAAATAAATAAATAAAACTTAAGAAAAATTAAAAAAAGTTAAAACAAATTAAGCCAGGAAAAAAAAATTCCTTATGCATTACTTAAATAGTAGATCACACACTAGGGAAAAATATACCTTCTATACAAGTTATCATACTACCACACACACCCTAAGTGTTTTAGTTTCACATGCACTGAACATCTGATTAATTCCAGTTACCTTTGCTGGATCAGTAATATCCTCAATTCCTGATGGGAGGTCATCACCAGGAGGACCATCATCACCACTGTGTCCATTTACAGAAGCTAACTCTCTTCTGAGCTGAATAAACTGTTCACCAGTTAACAGATCTCTAGGCAAGTTATTCTGAACGTGTTCTTTAAATCTAAGGGAAGAAAGATAAATGCACATTCTACTTTTGCATAATTATATATTATTCCTTTAAATAAACTGATTTAGGGAAACCAAAATTTCTCCTATTTATCTTTTTTTAAAGTTAGTTTTGGGACCCCCCCCCCCCCGTGCTAAGGGCCAAAATGAGGGCCTTGCGCAAGCACTCATTCACTCAGCTAAATCCCTTAAACACCTTAAATACTTCCTAAAATTTATTTACAGACAGACAAGAGATACAGAGAAGACAGAGAGAATGGGCATACCAAGGGCTCCAGCCACTACCAATGAACTCCAGATGTATGTGCCACTTTGTGCACCTGGCTTTACCCGGGTATTGGAGGGACTGAACTTGGGTCTTTCAGCTCTGCACGCAAGCACCTAAACTGCTGACTCATCTCTCCACTCCCTCTCCTTGTTTTCTATAGTAAAACCCTATGGTCTTTCAGACATCTCCATTTCCTTCCTGCCATTGCAATAGAATGCAAAAGAAATGAAAAGACACAAATTCAAACTGAAGTACTGTCTGTTATTAGCTATCTGACTTAAGAGAAGTTTTCCCTTCTCCAAATCTTAGTTTCCTCCTCTGTACAATGAACAATTAACTTTATCTTCCAAAGCTATAATAAAAACACAGAAACTAACTTTAAAATTATATGCATTTCATAAGATACCAGATCTTATTGATTCAATTTTCTTTTCTTTCTTTTTTAATATTTTATTTTTATTTATTTGACAGAGAAAAATGGGGAGAGAAAGAATGGGCACGCCAGGGCTCCAGCCACTGAAATGAACTGCAGATGCATGTGCCCCCTTATGCATCTGGTTTATGTGTTATGTGGGTCCTGGGGAATTGAAGCTGGGTCCTTTGGCTTTGCAGGCAAATGCCTTAACTGCTAAGCCATCCCTCCAGTCCTTTTTTTTTTTTTTTCCTTTTGATGTAGGGTTTCACTCTAGCTCAGGCTGACCTGGAATTCATTCTGTAGTCTTAGGGTGGCCTTGAACTCATGGTGATCCTACTATCTCTGCCTCCCAAGTGCTGGGATTAAAGACGTGTGCTGCCACGCCCTGCCTCCAATTTTCTTTTTTAAAAAATAATTTATTTATTTTGAGAGTGAGATTGAAAATGGCATGCCAAGGGCCTCTTTCCACTAAAAACAAACTCTAGATGCCATGTGCCACTTTGTGTATTTCCTTTACATGGGTACTAGAGAATTGAACCCAGAACAACAGCAGGCTTTGAAAGCAAGTGCCTTAACCACTGAAAGATCATTCCAACACTTGATTCAACCTTGTACAAAGGAACTTTTATTTATTTAGGAAAGAAAGAAAATGGGAACGCCAGGACCTCTAGCCACTGCAAAAAACTCTGGACACATGAACTACCGTGTGGATCTGGCTTATGTGCGTTCTGGAGTGTTTAAACTAGGTCCTTAGGTTTCTCATGCAAGCAATTTAACCGCTAAGCCATATCTCCATCCCTGGTTCAACTTTCTTTTTTTTTTTTTCCTGTTTATTTACTTATTTGAGAGAGCAAGGGAGAGCAAGCGAGAGGAAGAGGCAGACAGAAAAAGGGTACATCAGGGCCTGCAGCCACTACAAACTCCAGACACATCCACCATCTTATAAGTCTGGCTTATGTGGGGTACTACAGAATAGAACCTGGGTCCTTAGGGCTTTGTAGGCAATTGCCCTAAACTGCTAAGCCATTCCTCCAGCCCCCTCAACTTTAATACTTCTGTATAACTGCCTCACTTTTCACTTAAGTAAACAAAGTGGTCTTACAACATTTAGTCTTGACTCCCACCTTCCACTCTACACTACTACCCTGAAATGGTAAATATAAAAATGAAAATATCACTATCCCCTGTCAATGTCACTTCAGTGCTTTTACCTATATATTTCATTTAAAATCCAATGCCCTTAGATAAAGCTTTCCTCTTCTGACCCAGGGCTTTATTTCTTTTTCTTTTATTTATTTGTGGGGGTGGGGGGGAGAATATGAATGGACACACCAAGGCCTCTAGCTGCTGCAAACACATACACCACTTAGTGCATCTGGCTTTTACATGGGTACTGGGGAAATGAACCTAGGTCCTTAAGTTTTGCAGACAAGTGTGTTAACCTCTGAGCCATCTCTCCATCCCTCAGGCCTTTTTTCTTGTGTGCCCTCTCCACATTTTGGTTTCTTATGACAAGGTTTTTCTGTGCTGTCCTGGAACTTATTACAGATCCTATTGGCCTCTATTTCCTGAATGATGGCATTATAGATGTTTAGGCATTCCTCTTCAACCAATGTATTAAACATGGTTGTACATGTTATGCTTCAACCCTATGGATCATTTTATTCTATTTTAATTTAAAAGTTTTATTTATTTGCAATTAGTGATTTCTTTGTGCCTAACTAGCACATGAATAACAGGTACACATGAAAGTGGAGCAGCTAAAGGGTGGTTCCTTGGCAGTGACTTCTGGCTACTCCTCAGGTCTCTGAGCTTGCCCACTCAGTCCAAAACCATGGAGTAGCTTTGACATGATTTCAAAAATTTTGAAACTATAAATCATTGATATATTATTTTATTGTTTTTTGTTTTACTTGAGAGTGGCAGAAAGAGAGAGAGAGAGAGAGAGAGAGAGAGAATGGGCGCGCCAGGGCCTCCAGCCACTGCAAACAAACTCCAGACGCATGTGCCTCCTTGTGCATCTGGTTAACGTGGGTCCTGGGGAATCGAGCCTTGAATTGGGGTTCTTAGGCTTCACAGGCGAGCGCTTATAACCTCTAAGCCATCTCTCCAGCCTGATAATGTTTTTAAAAAATTACTTATTTGGGAGAGAAAGAATTTAATGACATAGTTTACTTTAAAATATCAATGATTGGGCTGGAGAGATGGCTTAGTGGTTAAGGCACTTGTCCACAAAGCCTAAGAACCCAGGTTTGATTCCCCAGTACCCAGGTTGAGCCAAGTGAATAAGGTAGCACATGTGTCTGGAATGCTCATTCTCTCCCCCTCTAGTAAATAAATTTTTTTTTTAATTTTTGTTATTTTTATTCATTTATTTGAGAGCGACAAAGAGGCAGACAGAGAGAGAGACAGAGAGAATGGGCACGCCAGGGCCTCCAGCCACTGCAAACGAACTCCAGATGCGTGTGCCCCCTTGTGCATCTGGTTAGCGTGGGTCCTGGGGAGTCAAGCCTTGAACCAGGGTCCTTAGGCTTCACAGGCAAGTGCTTAACCGCTAAGCCATCTCTCCAGCCCAAATAAAATATTTTAAATAATAATAATAATAGAGATGGGCGTGGTGGTGCACACCTTTAATCCAAGCACTCTGGTAGGCAAAGGTAGAAGGATTGCTGTGAGGCCACCCTCAGATTACATAGTGAATTCCAGGTCAGCCTGGGCTAGAGCGACACCCTACCTTGAAAAAAACAAAACAAAACAAACTAAAATTAAAATAATAGTAGTAGTATCTTTTAACATACCTCTGAAAATGATGACTATACAGTTGTGTTGGGATGCCAAGAATACGATCATAGATAGCTGTAACTTCTCGTAGATTCCCCTGCTCATTTTCCCAGTTTATATACATTTCCCATAGTCTGTCAGATCGGAAATCTGTTCCTGCAGCTAGAACAGCATGCTCAAAAGTTCTGAAAAATTAAATTGCTCTTAAGTTATCTTCCTCAAATAAAACATTTTCAATGTTATTAATGAATTTAAGAAATAGTGCTGAATTCAAAAGTTAAAGAGTTACATCCTAGACAAGTAGGGCTTAAAAAGTAGGACTAATTAAAATTGTACAAAAGTTAAAAAGAAAAGTAAACAAAGGGAATAGATGAATTTATTTTATGTAATTTTATCCTACATATACCACAATGTATGACATTTACATGTTATGCCCTTGAAAAGTCCACTGTACAGATTCATTTAGGGTAGAAGACAAACTAAGTAATTATTTTACCTTTACAAATTTAGGTAATACTTTCTAGCAAAAATGACTCCTCAATAAGGGATGCAGCAACCTTACAAGGTTATAAAAAATAGACATGTACTTCAGAATCCTTAAAAACCTTTCCCAATTCTGAAAGTTCACTATAAAAAACAAGTATTTTAAGACAGATGTGGTGGCTCACACCTTTCATACCAGCACTTGGGAGGCTGAGGCAGGAGGATGGTCTTAGTTAAAGGCCAGCCAGGACTAAGGAATGAGTATCCTGAGTCAGGGCTAGGATGAGACCTGCCTCAAATACAAAAACAAAAATAAGGGCTGGAGAGATGGCTTAGCTGTTAAGGCACTTGCCTGCAAAGCCTAAGGGCCCAGGTTCAATTCCCCAGGACCCACACAAGCCAGATGCACAAGGCATCACATGCATTTGGAGTTTGTTTACAGTGGCTAGAAGCCCTGACACAACCATTCTCTCTCTTTCAAATAAATAAATAAATTAAATTAAAAATTAAAAAGAAAAAATAAAGAGCTGGACGTGGTGGCACATGGGAGGCAAAGATAGGAGGATCACTGTGAGTTTGAAGCCACCCTGAATTCCAGGTCAGTCTGGGCTATAGTGAGACCCTACCTTGAAACAAACAAACAAACAAACAAAAATACACTTTAGCCAGGCGTGGTGGAGCACGCCTTTAATCCCAGCACTCGGGAGGCAGAGGTAGGAGGATCACCATGAGTTCAAGGCCACTCTGAGACTACATAGTGAATTTCAGTTCAGCCTGAACTTGAGTGAGATCCTGCCTAAAAAAACAAACAAAAAAAACCTCAAAACAGGGCTGGAGAGATGGCTTAGCGGTTAAGCGCTTGCCTGTGAAGCCTAAGGACCCCGGTTCGAGGCTTGGTTCCCCAGGTCCCACGTTAGCCAGATGCACAAGGGGGCGCACGTGTCTGGAGTTCGTTTGCAGAGGCTGGAAGCCCTGGCACACCCATTCTCTCTCTCTCCCTCTCTCTGTCTTTCTCTCTGTGTCTGTCGCTCTCAAATAAATAAATAAATAAATAAATAAATAAATAAATAAATAAAAATTAAAAAAAAAAACACCTCAAAACAAAAAAAGTATTTTATAACACCTAGCTCATTTTATGTGATTTTTTGTAAGAAACTTTAAAAACTGGATTTGATACCTCAACAAAATAAATTCTAGCCCAGACTGACCTGGTAGAATTCACTATGTAGTCTTAAGCTGGCTGTGAACTCACAATGGTACTCATACCTCAGCCTCCCAGACAGAGTACTTGGATTATTGGCATGTGCCTCCATGACCAGCTGAACTGGATTATTTTATCCAGTATAAACTACTCTCTCTAAATTAATTTACAACTTTAACATAATCCAAATAAAAGAACTAATGAATTCTAGGTGGAACAAAAAAATTTAAATATAAAATTTATCTAGCATTTAAAAAATGTAATTCTGCCAGACATGGTGGTGCACACCTTTAATCCCAGCACTTGGGAAGCAAAGGTAGGAGGAGGATTGTCATGAGTTTGAGGCCAGACTGAAATTACATAGTGAATTCTAGATCATCCTGGGCTAGAAACGCGACCTTACCTTAAAAAAAACAAAGAAAACAAAACATTTAAAAATGTAATTTTTTTTTTTTAATGTTGATGGTGTAGCTCAGAGGTAGAGTGCTTGCCTAGTATGCTCAATGCTCTTGGTTCAGTCTTCAGCACCACCCAAAACAAGAAAATAAACAAAAAATTGCAACCATTGTTAATTAGAATATTTTTTTTTTAAAAAGAAAACTTTTTAGTCAGGTGTAGTGGCACATGCCTTTAATTCCAGCACTCAAGAGGCAGAGATAGGAGGATAGCAGTTCATGAAACTACATAGTGAATTCCAGGTCAGCCTGGGCATGAGACCCTACCTCAAAAGAAAAAAAATAAAAATAAAAATAAAAATAAAAAAGCTGGGCATGGTGGTATAGGCCTTTAATCTCAGCACTTGGGAGACAGAGGTAGGAGGACTGCCATGAGTTTAAGACTACCGTGACTATGACTACAGAGTGAATTTCAGGTCAACCAAAAAAAAGTGCACATAATTTTTTTTCTTATCTTTCTCAGCTGACCAGGACCTTACTCTGGTTCCAGATTGGTCTTGAACCGGAGATTCTGAATTAAAGGTATGCACTACCATACCTGGCTAAAATTGTAACTTTGTAAAATAAAAGAACAAAAGAACAATGTAGCAAGCATTTTCCTGAAAAATATGAAACAAAATTAGGTCATTATAATCATTACAAGTATCATAAATTAAAAATAAACTAATGGAGGAAGGAATCAATGGATGCATGAGAATTTGATACAAGTTAAAGGTAGTACTTAGTATTAGTGCAGAAAGACTAAACTGTTTAATAAAGGGGAAAAATAAACGATCAACATCTACCTCAACTTAGCCAGATAATAAATGACAAAAAATTTTATTAAAATTTAAATGAAAATGTAGAATAGGCCCACCACCTAGGACGGGTTAGGAAGATAACTCAGTGGTTAAAGGCACTTGCTTGCAAAGTCTGCTGGCCCAGGTTTAATTCCTCAGCAAGTATCTATTTAGAGGCAGATGCAAAGTGGTGCACACATCTGGTATTCATTTGAGTAGCAAGAGGCACTCTCACACTTATTTCCTCTCCTCTTTCTCTGCTTATAAATAAATAAACATATTAAGAAAAGGGGAAGGGGAGGAAAGAGAGAGGGTATTACCATGGGATACTTTTTATAATCATGGAAAATGTTAATAAAAATTGAGAAAAAAAAAATAAAAAAGAAAAGGGGTAAGAGAGGGTTGGGGAAGGGATCAACATCAGGCATGTTGGTCACACTCCCTTAGTCCCAGTACTTGGGAGGCTGAGGTAGGAGTGAGTTTGAGGCCAGCCTGGGGCTACAGAGTGAGTTCTAGGTCAGCTTGGGCTAGAGTGAGACACTGTCTCGGAAAAAAATAAAATCAATAATTGAATACTAAAATACATTTGGGGGAGAAGGAACAAAAGAGGATAGCATAATGAGAACACAAAGTACAGTAAAAGTTTTTAGAAGTACATGTCTAATATAAAATGTTGGATAAAGTTACAAAATTTAAAAAATACATTAAAAAAATAGAGATTAGCAGGCCCAGAAAGCCAAGTGCCACATGTTCTCCCTCATATGTGGATCCTAGCTACAGATGTTTGGGCTTCTGCGTGAGAAGGAAAAAACTCAGTAGCAGAGGCAAGTTAAAAAAGGAGATATAAGGGGAAGAAAAAGGAAGGGAGGAGAGTACTTAATAGGTTGGTATTGTATATATGTAAGTACAGTAATTGAGATGGGGAGGGGATATGATGGAGAATGGAATTTCAAAGGGGAAAGTTGGGGGGAGGCGGGTATTACCATGGGATATTTTTTATAATCATGGAAGATGTTAATAAAAATTGAGAAAAAAGGGCTGGAGAGATGGCTTAGTGGTTAAGTGCTTGCCTGTGAAGCCTAAGAACACTGGTTCGAGGCTTGGTTCCCCAGGACCCACGTTAGCCAGATGCACAAGGGGGTGCACACGTCTGGAATTCGTTTGCAGTGGCTGGAGGCCATGGTGCACCCATTTTCTCTCTCTCTCCCTCTCTCTCTCTCTCTCTGTCACTCTCAAATAAATAAGAATGAACAAAATTTAAAAAATAAAATTTAAAAATAAAAAAAGAGGGATTAGGAGCCAGGAGTGGTGGTGCGTGCCTTTAATACCATCACTCAGGAGGCAGGGGTAGGAGGATCACAGTAAGTTGGAGGCCACCGTGAGAATCAAGTTCAACCCCAGAACCCAGGCTTTATGGTGTGCACTAGCAATCCTATCACAGGGGAAGCAGACAGGTAGATCCCTGGGGTTCACTGGCCAGCAATATTGTCTTCTTGGTAGGTGTCAGGTCAATGAGAGATCCTCCCTCAAAAATACGTAAATAAAGCTGGGGCATGGAGGTGCACACCTATAATTACAGCACTCGGGAAGTTCAGGTAGGAGGATGGTTTTCAGCATGAAGCCAGCCAGAGACTACATAGTGAATTCCAGGTCAGCCTGGGCTAGAGTGAGACTCTACCTAGACAAACCAAAAATAAACAAACAACTAATAAAATATATAAATAAATAAAAAGTGGATGGCATTCCTGAAGAACATGCCTGACGTTGTCCTCTACCCTCTGCACACATGTGCACGCCCACACAGACACACAAATAACATTTTGAACAAAGCTCAACATCATGAAACACTGGAGGAAATATGTTTAATATATACAAAATGAAAATTTAGCTGGGTATGGTGGCATACACCTTTAATCCCAGCATTTGGGAGGTAGAAGTAGGAGGACAGCTGTAAGTTCAAGGCCACCCTGAGACTACATAGTAAATTTCAGGTCAGCCTGAGCTAGAGTGAGAAACTACCTCGGAAAACAAAACAAAACAATAATTTAAAGTGCCTGAGTGTATGTGGGTCTGTCTACATTTGTATATAATAAGAAAATAAGATACATGTTAATGCCTCTGCAGAATCTCAAAGCGAGGGCTGGAGAGACATCTTAACAGCTAAGGCACTAGCTTGCGAAGACTTAGGACCGAGGTTCAATTTCTTAGTATCCACGTAAGCCAGATGCACAAGATGGCACATGTGTCTGGAGAGGTTTTTTTTTTGTTGTTTTCTTTCTTTCTTTTTTTTTTTTTTTTTTTTTTTTTGGTTTTTCAAGGTAGGGTCTCATTCTGATCCAGGCTGACCTGTAATTAACTCTGTAGTCTCAGGGTGGCCTTGAACTCATGGCAATCCTCCTACCTCTGCCTCCCCAGCTTAAGTTTTTTTTAAAAAGATTACATATACATAGCCAGGCATGTTGATGCATGTCTTTAATCCCAGCATTTGGGAGGCAGAGGTAAGAGGATGGCCGTGACTTTGAGGCCAACCTGAGACCACATAGTGAATTCTAGGTCAGGCTGGGTTAGAGTGAGACCTACCTCAAAAAAAAAAAAAAAAAAAAAGAAAAGAAAAAAAAGAAAAAGAATCTCAGCTAGGCATGGTGTCACATGCTTTTAATCCCAGCATTCTGGAGGCAGAGGTAGGAGGATCACCATTATCATTAGTTCCATTACTTCCAGGTCGGCCTGGACTAGAGTGAAACCCTACCTCTAAAACAAACAAACAAACAAAAAGAATCTCAAAGTGAAACAGAAACTGAATTTAAGAGATACTAAGAAAAGTTGGGAGGGGGCCTGGAGAGATGGTTTAGTTGTTAAAGAACTTGCCTGTGAAGCCTAAGGGCCTAGGTTCAATGCCCCAGTACCCATGTAAGCCAGATGCACATGCACCTTGGGTTTGTTTGCAATGGCTATAGGCCCTAGCATACCCATACCCTCCTCCAGAAAGAAAGAAAAGAAAAAAAATGTTTGGTGGCGGGCTGGAGAGATGGCTTAGCGGTTAAGCGCTTGCCTGTGAAGCCTAAGGACCCCGGTTCGAGGATTGGTTCCCCAGGTCCCACGTTAGCCAGACGCACAAAGGGGTGCACGCATCTGGAGTTCGTTTGCAGAGGCTGGAAGCCCTGGAGTGCCCATTCTCTCCCTCTCCCTGTCTTTCTCTCTGTGTCTGTCGCTCTCAAATAAATAAATAAATAATTAAAAAAAAAAATGTTTGGGGGGTTTGGAGAGATGGGTTAGTGTTTAAGGTGTTTGCCTACAAAGCCAAAGGATCCCGATTCAATTCTCCAGGACCCATGTAAGCTAGATGCACAAGAGGGTGCATATATGTGGAGTTTGTATGCAGTGGTTGGAGACCCTGGCATGTCCTTTTTTTTCTCTCTCTCAAATAAATAGATAATAAAAAAATTTTACAAATGTTTGGAGAGTAATGTTATTATGTTTAAATGAAGGTCTACTCAATGAATAAGGAATTTTGAACTCTGGATAAAAGCACAGCTCTGGTATTTCATAAGCAGGTTTACATTTCTTCCACAGAGCAGAATATCCTCCTCTAAGGAAACTGCTGGTACAAGTATATGATTAATAATGCAACATCCTCCCAACAAAAGCCTGAGTGGCCTTAAAATTATTTTTTCAGCCCAAATATTCTCTACCAAGAAAGTTGTATACAAGCATCTAAAAGGTAGGTATAAATCAAGAAAGAACAATATCTAACAATTTTTTAAAAACATATTTATTAGAGACACACAGAGAGAGAAAGAGAGAGAGAGAGAGAGAAGGAGAAGAGATGAGATGAGATAGTGAGAATGGGCACACCAGGGGCTCTAGCCATTGCAAACGAACTCCAGATGTGTGTGCCACCATGTGCATCTGTCATAAGTGGGACCTGGCGATTCAAACCTGGGTCCTTAAGAACCATGATGAGGAAACTGCAAGATAACTGCTATATGACAGAATGAGAAGAGAGCATCCAGGTTGGCCAGGCTGCGAAAGAGATATATCAGAAGGGATAGCTCCAAGAGGGCAGGCAAAAAAGTGAGACTGAGTATCAAGTATTTAGACAGAAACACTTTCATTACACAAATAAGAAAAATGGGTGAGAAAGAGAATTAACACTGAAAAGATAATGCTTAAGGATGACATGACGATAAAAATATTTACAGATTCATGCTGAGTGTGGTGGCACACAACTTTAATCCCACATTTGGGAGGCAGAGGTAGGAAGATCGCCATAAATTCAAGGGCACCTTGAGACTACATCGTGAATTACAGGTCAGCCTGAGATAGAGTGAGACCCTACCTCAAAAAAGAAAAACAAATTTAAAAAATTTACAGATTCAGAATGACTAAAAGACACAGAAACAGATCTCTGGAAACCTATTCTATTCCTAAGTGTGGTGACTCACACCTAATCCCAGTCTTGGGAAGCTAAATTAGGAAGATCATAGTGAATTTAAGAATAGCTCAGGCTGACTTGGAACTCACTCTAGTCCAGGCTGAGTGAGACCTCTTGCCTACCAAAAAGGAGAAAAAAAGAAAAGAAAAGAAAAAGAGGGCTGGAGAGATGGCTCAGCAGTTAAGAAACTTGCCTGCAAATCATAATGACCCAGGTTCAATTCCCCAGTACCCACATAAAGCCAGATGCACAAAGTAGCACATGCATCTGGAGTTCATCTGTAGCGGGCGGAGGTACTGGTGCACTCATTTGCCCTTTTTTCTCTATTTGAAAATAAATAAAATATTACTTAAAAAAAAAAAAGAAGGCCAAGCATGGTGGCACATGCCTTTAATCCCAGCACTTAGGAGGCAGAGGTAGGAGGATCGTCATGAGTTTGAGGCCACCCTGAGACTACATAGTGAAATCTAGGTCGGCCTGGATTAGAGAGACCCTATGTCACAAAAACCAAAATAAAAAGAAAACAGACAGTTAAATACTATGTATACCTGAAGACACAAACTAAGCCATTATTGTGAGTAGACTGTAACGGGAGACATAAATGAAAGGGTGTGGAACAGAGGAAAGCTTTTTTAACTAAAAATGGGCTGGAAAGATGGCTTAGTGGTTAAGGCATTTGCCTGTGAAGCCAAAGAACCCAGGTTCAATTCCCCAGGATTCACGCAAGCCAGATGTACAAGGGGCACATGCATCTGGAGTTTGTTTGCAGTGGCTAGAGGCCCTGGCATGGCCATTCTGCATGCCTATCTCTATCTGCTTGCAAATAAATAAATTAAAAAAAAATAAAACCAAACATGTTTATTACATGTGCCAGTTTTTCAAAGCAATGGAAAGGAAATGTATAAATGTTAAGCTTCTAGTGTAGCATTCACGAATAGCTCTATTTTTATTATCTGGATACTTATTTAAATCTTCAAGTATATTTGAGCATCAATATTTAACATACCCTCTTATTGTACTGTTTGTCTCAGGATCACCAGGGTCCAATGTTTCTTTTAAGAAGTTTATATAGTGTATCCAAAGATCAACACTAAGAGGTATTGCCTGAAGCCCCCGTCGATACACCTAAGAAGAAAACAATAAACTGTACTTCAAATAGTTAAATATTGCTTAACAGAGAGGTAACACTGTGTTATCCGGTGAACCTTAGAAATACTAATTACTGGAATTTTGTTTAAATAATCTACCATTACCATTTGGGTGGAGGTTGGATAGAACATGGCAATGTTCTGATCCCCACGTGCAGAGTCTTGATCTTCAAAGCGCAGCAGTCCCTGCATTCTGACCGGGTTGTGTGGGCAGGCTTTGGGTTACAGACCATAGGGCACAGACCCATTAGAGCATCAATGACAGCGTCTGACCAAAAATGCAATAAGACGTAGCAAATGTGACTAGCAAACCAACTATATTGTTTGGAAAATGAGAAATAAATGTAAGTGAGAGAAAAGCCCTGCCCTACTTGTTAAGCTGCAGTGTAATACAGAGGCTTGCACTGCAAAGCTTGACAAACTGTAGAGGTTTAACGCACCTGCCAACAAAGAGAGAAAATATTAGCTACAAATGCCACAAAAGTGACAAATGCAAATAAAATACCCTATAAAAATTGTTTGACCATAAATGGTAGGTACTGCCAGCCAAAAAAAGGTCTCTGTTTTGTTATTAATTGGCTCACAGTACCTAACAGAGGTAACTTTATTCAGTGATGTACGTACCTCATCTGAATGTTTAACGTTGTCATGTCGCTTTTCAAGGTCTGCATACTTTTTCCAATAACCATAGCAATATGGGTAGTGTATGAAAAATTTGTCAAATGCTTTCCTGGCAGCCATCAAGTGATTCTGATAAAAATAAAACAAGGTACTTAAGCATCTTGTAAATTTTTTGCCAAAAAAATAAGGACTAAAAAATAACAAGGTGCTGGGAATGAAATCCAGGGTCTCACACACACATTCTAGACAAGTTAAGTGCCCTATATGAGCTACATACCCACCTCCTTAAAGTAACTTTAATTCAGTACTTCTACACATATTACATACACAAACATTACTTATCACACATTTGGCCTTGACTATCCTGAATCTTCACAGTACGAAAATGCTGTTATTTCCAAAGCTAACGATATACATCTAAGCTGGATATGGTGGTGCAAGCCTTTAATCCAACACTCGGGAGGCAGAGGTAGGAGGACTGCTCTGAGTTTGAGGCCACCCTGAGACTACATAGTGAATTCCAAGTCAGCCTGAGCTGGAGTGAGACCCTACCTTGAAAGACCATTAAAAAAAAAAAAAGATATACATCTAATATTACTGAACTAAATCTGAAAATATTGTAAAAATAAACTTAATTATAAAACAGAAAGGCCTAAACCAATACTACTGTCCTTCTGATACCATTTAAATTGTTACTTACCTCCTGTTCTACATACTGGAGCAAATAAACCCAGCCTGTAAAATCCTGAGGATTACTTTCTATAGTTTTCCAAAATTTTTCATATTCTAAAGGGAAATTTGCTTCTGTTTCTGTCACGGGAAGTTCCACAGCATTTGCCATTTCACTTTCTTCTGTTGGTGCATTCACACTGGGAGAGCTGTCTGGTGATTGTTCCATTTCTGTAACATTCATAATCTCCGTACTGAAGTCAGCAGGATGCTCTGCCACTGCTGCCTCTGAACTGATGCCTGTGCTGCCATTGCCAGAATTTCTGTACTCGTCCATGTGAGAATTTTGCATAGCTATTTATTTGGTCTTTAGTTAGTGATCTGTAGAAATACAAGAAGAAAAAAAGATACATTTTCCAAATGTAGAAGTAGTGATTGACATGAACCTCTTAAAAAGTCGTATTTGCCTATTAAAAATACAGTCAATCAGCCGGGCGTGGTGGTGCACGCCTTTAATCCTTGCACTCAAGAGGCAGAGGTAGGAGGATCACTGTGAGTTTGAGGCCACCCTGAGACTACATAGTGAATTCCAGGACAGCCTGGGCTTGAGTGAGACCCTACCTCAAAAAACCAAAAAAAAAAAAAAAATATTTTTTTCAATCAAATTAATATTTAATCGCCAAGAAATAGAAAACTATATTGTTAATAGTTTACTTCATTTAGAAGTTCTACTGTCCAGCATTTACCCATGGGTAAGTTTCTGTTCCTCCAAATTATTTAAGAGAAATTGGTAGAAGTACAATTGTCTGGGCTCTAGCCTAGACTTCAGAATAACTGGAGTGTTAGCCAAGGCATCTGTGTTTGTTTAAAGTAACTTTTGGGGACAGGAGCCTTAGCATTTTTCCAAATAAACTGTAACAAAACCCAGATTTTTTTTTAAAAAAATCATGTAATTGCAAAATAAAATTATAGCCAGGTAACTCAGTTACCTCTTGTCTAATAACAACAAAACTCTCATTTTCACTAATTCAATTAAATAACTGTAGGCAAACCAAAAGAACACAACACTCATACTACTTTTGTGGGGGAAACTGTTAATATTAACCAACATTTTTATTGTACTTTAGTTTACTTGGCATAGATCCTCATAAATCTGTAAATGATTATAGTGTGTATGTGATACCATGAACCGAAAATAGAAAAATGAGTTTCCTTCAGCTTAGATGGTAATGATTAATTAGTGTCACCAATTTATCCTAAAAAAAAAAAAAGAAAAGAAAAGAAAGCCAGGCATGGTGACACACGCCTTTAATCCCAGCACTCAGGAGGCAGAAGAGGATCGCTGTGAGTTCAAGGGCATCCTGAGAGTACATAATGAATTCAAGGTTAGCCTGGGCTAGGACAAGACTCCACCTTGAAAAAACAGAAAAAAAAAAAAGAAATAATTTCTCAGCTTGTTTTGCTATCTTTTCCCCTGTCCTAAGAGACAATATATGAAGATTAATTTTCCATATGCCAATTAGTCACAAGATTGTGGGTTTTTAATTTCTACGTCATTATTTTAAAAATTGCTGGTTAATATATTCTGAGTCATTTACTTTCTACTCTATGCTAATTGCATACTTCATTCAGTAGGTTGTAAGAATTACTTTTGGAATCAGCAAATTTACCACACCCCTGAATCTTCAGACTATCAATTACTCCATATCCTACAATTACACTGTTGTAAAAAGATTTAAGAACATGGGCCTTATCCGTATGGAAATCATTCTGATGATATACTAAATGTTATTCTAACATAAATTACTAGTATCAGTTTATACTTAATCACCACCAGTAACTTCCAAACAAAATAAAACAGCAAAAGTACAAGTAACTTTAAAAAGGAAGAAGAGAACAATAGTATGGTGCCAATATTAAGACAGAAAAGCTGGGGATGGTGAGGCATGCTTGTAATCCCAGCAATCAGGAGGTAGAGGCAGGAAGATCAGGAGTTTATGGCCAGTCTCAGCCTCACACGTCCAAGCCAGTTATACCTTTCCCTCTCATACTTTCGGCCTGGGACTACTGAGTGCCAGGTCAGTCTGGACTAGAGTGAAATCCTACCTCAGAAAAAAACAAAACAAACAAAAAAAGTAGTTCTACTTGTTTGGAATTAAGTTACATATAAGTTTATATAATATATAAACATTGTTTCAGGCTAAGCTATCCTGTACACTATAATTGTTTCCTTGCTTGTATCTCTTTACCCCTTTCCTCATTATTTTCAAGTGTTTGTTTCAAAACTGAAATACTTTGCTCTAAGAAATTTTATAAAAATACTTCAAAAACAAGTTGTCACACAACAATCCATTTTTCCTCCAGAAACATTCCCTCTGAAAACACTTTATATCCCATAGAAACTTACACTGGTTTTTATCTAAGGTTTCTCTAAACATTTTGAAACCAAAAAATTCCTTTTACTTATATCTTGTGGTTGAATTTTATCTGTGGCAACCATACTCTTTCTTCCTTGACTTTAATCTCATTTTTAAATCATTTCTATAACCTCCAAGGGTGTATGCGGAAGGACAATGTAAGGTTTTCCAATTCTGATAACTAAATGGTAGAGTTCTAGATATTAAATCTGTTCATTATCTTTGAGCATCTAGTTAGTATTGCTCCTCAGAAAGTGAGATGAATTTCTATTGCTCATTCTCCATGTGACCTGATTTTTTCTTCAGGAGAAGCTTAAGTTTCTTTTCTCCTGTTGAGCTCAAATGCCATGTGCCTCAATGTGAGCTTTCCCCATTCATTCTGCAGGGCATTCATTCAAGTCTACTTTTAAAAAATATTTTAAACTGATATATAAAACAAGTGCTTTGGGGCTGGAGAGATGGCTTAGCGATTAAGCGCTTGCCTGTGAAGCGTAAGGACCCTGGTTCGAGGCTCGGTTCCCCAGGTCCCACGTTAGCCAGATGTACAAGGGGGCGCACGCATCTGGAGTTCGTTTGCAGAGGCTGGAAGCCCTGGTGCTCCCATTCTCTCTCTCTCCCTCTATCTGTCTTTCTCTCTGTGTCTGTCGCTCTCAAATTAAAAAAAACAAACAAACAAGTGTTTTGTATTTGGGATACTATTTAATGTTTTGACCCATTCATACATTGTATGATTTTGATGAGGGTGGTACTGAGGATTGAATCTCAGGCCTCATCTATGTGAAGCACATGTTTCACCACTAAGCTATATTCCTTCTTGCCCCTACTGCATAAGGTTTATTGACTTCATTATTTTGAGAGAGACACACACACGGGGAGGGGGTGGGAGGGAGGGGGGAGGGAGACAGACAGAATGGGCACACCAGAGCCTCTCTAGCCACTGCAAACAAACTCCAGACACATGTGCTCCCATGTACATCGGGCTTACATGGGTACTGGGAAGTTGAACCTGGGTCCTTAGGCTTCACAGACAAGTGCCTTACTCTCCAGCCCCTGCACAGGTTTAAATTAGAGTAAATCTATGTACCTTCTCAATCATTTACCATTTCTTTATAGTGAAGGCATTCAAAATGCTTTCTTAAATATATAGCACTTTATGACTACTTAATCAAGAGCAAGAGCACACCAGAACATCCCATTACTAACAACTGAGAAGTCCTAATTCATTTCACTTGTTTTTGTTTTGTTGCTAGTGTTAGTAACTAAACCCTAAGCCCAGGGCCTCATGCATGCCAGACAAGTGTTCTACCACTTAGTTATATCTCCAGCCACAGTGGGCCTATTTCATTGTATTTATTTACTTACTAGTTTTTCGAGATAGGATTTCACTCTAACCCAGGCTGACCTGGAATTTACCATGTAGTCTCAGGGCGTACTCAAACTCACAGCTATTCTCCTAACTCTAACTTTCGAGTTTGGGGATTAAAGATGTGTATCACCACAACTGGCTATTTTTAAAAACCATTTATTTATTTATTTATTTGGAAGAAACGAGAGAGAGTGAGAGTGTGAGCGAACGAGTATGAGAATGGGTGTGCCAAGGCCTCCTGCAGTTGATGCACACATTAAAAATTCCATTAAAAAAAAGTAAAAGAGGGCTGGAGAGGTTAAGGTTCTTGCCTGCAAAGCCAAAGGATCCCGGTTTGACTCTCCAGGACCCATGTAAGCCAGATGCACAAGGGGGTGCATGCATCTGGAGTTCATTTGCAGTGGCTGGAGGCCCTGGTGTGCCCATTCATTCTCTCTCTCAAATGAATAAAATATATTTTTTTTAAAAAGTAAAAGAATTCTCTCGGAGCCGGGCGTGGTGGCGCACTCCTTTAATCCCAGCACTCGGGAGGCAGAGGTAGGAGGATCGCCGAGAGTTCGAGGCCACCCTGAGACTACATAGTGAATTCCAGGTCAGCCTGAGCCAGAGTGAGACCCTACCTCGGAAAAAAAAAAAAAAAAAAAAAATTCTCTCAGAATAGAATGACTCCAAAGGACAACAAATGAACTCCAGATGTATGAGTCATTTTGCACATATGGTTTTAACTGGGTACTGGGAAATCAAACCTGGGTCTGTCAGGCTTTGCAAGCAAACACCTTTAACTGCTGAGCCATTCCTCCAGCCCCCCTCATTTTTTTTTTTCAAGGTAGGGTATCACTCTAGCCCAGGCTGGACTGGAATTCACTATGTAGTCTCAGGGTGGCCTCCAACTCATGGCAATTCTCCTACCTCTGCCTCCTCAGTGCTGGGATTAAAGGCGTGCACCACCACGCCCAGCCAGCACCCCCCCCCCCATTTCACCTACATATTTTTGTCACTGAATTTTTTTCTTTCGTGATTTTTTTCATCTCTTTATTATCTATGTGTTGAACATGTATTACCTTACCTGAATGTTTAACCTGTAATTAATCCTCTCCTTTTTTTAAATTTATTTTTTCAGTTTAAAATTTTTTTTTAATTTTTATTTATTTATTTATTTATTTATTTGAGAGTGACAGACACAGAGAGAAAGACAGAGAGAGAGAGAGAGAGAGAGAGAGAGAGAGAGAGAGAATGGGCGCGCCAGGGCTTCCAGCCTCTGCAAACGAACTCCAGACGCGTGCGCCCCCTTGTGCAACTGGCTAACGTGGGACCTGGGGAACCGAGCCTCGAACCGGGGTCCTTAGGCTTCATAGGCAAGCACTTAACCGCTAAGCCATCTCTCCAGCCCTAAAATTGTTTTTATCTGCTACCAACATTTTTTATTGTAAGGAATACAAAATGTATGGCAAATTAACACACCATTTTCTATTTTATTTTCAGTTTAGCTGGCATGTATGTGTACATGTTGGACAGTGACATTTGAACAGCACTTTTGAAAAAGCAATGAATGCCATTACCTGGCATAAATACCTAAATTTGCATTCCAGCACCTAGTAAGACATCCAGTTGCCAAATGATTAATAGTCTGTAACCCTCCAAATTTCCTGACCTGTTTCCTTTGTCACCACAATAGAATCACCACAGCCGTTCAATCCTCTCCTTTTTGTGAGGGTAAGCAAGCAAAGTTTTATTGAGAAGTGAAAGTAAAAACAGGCCCTGCAGCAGAGAGATACTACACCTTTTTTTTTTGGAGGTAGGGTTTTACTCTAGTCCAGGTTGTTCCTGGAATTCACTATGTAGTCCCAGAGTGACTGCAAAGGCATGGCGATCCTCCTACCTATGACTCCTGAGTGCTGGGATTAAAGGTGTGTGCCACCACACCCAGTGAAATGAATAACTTTTTAAAAACATGTATTTATTTTGCATCTTTATCATGCCACTCCTATAAAAGCTGAAATATATAAACTATTATCTGTTTCTATGCATTCTCATAAGTTATTAAGACCATGAGCATGAATCAAGTGTGACTTCAATTGGTCAATATCACAGCTCCCACTGTAAAGTCATCTTATTACCTCCTGGTCACAATGGATAGTGTCTCACCATCTATTAAAAGAAAATGCCCACAACTCATAACTTGGGTCACTTCTCCCACCCATTTTTTTTTTCAATTTTTTGTATTTATTTTGACTTGAGACAGAGAGAGAGGGAGAGAGAATAGGTGTGTCAGGGCCTGTAGCTGCTGAAAACGAACTCCAGACACACTTGCTAACTTGTGCATCTGGCTTACTTGGGACCTGAAGAATCAAACCTGGGTACTTAGGCTTCCCAGGCAAGCACTTTAACCACTAATCCATCTCTCCAGCCCTCCCACCCATATTCTGAAGAATTTTGCTTTCTAGCCACACATGGTGGCTCAAACTTGTAATCCAAGACTTGGGACATAGATGTAGGAGGATTATGAATTCAAGGCCAGCATAGACTACTTAGAGAGACCTCATCTCTGAAAGAAAGAAAAGACAAGAAAAGTCACCCGGACACAGTGATGCACACATTCAATCTCAGCATTTAGGGAGGCAGAGATAGGGGGTTTGCTGTG
The DNA here is from genome assembly GCF_020740685.1 of Jaculus jaculus. NCBI lineage: Eukaryota > Metazoa > Chordata > Mammalia > Rodentia > Dipodidae > Jaculus > Jaculus jaculus. Next base: position 98,618,628 of record NC_059108.1, on the reverse strand, counting down.
AGTTTGATACCAGCCTAGGACAATAGCAGGAGTGCCAAGTCAGTCTGTGCTAGAGTAAGACCTTACCTGAGGTTGGGCGGGAGGGGGAGAGGGGGGGGCTTGTGGGCGAGGACGACTCACCTTTACTCTCCCATTATTACATGTTTAGCATTTAAAATAGCTCTCCTTTTCCATATGTTAATGTCCAACACTCATACTGCAATTTAACTTTACTTGAAAAATTTTTTTTTTAATTTTTTTTTTTATTTTTTTTAATTTAATTTATTAGTTTTCTTTTCAGTAAATACAGGCAGTTTGGTACCATTATTTAGGCTCTTTACTTGAAAATTTTAAGGAGTTGAGCACAGTGTCACACATTTGTAATCCCAGCATTGGAGAGGATGAGGCAGGAGAACCATGAGGCCCAAGATAGCCTGGGCTATACAGTGAGATCCTATTTCAACCCTTTCCCCCCTTAAAAAAAAAAAAAAAAAAGCCAGGGCTAGAGAGATGGTTTAGGGGTTAAGGTGTTTGCCTGCAAAGCCTAAGGAACCAGGTTCAATTCTTCAGTACCCACATAAGCCTGATACACAAGGTGACACATGTGTTGAGTTTGTTTGCAGTGGCTGGAGACTGTGGCACACAAATTGTCTCTCTCAAATAAATAAGTAAAAAATTTTTTTTAAATGCCGAAGGGTAACCATAAGCTAAATTAAAGATAAACAATGTCTGGGGAAGTGGTAACATTCACCATACTGGGTCACCAAGATGTTCTTGACTGGATAATTATCTGTGCATGGTGGCACACACCTGTAATCCCCACACTGGAGAGGTCAGCCTGGTGAATTCTAGGCCAGCCAGAATAGAAGACCCCATCTTGTAAAAATAAAAAAGAAAGAAAATAGGACCAGAGATGGGTGTGGTGGCTCATGCCTTAATCCCAGCACTCATGAGGCAGAGGTAGGAGGACTGCCCTGAGTTTGAGACCACCCTGAGACTATGTAGTGAGTTCCAGGTCAGCCTAGACCAGAATGAAACCCTACCTCAATTCTCCAGTATCCATGTAAAGCCAGTTGTGCGAGGTAACACATATATCTGTCGTTTGTTTGCAGTGGCTACAGGCCCTGGTGCACCAATATTCTATCTGCTTCTTTCTCATAAATAAACTTTTGTAGGTTTTTTTTTTTTTTTTTAAATGAGAGAGGATTGGTACGCCAGGGTCTCCAGCCACTGCAATCGAACTCAGACCTGTGTGCCACCTTGTGAACATATGTGACCTTGTGTGCTTGTGTCACCTTGTATATCTGGCTTACGTGGGATCTGGAGAGTCAAACATGGGTCCTTAGGCTTCACAGGCATACTATATAGTGGATTCCAGGTCAGCCTGGGCTAGAGTGAGATTCTACCTGGGGGCGGGGGGGGGGGGAGAGGGAAGAGAGAGAGAAAATACAGTTTTTCTATGTCATACATTTAACATCTGCTATAGTTGGGGTAAAGTAAAACATGTGCCTAACAGTCAACATGATATTTTAAAATACAAAAGATCAGGCTGGAAAAATGATTCAGTGGGCAAAATGCTAACTGTAAGTGTGACATCCTTAGTTCAGATTCCCAGAACCCAAATAAAAGCTGGATATTATAGTACATGTATAAAATCCTAGTGAGTCTATGACAAGATGGGAGGGAAAGTGACTGGCCAGAAGACTAGTCACTAGCATGGTGCATGCAGCAGCGAACAAGAGACCCTGTCCCAAACAAGGCCAAAGGCAAAGACTAAGACCCAAGGTTGTTATGTGCCCTTGTACCATACTCACACATGAACGCATTCAGATAAACAAAAATTAAGTCTTGGAGGATAATTTAAGTGATCAAAGTTACTAAGCATTGAGCATTTGACCTAATACCTGTTTTTCTCTCTCTCTCCATTATTTATTTATTTAGGTTTTTCAAGTTAGGGTCTCTCTCACGTCCAGGCTGACCTGGAATTCACTATGTAGTCTCAGGATGGCCTTGAAACAGCAATCTTCCTACCTGTGCCTCCCAAGTGCTGGCATTAAAGGCATGCACCACCACACCCAGCTAAAAAAAATTCTCTATATGCCTCTTATGTTTGTAGAGGTATCAAAAACTTACACCATTATTTCTTTTCATTAAGAGCAATGTATAAAAGTCTAATAGCCAGCTTTTAATCCACAGATGACTCTGTGTGTCAGCCAAAGATAAGTTACTATGAAAGCTTGGGCTGTTAAGAAAAGACATCATAACTATTGGTTTTGGTGCCTATTTTTAGACACTAAGAATATTTACAGATGACCTTATTTGCACATATTAAACACTATGTAGTAGGAACAGGTCTTTGTTTATATATTTACATAAATGCTTCTAGTATCTGGAAAAAGTTACCATTTGCTGTAACGACTTTCTTCCCACTTGGGCTACTAAAATGAAATGGCTTTACACCGAATTGTTAACACCCAGAAGGTTCTGCTCTTTCTCGGGTCAGGCTAGGCTAGAATGAGACCCTACCTCAAAAAAAAAAAAAAAAAAAAAAAAAAAAGCCAAAACACACACAACACACAGCAGGCACAACTGGACTCACAAAATTATTATTCTTAATTCCTCTATAATGTAATCAAGTCTAAATATTATTGAATATTGGGGTCTAAGAATATTTTTGCTTTTCTATTTAATTTCATGCCACCTACTAGTCAGTCATTTGTAATTAACACCTAAGTCTTACGGAAAAATCTGAGCAAGTCTGTAGATCTCCATTCCGTTATCCTGTACCAGAGAGTGAAGAGTGGAAGTTCCAACTTGCAAGTCTAGAATGAGGTTATAAAACTGGGGGATGGCGGGTGGGCGGGAACCTGACAGTAATATCTGGACAGACTTTAAAACTGCCACGGACACCTTAACACTCAAGTTCCAACATCAGCTCCTCATTGCCAAGGACGAAGCAAAGTTTACAGTAAATTCTGAAATGATTAGATCAACTTTCCAATAACCTTAAGTTCTCAAACGTGAGGCCCCTGGGGTAACACTGAAAGCCCCCCCCCCCCATTTAAATCGGCCTAGCACCTCGCCACCGACACTTAGGCGGGGCTGTGGACCTCACGTAGCATTTGTTAACTTAAAGACCCGGGGCTGGTCTCTAATTACAAAATAAATGAATAAAAATCACTCCATCAAATCAAATGCGCCTACGAAGCCCTTCCGAGTCTCTATTTTCTGTCTCTGTGCGGTTTTCCAACATTCTCGGGGTGCGGCTGTGCGAGGCACGGCGCGCAACGCGCCCTCCAGGCTGCAGTCCCGGGTGTGCTCCATCCTCCGGGGCTCGGATGGACGCGGACCCTCCCAGACGACCCCCGGCGCCGCCCCACCCAACTTGCGGCGAGGGCACCGAGCGGCCGGCGCACGGTCGGCTGGCGCCGGCGCCCGCAGGCCTCACTCGGGCAGCGCGGGACCGCGAGGCCCCGGCGTCGCGTCGGGCCGCAGGCCGCTTCCGCCCGGCCCGCCTTCCTCCCTCCCGCTAGCCTCCGCCTCGGCTACCTGAAGGTCGGCGCCGCCGCTCCAGGCCATAAGCCGAAGTCTGGGCCAAACTAGCGGACCACGGCCCTCCCCAACACCTCCGTTCTCACCACCCCCTCGACCGCCGCCAACAGCGACACAGCCTCCTCCTCGACTAAGACTCGGCGCGCATGCGTTAGTGCCCAGGGCCGAGGCAGCGTCACGTGGTACGGAGCGCACAGGCCCTGCCCCGCCCCTGCTGCCAGCCAGGCCGCTGGGGCGCGGAGTTGTACAAGCCTAGGCCTGATGCGTGATTTAGGAGCATTCATCCCCTGTTCTTGTACCCCAAACTCTAAAATATAGTTATTTTGTCTCTAGGGCCCTCCCAATTGCCTGAAATGCACTGATGTATTCATTTTTTTCCTTCTTTTTAGTTTTTCATGGTAGAGTCTCTCTCTGACCTGAAATTCACTCTATCGTCTCAAACTGGCCTAGAACTCACAGTGAGCTTCCTACCTCTGCCTCCCAAGTCCTAAGTTTAAAGGCATGTGACACCATGCTCTGTTCTATGAGAATGAGTACACCAGGGCCTTCTGCCACTGCAAAAGGAACTCCAGATCCATGTGCCTGCCACTTTGTGTATCAGCTTTACATGGTACTGGGGATTTGAACCCAGGCCATGAAGCTTTGCAAACAAGCACCTTTAACTTCTTTTTTTGTTGTTGTTGTTATTTTTATTTATTTATTTGAGAGCAGCAGACAGAGAGAGAAAGAGAATGGGCACGCCAGGGTCTTCAGCCACTGCAAATGAACTCCAGATGCATGCGCCCCCTTGTGCATCTGGCTAAGGTGGGACCTGGGGAATTGAGCATTGAACAGGGGTCCTTAGGCTTCACAGGCTAGCGCTTAACCGTTAAGCCATCTCTCCAGCCCACCTTTAACTTCTGAGCCATCTCTCCATTCTTTGAAGAACTATTTTAAGGAACATGCATAAAAGTATCCTCTGGCTAGGGGTAATACCTTTAGATTTTTGGTGTTTTGGGTTTTTTTGTTGTTGTTGCTGTTGCTTTTCAAGGTAGAGTCTGACTGTAACTCAAGCTGACCTGAAATTCACTATGTAGTCTCAGGATGGCCTCGAACTCATAGAACCTTCCTACCCTGCCTCCTGAGAGCTGGGATTAAAGGCGTGTGCCACCACGCCTGGCGGGAAATGCTTTGGGCTAGCTGTTTTAGCAGGCCTAGACAGTTGTATGTACTCCATAACCAACCCTTAAATATATATTTTTTTATTTTTAAATTTCGCCTCTTTCGCTTTAAAACAATATTACAATTAGGTTAGGCCAGACATGGTGGCGCACGCCTTTAATCCCAGTACTCAGGAGGCAGAGATAGGAGGATCGCCTGAGTTCAAAGCCACCCTGAGGCTACATAGTGAATTCCACCTAGAGTGAGAACCTACCTCGGACACACACACACACACACACACACACACACACACACACACAAATGGGGGGAGGAAGGGATATTGTTTACAGTTATGGAAGTTGTCAATAAAAAATAAATGATAAAAAATATTACAATTAGGGTTGTGGAGATGGCTCAGTGGTTAAAGGCATTTGCTTGCAATTCTGAAGTTGGGTTCAATTTCCAGATCCCATTTAAAGCCAGATGCCAAAGTAGTGCATGTGTTTAGTTTGTTTGTAGCAGCAACAGGCCCTGGGCCTATTCACATTCCTTCTCTCAAATAAATAAATAATTTTTTTAAAGAAACCAGGTGTGGTGGCACACACCTTTAATCCTAGCACTCTGGAGGCAGAGGTAGGAGGATTGCTGGGAATTCAAGGCAAGCCTGAGCCTACAGAGTGAGTTGCAGTTCAGCCTGGGGATAGACTGAGACTCTATCTCAAAAAAAGAGAGAAAGAGGGTTTAGAGGTTAAAGCACTTGCCTGTGAAGCCTAAGGACCCAAGTTCGATTCCCCAGTACCCACATAAACCAGCTGCACAAGGTGGCAAATGTGTCTGGAGTTTGTTTACAGTGGCTAGAGGCCCCGGTGCGTGCTCACACACACACTCACTCTCTGTCTCTCTTTCAAATAAATAAGTACAAAAAGAGAGAAACAAAAAGAGAAAGAGGAACTGGAGAGATGGCTCAGTGGTTAAGATGCTTGCCTGCAAAGCCTAATGTCCTGAGTTTGATTCCCCAGTACCTACATAAAGCCGAATGCACAAGGTAGCACATACATCTGGAATTCTTTTGCAGCAGCTAAAGGTCGTGGCATGCCCATCCTCTCTGTCTTTCTTCTAAGCTCTCCCTGCTTGAAAATAAATAAATTGAAAAAAATAGAGAATATTATAGTTGTGCACACTTCACGCATCACCTACCAGGGCTTCAGCTTTCCCTGGAATGTGCCTGCCTTTAGAAATGTTTCCAAGATGTTCCCACATTACAGACTGGTAATCATAAACCATCTCAGCAGCACCTTTGTTTCTAAAGAACTTAAATCAACCTTCTGACATTCCACATTTCATAAAATTGGCACCTAGTGCAGCATTCCCTTTCCATTCGCCTCTTCCTTAGGCTTTTTGGGCTTCTCTCATGATGCAACTATGCTTCTTTATGGGTTTAGTCAGCACTTTTACATGCTAACTACTGGAAGATGCCGCCAGCCAGGGCTAGACTTAGGAAAGCCATCCAGAGATTTTGGCTTCTCTAGTGACGCAACTACACTTTTATGGGTTTAGTCAGCACTTTTACATGGTAACTACTGGAATGTGCCATCAGCCAGGGAAGACTGAGGAATGGATGGATTTGGAAAGGATTACACCTAGTAAGGTAACCCAGGCCCAGAAAGCCAAACGTCACATGTTCTCTCTCATATGTGTATCCTAGCTGCAAATGATTGGACTTCTATGTGAGTAGGAATAAAACTCAGTAGCAGGGCTGTAGACATGGCTTAGTGGTTAAGGCATTTGCTTGTAACACCAAGGATCTCAGTTTGATTCTCCAGGACCCATGTAAGCCAGATGCACAAGGGGGCACATACATCTGGAGTTCATTTGCAGTGGCTGGAGGTCCTGGTGTGCTCATTATCTCCACCCCCCACCTCTTTCTTGCAAATAAATAAAAAAGCTGGTTGTGGTGGCATATGCCTTTAATCCCAGCACTCAGGAGGCAGAGGTAGGAGGATCACCATGAGTTTGAGGTCATCCTGAGACTACATAGTGAGTTCTGGGTCACCCTGAGCTAGAGTGAGACCCTACCTCGAAAAACCACAAAACAAACAACTCAGTAGCAGAGGCCAGTAAGCTAGAAAGGGGATATAAAGGGAATGGAAAGGGAAGGGGGAGACTTAATAGGATGGTATTGTATATAAGTACATAGAAGAACAGATTAATGGAGGTGAAAGGCCTAAGTAAGCTCAGGGGAAAAGATTGAGTAAAGGAAAGGTGGAAGGAGGGTTAATCAAAATCTAAGAGGGTATAAAGTCATATGGAAACCTCCTTTTTTTTTTTTTTGACAATGGAGCACTCAGAAACTATAGATAGTTACTAAAAAAATTCAGTGCCAGGGATGGGATACCTTCTAGTGAGTTATTGGACAGGGAGGTCCCTGATGCCCCAAAAACATTACAGGCCATTGCCAAGACACATGGTTTCCCACCAGGAATATATGGTAAGCCCCTACTGCTGTAGACTCCACATACTTGGGCTACAAGGTCACTGAGAAATCCTTCTGGAGGTGTGCTAAAAACCTCCTCTATGTAGACCACCTGACAGAAAGCTAGAAAAAGCTGCGCTGCATGCAGTTCCATGGGAAAGAGAGGAATCACCAGTGGAGATACTCAACAGTGGACACTGTAAACCTTAAATTTGGCCAGCCAGGCCAAATGAGCCAACAGGTGCAATAGTGGCACATCTGTTACGGTGGAAACCAATTGCTCTCTAATTGGACTGGAGGCCTGCTCCATGGGAAGGAATACATTCCTGATACTGAAAACCTACATCAGGGATAGTCATGAGCCCTAGGGGTGTAATGTCTCTTGGTATCTGGCTAAATATATATACTATGTTCTCCAAACTGCCCGGTAAGCATTTCTCTTAATGTTCATACCCATGTATTAATGCTACTCTTATTATTAGCTAAAGAACCTTCTCTTTTCAGATAGTAGTGATCTTGGGATGATTCAGAAGGCACCATGGTGCTGAGAAGAAGTGACAGAGGAGTGCTCAGTACTGAAATATCTCTATCACACCTTCCAAAGCTCAGGGTCCATTGCGAAAGAGGTGACAAAAAGAACTAAGAGCCAAAGGAAGGGTAGGACTCCTTACAACGTGCTCCTCCAGACACAAAATGGCCAGGATATCCATGATCTCACAGTGCCTGACACTACCTATACAAGACCATCATAATAGGAGGAAAAGATGATGACATCAAAATAAAAGAGAGTGGGCTAGAGAGATGGCTTAGCGCTTAAGCGCTTGCCTGTGAAGCCTAAGGACCCCAGTTCAAGGCTCAGTTCCCAGAACCCACGAGGCCAGATGCACAAGGGGGCACACGAATCTGGAGTTCGTTTGCAGTGGCTGGAAGCCCTGGTGTGCCCGTTCTCAATCTCTCTCTCTCTGTCTCTTTCTCTCTCTCTCTGTCACTCTCAAATAAATAAATAAAAAATGGACAAAAAAAAGTTTTAAAAAATAAAAATTAAAAAAAAAATAAAAGAGAGGGACTGGATTGATGGCTTAGCAGTTAAGCACTTGCCTTTGAAGCCTAAGGGCAATGGTTTGAGGCTCAATTACCCAGGACCCACGTTAGCCAGATGCACAAGGGGGCACATGTGTCTGGCGTTCGTTTGCAGTGGCTGGAGGCCCTGGTTTGTGCTCATTCTCTATCTGCCTCTTTCTCTGTCCGTTGCTCTCAAATAAATAATAATAAAAAGAATGTTAAAGTTAAAAAAAAAAAAGAAACTGATTGAGAAGGGATATGATGAGAAAGTGGAATTTCAAAGGGGAAAGTGGGATGAGGAAGTGAATTACCATTGGTTATTGGCTATATGGAAATTGTCAATAAAAATAGTAGATTTTGGGATTCAGACACTAAAGTGGTCATTATAGAAAATTAACATATCCATCATTTCACATGGATATCCTTGATGTTTGTGTATATGGGGTAGAAACAGCTATCAAATGTACTTACTTAGCAAAAATCCCAAATGTGGCAGTTTTTAAGAGAAGGAAATTTTATTTTTATGGTTATCGTCAGTATAGATTTCTCATATGATCTGGGGATGGTGGTGCCATCACTTGGAAGACAGAGGTAGGAGGATCACTGTGATTTGAAGCCTGCAGAGTGAGCTCCAGGTTTCCTGGGCTAGAGTGATACCCTACCTTGAAATAAAAATAAACAAAAGAAAAAACTATGAATACGTCATGATCTCAATTATATGTGGAATCTAAAAAGGTAAAACTTAAAGAAGAGATGGTGATCAGGTGCTTATAGATGAAAGTACAAGGATATGAAAATTTACTCAGCATCTATTGTACAGTATAGTGACTACTTAATAATCTATATTTGCAAACTGATCAGAATGCACTTAAATAAGTTCTCAGCATAAGTGAGGTGATAGATACATAGCTTGATTTAATCGTGTCATAATGTATATACAGGCAGGCATCAGGTTGTAACCCATAAATATATGCAATAAATGTTCCTTTATGCATTTATTTGAATATTATCTTGGACATAATTTTCATTTTTCTTCCTTCTTCCTATCTTTCATTTTCTCTATTATGTGTGGTTTATGTATAGCTTAAGAGAACCAGGTTGGGTGTCCTCTACTGTTCTTCTATTGTTCTTCATGGTGGCTAGCAATTGATTCTAGATCCTCTTGCTTTACACAGTAAACACTCTTACCTGCTGAACAATCTCCCCAACTTTTTCCTTCCTTCTTTCTTCCCTTCCTCCCTCCCTACCTTCCCTTCTCCTTTCCCTCCCCTTTTTTCTCTCTACAGGGCTTCATTAGTAGCCCAAGCTAGCCTAGAATTTGCAATCCATCTGACTTACCTTCCCAAGTGCTGGAATCACCAGTGTGTATATCACACCCAGCCTTTATAGTCATATTTTCCCTAACCACTTCTGCAGTGTTTTCATTTCACTTAATAGTATTAACATCCACTAGTCTAGTTATTCTCCATATCATTTTTTAAAAAATATATTTTATTTATTTATTAGAAAGAGAAGGGGAGTAGATAGAAACAGAGAATGGGCACTCCAGGGCCTCTAGCCACTGCAAACAAACCCCAGACGCATACGCCACCTTGTGCATCTGGCTTTACATGGGTACCGGGGAATCAAACTTCGGTCATTAGGCTTTGCAGGCAAGTGCCCTAACTACTGAGCCATCTCTCCAGCACCTATTCTCCACATCTAAGGGCACTGTCACTAAGTCACTCTTGCCACCAGAATTCCTCTCATATTCACCCTTTAAATTCTCACAGTTTGTGTGTCATTACACCTATACTATCTTGAATCTGGCTCTGAACCCCAAATAATAGGTCACCATAGTCTTTCTTATTGAAACTGTGTATCTTCCAAAGACATTATAAAACTGGCACATCTATGAAATACACTTGCCACACATGTGCTTCTACTGTTTTCAACCTGATTTCATTGCTTTCACCTTTGCCCTGCTCCATCCAGTTATCTCTATGCTACTAGTTACTTTTTAAAATACACATCTCCAGCCTCTTGAATATATTGCTTCCCACATGCAGGATAAATTTCAAGTTTGCATGTCATTCAATATCTTAAAAGAAACAGCTTTGTGAAACCTGCAACTTACTTTAACGCCTTTAAGTTTCTGCTTACCTCATTTTCCTGCCCAGAAAACAAAAGCAAGTAGAGTGCTAGACTGCTGAGGATCAAGAAATAACTGGGCTAGGGAGATGGCTCATCAGTTAAAGGCACTTGCTCAGAAAGCCTGCTGACCTGGATTCAATTCCCTGGCACCCACTTAAAGCCAGAGGCCAAGTGGCTGCATCTTTGATCCCAATGCCTACATCAATGCAAGGCAGAGTCAACTGAAGCTCATGGACCAGTGAGTCTGAAGTTCTTTGACGTAAGGCAGTTCCTTTGAGACCCTGTTTCAAGGAAGGTGAAGCACAGCCTCCTCAAAGTTGTCTTCTGACCTGCACACACATATAAAAATAAATTTAGAAAAAGAAATGGCTAAATACCATCTTTAGGCTTTGGACTGTTACATTAGTAGCATGTAGTTATTTGGTAGAAAGGGTGGGAGGGGTGAGGGAGAGAGAATGAATGAGAATGAGTTTGCCAGTGCTTCTAGCCACTGCAAAGGAACTCAAGACACATGTGCCACCTTGTGCATCTGGCTTATGTGAGTACTGGGGTATTGAACCTGGGTCCTAAGACTTCATAGGCAAGCCCCTTAATTGCTAAGGCATCTCTCCAGCCTGAGTAGCTACTTTTTTTTTTCTAAAATTTTATTTTTACTTATTTATTTGAGGGGGGGGGATGGGCACACGAGGACTCCAGATACATGTGCTGCCCTGTGCATATGGCTTTCCTAAGTTGATTCCGGTCAGGTATCTGTTCACAGTAGCAAGAAAGTAACTAATAACAACTCTCCTTTCATCTTAGCTATCTCTAATAGTAAGTATCAAGACCTGGGTTGGGGAGATGGCTCTGTAGTTAAAGGCACTTGCTTGCAAAGTTTGCTGTCCAGGGTTCACCTCCCCAGTACTCACATAAAGCCAGATACACAAAGTGGTACATGTGTCTCTAATTCATTTGTTTGTTTCTTATGAAGCTGTGGATAAATACAAAAAATTTTCTATTTTAGAAATAGCCATATAAAGGTTGGGATGATAGCTCAGCAGTTAAAGGTGCTTGGTTACAAAGCTTGTTGGTCCAGGTTCAATTTCCAAACACATGGAGGCACATGTGTATAGCTTTTGTTTGCAGCAGCAAGACATGCTGGTGTGCCCATACATACATAAGTACACTCACAAATAAATAGAGATGGGGAGGTAATATGATGGAGAATGGAATTTCGAAGGGGAAAGTGTGGGGGGGAGGGAGGGAATTACCATGGGATATATTTTATAATCATGGAAAATGTTAATAAAATTTAAAAAAAATAAAAGGTTTAAAATAAGAAAAACATAGTCAAATCGGAGCTAGAGGTATACAGTATATGCATATCATCTGGAAGATACTCCCTCTTAAAAGGCAGCCAAATAAATTACAAAGCTGATCATTAAAACAGGAATTGAAAAAGATGACCATGGAGTACAGAATTTCAGAATAGGATAAGGCCTCCAAAACCATCCACTCTAGCTATCTTAGCTTAGAAATGAAAAACTGAGGCCCAGACTTGCTGTAAAGCTAGACTAACTTGGTTTTCTGTTAGGTTAACCATAATATTATATTAATCAGATCATATGAAAGTTGGAAAAACAGGACACCTTTCACACATCTACAGAAATAAATCCTTTATTTTATAACATTCCTTTTCTTCTTTAAGATGCATACAGTACTTGTAAGCCCAAGAATTCTGAGAAAACTATAGAAGACCTGGCACTATTTTTTGAGAATTACACAACTGGGCAGCAAAATAACACCTTTATCAATGGACATACAGAAATAAAATTTAATGTCTGCACACAAAGATAAGAAAGTTACATTCGACACGTTTCTTAAACGTGCATTTAAATGTTTAACATTTTTTAAACCTTTGGTCATCATGCTTTATTATATCTTGTTAAATTTCACAATTATGCTGATGATTAAACCCCAAAAGTTAGCAAATATATCAACGCAGCAGCAATAGCAAGCTAATACTGCAGAACCATATTCACAGACTGATTCAGAAACCTGTTATTCACAAATAGCACACAAAACTCAACTTTGTGATAACATAGCTGTATGACTTTTCCACCACATCATAAAACAAGGCAGAGTAATGAGACATAGCAGAACATGATTACATAATAAAAATTATATTTTAATTACAAATCTAATTGTACATATAGGGCAACAAGTTGCAGTTTCTATAGAATAGTGCAAATGAGCAGGATTTGTCTCAAAAACATTAAAACTGAATTCATTCCATGTGCCTCAGATTTCATGACTATTAGGTTATCTTAATTACAATGGAATTTTATGTGATGGCTATAAGTGGCAGGGTTGATGCAAGAGAGACATATATGCGTGGCTGCAAATAAAAATAGCCATTGACATAATTTACTGGACAGGAAATGCAGGCACTCAAATGTAACTTGGGAAAAGTCTCATCTCATTTGTCATCATGTAAACTATTCATCATACCATTATTTCATCAAAAATTCATAGTTCATTTAAAACTGTCATATCAAGCAATTCCTCTAAACTCTTTTTGATGTGTGGGGGTTGAGACGCAGCCTGATTTAGAAGATTCTGACCCATTTGTGAAAAAAGTGCTTTGGATAACTTAGCTGTGGCTGTTCGTATATTTCCCCCAGCTCCAGGCAGAGAGCCACTGTTCGTCATGTTCCCTAAGAGGTGCCACAAGACCACTAGCACCTTCTGTTCTGTGGCATGAGGCTTCCTTTGGTACAGCTCCATGACAATGTCTAAAATGGAGTAAGGATGACAATTAGAGTTCCAGAGAAAAGGACAGACAGCCAAGGTCTGCCATGCAAAAAGCATCCCACATATAGGCTTCTTCCCTATGTCATTTGTCCTACAAAGTTAGGGTCCTTGAAAAACCAGGCAGAAACCTCCTTCCCAGAGATTGAGCTTTTCAACTGAAGTTCAAAATGACAATTAGTTCAAGACAAAATGGTTAGAAAAAAAAAATCAAGCCCATAATCTCAACATTTTCCAAATATAGTGAAAGGATAATTTATATAGTTTAATCTGGGTGTGGTGGTATACACCTTTAATTCCAGCATTCAAGTGGCAAATGTAGGAGGATTACTGTGACTAAGAGGCCAGCTTGAAACTACACAGTGAATTCCAGGTCAGTCTTGGATAGAGTGAGACCCTGCCTCATAAAACATAACAAGCCAGGCGTGTTGGTGCACACCCTTAATCCCAGCACTCGGGAAGCAGAGGTAGGAGGATTACCATGAGTTTGAGGCCACCCTGAGATGACAGAGTGAATTCCAGGTCAGTCTGGACTAGAGTGAAACCCTACCTCAGGAAAACAAAACAGAACAAAACAAAACAACAACAACCACCAAAAAAAAAAAAAAAACAAAAAACAAAAACAAAGAAAAAGAATAACTTACATAGTTTAATTCATGGACCTTTTATCAAACAAAATACTGAAGGTGTTCTACAAGCATCAATATTTCATCTTTATGTCTTTTAAAAAAGGATATAGGTGCTGGGGAGAGCACTCAGTGGCTAAAGACTCTTGATCTCAAAGCCTACCAGCAGGGGTTCAATAACCCAATGCTCAGATAAAGCTGGATGTGCAAAGTGGCACATGTGTCTAGAGTTCATTTACAGTGGCAGTAGGTCCTGGCATGCTCATGCGCTCTCTCCCTCTCAAATAAATAATATATATGTAATATGTATTATCATCTTGCTCTAGCCCAGGCTAACCTGGAATTCACTACGTAGTCTCAGGGTGGCCTCGAACTCACAACGATCCTCCTACCTCTGCCTCCTGATTGCTGGGATTAAAGGCGTGTGTCTCCACACCTAGCTCAATATATATATATTTATATTTTCGAGGTAGATTCTCTAGCTCAGGGTTACCTGGGATTTACTATGTAGTCTCGGTGGCTTTGAACTCACAGCAATCCTCCTACTTCTGCCTCCTGAGTGATGGTTTTAAAGGTGTGCACCACCAAGCCCAGCTCCCAGCTCAATATTTTTAATTAATATAAAAAAGAATAGAATTCTTCCTTTACTTTTACTTTTTTTTGTGTGTTTCAAGGTAGGGTCTCACTCTAGACCAGGCTGACCTGGAATTCACTATGGAGTCTCAGGGTGGCCTTAAACTCACAGCAATCCTCCTACATCTGCCTACTGAGTGCTGGGATTAAAGATGTGCACCACCATGCCCGGATCCTTTTTTTTTTTTCAAGGTAGGGTCTCACTCTAGCCCAGGCTGGCCTGGAACTCACTCTTGTAGTTCCAGACTGGCCTCAAATTCACAGCAATCCTGTTACCTCTACTTCGTAAGTGCTGAGACTAAAGGCATGCACCACTACGCATGGCTTTAAAATTTTTGCAGTACTGGGAATGAAACCCAGAGCCTCAGCATGTGAGTCAAGCATTCTATTAACTGACTACACCCTTCGCTCCAGAACTCTTTTGAAGGTTCTCTTGTAGACTATGACATTATGTATTTCAACTTTGTAGATAATAATCTTGAATTGGTAGCTATCCAAAAGTTAAATAGAAATATCCATCACTTTAATTTAGAACAAATAATGGTTTGTAGAAAAATGGATGCAAGCCGGGCGTGGTGGCGCACGCCTTTAATCCCAGCACTCGGGAGGCAGAGGTAGGAGGATCGCTGAGAGTTCGAGGCCACCCTGAGACTACATAGTGAATTCCAGGTCAGCCTGAGCCAGAGTGAGACCCTACCTCGAAAAACCAAAAAAAAAAAAAAGAAAAATGGATGCAACTGGAGCACATCATCCTGAGAGGAGTAAACCAAACTCAGAAAAACAAGTATTGCATGTGTTCTCTCATCCGTGTATCCTAGATTTCATGTATATACATAGAATTATACACGTACATACACAGAATTGTATATGTCTATAGGGCATGAAAAAAAAAAGTGAGCCTGGGGAGCAAATAGGACTGGGGAAGAGAGGGAAGGGTGGGTGTGAATATGGTCAAATTCCATGACAGTTATATGACAGTGTCTTCATGCCATCAACTAATCACTATGCATAATGAATAAATGACAATAAAATTTAGGTTAAAATATATTTCTTAATAAATTATAATTTTAAAGTAGTTACCAGCAAGTTTTTCTGTCATATCTTGTTTTGCTTTTCCATTTAAAAACTGAGCTTTTGTGCAAAATGGCTGTAGAAGTAAGTAATTGTCTAAACAAAAAAAGAGAAAAATATGTTTAAGAAAAATGAGATCTTAGTTATCTTCTATTACATGAAAGGAAAAAGAAATCAGTTCTAGGATATAAATGTGTTAAGTTTAAAAACTACGTATCTGGGCCAGGTGTGGTGGCTCATGCTTTTAATCCCAGCACTTGGGAAGCAGAGGTAGGACTGCCATGAGTTCGAGGCCACCCTGAGACTACATAGTGAATTCCAGTTCAGCCTGGGCTAGGTTAGAGTGAAACCCTATCTTGAAAAACCAAAACCAAAATAAAACAAAACAAAAAAACCCTATATATTTGGTGTTTGGGAGATGGCTCAGTAGTTAAAGGTGCTTGTCTGCAAAAACTAACAACCCAGATTCAATTCCCCAGTACTCATGTAAACCAGATGTATAAAGTGGCACAAGTCCCTGGAGTTCATTTGCAGTGGCAAGAGACCCTGGTGTGCCCATTCCCTCTCTCTGCAAATAAATAAATAAATTTTTTAAAAAATTACATAATTACTATTTATAATTCTCCATATTTTAAATGTTAAATTTGCATGGCAAATTATATTTTATTATTATTTTTGTTTTTCAAAGTAGGGTCTTGCTCTAGTCCAGGCTGACCTAGAATTTACTCTGTAGTTTCAGGATAGCTTCAAACTCTCATGGCGATCCTCCTACCACAGCCTCCCAAGTGCTGGAATTAAAGGTGTTCACTACCACACCCAGCCAAATTTTATTTATTTATTTTTAATTAAAAAATATTTTATTTATTTATGAGAGAGAGAATGGGCATGCTATGGCCTCTAGCCACTGCAAATGAACTCCAGATGCATGTGCCACCTTGTGCATCTGACTTACATGGGTCCTAGGGAATTGAATATGGGTCCCTATGCTTCACAGGCAAGCACCTGAACTGCTAAGCCATCTCTCCAGCCCTATTTTATTTTTTTTGAGGTAGGGTCTCCTCTAGCCCAGGCTGACCTGGAATTTACTATGTAATCTCAGGGTGGCCTCAAACTCCTACCTCTGCCTCCTGAGTGCTGAGATTAAAGGCGTGCACCATCACACCTAGCCAAATTTTATTTTTATATAGTGACTGTTCTTGTAACCAAACACCTGAGAGAATCAACTTAAAAGGAAGCAGGGTTTATTTTGAAATGGCTTATGGTTTCAGTTCAGTCCACAGTTGCGTGCTCACCCTGTTGCTTAGGGATCATGGCAGCATAGTAAATCCTAGAGGGAGTGTGCAGGGGAGGTAACTGCTCACTCATAACAGAGAGACAGGAAGAGAAGCAGGGTTCTAGTATTCTCTTCAAGGGCATGAACCAATGACCTTACTTCTTCTACTAGGTCTCACCTTTCTCTAAAGGTTACCACCTCCAGATAGTACAACGGGCTGGGAACTAAGCCTTCAATAGGAGGGCTGTTTAGGTGCATTTAAGATCTAAATTATAAAAATACTTATTCTTTCCCTTTCTTTTCTTTTTTTAAAGCTTTTTAAAAAATTATTTTATTTACTTGAGTGAGAGAGAGGGAGAAAATGGGCATCCCAGGGCTTTCAGCCGCTGCAAATGAACTCCAGATGCATGTACCATCTTGTGCATCTGACCTACGTGGGTCCTGGGGAATTGAATCTGGGCCCTTTGGCTTTGCAGGAAAGTACCTTAAACACTAAACCATCCCTGAGCCCATAAAAATATTTATTCTCACTCACTTCCCTATTACCCTTAAGTGCTGGCAACCACTTTTCTGTTCATTATGTCAGTAATTTTGTCATTTTGAAATTGTTGAACAAATATAATAAATACAGGATATCATCTTTACAAAGTAGCTTTTCAGTAGCACAATGTCTCTGTGAGCTATACAAACCAATGCAAGTATTAGTAAATTGTTCCTTCTTATTGCTAAATAGCATTCCCTAATATGAATATATAATGGCTCTGATATGGTATGAGTGTGTATGACAAAGGTTCAAGTATGGGATACCTGTTCCCCAGTATGGTGATACTAAGACGTGGAGGAACACTTCAGAGATATGGTATAGTAGGAAGCTATTTTGGCCCCTCTCAGAACTCACTTTGGCTTCCTGTTTTACTATATAACCTCTCTCTTTCTACTTCCCACCTTGTGATGCATCTTAGGGTTTTTCCACTTGAACTAGCACCATGCTGCTTGAACTAGCAGCTTCAAAAATGGGTAGACAAATAAACCTTTTCTTTATTGGTTACCTAGCCTTAGGTATACATACAATGTACACCTTAGCAACATACAATGGAATCATACGCACTGTATGTTTGTTTCACCATTCACTCCTTCAAAGATATTTGAACTGCTTCCAGTTTTAGCTATTTTATTTAAACAAAGCTGCACTAATAACTGTGTTCAGTTTTTTTTTTTTTTTTTTTTTACAAGTAGGATCTCACTCAACCCTAGGGTGACCTGAAACTCACTCTGTAGTCCCAGGCTGGCCTTGAACACACACATAGTAATCCTGCCTCCAGAGCACTGGGATTAAAGGTATGTGTTATTATGCCTGGCTGTGTGTGGCTTTTTGCATAGTTTTGATTTTTCATTTCTCTGGGATAATTATCCAAGAAAAAAAATGATGGATTAGACACTGTGTCTCCTATTTTCTAGAATGGCTCGACTGTTTCATTTACATTCTCATGGGACATGTATGAGAAAGCGATGTACTCTACACACCATGAACATTTGGTAGGGTCAATTTTCTTTGAACTATTCTAATTCCTGTGTAAGCACTATTGTCTTCATCTGCACTTGTATTTCCCACATGCAACATGATGGTGACTATCTTTTCATATGCCTACTTGCCCTCAGTGAAATGTTTCTGCACGTCTTTCCCTGCTTTTGTATTTGAGTTATTTATTTTAATGTTGAGTTTGGAGAGTTCTTTATATATTCTCTTTACATAAATTATTGTCAGATATGTGGTTTGCAAACATCTCTCAGTCTAGAGCTCTTCTATTTATCTATTTAATTCAGTTTCCTGCAGAGTAAATTTAAAATTTTTCAATGAAGTCCACTTTAATGACTTACACAGATCATGCTTTTGGAATCATCCTTAAAATGTCACCAATGTCTGATGTCCAGAGTATTTTCTCATGTTATATTACAAATGTATTAAAGAAGTATTTTACATCTAAATCTATGATCCATTTTTAATTTCATATCAGATGTGAGGTTGAGATAGAAAAAGAGAACTAAAAGCTCAAGACAGCCAGGCCTCATGGTGCATACCTTTAATCCCAGCACCTGGGAAGCAGAGGTAGGAGGATTGAAGTGAGTTTGAGGCCACCATGAGATTACATAATGAATTTAGGTCAGCATGGGCTAGAGTGAAACTCTACCTCAAAAAACCAAAACCAATCCCTCCCCCCTAAAAAAGAGCTCCAAGATAAAGTAAGAGAAAGGTCATGTAATAGGGCAATATGTAATCAGTAAAAATAAAAAAGTTATGACACTATTAAAGGCAAATATTGACTATTTCAACATATAGGCATAAAAATATGTGGGATCAGAAAGCATGAAGATTTAGGCTGAAGAGATGGCTTAGCGGTTAAGGCACTTTCCTGCAAAGCCTAAGGACCCAGGTTCAATTCTCAGATCCCATGTAAAGCCAGATTCACAAGGTGGCACAAGTTTCTGGAGTTTGTTTGCAGTGGCTGAAGGCCCTGGACTATCCATTCTCTCTCCCCCACCCTTTCTCTCTCTATCTGCCTCTATCTCTCAAATAAATAAATAAATAAATAAATAAATAAATAAATAAATAAATAAAATATTGTTTTAAAAAGCATGAAGATTCCCTGTGCTCTGGAAATCCTATTTGTGAGAGTTCTTTTGGACAAGGGCCATTGACAGTGTTATCTTTAGAAATCATCTCTAGTAGTCTGGGGATGGTATGCAAAGACTCAAATAGAGTTGTGGGGAAGGAAAAGTAATTATCATTGACCAAATGCCAACTATCTGCCAAACACTAAACTCAGTGTGCTTTCCCTTTTGCTCACTCTTCAGCAACTCTATGCTTTTGAGAACATTACCTGCTTCTTCTGAAGATGAGGTAACTGAGGCCCAGTACCATTAAGGAATGTACCCAAGTGGCTAGGATTGGTTAGTGAGAGCTGCACTTTCAACCAAATTTGAATGAGTGTGATGTTTTTTCCTCCCATTATAGCAAGCCTGGCTACAAAAAAGAAGGAAAGAAAGAAAGAAAGGAAGGAAGGAAGGAAGGAAGGAAGGAAGGAAGGAAGGAAGGAAGGAAGGAAGGAAGGAAAGAAGGAAGGACATATATGTCTGAACCAAAGAGGATTTCTTTCTTTCTTTTTTGAGTGTGTATATAGTAGTATGTGTGGTGTGGTGGTATGGTGTGTGCATCCTGTATGCATGTATGGGGGGGCATGCGTGTCCTGTGCATACTTGTTAAGGCTACAGGAGAACGTTTGGGTGTCCTACCTCTATCGCTCCTTGTATATTTCCTTGATACAGAGTATCATACTGGTTTTGGTACTTGTCTTTTTTTTTTTTTTTTCCTGGTACTTGTCATTTTTGCACACCCCAGTGATTCTCCGATTTCTACTCCCCACAGAACTGGGGTTACAGGTGTGCATGGCTATGCCCAGCTTTTTACTTGGTGCTATGGAATTGAACTCAAGTGATAACAGGCCTCCTCAAGCCCCTGTGCTTGCCTCTGAGTCATCTGTCTACTCCTAAAACTTCTATTTTGACCAAGACATCTCTAAGTCTTTAAGCCTGTGGTCAACGTTATTGAAGAACATTGTTGAAGAAACCCATGTGACACTCTTGATCATGCCGTTGTGTTCTTGCATAACAATGGAGCATCCCCTCTCATGACTGAAAATTCAGTTCCAGAAGGAGAAGAACCATTTTCATGAAAACAAAATAAATGACTATGAGTCATGCTGATAGGGAACATGCTGTATTTTGTACTCTGATAATAGTGCCTCAATTCCAGCCAATGCCTTCCTTTGGATAGGCAGTATTGGACCATATTTAACCTGTAGGAGCCCTGGTTGCCTTCTCTCTATGAGAATAATAAATCTCACTTTGAAGAACTAAAAAAAAAAAAAAAAAAAAAAAAAAAAAAAGCATGAAGATGAAGAGAAAATAATTAAGAGTGCAATGTAAGGCTTCTTACCTACATGTTGACTCAGGGCCTGAACCACATTGGTGGCAGCAGCATAGATGCCTGGATTCTTGGAGTTCAGATTGTTATCCACAATTGCTGGAATCAACATGTTGATTATGGGAGATAAGTTGTCTCTGAGTAAAGGGATCATCTTATGCATTGTTTCTAGAGCCACCAGATTTACTTTACTATTAGAATCATGAAGTCGAGATTTAAAAGCATCAAAGATCTGAAAATAAATAGGTAAATTATTTAAGGCAAAACAATATTTATACCTATTATGTTTGAATTCTTTTGCCATCTCATGTTATTTCTCTATAAAACTCACACATAGCATCCTATTTAACTAGAATTTAGTAAGAACTTTATATAAAATTTTGAATTTTGAAAAAGTTTGTATCAAAAAGACAGGGCTTTCAATATTCATTCCAAAACATGTCCTAATTAGCTAAGGCTATAAATGTGGCACTAATTTGCTGGAAACATAATTGTGCTATCTCCTGGAAGTTATAGTTTGGCTTGGTTAGCAAAGGGTCTATTTTGTCTTGATTCAAAGCAGAAGCAGATAAGTTGTACTGTAGAGCTTTGATGTGGTTTCAGTTTAGGGTTGTGAGGGCAATCTTAGATATACTCTTTTACTTTCTTCTTCCTCCCTGCACAACTACGGAACAAACGCAGGGCTTTATGTATGCTAGGCAAGTGCTCTACCACTGGGCCACATATATTGCTCCAGAGTTATGTTTGAGTCAAAGTCTCATGTAGCTCAGGCTGGCCTTGAACTTCTGATCCTCTTGCTTCCATCTCCTGAATGCTGGGATTACAAGTATGTACTACTACGTCCAGTTTATAGGTTGCTAGTGATCAAACCGAGGGAGCTTTATACATGCTGGGTAAGTATTTTATCACCTGAGCAACATTCCCAACCCTTTTATATAAGTCTCTATTATTTTTAAATTTGATAATTTAACTTTCTCCTTACTCTTCAGAGTCCTTAGCTTCATCAACTCAAGATATAAAGTGAATGAATGTTAAATAAGACTGTAATCAGGTGAGGCGGCTGAAGCACAAATCTAAGCAAAGGAATGAATAATTTTTGATGTTTATTTATTTAGTATTTTTCATGTCAAAAAGTTTAACTGAAGCTGGGCATGGAAATGCCTTTAATCACAGCACTTGGGAGGCAGAGGTAGGAGTGTGAGTTTGAGGCCAGCCTGGGACTACAGAGTAAGTACCAGGACAGACTGGGCTAGAGTGAGACCCTACCTGGGGTGATTGAGGGGGAAGCAAGAACAACAAAAAAGTTTAATTAAGAGATTTGCTTATATTTAAAAGATACTAGCAAAAATAAATAAATAAATAAATTAATAAATAAATAAATAAATAAAAATAAAAGATATTAGCAATGGCTCACTGGAGTTAAGTAGTTATGGGGGCTGGAGAAATGGCTTAGCAGTTAAGGAGCTTGCCTGAAAAGCCAAAGGACCCAGGTTCCATTCCCCAGGACCCACGTAAACTAGATGCATAAAGTGGCGCATATGTGTGGAGTTTGTTTGCAGTGGCTAGAGGCCCTGACGTGCCCAGTCTATCTGCCATTCTCTCTCTTTCCCCTACTCTTTGTCCAATATAGAAATAAAAATATTTTAAAAAGGGCTGGAGGGATGGATTAGTGGTTAAGATGGAGTTTGCCTGCAAAGCCAAAGGACCCAGGTTCGATTCCCCAGGACCCACATTAGCCAAATGCAAATGTGTCTGGAGTTCATTTGCAGTGGCTGGAGGCCCTGGAGTGCCTATTTTCTCACTCTCTCTCTCTATCACATAAATAAATAAATAGAAATAAAATATTAAAAATACTAAAAAAGAAGTAGTTATGTTTGCCAAGCTTAATTCACATGCCATCTCAAAATGTAATTTCATTAATAACTTACTAATTGAATTAACTGAAGTAAATTCTGGTAAAACATAGGCAATCTATGACATGATACCACAAACATTAATTAATACTAGTTAATAATTAGTATTTCCATGTCTTCCTTTTTTTGGGGCGGGGAGGGGCTCAAGACAGAGTCTCACTCTATCCCAGCTTGACCTGGAATTCACCTATGTAGTCTCAAGGTGGCCTCGAGCTCAGTGACCCTCCTACCTCTGCCTCCCAAGCTCTGGGATTAAAAGTGTATACCACCACACCGGGCTCTGTGTCTTGCTTCTTATCTCAAGGTGGATATATGAATACAGAGATTTCTTTTTATTTATTTATTTATTTATTTATTTATTTATTTATTTATTTATTTATTTGAGAGTGACAGACACAGAAAGAAAGACAGATAGAGGGAGAGAGAGAGAATGGGCGCGCCAGGGCCTCCAGCCTCTGCAAACGAACTCCAGGCGCATGCGCCCCCTTGTGCATCTGGCTAATGTGGGTCCTGGGGAACTGAGCCTTGAACCGGGGTCCTTAGGCTTCACAGGCAAGCGCTTAACTGCTAAGCCATCTCTCCAGCCCCAGAGATTTCTTTTTATAGGGATTTCTAACACACACAGGGTGTGGTGGCCCACACCTTTAAACCCAGCACTTAACTAGGGAGGCAGAAGTAGGAGGATTGCTGTGAATCAAGTTTTAAATATCTATAGTAAAGCAATCCAAGGCTCTTAAATCTTTTATTTATTTATTTATTTATTTTTGGTTTTTCAAGGTAGGGTCTTACTTCACTTTGTAGTTCTCAGGGTTGCTTCTAAATCAAAGCAATTTTTCTACCTCTGCCTCCCTAGTGCTGGAATTAAAGGCATGTGCTACCATGCCCAACTTTAAAAAGCTTTATTTTTTATACTTTATTATTTATTTATTTGCAAGCCAAGAGAGACAGACACACAGAGAGAGGATAGGTGTCTAGCTACTGCAAATAAACTCCAGATACATGAGCCACTTTGTGCATCTGGCTTTATGTGGGTACTAGAGTACTAGGGAAGTGAACTTGGATCATTAGGCTTTATAGGCAAGCGCTTTAACCACTGAGTCATCTTTCCAGTCCCAAGTCCTTATTTTTTAAAATGTCTAACAAATATTCAAGATATATTATTGAATACCAGGTTCTGAGAACTCTGGGAACAGAGCTTATTAACTCATGGGATGATTCACAGAAATGATTTATTTTCTTTCTACTTTTTTCAGGGGAGATTCAGGCAGGGTTTCATTCTAGTTCAGGCTGACCTAGATAGTCCAGGCTGGCCTCAAACCTATAGTGATCCCCTTACCTCAGCATCCCAAGTACTGGGATTACAAGGGTGTGCCACTACATGCAAATACTCCTATTACTTTTAAGTTGTCATTTATTTACTTATTTATTTTGTTTTTTTGAGGTAGGGTCTCACTGTAGCTCAGGCTGACCTGGAATTCACAATGTAGTCTCAGGTTGGCCTCTAACCCAAGGCAATCCTCCTACCTCTGCCTCTTGAGTACTGGCACTAAAGGTGTGTGCCACCATGCCTGCTTATTTATTTATTTATTTTTGGTTTTTGGAGATAAGGTTTCACTCTAGTTCAGGCTGATCTGGAATTCACTATGTTTCTCAGGTTTGCACCTAATTCACAGCAATCCTTTTACCTCTGCCTCCCAAGTGCTGGGATTAAACATGTATGCCACCATGCTTGGCTTATTTTTTTTTCAATTTTTTTATATTAACAACTTCCATGATTTACTTAATTCTTTTTATTCTATTTAATTAATTTATTTATTTGAGAGAGAAAGAGAGAGTGTGTGAGAGGCAGATAGTGGGAGAATGGATGCGCCAGGGCCTTCATCCTCTGCAAATACCTTCAGATACCTTGTGCATCTGGCTTACATGGGTCCTGGGAAGTCAACCCTAGGTCCTTTGGCTTTGCAGGCAAGCACCTTAACTGCTAAGCTACCTCTCCAGTCCTTACTAATTTTAAAGTATAAAATTTACTTCAAAGTTAAAGGTAAGGAAAGCAGCGAGAACAGAGATCTTGATGAGAAGGGGATTCCAGAGCTGGAAAATCCACCCAGCACACTTTTAACACAGCAAAACCTAAGTATTTCATTTTTCTTACTAAATTTATTTTAACACTTTAGCTGGGCATGGTGGCACCTACCTTTAATCCCTGAGCTGGGCAGGCAGAGGCAGGAGAATCACTGTGAGTTCAAGACCAGGTTGGGACTACAGAGTAAGTTCAAGTCAGCCTTTTTACTTTGAAAAAAAAAAAAATCGTAACACTTAAAAACTGTTATACTAGGTCTATAGAGGTGGTTCAGTAGTTAAAGATACATGCTTGTAAAGCCTGATACCCAGATTTGATCCTGCAGTACCCAAGTAAAGCCAGATGCACAAAGTGGAATTCATTTGCAGTGGCAGGAGGCCCTGTCATATCCATTTCCCCTTCCTCTCAAACAAATACATATATACCTACATAAAATTTCTATACTAATGAGCTTTTTTAAAAAAAATATTTATTTGAGAGAGAGAAAGAGGCAGATAGAGAGAGGGAGAAAGAAAGAGAGAATGGGTGCACCAGGATCTCTAGCCACTGCAACCAAACTCCAGATGCATGTGACCCCTGTACATCTGGCTTATGTGGGTCCGAGAGAATTGAACTGGAATCCTTTGGCTTTACAGGCAAACGCCATAACTGCTAAGCCATCTTTCCAGCCCCCTAATGAACTTTTTTTATTTGCCATAGATTACATATGAAAATTAATTTTGAGCTGGGCATGGTGGTATACGCCTTTAATCCCAGCACTCCGGAGGCAGAGGTAGGAGGATCAATGTGAGCTTGAGGCCACCATGAGACTACATAGTAAATTCCACGTCAGCGTGGGCTATATAGTGAGACCCTACCTCTGAAAAAACAAACAATTAATTTTGATAGATCCTTACCTTCACAATGTTCCCAACAACAAGCTCATGATTATTTTCAGTATCTGATAAAAGTTGTTTAATTCCACTAATACGGTCACGAAAGTCTTTTGCATTTAATAAGCTTGTTATGACTTTAATGTACTCAGCACTTTCTAAGGAATTACGAGGACCTGATTTTCTGGGGACTTCATGAACTTCAGTTACCTCTCTAAAACGAAAGAAAGGAAAATTTCATTTTCACTTTATTACAAAAACCATAAGTAAAAAATTCTTATTATAAATTATTTTTTTCAATACTTTATGAAACAGGGCTGGGGGGATGGCTCAGCAGTTGAAGGCACTTGCTTGCAAAGCCTGCTACCCAGGGTTTAATTCTCCACTACTCACCTAAAACCATATGCACAAAGTGGCACATGTGTTTGGAATTTGCTTACATTGGCAAGAGGCTCTGGTACACCTAGATACCTCACCCCCACATTTTTTTTCTTTCTCTCTCTCCCTCCTTCCATACCTACTAACAAATCAAAATATTTAAGGAAAGAAAGGAAAAATTAAAACTTTATGAAGAATGTACCCCATAGCCATACTACCTGTGTAGGGGACTCCCAAGATGTCTCTAGGTTTGATGATTTGCTGGTATTACTCATGTATATTTTACTCATATATAGTCAGTACAGCTTTACTTTTGGCTAAGATTTAATACAGATAAAAGATACCAAAGAATATCAGGAGGATGAAAAGATACATGGGTGCAGGTGTGGAGGACACTAGGTACAAGTTTCCAGGGGTCCTTTCCTAGGACAGTCCCACAGAACATCTCACCTCTTTAGCACTGACAACATGTGTGAAATGGTGTCTAACAAGGAAGATTATTAAAGACTATTTCTATGATTTTTGCTGGGAGGTGGTTACACAGGCACTGGCTGCCTAAGATAACAAAAACTGTAGACTCCCAGAAGGAAAGCAAGTTTTGTCTATAAGCCATTTGATATGTTCAAACAACTTAGGCACAGAAAGTGATCTTATTAATGAGTTAACAGTAGGAATCCTCTTGAAATTCTAATTTCTGATATCAGCCAAAGACCAATCTTGCAGACAGGCCATTTTAAAGACAGCAGTCTTAGGTATGCTATTACTTTTCTTCTGAAGAGGTTCAACCCATTCTGGTAACTAGATATCAATCAACAGTCAATTTCTGTAAGCAATCTTTTTCTTTTCTTTTCTTTCTTGTTTTGTTTTGTTTTCCTTTTCCCTTCTGCCTTTTCCCCTTCCTTCCTGTCCTGGAATTCACTACATAATCTCAGGTTGGCCTCAAACCCAAAGCAATCTTCCTAACTCTATTATCCTGAGTGCTGAGATTAAAGGTGTATGCTGCCACATGTGGCTTGTTATTAGTTTTAACTTGCTTATGTAAATTTATCATTACTTTTGAGGTTACTTTGTGAAATAATTATTCTATGCAATGAGCAAAGTAGAAAATTAAATTTATTTTCGAGGCCTTTATGACACATCAAAAAAATACCTTGGAGCTGGGCATGGTGGCATATGCCTTTAATCTGAGCACTCAGGAGGCAGAGGTAGGAAGATCACCATGAGTTCAAGGCCACCCTGAACTACATAGTGAATTCCAGATCAGCTTGAGCTAGAGTGAGACCCTACCTTGAAAAAAAAAAAAAATACTGTGAGAAGCCATCTAATTACTAAAACTGATCTCTAAACTAGGCTTTATTGAAAGCAGCATGGAAACAGGGAGTGACAACTAATGAAGATGAGCTTGGGAGAGGTAGTGGTGAAAGTATTCTAAAACTGACTGTAGCTAAGGCTGACAAACTCCTGATACACCTGTACTATATTTCAAGCCTCCCTAGTACTAGATTACAAGCATATCATGCTGGGCTCCATTGTGTATGAATTTGAAACTAACTATATTATATAAAAACATACAAAGCCAAGTAGTAGGACTGAAAGTATATTAAAAAAATCACAAATAGAGTTGAGGATGTGAGTACTTTTACCTTACCAACTCACAGGACAAATAGAAAAAAAATCAGTGAGGATATGAGACTTGACTGTCACATAAGAGGAACACAATACACATTCTATCAAGTAGATATGATCACTAAGATTAAACACATACTAAATCATACAAGTCTCAATACATTTAAAAGTACTGCATGAGGGCTGGAGGCATAGCTTAGTGGTTAAGGTGTTTGTCAGCAAAGCCAAAGGACCCAGGTTCGATTCCCTAGGACCCACTTTAGCCAGATGCACAAGGGGCCACATGCATCTGGAGTTTGCAGTGCCTGGAAGCTCTAGTGCACCCATTCTCTTTCACTTTCTCTGTCAAACAAATAAATAAATAAAAACAAAATATTTAAAAAAAAGAACTGCATGAGCCAGGTATGGTGGCACACAAGTTTAATCCTAGCACTCAGGAGGCAGAGGTAGACTGCCACGAAGTCAAGGCTAACCTGAAACTTCATAGTGAATTCAAAGTCAGACTGAGTAAAATGAGATCCTACCTTGCAAAAAAAAAAAAAAAAAGAAGTCCAATAGGGCTGTTATGGGGTGGGAGGCTCAAATGACACAGTACTTACTCTGTATGCCCAAGGCCTTCACTTTAGTTCCCAGGAACCATAAAATAAAAAGATTATTTTTAAAAGGTTTTTAAAATATTTTCATTTGCTGGGCATGGTGGCACAAGCCTTCAATCCCAGCACTCAGGAGGTAGAGGTAGGATTGCCAAGAGTTCGAGGCCACTATGTGACTACATTGTAAATTCCAGGTCAGACTGAGCTAGAGTGGGACCCTACCTCAGAAAACAAAACAAAACAAAAAAGTATTTTTATTTATTTTCAAGGAAAGAGAGAGAGAGTGAGAGTGAGTGAGAGAAAGAATGAGCACAAGCATGCCAGAGCCTCCAGCCACTGCAAGTGAAATCCAGACACATGTACCACTTTGTGCATCTGGCTTTATATGGGTAATGGGGAATCAAGCTCAGGTTGTTAGGCTTTGCAAGCAAGCATTTTAACCTCTAAACCATCTCTCCACCAGCCCTAGTTTCTTTCTTTCTTACTTTTTTTTTTTTAATGTAGGGTCTCCCTCTAGGCCAGGCTGACCTGGAATTAGTTTCAGGATGGCCTCCTTCCTCTGTCTCCCAAGTGCTGGGATTAAAGGCATGCACCACCACACCTAGTTTTCAGTTTTATTTTATATTAAAAAAACCCCAAATCATAAGAAGATATTCAATAACATGACAGAATGAAATTCAAAATCATTAATAAAGATATTTGGAAAAATTTCCCAGTATTTGGAATTAAGTACCCTTCTAAATAGTCCCTGTATTAAAGAAGAAACTCCAAAGGTATTACCAAAACTAAAGAGATAATAAGACATGAAAAACACACACACACACACACAAAAATAAATAAATAAAAACCCTGAATAGATGATTTTAGCAATTAAATCTAGTGATGAATTAAAATTTAATCATAATCAAGTGTGGCAATTTTACATACATCTTTTTTGCCGACATCTTTTTGTTTTTTATTGTTTTGCTTGATATTTTGGCCAAGGGATTGATCCTAGCATCCTCACCCCCGCCCCAGAAATTAAACATTTGGATAGGAAACAAATGACCATAATCCAAAAGAGCAACAAAATAAAAGACATCTATTCACAATCAAAACCTTAACCTCTTGACTAAAGACTTTTTAAAAAATATTTTAATTTAATTTATTTCTTTATGAGAGGGAGGGAGGGAGAGGGAGAGAGACAGAGAGAGAGAGAGAGAGAGAGAGAGAGAGAGAGAGAGAGAGAGAGAGAGAGAATTGGAGTGCTAAGGGTTCCAGCCACTGCAAACGAATTCCATATGCATGTGCCACCTTATGCATTGATAGAGACTGAGACAGAGGCAGAGAATGCGCACACTAGGGCCTCCAGCCACTGTAAACAAACTCCAGACACATGCACCACCTTGTGCATCTGGCTTAGAGTTGAACTGGGATCCTTAAGTGCCTTAATCACTAAGCCATTTCTCCAGCCCCCATGGACTTACATTTAAAAAAAAAATTAAAAAACAATTTCTTTAAAAATTTTAAAAAATTTATTCATTTGAGAGAGACAGAGAGAGAGCGAGACAGAGAAAGAGAGAGAGAATGGGCGCGCCAGGGCCTCCAGCCACTGCAAACGAACCCCAGATGTATGTGCCACCTTGTGCATCTGGCTAACGTGGGTCCTGGGGAATCGAGCCTCGAACCAGGGTCCTAGGCTTCATAGGCAAGCACTTAACTGCTAAGCCATCTCTCCAACCCTATTTTTTTTCATTTATTTACTTATTTGACAGAGAAAGATGGATACAAAGAGAGAGAGAGAATGGGTGTGCCAGGGCCTCCAGCCATTGCAAATGATCTCCAGAGCATGTGCCCCGTTGTGCATCTGGCTAATGTGGGTTCTAGGGAATTGAACCTGGGTCCTTTGGCTTTACAGGCAAATGCCTTAACTGCTAAGCCCGGACTTTTTTGATGCAGTGATCTGAGTCTAGGTCCTTACACATGCTACCACTGAGCTATATTTCCACCCTCCACCCTTTGTTGTTGTCTTGTTTTTACTTTTTATTTTGAGACAAGGTCTCCCTACATGGATCACACCAGCCTTGAACTGACTCTATAGCCTCACCAGACCTTGAACTAACAATTCTTCTGCCACAGCTTCATGACAAGCTGGGATTCTCTAGTTATGTGCAGGCCTGATGGTAAGGAAACACGTCTATGAACCCTACAACTAATGTCTTAAGTAATGAGAAAATAGTGCATATTTGCCTATATATGATTAAGAAAAAAGGACTGCAGAGAGATGGTTTAATGGTTCAGGCATTTGCCTGCAAAGCCAAAGGAACCTGGCTCAATTCCCCAGGACCTATGTAAGCCAGATGCACAAGGTGTCACATGCATCTGGAATTCATTTGCAATGGCTGGAGGGCCTGGCACTCCCATTCTCTCTATCTGCCTCTTTCTCTCATAAGCAAATAAAATATTTAAAAAAACATACAAACAAAACAACCACCAACAACAACCTCCTCTCCCAAATTAGGAAAGGAGAAAATAAATCATAAGCTGATCTTGCATGATTCTAGTGGCAGAGGGTAGAAAAGTGTTAGTTTAAGGATGGGGCCTTTTTCTTTTTTTCCTTTTGGCTTTTCAAGGTAGAGTCTCGCTCTATCCCAGGGTGAACTGGAATTTACTATGTAGTCTCAGAATGGCCTCAAATTCCACAGCACTCCTTCTACTTCTGCCTCTCAAGTGCTTCGATTAAAGGCGTATGCCACCATGCCTGACAAGATGGAGTGTTTCAAAGCCAATTCCAGGGACCTACTAAAGTGTAAATAAGTTAAAGAAATGAATAATGATAGGATTACATTAGAATCTACAGAATAAAATAGAGCCCATTATTTTGGAATAACACACATATTTGAAAATGGTTTTTAAAAATGTGTGTGTATATCTGTGTGTGTGTGTATGTATGTATGTATAGGTGCACCACAGCCTCCTTATGTTGCAAACCAATGTCATATGCTTTTTGAGTCTGGCTTACATGAGTGGCTTGGGAATTGAACCCAGGCTGGTAGGCTTTGTAAAAAAGTGCTTCTAATGGCTGTGCCATCTTTCCAACCCTGGGACAGAGATTTCTCCCCCCCCCCGTCTCTCTCTCTCTCTCTCTCCCTCTCCCCCCCCCCCCTTTTGAGGAGATAGGGTCTTGCCCTAGCCCAGGCTGACCTGGAATTCACTATGTAGTGTCAGGCTGGACTCCAACTCATGACCATCCCTCTCCTACCTCTGCCTCCTGAGGGCTGGGATTAAAGCCATGTACCATCACACCTGGCCAGATTTCTTTACAGAAAAAAATTATTTTTCAACTAACAAATGTACAGAAAATAAGGGAAATAAAAGATCACTATTATAGGCAAACAAAGTAACACAGCAGTTGCTGCTGGCAGGATCTACCAATGGCTGCTAAAAATGATGTGCAGCCTTACGACCAGGAGGAGGATATTTGTTTCAAAGTATCCTTAGTTACCTATTAATTACAAGGGGAAATAGCAACTTTACAGTGAAGAAGACCAGTAAAAACTAGCTTAACCCAGGAATCAAGGTTAATGCTAACAGTATAACAGTAAGCCAGGTGCAGTGGCATATGTCTACACTCCCACCTATTGTAAGGATCACTTAAGCCTAGGAGTTTGAGGCCAGTGTGAGCAACACAGAGACCCTGTGATACAGCTCCAGGTGATGTGAATACAGCAAAAGTACAAGTGAAATAAAAGCCAAACTTCTGAGATGTTTGCATTCCAGTGTGGGGAACAGAAAATTTGGAAACCAATCAACTGAAAAGGGAGAACACTCCTTTTTTTGTTTTGTTTTGTTTTTTTGAGGTAGGGGTCTCGCTCTACCTGGAATTCCCTCTGTATTCTCAGGGTGGCCTCAAACTCATGGCAATCCTCCTCCCTCTGCCTCCCAAGTGTTGGGATAAAAGGCGTGTGCCATCATGCCTGGCTCACTAGACGTGGTGTGCAAAAACAGTGTGCTAGAGGTTGATTTCTTTTTATCGTGTAGTCTCTGAACAAGGAAATTAAAGTTGTGCACTTCAATTATTTGCATGATAAAAAATAAGCTATAACACCACATGCTAAATGGGATGATGCATTGAGAATTGAGAAATGTGCGCAAGGAAAACTTTCTCTGGACATGAGTGCTTGCTGCACAAGCAGAGGACCTGAGTTAGATCCCCAACACCCATGTAAAATATCAGATGTGGCCACATATATCTGTAATCCCACTGCTGAGGGGGGCAGAGAAAAGTGGATTGCTGGGGTTTGCTGGTCAGCCAGTCTAAGCAAACAAATAGAGCTCTAGGTTCAGGAAGAGTTTGTCTCAAAAGAAAAAAAAAAATAACGTGTGATATGGTAGAGAAGGACATCTGACATTCTCCACTGGCAAGTGCATAGGATGTACACATCTGCACACATATGTGCATATAATGGTGTGCACACATGTGTGAGAACACACAGAAAATGGTTCACTATTACTGATGTGAATTCTTGAAACACTGCATAACCTCATTCAAGCAATGAGAATATAGCAATATAGCTCATAAACCACCTGGCTGACATCTATGAGATGAGTAACTCAGCAGCAAAGTGCTTGGAAAAATGCGCAGTGCATAATGCCCTATTAGCACTCTCCAAAAGGCATCTAAGAATTGCAAAGCTTTCCTTATTTAAAAGTGCCTTCACCACAATTTAAAATTTGGGAAAGCCCAAACCATTCATCAACATGGACAGTATGATGATTTTTCATTTTTAAAGATCCTGCTGATAATGATAGAAGATGGGCTGGAGAGATGGCTTAGCAGTTAAGGCACTTGCCTGAAAAAACAAAGGACCCAGGTGAAGTTCTCAAGCAGACAGCACACTGCAGTTATGAGTTGCTGTGCCTTATAACTCCCTTATAAGGAATTTATAGTCTAATTCCTACACTAAACATGATGAAATAAGATTTGTGTGGTTCAATATGGGTAAACTGTTGGCAATGATGCTACCTGGATTCCCAAGTATTTGACTTCACATGGCAGTGAGCATCTCTGTCCCATAGGCCTATTTGCTGCTTTCCTTTTTATCACAGAATTACTAGGAAACTTTCTTTGAATATAGTCTAGTACTGGGATGTGGCCAGTAGAATCTAAGTATGCTAAATCATAACTGAACTTTCTTTTTTTTTCTTTTTTCTTTTTTTATGACTGAACTTTCAATGAGAAAAATTAATGAGTATTTGTGAGCCCTGATGCCACAGCTATAAAAGAAGTCGAAGACAGGTTGGAAAAAAGATTTCTCAGTTCAGGTGCTTCCCTGTGAAGCCTAAGGACGCAGATTCAATTCCATAGTACCCATGTAAGCCGGATGAACATAATGGTGCATGCATATGGTGTTTGTTTACACTGGCTAAAGGCCTTGGCACACCCATTCTTTCTCTCTCTCTCTTTTTGATTTTTTGAGGAAGGGTCTTGCTCTAGCTTAGGCTGATCTGGAATTCACTATGTCATCTCAACGTAGCCTTGCACTCATGGCAATCCTCCTACCTCTGCGTCCAAGTGCTGGGATTAAAGGCATGTGTCACCACGCCTGGATTTTTTTTTTTTTTTTTTTTCGATGTAGGGGCTTTCTCTAGCCCAGGCTGACCTGGAATTCACTCATGTAGCTCCAGGATGGCCTCAAACTCATAGTGATCCTTCTATCTCAGCCTCCTGAGTGCTAGGATTAAAAGCATACACCACCATGCCTGACAAGAAAGATTTAAAAACCTGAACCACCAGTATTATCAGCTGTTAATAGCTTAGATATGTTACAAAATTACATATACCAAAATATGTTTAAAAAATTAAGAATTTTTTTTGGGGGGATTTGTGAGGTAGGGTCTCATTCTAGCCAGGCTGACCTGGAATTCACTATGTAGTCTCAGAATGGGCTTGAACTCATGGCAATCCTCCTACTTCTAACTCCCAAGTGCTCAGATTAAATAAATTCCATTTTTAATGTTTATATGTTATAATGTTCTTTTTTGTTTGTTTATTTTTATTTATTTATTTGAGAGCGACAGAGAAAGGGAGAGAGAGAGAGAGAGAGAGAGAGAGAGAGAGAGAGAGAGAGAGAGAGAATGGGCGCGCCAGGGCCTCCAGCCACTGCAAACGAACTCCAGATGCGTGCGCTCCCTTGTGCATCTGGCTAACGTGGGTCCTGGGGAATCGAGCCTCGAACCGGGGTCCTTAGGCTTCACAGGCAAGCGCTTAACTGCTAAGCCATCTCTCCAGCCCCTGTATATGTTATAATGTTCTTTAACTATAGGACGTGTTTTATAATCAGGAGAAAAAAAGTAAAACAATTAAAAAAATTAATCAAAGTTGTCCAACATAAGCTCAATATTGACAAGTTTAGTATTAACTGAAGTTCTAATAATGTGCATATACAACCAAGTTACTGGAAATATATAACTACCAAATTAAATCTAACAATCTCACACTTAAGTCCTTACCATTTTAAATATATTTTTATTTATTTGAGAGTGACAAACAGAGAAAGAGGCAGAGAAAGAGAGAGAATGGGCATGCCAGGGCCTCTAGCCACTGCAAACGAACTCCAGACGCATGCGCCCCCTTGTGCATCTGGCTAACGTGGGTTCTGGGGAGTTGAGCCTCAAACTCGGGTCCTTAGGCTTCACAGGCAAGCGCTTGACCACTAAGCCATCTCTCCAGCCCCCTTACCAAACTTTTAAGACCCATTAAGTTTTGATAAGTTTAAGTTAAAACCCATTAAGTTCAGACTCATTAAGTTTTGAGACAGATAGTGAGAACATCAAAAGACTCTAATGCTCTGTATTACCAAATAATTTTACCTTTCAGCCGGACTGAAAGTATCTCTAGAAACAGAAGAAGATCTTGCATTGCCAATGCTGCCAGCATGTGAGCGCTTTCCTTTTGCTGAAGGAGTTTCCATTGGTATCTCACCCAAACCCTGCAAGGAAGCATAAATCTAGGTCAGCCTAGGCTAGAGTATCTCAAAAAACAAAAGCAAAAACAAACAAAACCAAAGCAACAAACAAAAAAACACCAAGCAAACAAAAACCAACTAGCAGTGAAGTAACTTAAGCAACGTAATTTTCAAAGCAGCCCTGATAAAATAATCTTAGCCATTTTAATTAATTTTTGGTTTTTTTGGTTTTTTGAGATATCATTCTAGTCCTTCTACCTCTACCCCCCGCCCTCAAGTGTGAGAATTAAAGGCATGTGCCACCACGTAGGGACTAATCTTGAACATTAAAAAATTCATTTATTAATTTTTATTTGTAAGTATAGAGAGTATAGACAGAGAGTGAATGGGTATATCAAGGACTCTTGCCACTGAAAACCAACTCCAGATGCATATGTCAGTTTGTGTATCTGTTGTTACATGGGTACTGGAGAATCAACCTGGGCCAGCAAGCTTTAGAAGCAAGCACCTCAGCCCATGTTCAACATTTTAATAATACAATATGCTTTAAAAGGTATTAGATGCAGGGCTGGTGAAGTTGCTTAGTGGTTAAGGTCCTTGCTTGAAAGGTCTAAGAACTCAGGTTTGATTTCCCAGTATCCATGTAAAGCCAGATGCACAAGGTAGTGCATGCATCTAGAGTTCATTTGTTGCAGTGGCTAGAGACCTTGGCATACCCATTATCTCTGTCTTCTTTATTTCTCTCTCTCATAAATAAATAAATAAATAAATAAATAAATAAATAAATAAATAAATAAATATTGGATACATAAAATACCTTGTAATTAGTGGCAAATTAACAGATATATGAACAATAGGTAAATGCTAGCACTGTACAGTGTTAATATGACACACACACACACACACACACACACACACACACACACACATTTTTAGTTTTTGGTTTTTTGTTTTCCCAAGGTAGGGTCTCACTCTAGCCCAGGCTGACCTGGAATTCACTATGGAGTCTCAGGGTAGCCTTGAACTCATGGCAATCCTCCTACCTCTACCTCCCGAGTGCTGGGATTAAAGGCATGTGCCACTATGCCCAGCTTGATTTTAGTTTTTTGAGGTCAGCTCAGTCTGACCTGGGATTCACTATGTAGTCTCAGGGTGGCCTTGAACTCATGGCGATCCTCCTACCTATGCCTCCATAGTGCTGGGATTAAAGGTGTGTGCCACCATGCCTGGCTAACATGCTATATTTTTAAGCTACTAATGTCTCTGCTCTCTTTCCTTTTCTCCTTCTTTAATGGAGAAACTAACAAGGCAAAAAGGCAAATGAATCAAGGACCAAGCATAGTAAACATTACAACTTTTATTTTATAAAAATAAAAATTTCAACTGTAGAAATTATGTGCCTAATATTACATGGTTGTAAATGTTTAGAGTCATGGCCAACCCCAAATCATGTAACTCTAATAGGCTGAACAACATTCTTCCATACATTAATATTATGTTTTAGTAAGCAATGAACATTTGTTTTGAAGGCCTAGTGCATAGGTCCACTTAGTGCTGTCATGTAGACCTATTTCAAATGAGTCACAAGAAAAGAATTTAGTAAGTAATTGTTTGTATCCTTTACCTTCATGGGAAAACACAATGTATTTCATTTCATTTCCTTCCTTCCTTCCTTCCTTCCTTCCTTCCTTCCTTCCTTCCTTCCTTCCTTCCTTCCTTCCTTCCTTTCTTTCTTTCTTTCTTTTTTTTTTTGAGGTAGGGTCTTGCTCTAGATAAGACAGACCTGAAATTCATTATGTAGTCTCTGGGTAGCCTGGAACTCACAGTGATCCTCCACCTCAGCCTCCCACATGCTGGGATTAAAGGCATGTGTCACCATTCCTGGCTTTTTTTTTTTTTAAGGTAGGGTCTTGCTGTAGCCTAGGCTGACCTGGAATTCACTATGTAGTCTCAGGTTGGCCTGAAACTCATGGTGATCCTCCTGCCTCTGTCTCCCAAGTGCTGAGGTTAATGGCGTGCACCACCATACCCAGCTCCTACAATTGTTTTTGGATCCCACGTAGTTAAGGCTATAACAGAATTCTACATGTACCTAAGGATGGCCTTGAACTCCTGATACTCCTGCCTCCACTTCCCAAGCTAGGAATACCAGTCTTACAAACTCTATTTTAAAGATTTTTACAAAACAAACTCCATCTACATACCTTTTGTCGTAAGTTTTTAACAGATTCTTTAATATATGGCAAATCTTTTGATGGGACAAACTTTTCAAGCATTTTCTCAAAGTTAGGATGACACATCATGAGGAAAAGCATCTTTCGACCATAATACCTATGGGGTCAAGGAAATATATGAATAAATTTATACATATTAAAACAACATCAGGGCTGGAGAGATGGCTTAGCTGCTAAAGCATTTCTCTGTGAAGCTAAGGACCCAGGTTTGATTCCCCATTGCCACATGAGCCAGATGCACAAGGTGGCACATGTGTCTGGAGTTTGTTTGCAGTGACTAGAGGCTCTGGTGCACCCATTCTCTCTCTCTCCTCTTCCTTTTTCTCTCTCTCCCTCCATTTCTCAAATAAATAAACAATTAAAAAAAAAAACAAACAAGATCAGTTTATGTCATATAAAAATTTTTCCTGAAATCCTGCTGGAGCTGAGATGAAAACCTCCTCTGTGTAAAACCAGCTAATAGAAAGCTAGAAAAAGCTATGCTGCATGCAGTTCCATGGGAGAGAGAAAAATCACCAGTGGAGATAAACACCAGTGGACACTGAAAACCTTAAAATTGGTCAGCCAGGTTAAATGAGCCAATAGGTATAATAGTGGCATGACTATTATGGGGGAAACCAACTGCTCTCTAATTGGAAGAGGCCCACTTCACACGAGGGAATGCATGCCTGATGCTGAAAACCTATGATGGGGCAGGTCATAAGCCCCAGAGGTGTAATGTCAACTGGTGTCTGGCTAAATGTATATACTATGCTCACCAAACTGCCTGGTGAGCATTTCTCTTAATGTTCATACCCATGTACTAATGACTCAGAAGGCACCATAGTGCTTAGATGAAGTGACAGAGGCGTGCTCAACATGAAAATATCTTTATCACACCTTCCAAGGCTCAGGATCCATTGTGGAAGAGGTGGCAGAAAGAGCCAAAGGAAGGGTAGGACTGCTAACAATGCACTCTTTCAGACATAAAATGACCTGGATATCTATGACCTTGCAGTGCCTGACACTACCTACAGGACATCATAATAGAAGAAAAAAAATGACATCAAAATAAAAGAGAGACATTGAGAAGGGGAGAGGATATGACTGAAAATGGAATTGCAAAAGCAAAGTGGGGGAGGGAATTACCATGGTTTATTGTTTATAATTATGGAAGCTACCAATGAAAAAATGCAAAAAATTATTTACTTATTTGTAAGGACAGAGAGAGAGAGAGAGAGAGAGAGAGAGAGAGAGAGAGAGAATATGAATATGAATGGGTACACCAGGACCTCTTGCCACTACAAACAGATACAGGCACCACTTAGTATATCTGCCTTTATATGGGTACTGGGGATTTGAACCTGGGCTGTCAGACTTTGCAAACAAACACTTAACCACTAAGCCATCTCCCCAACCCCAGTTTATATACTTAGATGCAATATTTTTCCACTGAAGGGGAACCATTAACATTAACATTACCATCCTTATTTTAGGTAAGCCATCAAAATGTAGATATACTAAGTGTTACACAAAATCAAAGATTTTCTTGCTCTCCCACTTGCCCCCTTTTAAAACCATGTTAGCCTAAAATTTTCACTCATGCATCACATAGAGAATAAAAAAGTTTGGCTATTTTTTAGGGCATCCCTGTCCATGTTCATGGCTGGAATTTAGCAGAATTATGAGCTAGGAGAAGCTTCTCTTTGTCTTGGACCCCTTACTCATAAGTATTTTGTTGCTCACCTGTTGGCCAAATGTTGTAGCCTGGGTCAACTTTCTCTAGATCTTATATATTTCTAATTCATTCTCTCCTAATTACATGCATTCCAATTTGTCACAATTTAATTCTCTAGTACTTAAAATATAAACTTTAAAGCTTTAAAATATCTCAACATTGAATGATAAAATTATGAATGATGCCATTAAATGATGGAATATGTTCCAACTAGATTTATGTTGCATAAACCAAGAAATAATCAAAAACTCAAATCATTCTATAGTGGAAAGTCAGACACCATCAAAGTACATATTGTAGATATATTATATAGAACGACATCCTTATGCTTCAAGGAGGATTGACCCTAAAATGCATTATAGTCATGCTTGTATTTACTACTTGGAATATATAGGGTTGGATGATGAAAGGATAGGTTTTTAAGTGAGGAGGACATAGGACAATCACCTATTTCAACTAGATCCCTTCAAATGTAATGCAATTACAAAAAAGGAGGTAAAGTCAGAGAACAAACATGACCTCTCCTACAACCAGAATAAGCTCAACAACAATCCAGATAACTAGATGTTAACATGTTACAAATCCAAGTGTTACTGTAGTTTTTAGCTTAATACTAACAATATATGTCCACTGCAGAGCCAAAAACTAAGGGAATGACTAAAATAAACAAAGTAAACAACAGTTATAAAATGTGAGCAACTGTAAGCCTAAGAAATTAGCTGTAATCATGTTGTAATTTCAAAATTTTAAATAATGTCAAAATACATATAACTACTATGCCACTAAAGAGTATAGTGGGTTGGGTGCACAGCTCAGTGGTGGATCCCTTGCACGGCATGTACGAGGCCCTGGGTTTGATCCCAGCATGAGTGCGTGTATGCTTGCACATGCACACACACACACACAACACACACACACAGAGGTATGGTTAGTTAAGATGCATACCAAATACTAACAACCTTTCCTAAGTCTATGATTTAACCCTCTCAATTAAAAAATTAAAATATTAAAAAAATTTTAATTAAATTTTTAAAATATTTTATTTATTTATTTGAGAGACAGAAAGAAACAGATTGAGAGAGAGAGAACAGGCATGCCAGGGCCTCTTGCCACTGCAAATGAACTCCAGGTCCATGTATTACCTTATGCATCTGGCTTATATCAGTATTGGGAAGTCAAATCTGAGTCAAGTACCTTAACCCACTAAGCCATCTCTCCAGCCCCTGTTTTTTTTTTTTTTTTTTTTTTTTTTGAGACAGGGTCTTGCTATACAGAACAAGCAGGCTTTGGACTCAAGATCCTTCTGCTTTAACCTCCTGAGTACTAGGATTATAGGTATGCACTACTATGCCTGACTCTTCTGAATGTTTTTGAATATTAATGCGATATAAACATGTTCTTTTTTTAAAAAAAGTATACATATACTTAATTAAAAAAAAATTATTTGCAAGCAGAGAAAGAGAGACAGACAGAAAGAATGGGGCATGTCAGGGCTCCCAGCTACTGCAAACAAACTCCCAATGCATGTGTCACTTTGTACACCTAGCTTTACATGGGTACTGGGGAATTCAACCTAGGACGTTAGGCTTTGCAAGCAAGCACCTGAACTGCTAAGTTATCTCTCCAGTCCTAAAGGTGTTCTTAAAATGGCTTCCCAAAGATGTCTAACTTAAATCTCTAGAATTTGTGAATATGAGATATCACTTTCACATGGGCCTCTTCTAATCAAATACCCTTTTCTTCCTTTTCTTTCCTAAAATATATTTATATTTACTTGTTTATTTATTTGTGTGTGGGGGGCAGATAAAGAGAGAGAATGGGTACACTGGGGCAGTGCCTCTAACCACTACAAATGAACTCCAGATGCATGTGCCACCTTGTGCATCTGGCTTATGTGGGTCCTGGGGAATGGAACCTGGGGTCTTTTGGCTTAGCAGGCAAGCATCCTAACTGCTAAGCCATCTCTCCATCTTCCCTTCTTTCTTCTTTTTAAGTAATAAATACAGAGACATTTTATTAAGGGAAAAAAAGTTGGAGGCTAGAGAGATGGCTTACTGGTTAAGGTGTTTGCCTGCAAAGCCAAAGAACCCTGGTTTGACTCTCCAGGACCCAGTAAGCCAGATGTACAAAGGGGCGCATGCATCTGGAGTTCATTTGCAGTGGCTGGAGGCCCTGGCATGCCCATTCTCTCTCTCTTTTTCCCTCTCTCCGCCTCTTTCTCTCAAATAAATAAATAAATGTGGGTGGTCTAAGGAACCAAGAGAGGACCCTTGCTGCCATCCAGCAAGAAAATGGGAACCTTAGTGCTATACTTACAGGAAACTGAATGTTGCCAACCACTTCAGCAAGCTTAGAAGTGAATTCTTCTACAGATACAGTAGAAAAGAGCCCAGTTGTATCATCACTTTGATTTTGGCCATTTAGAACCCTATGTAGGTAATCCAGTTCAGTCATGCCACCTTTTCGACCTACAGAACTATATGCTCCTGAGAGTAAGTGACCATTGAGTACTCCATCCTAAATGGAATATCAGTATCACCCCAAGGCTCAGACGACAGCACAGAAAAGAGAGCAGAAAGAATGTAAACCAGATGACAGAGAGGTGTGCTGTGGAATGCTGTTCTGGGGACATTACATAACCTTTGCACTCATAAACTCACTGCTACTGTTGTGAAATTGGGCCAATCAACATTCTGTCATGGGTGGGGTTTGTGCTCAGAAGACCCCACTCATCTGAGGAGTTATTGGCAGTCAATGGCTGCTGGGGAATAGGGAGACAATTTCTTCAGTAGAGTAGTCATTGCTAAGTTGCCCATGTTCTGGCAAATCACCCATGTTCATGCAAACAAACCTAATTAAACTCAGTGAGAAATATAAACACAACATCAAAGTAGAAGGAAGAATATTTGGGAAGAACAGGTTCAGCAGGTGTGTGACAGGTACAATAAAATAATGGAGTGGTGAAAGAATGTTATCAAAACACATTGTATACATGTATAAACTTGTCAAAATAAATAAATAAAGAGATATATCCCAAATAACTGATGTTGTCTTACAGTACATTTCTAAAATTTCTTACATAGCAATAGAAAATGTATTATTTTCTGTATTTGCATTTGAGTATTTGGTATATGAATTCCACAAAATTAACTCCTGTTACCTAACACAATGAGCATCTTTGTCTTAACATGTTAAAATGTTTACTCTTCTTTAATCCCTATGAACTCAGGACCATCTCTCCATTTTTAAAAACAATTTAATTATTTATTTGCAGGTAGGAGAGAGAAAAAGAGTGCGAATGGGCATACCAGGACCTAGTGTCACTGCAAATGAACTTCAGACACATGTGCTGCTTTGTGTATCTCTTTTATGTGGGTATTCAGGAATCGAACCCAGACCTTAAGGCTTTGCAAAATTCAGCCATCTCCTCAGTCTTCCCCTCCAGTTGGTAAATTATCCTCAAACATTATTGCCGTAAGATTTAAAACAACTTATAGGACATATTGATTGCCTGATACAACCTTTCTAATTTTACAAGGAACAGATTAACAAAGGAAGAGTAACTTATTTAAGGGCAAGCAGTGGTACAGATTAGGAGATTAACCCAGGGCTCTGACTAACTTTATGATTTCTGCCACCACCACAGGTATCATACTATCTACAGGTTAACTATATATATTTTGCCACCTTTTTCTGATGGTTTCTTACCTTTATGGAATTGTTTTTCAAGTTATAACTAACAGAAATTCATAGACTATTCTAATTGTTAGTATATCATTCTTCAGGGTATAATATATTGTTATGCATTATTCTTATGTTTTCCATATGTACTTATTTCCTTGATTTTCATCTACTTGCTTAAAAATCTCAATTTTTCCTAAATGAGCTCTTCTGCCACTTTTCTGTCATTCATACTGTCTTCTGTCACTTCCATAAGGTTTATCCCAATGACTTGGCATCATCCTACCCAGAATATGTAGTATCACCTGTACATTTGGAGAATTCAGTGTGCATTCCCTTAATAGCATTTACAGTGGTAAAGCACTTGTCTGTAAGGCCTAATGACCCAGGTTTGATTCTCCAGTACCCATGTAGAGCCATATGCACAAAGTAGCACATGCATATGGAGTTTGTTTGCAGCAGCTAGAAGCACTGCCATGCCCATTCTCTCTCTTTCTCTCCCCTTCTCTTTCTCTCCTTATAAATAAATATTAAAAGGGTAAAGAAATGGTTTAGCGGTTAAGGTGCTTGCCTACAATGCCAAAGGACCAAGGTTCAATTCCCTAGGACCCACATAAGCCAGATGCACAAAGAGATGTATGCATCTGGAGTTTGCAGTGGCTGGAAGCCCTGGAATGCCCATTCTTTCTTTCTTTCTCAAATAAATAAATAAATAAACATTTTAAAAAAATATTTTTATTTATTTGAGGGGAGGAGAGGGAGAGGAGGAGGAGGAGAGAGAACGAGGCAGATAGAAAATAGGCATTCAGGGCATCCAGCCACTGCAAACGAACTCCAGATTCAAGCACCCCCTTGTGCATCTGGCTAATGTGGGTCCTGGGGAATTGAACCTTGGTCCTTTGGCTTTGCAGGCAAATGCCTTAATGGCTAAGCCATCTCTCTAACCCTAAAATATTTTTTAAATAAATAAATATTTAAAAAAGATAGCAGATATGATTAGCAGCTACTCACCTGGTTTCTTGTGAGCTGTCTTGAGCAAACTTGGCAGCAGCAGGTAATAAACGTTCAGCTATATCCTTTGTTCCAGATAGAATCCGCTCTGGTTCCATAAATTCTATCACATCGGATAAATGCTGGGCTGTACATTTTCTAACTGCAATGTGTAAATGGCTGCAAGGAGACATGACCATGAAAACTAGTTGATGCATGAGGTATTTTCCAAACATCTTAACTAATTACCATTAGGAACAGTGCTTGTCACAACCATTACTGTTAGTTCTTTCTGATTGAACAGCTCTCCAGCAATCATTCTGAAAGGCTAAAATGACAAACAATGTACATTATCATCCCTCCCTGAGAAGTAAAGATGCAAGGGATTATTTCAATTCTTCTATATTCATGAAGACTGTCCTTTATGCTCCATGTAATTAGAGAATGTCCTATGGGCTGCTGAGAAAAATGTATATTCTATATTTGTTCAACAGAATAATCAATCTGTGGATCTGTTAAGTCCAACTGATCTATATAGTATAGTTTACCAATGAGGCTTCTTTGTTGAATGACTAAAGATGAAAGGCAGCACTGAATCACCCACTGTTGTTGTATCATGACCTATCTGACCTCTCATTTCCTTTAGTATTTGTTCTATGAAATTCAGAGCCCCAACATTCAGTGGATATTTACAATTGCTATAACTCTTTTTTTTAAATTTTTTTTTTTAGGTAGGGTCTCATTGTAGCTCAGGCTGACCCTGAATTCACTATGTAGTCTCAGGGTGGCCTCAAACTCTCAGCAATCCTCCTACCTTTGTCTCCCGAGTGCTGGGATTAAAGGCGTGTGCCACCATGCCTGGCTTCAATTGCTGTAATTTTTTTTTTTTTTTTTTGGTTTTTTTGAGGTAGTGCTATAATTTCTTGATGAAT
This sequence comes from Jaculus jaculus, assembly GCF_020740685.1. NCBI lineage: Eukaryota > Metazoa > Chordata > Mammalia > Rodentia > Dipodidae > Jaculus > Jaculus jaculus. The sequence goes on along the minus strand of NC_059108.1, from coordinate 98,573,951 downwards.
TGTTCCCTCTATCAATGGGCGGTAACCTCCATTCATTATCTATTCTGGTTCTTTCCTTCCTTTTTCTTTTTTTCTTTCTGTTTTTGGTTTTTCAAGATAGGGTCTCATTCCCCCCTACCTCTCCTTCCCAAGTGCTGGGATTAAAGGCGTGCACCACCATGTCTGGCGCTTACTTTCTTTCTTTCTTAAAAAAAAAAAAAGTTAAGAAGTTAGCGAGCTGGGCATGGTGGTGCACGCCTTTAATCCCAGCACTCAAGACGTAGAGGCAGGAGGATTGCCGTGAGTTCAAGGCCACCCTGAGACTACATAGTTAATTCCAGACCAGCCTGGACCAGAGTGAGACCCTACCTCAAGAAACTAAAAAAAAAAAAGTTAGTGTACTTAAGCAGCAAGCATAGTTTTAAAGCAGTTTCACTTATGTAAAAATGTTGCTCTTATACCACAAATATGGGAAGGATATCTAGTATATCCACTATGACTGGTAAATAGGAAATATACTTACTTCTGATCATTAATGGTCAGTTTCTTCCTTCCTTTCTTTTTGTTTTTTTAAGAAAAAAAAACACTAAGTTTTGCATTATCTATTCTGACTAGCTTGATTCATAGTCTATTTCATCAGACATCAAAACAGCTACACAAGTTTTTTAGGGGTGGGAGGGTGGAAGCTTCTATTTGCTAACAAGTTGGCTTACATTCTTTGACTCTCAGTTTGTGAGTATCTTTGCCAATAAGGTGTGTTTCCTAGAGACAAAAGATAGTTGGATCCAGTCAGTAAGTTATCTAGTCTGCATTTTTTAAAAAATGATGAATTTGCATTTAATCATAATAATAATATATATATATTTTTTTTGGTTTTTCAAAGTAGGGTCTCACTCTGACCCAGGCTGACCTGGAATTAACTATGTAGCCTCAGGGTGGCCTCGAACTCATGGCGATCCTCCTACCTCTGCCTCCCGAGTGCTGGGATTAAAGGTGTGCACCACCATGCCCAGCTCTAATATTATTTTTGACATAAGTGCTAATTTCTACATTTTGTTGATTGTGCTTCTAGTTGGTTGGAATGTTGTCAGTTCTTTTCTTCCACCCCTACTGGTATTAGGGTACTAAGTGGAAAAACAGTAGTTTATAATTTTTAAGAGCCTAAGGTCATTAATAATTAAAAAAAAATAAAAGCAAAGTCGGGCACAGGGGCACAAACCTTTAATCCCAGTACAGGGTAGTGGGGAGCAGAGGTAGGAAGATTCCCATGAGTTTGAGGTCAGCCCAGGACTACATAGTGAATTCCAGATTAGCATGGGCTACAGTGCCATCCTACCTTGAAAAACAAATTAAAAATAAAAAATTAAAAAAAGAAACAAAAGGAAGATGGAAATAGAAAGTGGAAAAAAACGATTACACCATGAAGAGGAGGAAGCATATGGGTTAGAGGCATGAGAAGTGAAGAAGTAACAGAATAAGTCGGCAGGTGCAGAATCATTATGCCCTACTCAGGTGCCACAGCTAAAACAAAACAAGTATTAGCAACTAAAGCAAAGAAGTGTAAGTTAAAAAAAATTTAAAAATAATAAATATAAATAATTTGAAATAGAACATATGTATCAGTCACTATTCCTACTTGGGATAAACGTGGTTTTTCTTTGTTTCTTAATTAATTAATTAATTAGGGACAGAAAGAGAGGAGAAACCAGGTGTGCCAGGGCTTCTAGCCACTGTACACAAACTCCAGATGCATGCGTCCCCTTGTGCATCTGGCTTATGTGGGTTATGGGAAATTGAACCAGGGTCCTTGGGTTTTGCAGGCAAATCCTTTAACTGCTAAGCCATCTCTCCAGCCCTAAATGTGTTTTTTCATAACCCACTGGCTATCTTTTGTAGTAGGCTCTGTAGTTGTGCTAACTTTGGCAGTTCAAACACATTAGATTGGTCAGTTCTTCCAGCTGAGAGAAATTTCTGTTTGGGAATCCACTTTCTGCAGGACACCCTTACCTGCCAGCTATAGTTTTATCCGTGGATACTTTCCAAGGGGACTCTCTGTGTCTCAGGCTTTCAGAGGGTATGGGATACCTGCGTACATTGTGTTTACCTTTGCCACTAGTTCTTCTCTTTCTTGCCAGTTCCTTAGTTCTCTCCTTCCTTCCTTTTCCTTCTCTTTCCCTCTTCCTGCTCCCTCCTCTATTCACTCATATTCCATAGTTCTTGCATCCATTGGAAAGACTGCCAGATTCAGCACAGTTCTGTCTTCCTGTGCTACCACTTGCCTAGGCAGTGGAGGTGGATGTCTCCTTCATTCATTCCTCTTTTAGACATTGCTCAGGCTAGTCACTATGAGGTGCTTGTGGAGAGTTTTATTTTTAGGCTCCTGTACTGCATTTTCTCTTAAGCCAGTCTCCTTAGTCAGTTCCAGCCATCTCTCTGACCCAATCTTTCTCCAGCTTCTCATTTGTAAGGTACCCATGCCCTGGAGGAGGCAGCATCTCCATGGTACTTACTGGCCTGGAATTCATCATGTAGTCTAGTCTCAGGCAGGCCTTGACCTCATGAAGATCCTCCTATCTCTGCTTCCTGAGTGCTGGAACTAAAGGCATCAGCCATCATGTCTGGCTAATTTCTTCTTCTTCTTTTGAGGTAGGGTCTCACTCTAACCCATGCTAATCTGGAATTCACTATGTAGTCTCAGGGTGGCCTCAAACTCAGTGCTCCTCCTACCTCTGTCTCCCAAGTGCTGGGATTAAAGGTGTGTGCCACCATGCCCAGCTATTATTTTTAAAAATATTTTTTGTTCATTTTTATTTATTTATTTGAAAGTGACAGAGAGACATGGAGAGAAAGAGTCAGATAGAGAGGGAATTGGCAGGGTTTCCAGCCACTGCAAACGAACTCCAGATGCGTGCACCCCCTTGTGCATCTGGGTTACGTGGGTACTGGGGAACCAAGCCTTGAACTGGGGTCCTTAGGCTTCACAGGCAAGTGCTTAACTGCTAAGCCATCTCTCCTGCCCCCAGCTAATTTTTTAAAGGACAGTTTAAGATTATTTTTGACATTACCTTTGTCCTCCATTGATAAGAGAAACAGCAGCTCGTGCAGGAGTTACATTATTAACCATAGATCTCAGTGCCTTGTCCACATCTTCTCTTATAAATGTATTCGATTCTCCAGCCTTGTGCAATAAAACTCTTACTGTCATATCGAGTTCTTGGTCCATGCCCTTCTTTAGATACGTGAAAAGATCACTTAAACAGACCACAGCAGCACGAGAAACTCCAGACCGTAAATTTTTTACCTAAAAAAGTTCCCAACATTTATTTTGCTTATAATGTTTCAGTATAAAAGTAGCATATTTGATTATGTGATACCTTTAAAAAAATTATTTATTTGCAAGCAGAGGGAGAAGAGAGACAGAAGAGATGAGCATACCAGGGCCTCCAGCTGCTGCAAATTACTTCCAGATGCATGTGCTACTTTGTGCACCTGGCTGTACATGGGTACAAGGGAATCAAACCTAGGTTGCTAAGCTTTGCAGGTAAGTGCTGTAATCACTAAGCCATTTCTCCCAGCCCTGTGTGATACTTTATATCCTAAAAATCAGTATCTAATTATTTTTATTTTTTGCAAACACAGAGAGATAGAAAAGAGTCAGACAGACAGACAGAGAAAAAAGGTCTCCAGCTGCTGCAACCAAACTCCAGGTGAAAGTGCCACTTTGTGCATCTGGCTTTATGTGAGTACTGGGGAATCAAATCTGGGTTGTTAGGTTTTGTAGGCAAGTGCCTTAACCACTTTCCAGCCCAATATCAAATTTATTTCTTTATTTACTTTTTGGTTTTTCAAGGTAGGGGCTCACTCTAGCCCAGGCTGACCTGGAATTCACTATGGAGTCTCAGGGTGGCCTCAAACTCACGGCAATCCTCCTACCTCTGCTTCCTGAGTGCTGGGATTAAAGGCGTGCGCCACTGTGCCCGGCTTTTAAAAATATTTTATTTTTATTTATTTGACATAGAGAAAGAGGAAGAAACAGGGAAAAAGAGAGAAAGAATGGGTATGCCAGGGTTCCAGCCACTGCAAACAAACTCTAGACATGTGCCCCCTATGTATCTGGCTAACATGGGTCCTGAGGAATCGAACCTGGGTCCTTTGGCTTTGCAGACAAATGCCATAACTGCTAAGCCATCCCTCCAGCCTCAGTATCTAATTTTTTGATGTTATAAATTAAGACATGGTTTACTTTACATATACATATGCTCATATCATATAATTCAAAGTTGCTTAAAACATGTTAAAATCAAATAAACTTTTGTTTAAAACAATTCTTATCTAAAAACTAGTATTACCTCTTGAATTACTGCAAAATTCGTTTCATGTAACTTTGTGTTCAATATCTCAGAATGATAAGCAGCTAAACATCTGATAAAGTTGAGGCCTTCAATTTTCTTCTCCCTATGGAACAAAGGATGACAAAATCAGTTACTAAATGGAGCTCAATTAGAAAAGGATCTCAAATGTCTCCCCCCTTATTACTTAGGAATCTCAAATTAAAAAAACAAACAAACATGGAAAGATCTTTAAAGAGCAAAACTACAGTGACAGCCAAGCTAAGTTAATTTTTTCTTCAATTTATTTATTTATTTATGACAGAGAGAGGGGGGGGGGGGAGGAAGAAAGAATGGGTGTGTCAGGGCCTTCAGCCACTGCAAACGAACTCCAGAAGCATGCGTCACCTTGTGCATCTGTCTTATGTGGTCCTGGGCGATCGAACCTGGGTCCTTTGGCTTTGAAGACTAGTGCCTTAACTGCTAAGCCACCCCTCCAGCTCTAAGTTAACTTTTGGAAATATAAAGGCACATTTCTCTGAGTTTGAATGCCATCTTCTTTCTAAAAAGTAAGCACAGGGGGCTGGAGATGGCTTAGTTGTTAAGACACTTGCTGACAAAGCCAAAGGACTTAGGTTTGATTCCCCAGTACCCACGTAAAGTCAGATGCAGAAAGTCAGATGTGTCTGGAGTTCATTTGCAGTGGCTAGAGGCCCTGGCATGCCTATTCTCGGTCTCTATCTGCCTCTCTTTCTCATATAAAAAAAATATATTTTAAAGTAAGCGGGTGTGGTGGTGCATGTCATTAATGCCAACACTCAAGAGATAGAGTAGGTGGATCATAGTGAGTTCCAGGACACCCTGGGCTTGAGTGAAACCCTACCTTGAAAAACCAGTAGATAAATAAATAAAATGGGGCTGAAGAGATTGCTTAGTGGTTAAGGTGCTTGCCTGCAAGACCTAATGACCCAGGTTTGATTCCCCAGTACCCATATAAGCCCAGGTGCACCAAGTAGTGGAGGCATCTGGAGTTCATTTGCAGCGGCTAGAAGCCTGGTGCAGAGACAAAGTGAAGACAAGGTTCAGAATGGGATGAGAGCAACTTGAGGGAATGGGGAGACAGGTTGAAGAAGCAGAAGCAGCAGAAGAGGGATGGGCAGGTCCACTGTCTTTCTGTCACTCCTGAGTTACTGCATGGGTTGCTTGGTTAACAATTGCAGCTGTGGTGAGATTGAGAAGTACTTCCAGGATTTCTTCTTTAAATTTTTTTTTTCTTTTTTAAATTTTTAAAAAGCTATCTTTATTTATTTGCAAGAGGAGAGAGAGAGACAGACCAAGACACACACACACGCACACATGCACACATACATGCGTGGGCAAGTAAATAAATAAAATGTTTAAAAAAATTAAATAAGCAGTTGGGCATAGTGGCACACACCTTTAATCCCAACACTGGGGAAGCAGAAGTAGGAGGACAGCCCAAGTTGGAGGCCAACCTGGAACAACCTCAGAGTGAGAATCAGTCAGCCTATATTAGAGTGAGACCCTACCTCCAAAAAACTAAAAATATAAAATAAAATAAATGAATAAAATAATATTTGCTAAGACTGCATACAGTATTAAGGATGGTGAATTTACCAGTCCTCATCAGCTAAAAGCCTTAAGGCTTCTGTCAGTGCTACTTCTGGTTTGGAAAAAGGCCGTAGTTCCAATGAATCCATTATTTCTGGACTATGAGCAGCAGAAGTCATCCTTTCTTTATACTGTGGAATGACTCCAGGACATACTTCACCTAAAACAAAACATACTAAATGAAGCAAGAGAGAACCTTGTTACAAAGGCTACAAATGACATTCAACTATGGATATTATGAAAATTTATGATATCAACTCTTCAGGAAAAAACTGTAATACTCAAAAGACAAACCTACTTTAAATTGTTTTATTTTCAAAATTAATAAGTTTCACTTAATATAACAATTCTAATTATGAATAATAAAGTATAACTTCAAGAACACAGGAATCAATATGGTCTCATTTTATAAAATCATGTAGATATATACCTGTTTTACTGTACAGCTGACAATGAAATAATGAAGGTCCAGGTATCTACATAGAGAGAATTTTACCTGATCTTCTCTGTGTGTATAGTACTAGTGATCTATTATACATCCTAAGGCATGTGAAGTGATATGAATAATGTTTTTTCCACAACCAGAAATTTACAAAGCATTTTCAAGAGGTTAAGCACCATATGGGAAACAAAACATCCTTTTCTAGCACTCTAGGCAATCCCTGAGAGCACTGCACAAGATGCTTGTAGAGGTGTTAGAAAGAAAAAAATCAAATAGAATGGACTGCTATTAGTGGGTCCAGCTTTTTTGGTTATTTCATTGTTGCATGTGTGATATTATTTTAAAAGAAAGTATTAGGAACTTTAGGTTCTAGAAAACAATTATCATACAAAGTCATGTACTACCAATAATATTGGTGAGAAAATGTTGAAATCACAAATCTAGTAACTTTCACTTGATGTACACCAATTATATATATAAGGGCTTCTAAAAGCCATTTAAAATCCGAAGGCAAGGAGGTACTGATGGTACTGTTTTTTTTTTTTTTTTTTTTTTTTCGAAGTAGGGTCTCACTCTCGCTCAGGCTGACCTGGAATTCACTATGTAGTCTCAGGGTGGCTTGGAACTCATGGTGATCCTCCTACTGATGCCTCCCGAGTGCTGGGATTAAAGGTTGCACCACCACACCCAGCGAGTACTGTGTTTATTTATTTTTATTTTCTTGGTTTTTCGAGGTAGAGTCTCACTCTAGCCCAGGCTGACCTGGAATTCACTCAGTAGTCTCAGGGTGGCCTTGAACTCATGGTGATCCCCCAACCTCTGCCTCTCGAATGCTGGGATTAAAGGTGTGCACCACCACACCCAACAGATACTGTATTTATTAGACTCTTCCTTACAGACCTTGTGATAAATGTTTTACAAACTGTATTTAGTCATCAGAACAAAGTTGAGGAGGACATACATTGTTTATTTTGCAACAACTTTTACAACTAAGAAAAATAATTGAGTTTTATAGAGACTAAAGCATTTTTTTGAGGTCCCAGCGCTAATCAATAGTGTGGTAGTTTGATTCAGGTGTCCCCTATAAACTTAGGTGTTCTGATTGCTAGGTCCTCAGCTGGTGGCAATTTGGGAACTGCAGCCTCTGGGAAGCAGTGCATTGCTGGGGGCAGGCTTATCGGTACTATAGCTAGCTTCCCCTTGCCAGTGTTTGGCATACTCTCCTGCTACTGTTGTCCACCTGATGTTGGCCAGCAGGTGATATCTACCCTCTGCTCATACCATTGTTTTCTCCTGCCATTTTGGAGCTTCCCCTCAAGTCTGTAAGACAAATTTAAACCCTTTCCTCCCATAAGCTACTCTTGGTAGAGTACCTTCTGCCAGCAACAAGAAGCTAACTATAAGTGGCATAGAGAGTTAGGTCCACTATCATGTCTCACTTTTTTTGTTTGTTTTGTTTTTTCAAGGTAGGGTCTTGCTATAACCCAGGCAGACCTGGAATTCACTGTGCAGTCTTGGGGTGGCCTCGAACTCACTGTGATCCTCCTACCTCTGCTTCCCAAGTGCTGGGATTAAAGGTGTGAGCAACCATACCCAGCTCATCTATGATTTTATTTATTTTTTATTTTTTATTTTTTTATTTTTTTAAATTTTTATTAACATTTTTCATGATTATAAAATATATCCCATGGTAATTCCCTCCCTCCCCACCCCCACACTTTCATCTATGATTTTAAATAAAGAAATCTTAAGACAGGACCTTTACTTTCAAAATAATGAACATATGCCTGACCAGAAAGGATAGATAAAAAGATAAGATGCTATGTTTCAGACTACTGTAGCAATAACTCAGTAGCAGTCTTTTTTATTTTAAAAAATATTTTTATTTCTTTATGTGAGAGACAGAGAAAGAGGCAGAGAGAGAGAGAAGATGAGAATGGATGCACCAGGGCTTCCTGCCACTGCAAGCGAACTCCAGATACATGTGCCACCTTGTGCATCTGGCTTACTTGGATCCTGGGGAATTGAACCTGGGTCATTTGGCTTTGCAGGTAAGTGCTTTATCTGCTAAGCCATCTCTCTAGCCCAGTAGCAGTCTTTTTTTGAAGTAAGTCATGTATCAGAAGGATGAAGTGGGAATTAAAAATAGAAAACTCACTTCATTAATTTTTTTTTCATTGTTCATTAGGCCTCATACATTAAGAGTCATGGCATGTGGAAATAGTAGCACATGCTTGTAATCCCAGTGCTTGGAGCACAGAGGCAGAAAAATTACTTCAGGGTCATTCTTGCCTACAAAGTGAGTTCAAGATTGGGCTGTAAGAGATTTTCTCAAACACTACACCAACAAAAGCATAGCAAGTACAGAGGATGGGAAGATTGCTCAGTGGTTAAAGGCATTTGCTAGTAAAGCCTGATGGCCTGGGTTCAATTCTCCATCTTCTCATGTAAAGCTATCCAGAGGAGTATTTCTGTAGCAGCAAGAGACACTAGCACCCCCAATACCCATACACACACATATACATACATACATACATGTCCAAAAATAATTTGAAAATAAAGTAAATGAACCAGATTTCTTTGAAATAAGAAAATTTATAGCAAATATGAGATATTACTACTAAATATCATTTGAGAGCTTGCTTGGTACTATACTATGTACTTCATTTCCATCACCTCATTCAACAACTATGTAATTAATAGCTATTACTAATTACATACATGATACAGGTTGTGATGGTTAATATTGGTTGTGAACTTGATAGGATCTAGAATCACCTAGGAGACAAACCTCTCGACATGGCTTTTAAGTAGTTTCTAGATTGTGCTAATTGAGGTTGGAAGACCTACGCACCATTTCATGGCTTGGAGTCTTGGATTAAATAAAAAAGAGAAAGGGAACTGGGTATAAGCATTCATCTCTCTACTTCCTAACTGTGCACACAATGTGACCGCTGCCTCATGTTCCTGCTGCCATCCTTCTTACTGTCCCTCAGACTCTCAACCAAAGTCAATCTCCCCTTAGGTTGAAGCATTTGTCACATGTTATCACAACAAGCAAAGAAATACAGAAAGTAAGGAAAATGATGGTGAAGTTTTAAGGCTTTTTTTTTTTTTTACCCCTCTCTCTATTCTTATTATTATGGGAAAATAACTCAGTAGGAACAGATATCACTAAGACTTTCAGTGTCACATACTGTGTAAAGCTACGAAGGTGAACTGCAAGTTGCAATGGAGACCCCAGTATGTTGCAGATGCCAGGAAAACTGCAGATTCAGCGTGGAGCTGCTTGCAAAGAGGCACAGCTAGAGTGGTGGATCTACACAAGCCCATGGAGCCCAGATGATGCCTTCACTAGTCAGAGATGCCAGACATGGAGTAAGATTTGGAGTTTGTCTTTCTGGGTTTTAGTCTTCTTTTGGTCTCATCATCCTTGCTCTGTCTACATTCTTCCCTGTTAGATTGGGAATATTTACTTTGTACCGGCGCATGTTGGAAGTTTGTAACTTGATTTTGATGTTATAGGAACTCACAGTTAACAGGATGCCTGACACTCAGAAAAGACTCTTCACTTAACTTTTTGGTTTGTTTCTTTTCTTTTCTTTCTTTCTTTTTTCATTTTCTTTTTTTAGGGGTAGGGTCTCACTCCAGCCCAAGCTGACCTGGTTTTCATCATGAGGTCTCAGCTGGCCTCAACCTCACAGAAGTCCTCTTTACCTCAGCTTTCCGGATGCTAGGATTAAAGGCATGCATCACCAAGCCTGGCTTTTGAGGTAGGGTCTCACTCTAGCCCAGGCTGACCTGGAATTCACTATCAGGCTGGCCTTGAACTCACAGAGATCCTTCTATCTTTGCCTCCTGAATGCTGGAATTAAAGACATGCACCAAAACACCCAGCTGCACTAATATTTTTATATTTCTTATTTTAATTTATTTGCAAGGAGAGGGGGGGGGGAGTGAGGGAGGGAGAGAGGGAGGGAGGGAGAGAGGGAGGGAGGGAGAGAGGGAGAGGGAGAGGAAAAAATAAAGTGGGAGGAATAAGGAGAGAGAATGTGTGCCAGGGCCTCTTACCACTGCAAACAAACCACAGATGTATGTGCCACTTTATACATCTGGCTTTATGTGGGTACTGGGAAGTGAACTCTGGGCTGGCAACCTTTTCAAGCAAGCACCTTTAACTACTAAGCCTTCTCCCCAGCCCCTACTGTTAAAGAATATGAAGTCTTTTGAAGTTGGGCTGAATGGATTTTGCATTATGAGTTGGCCATGAACCTATGCACAAAAGAGGTAGAAGGTTGATATAAATGTGGTATGTTTGGGTGTCAAGTTTGACAGGGGGTGATTTGTGATGGTATTATTGTCAACTTGACAGGACCTAGATTCATCTGTGTGGAGATTAGGTTAGCCTCTGGACATGTTTGTAAGAGATTATCTTGATTGGATTAACTGAGGTGGGAAGACCCATCACCGTTGGTAGCACCATTCCATGAGCTGCAGCACTAACTATATAAAAAGGAGAGAACTAGCTGAGCACCAGCATGTGTCAGTCTCTACTTCCTCCCTGCTGATATGACACTGGCTTCCTGCTCCTAACATGTTTTCTTCACCATGATAGACCCTACCTTTTGGAACTGTAAGCCAAAATAAACTCTTTCCTTCCCTGAGCAGTATTTTTGTCATAGCCATGAGACTGATATACCCTGGCAAACTACCTTCTAAATATTTATGCTTGTGCCAATAGATTTGTTCTGCTCTCAGCTTTGGTTAGAGAAGTTTATTCTGCAGAAGGTAGTGGTTACAGAAAAAACTAGTAAATGGTTAAAACACTGAGAAGATAACTGGAGAAATGGTTAAGGTGCTTGCCTGCAAAGCCTAACAACATGGGTTTGATTCCCCAGTACCTACATAAAGCCAGACACACAGTGGCACATGCATCTGAAGTTCATTTGTAGTGGCTGGAGGCCCTGGTGTGCCCATCTTCTTCTCCTCTGTCTCTCTCTGTCTTTGTTTCTCTTCTCTATCTCTCTCTGCTTGGGAATGAATGAAAATTCTGCCAGGCTGTCATGGCACATGCTTTTAATCCCAGAACTTAGGAGGCAGTGGTAAGAGGATCATCATGAATTTGAGGCCAGCCTGAGACTTCGTAGTGAATTCCAGGTCAGCCTGGAATAGAGTAAGACCCTACCTCGAAAGCATCCTGCCACAGACATAGAGGACACTCAACTCCTACCAAAGCAGAGATTCAGAGATACAGAGGCTCCTAAGAGTCCATCACTGAAGTAGACCTGAAACAAATCCAACATGGCTCAGGGAAATTCATAGAAGAGGGGGTGGAAAGACTGTTAGAGCCACAAGTTGGGACATTATCCACAGATACATTGCCTCTTCCCCATAACTGATGGCTACCTCCGCAATGCACGACCCACAATTCATATAGGGATTACTGGCATCCCCATCGAGGGTCCCTTTCGGCGGGGGGGCAGGGACAATGGTAAGGATGGTATCAACATGTGCTGTTCACACACTGAGTATGTACATAACTAATAAAAATAATAAAATAAAAATTCCTAAAAAAACCTACTGAGAATTGAGTGCTCATCCCAAATGTGACATCTATACCACTCCCTTCCAAGGCTCAGTGACTACTGCAGAAGAGGAGATGGAAAGAATAAAAGATTTGAAAGAAGGGGAGGGAAGTATTGTGGAAAACTGAGTTCTTGTCATAACAAGGCTATTTTGCTATCACAGTTTCCTTATCTATAAAACTGGGATACCAGGGGCTGGGAGACAGTTCCATTGACAGAGTCCTTACTTTGCAAGCATGAGAACCTGAGCTTGATTTCTAGCAGCCACATAAAAATGCCAGGCATGTTGAGATGTGCTTGTTATCCTACTAAGTGTAGGCCTTATTGACTTATAACACTAGGATTTGCTGTATAAGTCAGGCCGACTTTGATCATCGTACTTTTGCCTCCTGAGTAGGTGAGATGACAACTCAATTAAATCAACTATTTGACCTTTAGAGTATTACTAGATATCAACACAAAAAAAGACAAAATTCACTTACTTTCAGATAGCATTTTCTCAGTCCCTGTTTGTTTCATTTGTTCCCAGGGATTCTGTTCTTTCCTTTCACAACCTCTAGAATCACAGAGTTCTTTTTCTTCTTTTCTCTTTTGTCTCATCTTGTCATAAGTAGATTTTGAAATAGAAACTTTCGTCTGCATGAAAAAGTTGAAATATATGGAAGTATTCAGGAACACTGACATTTAAAATACCCCAATCTCAGAAAATTGTATGTATATTAAATGCCTATACACCCAAGAAATTACATCTAGGGTGCTGGAGAGATGGCTTAGCAGTTGAGGCACTTACCTGTGAAGCCTAGGGACCCAGGTTTGATACTCCAGTTCCCATATAAGCAAGCTGCACAAAGTGGCACATGCATCTGGAGTTCATTTGCAATGGCTAGAGGCTCTGGCACAACATTCTCTCTGCATATACAAGTCCATTTCTCTCTCTCAAATAAATAAATAATTTTTAAAACTACATCTTGGGCTGGAGAGATGGCTCAGAGTTAAGGCACTTGCATGGAAAGCCAAAGGACCTAGGTTCGATTCCCCAGGACCCATGTAAGCCAAATGCGCAAGGTGACACCTATGTCTAGAGTTCATTTGCAGTGGCTGGAGGCCCTGGCATGCCCATTCTCTCTCTCTCTTAAATAAATAAATAAAATTTAAAACTACATCTTTGGGGCTGGAGAGGTGGCTTAGCAGTTAAGCACCTACCTGTGAAGCCTAAGGACCTTGGTTCGAGCCTTGATTCCCCAGTTCCCATGTAAATCAGATGTACAAGGCGGCACATACATCTGGAGTTCATTTGCAATGACAGGAGGCCCTGGTGCACCCATTCTTTCTCTCTCGCTCTCTGACTCTATATGTCTGTTGCTCTCAAATAAATAAATAAAAACAAACAAACAAAAACTACATCTTTAAGTTTTCAAGTCTCCCTTCCTTCCTTCCTTCCTTCCTTCCTTCCTTCCTTCCTTCCTTCCTTCCTTCCTTCCTTCTTCCCTTCTTTTTCTCTCCTTTTCTTTGAGAGTCTTATATAGGTAAAGATAACCTTAAACTCTTGATCCTCCTGCCTCCACCTCCCCAGTACTAGGATTATGGGGGTGCACACTGCATCCAACCCAAAATATGGACCTTGAAATCTTCATTTTAGGAATCCTAAAATAAAGAAGAATTATATAGCTAGTCATTGGTCTGTCACTGGTTTATTATACCTAGAATAGTGTTCAATATATACACCCATAACTATATATGTATATAGCACATATATAAAGTATATTGGACACTATATCAGTAGAATATAAACAGATTTATTTAGAAGAAAAGATCATCTAATATTTTATTTTCATCTAATATTTTAATATTAGATGAACAGAACTTTTGATTACCTAAGGTTATCAAATTAAAAAGCTTCTTTTAATTTATGTGTGTATAATAGGCACACCAGGGTCTCTTGCTTCTGCAAATGAATACCAAGCATTTGCACCACTTTTTGTGTGTAGCTTCAAGCTTAGGTTGGGAGTCGAACCTGGGTCATCAGGTTTTGCAAGCAAGAACTTTTTAAAAAGTGTGAAATGAGCCCCAGATTTTTAAAGTTTTGTTTTCTTTTTTTGTTTTTAAGTTTAAAAAATTGTCTCTACTTTAAAATTTTTTATTTATTTTTTAACAGATTATACTGCTTTATTCCCCTTTCCCTGGGCCCTCCTCTACTGGGCTGTGGGATTTACTGTGGGGTCATGAAGGCCTCAATCAGTCCCAATGGGATATTAGGGGGACCATGCCTCAGGGTTTTCTCACCCACTCTGTGGTTCTTACAGTCTTTCTGGCCCCTCTTCAGCAATGTTCCCTGAGCCATGGCAAGCTTGTTGACAGTCTAATTTACATTAAATTCTTTGTAGCCTTTGGATTTTTGCTTTAATAGGTTGTAGTTGATCAACATGTCTGTCACCATCACCCTGGAGCTGATTGTCAGGCTAGCAGTAAGAGCAGTGTTCATGGTGCTGCTTCCACTGCAAGTTCTCCTTGGCCCTGGCAGATATGGCAAGTCTCACGGTGGGCAGTTGGTTATCTTCTTGTCTTATCAATGGATCTTGACTCTCCTCCATTTTCTCTGTCATAATAGTATGTGGTGCAGACATGCTCCCAGCCTCTCTTCTGCTCAAGTTTTTAAAAAATTTAAGCAAAATACTTTTACCATCCCATATCTCGGAAAAACAAAACAATGATGTAAGGTAGGCTTAAGTTTATCCTAAATATTAGTAGGTAAACTTACATTTTTGTCATGTTCAATATCAACATATGATGGAATATTTTGTTGGACTGCTCTTCCAAAAATCCCTGATGGTGGATCAATATTCTGTTTAATAACTGAAACTGTGTCTCTGCTTTCCACAGAAGATATCACTGGTTGGTTGCAAGTTGCTGGTACTGAATTTGGATTTCCAAATACACCTGTAGTCAACAATCATCAAATAGTGATTATTCTGCAATGGCATCATAGACAAATCTTAAGACAAGGCTCTTCGAGTCAAAAAGTACACAATAAACTGTGAAAGACATGTTAAAGAACCATAAAACATACAAACCAAACCCCAACAAAACAGGAAGAGGTGTGAGAGAGCAGTTCAGGACAATAACAAGTAAGCATTAAATGCTTTAAGTGCTAAGTTCATAAAATGGTTGATATGAACTAGATGTTTAAGATGTTTTCAAAGAGTACAGATTTGAGCTGGCATTAGAAGACACAAAGATATGATGGAAAAGGAAGACAAGAGGACATCCTACAAGGTGGGGACATTTATGTGGAGAGCTAAACAGGTATGATGCAGGTACACAAACACTGGCAAACAGCAATAACAGAAATAAGGCTTCAGGAGAACTATAGAGGCAATCTGAAGAGGGTCCTAAATTAATGAAATTATCAAGCAAAGAAGTTAGGAAAAACTTCCAAGAACTTATTCAATTTCATTATGTTGAACAAAAGATTCATATCCTTACCATATATCTCACCATGACATTTTAGTTGAGACACTAGAAGCACCAACATTCATTTCTCCCTTCTTCCTGACTATGCTGCCTCATGCTTCTTCCAGCATGCCTTCCATGCCATGAGGATCTGCATTCTCAAACCATGAGCCAAAATAAGGCCTTCCTTCCTTAAGCTTCTTCAGTTGGATATGTGTCACAGTAGGGGAAAATTGTTACTGAGATATGGGACTCTTGGTGTGACTACCTGACCCTGTGGTTTGTAGGCCTTTGGAACTGATAGGCAGAAGAATCTGAGTTTTGACCTGTGAGCTAGAGGAGTCCTACAGTACTGTAAGTAGAACACAAATGGATATTCGGCAAGACTGTAGAAGAACAGAATGCTGACCCACAGACAGACAGTAAAGACTGCTCATGAGGTTTCAGAGGGAACAAGGACTTCATGGGGAAATAAAGTAGAAGACATACGTGTTACATCCTGGCCAATTAAGTTAAATTAAATTAAATTAAAAATAGGCCAAGTGTCGTCGCACACTCTTAATCCCAGCATCTAGAAGGCTGAGGTAGGAGAATCACTGTGAGTTCAAGGCCAGCATACTGAAGTTCAGGTCAGCTTGGACTAGAATGAGACTCTACCTTAAAAAACAAAAAAAACTATCTGCTATCTGTTGATGACCTGGTAATATGACTGAGGCTGAATTAAAAAGTAATGGACTAGGGGCTGGAGAGATGGCTTAGGAGACAAGCACTTGCTTGTGAAGCCTAAGGACCCTGGTTCAAGGTTTGACTCCCCAGTACCCACGTAAGCCAGATGCACAGGGTGATGCATGCACCTGGAGTTTGTTTGCAGTGGCTGGAGGCCCTGGTGCGCCCATTCTGTCTGTCTCTTTGCCTCTTTCTCTGTCTGTCATTCTCACATAAGTAAAAACAAACAAACAAACAAAAAGTAATGGACTAGAGATGAAGCAATGGCTTAGTGGTTAAGATGCTTGCCTGTGAAACCTAAGGACTCAGGTTCAATTCCTCAGTACCCACATAAGCCAGATGCACATGGTAGTGCATGTGTCTGGAATTTGTTTTTAGTGACTAGAGGTTCTGGTGTGCCCATTCTCTCTCTCCAATAAATAAAAATAAATATTTTCAAAAGTAACAGACTAAATTGTCTGATGGAGGAAATTTCAATAATATAACACTCAAGCTATGGCATAGTTATTGTTCTCTGTTCTTATACCTACAGTGACAGGGAGCAGAAAGATAACAATGTGGAGTTTGGGCCTGGAGAGATGGCTTAGCAATTAAGGCACTTGCCTGCAAAGCCAAAGGACCCAGATTTGATTCTCTAGTACCCACATAAGCCAGATGCACAAGGTGGCACAAGTATCTGGATTTTGTTTGCAGTGGCTGGAGGCTCTGGCATGCCCATTCCCACCCCCTTCATATAAATAAATAAATAAACTTTAAAAAATATATGTAGTTTGGGGCTGGAGAGATGGATTAGCAGCTAAGGCACTTACCTGTGAAGCCTAAGGACCCATGTTCACTATTCAGGTCCCATGTAAGCCAGATGCACAAGGTGATTCAAGTGTGCAAGGTTGCACATTTGTACAAGATGGTGCATGTGTCTGAAGTTCAACTGTGGTGGCTGGAGGCCCTGGTGGGCTAATTCTCTCTCTCTCATTAAAAAAAAATTGTGCAGTTTGTAGGCAGGGGTGGTGGTGCACCCCTTTAATCCCAGGAGGGTAAGGTTGGAGGATCTTCAGGAATTCAAGGCCAGCCTGGGGTTACTGAGTGATTTCTGGGTCAGCATGGGCTAGAGTGAGATCTTGCCTTGAACCTTTCCCCCTCCAAAACAATGCAGTTTAAGAAGAAAAAGAATTTAAGCAAATTTAAAATTGTGTTCAAGGTGCAAACAAGATGGGTGTGGTGAAAGTAGCTGTAATTATTATGAACATCAGTGCTATTTAAGAGAAAGCCAGTACTCTTCACTGGGACAATAGGAAAGGTAGCCTGAGGCCAAGACCATACCCATCAAAGGTTCAAATTTACAAAACCACAAATTCACTTGAAAGGAGAGAGCATAAACCGAGAATACTGAAGAGATTCCCTGCCAGGAAACAACATAGAGTATGCTCAGCCTCCATGGTGCACAAAGGCAACTAGAGCTGTGGTAGGAAGGGGACCTGGCTACATCTCAAACTGGCACTAGAAATTGGTAGCACAGATTACATGGTGATTTTTGCAGGCACATAAAATGTAAGTTACAGGGTCATGGAAGGCTGGCATCAGGACTCCAAAAAGCTACTAAGGCCAGGCACTGTGTGGCAGAGTCAGATTCCTTAAAGGAGGCCCTGGGAAGCTACTGCAGGAGGTTATGAAGGTGAAGCCCAAGTTTCAGTGGAGATCCCAAGATATTGTAGATGCCAGGACCATAGTATATCCACAAAGGAAACCTGCAAACATAGTGATACTGCCCAAGAGAGAAGTCACATGTGCTACATGTGGCAGAGTTGGTGATGTAGGGGGGGTTTCCAAAGGTTATTAGACCCCCAATATCACACATGGAGCTGTAGGGGATGGGCATCGGCCTTGCTGGGTTTCTGCCTTACTTTGACCTTTCCTTCCCATGATACATTTCTCCCTTTTGGAATGGGTAGGTTTACTTTGTATATTGGAAATAATGTATTTTTTAATTAAACATTAAAATATTTATTCATTTACTTATTTGACATAGACTGATAGATGACAGATACAGAGAATGAATGAATACCAGGTTCTTCCGCCTCTGCAACCAATCTCCAGATTCATGAGCCACTTTGTGCATCTGGCTTTTCCTGGGTACTAGGGAATTGAATCTAGGCCATTAGCCTTTCAACCAAGCACCTCTAACCACTTAGCCATCTCTCCAGCCCTAACTTGTTTTTTTAGTTTTAGTAGGGTTACAGTTAAGAGGTTACCTTGAATCTTAGAAGAGACTCTGTACTTTTTTGTTTTAATTTTAATTTATTTATTTGAGAGTGACAGACAGAGAAAGAGGCAGAGAGAAAGAGAGAGAGAGAGAGAGAGACAGAGAGAGGATGGATGCGCCAGGGCCTCCAGTCACTGGAAACGAACTCCAGATGCGTGCACCCCTTTGTGCATCTGGCTAACATGGGTCCTGAGGAATCGAGCCTCGAACCAGGGTCCTTAGGCTTCACAGGCAAGCACTTAATCGCTAAGACATCTCTCCAGCCTGACTCTGTGCTTTTTAAATATTTGAAAAGTTAAAGACTATGGGAACGTTTGAAATTGGAATGAATGCATTTTGCATTCATGGCCACAATCTTTTGGGAACCAGGGATAGAAATACTGTAATTTAAAGTGAAATATATGGGTGTCAAGTGACAAGAGGTGAAGTTGTCACAGTCAATCTGAACTGTCAGCCTGACTAAATTTAGAATCAAATAGGAGGTACACCATCTCTGGACAATTTATGAGGGCTTCTCCACAGAGGTTTCACGGGGAAGGAAGACGCATCCTGAATGTGAATGGCACCACGCCATGAACTGGGATTATGCACTGAATAGAAATGAGACAGTGAACTGACATTTGCTTCACAACTGCAGATGTAATGTAATCAACTGCCTCATGCTTCTATTGCCATGATTTTCCCACCATGATGGACTATCTTCCCTCAAATCACGAGTCAAAAATGAACTCTTCCTCCCTTAAGTTACTTTTTGTCAGATATCTACTCACAGTGATAAGAAAAGTAACTGACATGGGACAGAAATATTAAAGTTAGTATTTATTTCTAATTACTTCAGTTTAAGATTAACAAATTTCATGTGTGAAGACCACACACAATTAAAAAATGATATAATTCTGAATTACCTTTTCCAACAACCACTACTGAATCTTCTGCTAAGGTATTTGTGGATGTGATATCAAAGCTAGAAATTTGCTGGAAATTTGATGACCTTGTAAATCCTAAAAAAGGAAGACATAAAAATGACAAAAAGTACATTTAAAAATGGTTATTTATTACATAATACTTTAGGATATTACAGAGTGGCTTTAAAATATTGGGTATGCAGGTGTGGTAGACACATGCCTTTAATCCTAGCACTCAGGAAGTTGCAATAGGAGGATCCACCAAGAATTTCAGGCCAACCTGCACTACAGAGTGAGTTTCAGATCAGCCTGGACTACAGTAAGACCCTACCTCAAAAAAACAAAAAAAATTAAATTTGTTTTATACAGAATTTACATGTATTTAAACATGCTCATTAAAAATACACACACACACAAAATTTGCTTTTTCGAGGTAGGGTATCACTCTGGCCCAGGCTGACCTGGAATTCACTATGGAGTCTCAGGGTGGCCTCGAATTCACGGTGATCCTCCTACCTCTCCCTCCCGAGTGCTAGGATTAAAGGCATGTGCCACCACTCCCAGCTAATTTAATAAATATTTATAATTTGAATACCCAGTATACACTAGCCATTAAAGAAGAAAATTTCCTTCCAGTAAGAGGTTTCCACATGCCAAGGCTGAAAGTGAGAGAAACATCTAATTATAGAATGATAATCAGGGAACTACAGAGTAACAGTGAAGGAAATAATTTCCCTCAACTGCCAGATCAATTCACTCTCACAGTAACCTGCACTTATAGGTTTTTAATCTGTTTCTCAAGATTTACTTAATTACACTCCTCCACTAGATTATAAACTCCGAGGATGGGACCTATGCTGATTTTGATTACCATTCCTTACTAGAGCCTAGTACTTGGCCCTGAGTAGGTGTTCAGTAAATATGTTAGATGTATGCATCAAAGCAGAGAAATTAAAGGCAAAAAATCACTAATTTAGGGGTTATTCAAGAAAAGCAGCTGCTTTTGAAAAATTTAATCAAGTAAGTGCTTTAAAAATATATGTAGTTTTGTTAACCTTTTGGCTTTGTGTGAACCCAGTAGAAAATAAGAAACCTGGGGATGAGGGTGGGACAGGAGGCTGGGGGGATGGCTTACTGTTAAAAGTTGTTTGCTGACCAAAGCCTGTAGGCCTGGGTTCAATTCCCTAGACACCTATGTAAATCCAAAAGGCCATTTGTTTGCAGGCAAATGTTTGAAACATATGTTGAAAGAAATATGGCTTAGTGTCTCAATTCTAAATATAAAGACAAAATGTTTATTTGAAATTTATTTGTTTATTCATTCTTTTTGTTTGTTTTTTGAGGTAAGGTCTCACTTTAGCTCAGGCTGACCTGAAATTCACTATTGTAGTCTCAGGTGGCCTTGAACTCACAGCCATCCTCCTACCTCTGCCTCCCAAGTGCTGGAATTAAAGGTGTGTGCCACCACACTTGGCATCATTCATTTATTTCTTTGTGTGTATATAGGTGTTCCAGGGCCTCTTACGGCTGCAAATGAATATCATAAGTTTGTACCACTTTCTGTGTTCAGCTTGTATGTGTGCATTGGGAATTGAACCAGGGCAGGCAGGCATTGCAAGCAAGCACCTTTAACTGCTGAACCATATTTACAGAACGTTTACACTTTTTTTCAAAACTTCTGTATGTGTACATGTTTGCTACAGTACACATGTAGAGGTAAGAGGATGACTTTCAGATTGGCTCTTGTCTTTCCAAAAAGATGCAAGTGACAGCAAATAAGCATGTGAGGCAGGGTTTCTTTCTGGATCTTGCTCTCCTGTTGTTCTTTGCTGTGTTTGCTGTGAGCTTCCAGGAAGTTCTCTGGTATCCATCTCCCATCTCACTGTCAGTGTCTGGATCATAAAAGCCCCTACGGCTTCAGTTTTTTACATCGGGGTCTAACACTGAACTCAGGCACAGATGCTTGAGCAGTGAAGCTTTATCCACTGAGCCTAAAGACTTTTTTACACAGAAATCTTCTTGAATAATTTCTTTGTTATTTCTATCTAATTAATTAAAAAACAGAAAGACAATGCTGGAGAGATGGCTTAGTGGTTTAGGCACTTGCCTGTGAAGCCAAAGGATCCATGTTCAATTCCCCGGTACCCAAATAAGCCAGATGCACATGGTGGTAGATAGAGGCCCTGGTATGCCTATTCTCCCTCTCTCTGTCTCCTTTTGTTTGAGTTCCTCACTCTCTCTAATAAATAAATAAAACAAAAATATTAAAAAAATAAAAGACAAAAGTACAAATTCGTGGGGCTGGAGAAATGGTTCAGTGGTTAAAGGTACTTGCAAATCCCACTGGCCTGCTTTTTAATTACCCAGTACCCACACAGAGCCATGTGTCAAAGTGGGCCATGCATCTGGAGTTTGTTTGCAGTGGCAAGAGGCCCTAGTATGCCTATACTCATATATTCTCTTTCTCTCTCTTTGTAAATAAATAAATTGAAAAAAATTATGGTTGTTAACACTCCAATCAGACATCATTAATCACTTTCTCAAGTCATTTATTGAGCTCCAAAGATTCTATGGAGAAAATGGACAGGTTTAGAGGAACAGCCAATGGAGGACAGAAATAGGAAGAGGAGGAATCCACTCATCCACACATTACCAACACATGTGTCTTGTAAGTCTTTGATTCTCTTCAGCAGTGCAGTCAGTATTCACTTTAACCTGATCACTTGAAAGTATAATTTTTATTTTTTTGATTTACAGTTTTATTTTCTTTTGGTTTTGGGTTTGTTTGTTCATTTTTTGGAGGCCTGGACTGACCTGGAACTAACTCTGTAATCCCAGGCTAGCCTTGATTTCACCTCCTATCTCTCTACCTCCCAAGTGCTGGGATTAAAAACATATGCCACATCATATGCGTCTGGAGTTCGTTTGCAGTGGCTAGAGGCCCTGGTGTGCCCATTCTCTCTCACTCTCTGTCTCTGATAAATAAATAAATAAAAATAAATTTGAAAAAGTTATGTACCAACATGCCTGACAATCTACAGTTATTTTTATGGCCATATATTAATTATATATAAGATAGTGGGCTTCAAGATGGGCGTGGTGGCTCATGCCTTTAATCCCAGCACTCGGGAGGCAGAGGTAGGAGGACTGCAGAGAGTTCGAGGCCACCCTGGGACTACATAGTGAATTCCAGGTCAGCCCAAGCTAGAGTGAGACCCTACCTTGGAAAAAAAAAAAAAGTGGGTGTCATTAGGACATTTTCCACATATATATGAAAATACATTTCTCACACACACATATTCATTACATTTACACTTCTCTCCCCCATTACCCAGCATTTTGAGTGATGACATGTTAAGGCTACACTACTGTACTCAGTCAGCTAAGATCATAGTTTGAAGCTAGCCTGCACTATACATAGTGAGATCCTACCTCAAAACAAAATAAAAAAAGCAGTGGGGGTCTGGGGAGACAGCTCAGTGGACAAAGTACTTGCCTCACAAGCATGAGGATCTGACTGATCCCCAATTCCCATGTAAATGCTTGGCATGGTAGTGTGCCAGTAATCCCAGCACTGCAGATGCAAATAGGCAGATCCCTGGATCTTTCTGGAGAACTAGTCTACCCTAATATATGAGCTCTAGGTTGATGAGAGATCCTGCCTCAAAAAACAAAAACAAATAAAATGATGTAAATATTAGTTTATGATTGTTCAAAAGATGCAACTAACCCATATTAGTATGTTCAATAATCATGATTAAAGCTATTAAGAATTTATACCAGAGTACGAATTACTAAAAAAAAAGTTTGTTTATTTATTTGACAAGAGAGAAAGAAGCAGACAGAGAGAGTGAGAATGGATATACCAGGGCCTCCTCCCACTCTGCAAACTAACTCTAGATGCACGCATGCCACTTTATGCACCTGGATTTACATGGGTACTGGGGAAGTGAACCGAGGGCATCAGGTTTGCAAGCAAGTATCTTTAACCACTGAGCCATCTCTCTGGTTCCCTGAATTACTTTCAAAAACTATTTTTGCACTTGATTTTCTTTACATGAAAAAGTATGTAAATAAATAGAAAAATTCCATCAT
The DNA here is from genome assembly GCF_020740685.1 of Jaculus jaculus. Lineage (NCBI taxonomy): Eukaryota > Metazoa > Chordata > Mammalia > Rodentia > Dipodidae > Jaculus > Jaculus jaculus. Next base: position 98,550,549 of record NC_059108.1, on the reverse strand, counting down.
GCTTTTTCTTTTTCTTTTATTTTTTTTTTTTTTGAGGCAGGGTCTCACTCTAGCCCAGGTGACCTAGCACTCACTCTGTAGTACCAGGTTGGCTTAAACGCACAGTGATCCTCCTATCTCTGCCTTCCCAGTGATAGGATTAGATGCATGTACCACCACACCTGGCTCATCATTCTCTTTTAAAAACAATGAACAAAGGACAGATAATGAGTTATGGCATAGATTAAATTTTAAGAAATTTGCAAAAGAAAAATACAAGACAAAGTTTCTAACCAAATTCTTTCTTACTTGATTTGGGTTACTTGCACAAAAACACGCTCTAGGGCTGGAGAGATGGCTTAGTGGTTAAGGCGTTTGTCTGCAAAGCCAAAGGATGCCAGTTTGATTCTCCAAGACCCAAGTAGGCCAGATGTACAAGGAGGCACATGCATCTGGAGTTCGTTTGCAGTGGCTGGAGACCTTGGCACGCCCATTCTCTCCCCATCTCTGTCTCTCTCTGCCTCTTTCTCTTTCTCAAATAAATAATATGTTTTTAAAAAATGCCCTAACATCTCTGCCTGCCTACATATCACTCATGATTTAAGCTGATCAGAAGTCACAAAGTAAAGAAAGAGATCTTCTCTTTCCCTTCTTTGGTTCTTGAGTCAGGATCTTGCCAAATATATAGCTCAAGGTAACCTCTAGCTCATGGTGACTGTGCCTCAGCTTCCTGAATGCTGGAATTACAGGCATGTACCACCAGGCCTGGCTCAAATGCTGACCTTATCAGGACCAGGCTGAGGCAGCTCTTACTTATATTTTATAATTTATTATTATTTATTTATTTGAGAGAGAAAGAGGAGGAAGACAGAGTGAGAGAATGGACGTGCCAGGGCCTCCAGCCACTGCAAATGAACTCCAGACATTTGTGCCCCCTTGTGCATCTGGCTAACGTGGGTCCTGGGGAATTGAACCTGGGTCCTTTGGCCTTACAGGCAAACACCTTCAGTGCTAAGCCATCCAGCCCACTTTTACTTATTTTTGGTTATAAGATTAAACATAGGAGACTTACAACTGCTGTTCATTTAAATATTTATATCTTTTTTTTTTTTTTCAAGTAGTGGAACCCAGGTCAGAGCTGACTTGACTTTTTTTTTTTTTAATTATTTATTTATTTATTTGAGAGCGACAGACACAGAGAGAAAGACAGGTAGAGGGAGAGAGAGAGAATGGGCGCGCCAGGGCTTCCAGCCTCTGCAAACGAACTCCAGACGCGTGCGCCCCCTTGTGCATCTGGCTAACGTGGGACCTGGGGAACCGAGCCTCGAACCGGGGTCCTTAGGCTTCACAGGCAAGCGCTTAACCGCTAAGCCATCTCTCCAGCCCTAAATATTTATATCTTTTGAATTGCTTCTGTTTCTTCTAAGAAAAAATTTTGTTTTGTTTGCACTTTGTTTTAAATTAAAAGTTTATTTATTTTTAAATTAAATTAAATTTTTATATTATATATATGTATGTATATGTGTGTGTGTGTGTGTGTGTGTGTGTGTGTGTGTATATTTATATTTTAGTCTCACTGTAGCCCAGGATGATCTGGAATTCACTATGTAGTGTCAGGGTGTCCTCCAACTCATGGCAATCCTCCTACCTCTGCCTCCTGAGTGCTGGGGTTAAAGGCATGTGCCTACCACACCCAGCCCTAAATTTTATTTATTTGAGAGAGAGGAGAAAGAAGCAGGGGGCGGGTGGTGGGGAGTGATAGGTGCACCAGGGCCTTTGGCCCCTGTAAACAAACTTTAGACGCATGTGTCACCTTGTGCATCTGGCTTATGTGGGACCTGGGGAATCGAACCTGGGTCTTTTGGCTTCACGGGCAAAATTTAACCACTAAGCCATCTCTCCAGCCCTGTTTGGTTTTTGAAATAGGATCTTATTCTGTAGTTCAGGCTGGTCACAAATTCCTACTAATCTTTCTGCCTCAGCCTCCCAGGTGCCATAATTACAAGTGTGAGCTACCATGCCCAGCTAAGAGAAATTTTGAAAATGTAGCTATAACAGTTTCACTTATAAAATAAGGAAAGCTGGCTGTGGTGGTTTGATTTAAGTGTTTTCCATAAACTTAGGTGTTCTGAGTGCTAGGTCCCCAGCTGATAGCAACTTGGGAATTAAAGCCTCCTGGTTGGGCTAACTCCACAATGCATGACCCTCAACAAGGAGGGGCCAATAGGGAGGGGGTGGGTGACAGACGACCCTAATAATGGTACCAAACTGCCTGTATTTGATGAATACAAAACTTAAAAAAAAAAAAAAAAGCCTCCTGGGGGTAGTGTATTGCTGGGGGTGGGCTTACGGGTATTATAGCCAGCCTCCTCTTAACAGTGCTTGGCACACTCTTTTGTTGCTGTTGTCTACCTGAAGTTGGCCAGGAGGTGATGTCCACTCTCTGCTCATGCCATCATTTCCCCCTGCCATCATGGAGCTTGCCCTTGAGTTAATAAGCCAGAATAAACTCCCCCCCCCCCACAATCTGCTCTTGGTCAGGTGTTGTCTGCCAGCAATGCAAACCTGAATGCAACACTGGCAGAGGAGGATCACCATGAATTTGAAGCAAGCCTACATAGTGAATTCCATGTCAGCCTGGGTTAGAATGAGTCTCTCTCTCCAAAAAAAAAAAAAAAGATATAGGGGACTCACCAGATGTGCTACTTATGTTAAATTTTATAAAAATGCAAATATCATAACAATGGTTAGTGATAATCAGAGAAGCTTTCTACCAAGTTCTACCACAAGAAAATTACATTCCCACTGCCACATCTTTTCTTCATAAATAATTTGCTCACATGACTGTTTCCACTCTATTTTAGTGGTGAACTGTGTGCTTGATGCATGTACTTATGTATGCTCTGTAAAGAGAGGATAGTAGGGATTACTTTTGTTGTTGTTATTTTGTTGGTTTTTTTTTGTTGTTGTTGTTTTTCGAGATAGGGTCTCACTGTAGCCCAGGCTGACCTGGAATTCACTATGGAGTCTCAGGGTGGCCTTGAACTCATGGCGATCCTCCTACCTCTGCCTCCCAAGTGCTGGGATTAAAGGCGCGTGTCACCACGCCCGTCTTTCATTGGTAGTTTTTTGAGGTAGGGTCTTGCTCTAGCTCAGGCTGATCTGGAATTCACTATGTAGTCTTAGGCTGGCCTTGGACTCACAGCGACCCTACTACCTCTGCCTCCCAAGTGCTGGGATAAAAGGCATGCGACACCATGCCCATGGGGGGGAGGGGAGGAAAGAGTAGAGGAGGGGGAGGAGGAGGGAGAATGGGCACACCAGGACCTCCAGCCACTGCAAACAAACTCCAGATGTGTGCACCACTGAGTACATCTGGCTTTATATGGGTACTAGGGAATCTTTCTTGTTAGGCTTTGTAAGCAAGCACTTTAACTGTTGAGCCATTTCTCCAGCTCAGCATTACTAGTTTTAACTCATAGGCTGTCCTTTGTATTAGCTCCTTAGGCAGGAGCACAAACCAATACTCAAAACTGTGAGATCACTAAATTCTGCAAAATTATTTTATAAACAACATGTCAAAAGAAAGGTAAGTTGGAAAACCTCAAAACAGAATTTTCACTTAATTTTTCTTTATTAGTATGCTTGTGGAAGATTCTGTCTTAGATTAAATCTTCAAATTAATTTCTCAAGAAATTTACTAACCTTTTGTATGCTTATGTCTTGGGTGTTCCTTATTTTGTGCTTTTAAAGTACTAGGTGAAATATCATGTGACCTATCATCTTCAAAATCACCACATCCAAACCCATAGCTCATACGTTGACCATAATGCTTACACTGGATGTAGTAATCCCTATAAAATAAATGTTTATTTGGATAACTTATGTAACATTGTACAGTACATACTTATCTCCCCTCTAAATCTATCTTGCTTTCTACTCTTTTGTAAAGGTCAATAACATACCAGAAATTATAACATAATAGTAATCTTTAAAGATTTGTTCCATTTTAAGTTATACAATACTTTAAATATTGCTAGTATATAAAAATATTTATTATAGGTTATATGAAGACATTTGTTAAAATGGGCTTTAAAAATGCAATACTAAGCACATGGTGGCTTATGCCTATAATCCCAGCACTTAGGAAGCTGAAGTAGGAGGATCACCATGAGTTCATTGCCAGCTTGGGCTGCAGATTGAGTTCCATGACAGCCTGGGTAGAATGAGACTCTGCCTCAAAAAACAGCAATAAAATACCACCTGTAATGTTTAAAAGGGAATGTCAAATATATATGTTAAAGCTGTCACAGTAGCACATACCTCGCAATCCTAACCCTCAGGAAGTGGAGGCAAAAGAGTCACAAGTTTGAGACCAGTTTAGGCTACATAAAAAGTTCATAACCAGCCTGGCCTACAAAAAAAAAAAGCACTTAATTAAAGTAATTAACTTAATAACACTTTTAATTTTATACAAAAAAGAAAAAAAATATCTAGAAATTTAAGATAATGACCTGATAAACCTATATTCTTTATTCCTTTCTTTTCTCTTGCTCGCATGCAATATATGCATGCTCCTCTGGCTGGTAAGGTCATGTACAACACAGGGATTAAGAAGTCAGTATGTGGCATCAGGTTCACCAGCTTTAAATCATAGCCCTGCCACTTTAACTGCTGAGAGATCCTGGGTAAGACACATGTCTAAAATGAGGATAATAGCTGAACCTTTCCTAGAACTGTCACATGAACTAAATGAAGAAAACAGAATGCCCAGAATGATGGTACACTCTGGTAAACTCCTAGTATTTGGGAGGCAGAGGCAGAAAGATCACCATGAGTTCAAGGGCAGCATGGGCTATATCATGAGACACTGTCTCACCCCATTCCCCAGAAAAAAGAAAGAATATACACAGAAAAGGCTTAACATGCTACCTGACATGCTTCAAATACCCAAGGATTTTATGATCCCTAGTAAAAACAGAAAACTCTATTGTATGTTTCTTTTTAAAGTAACAAAAAATTTAGTCTAAATGTGAATATTTATTTAAATTTTAATATTTTATTTATTTATTTGCTTATTTTGACAGAGAGAAAGAGAGAGAAAGGCAGATAGAGAGAATGGGTGTGCCAGGGCCTCTAGCCATTGCAAATGAACTCTAGACACATGAACCTCCTTGTGCATCTGGCTTATGTGGGTATTGGGGCATTAAATCTGGGTATTTAGGGCTACGCAGGCAAATGCTTTAACCACTAAGCCATCCCTGCAGCCCCTTAATTACATTTTTTTCAGAGACCTTTATTTTGCTCAATGATGAATTCCAGGTTCCTAGAATCATGCCTGGCACATAGTAGATGCTTATTAAGTATTTAAAGGTTTGGTTGAGTAATGAATGCACTATTTAAAAAAAAAAAAAAACCAGACACCCAATATACAAAACAAACCTGCCTGCCTATTATACCTATGCAATTAAGTACATATGCCTGAAATCTCTTTATTCCCATCCACTCGTTTAGCTTCCAAAATGTCTCCAGGGCTGTCTCTGCAAGCCCCCCCCCCCCCGCCCAAGCCACTGGGGACCTCCCTAGTACTGCGGGTGGAAGCTCAAACACGAGTCCACTGTCCCCACTTTTATTTAATATAGTACTGGAAATCTTTGGCAATAGCAATAAGGCAAGAGACGCACATAAAAGGGATACAAATTGGAAGGGAAGAGATTCAAGTTGTCATTATTTGCAGATGATATAACTATACATAAAGGAACCTAAAGACTCTACCAGCAAACTGTTAGAGCTGATAAACACCTACAGCCATGTAGCAGGATACAAAATAAACACACAGAAATCAGTAGCCTTCCTATAAGCTAACAACAAACACAGAGAGGATGAAATCAGACAAGCACTCCCATTAACAACTGCATCAAAAAATAAAATAAAATTAAATAAAGTACCTTGGAATAAACCTAACCACGGTAGTGAAGGATTTCTACAATGAAAACTTTAAAACACTCAAGCGAGAAACTGCAGAAGACAGATAAGGAAATGGAAAGACATGCCTTGTTCTTGGATTGGAAGAATCAGTATTGTGAAAATGGCAATCTTACCAAAAGCAATCTATATTTTGTTTGTTCGTTTGTTTTTTGGTTTTTGAGGTAGGGTCTCACTCTAGCCCAGGCTGACCTGGAATTCACTATGTAGTCTCTAGCCTCGAACTCATGAGATCCTTCTACCTCTGTCTCCTGAGAGCTGGGATTAAAGGTATGCATCACCACGCCCAACTAGCAATCTACACATTTAATGCAATTCCCATCAAAATTCCAATGGCATTCTTCATGGAAATAGAAAAAAAAAATCCAAAAATTCATTTGGAAGCACAAAAAATCTCGAATATCTAAAACAATTTTGAGCAGCAAAAATAAGGGTAGTAGTATCACCATACCTGATTTTAACCTATATTACAGAGCCATAGTAACAAAAACAGAATGGTACTGGCACAAAAACAGACATGTACATCAATGGAACAGAAGAGAGGACCCAGATTTAAGTCCAGGTAGCTACAGCCACCTGATCTTCAACAAAAATGCCAAATATGCTCATTGGAGAAAAGAGCCTCTTCAGCAAATGGTGCGAGGAAAAGTAGGTATGTATCTGTATGTAAAAGGGCAAAAATAGATCCCTATCTCTTACCCTGCTCAAAAATTAAGTCCAAATGGATCAAAGACCTTAATATCAGACCTGGGATTCTGAAACTTTTAGAGGAAAAAGTAGGAGAAACCCTTCAACATATTGGTCTTGGAAAAGACTTTCTGAATATAACCCCAATTGCTCATGAAATAAAACCACAGATCAACTACTGGGACTTCATGAAATTACAAAGCTTTTGTATGGCAAAGGACACTATGAATAGAGCAAAGAGGCAACCTACAGAATGGGAGAAAATCTTTGCCAACTATACATCTGATAGAGGATTAATATCTAGGTTACATAAAGAACTCAAAAACATTAATAAGAAATCAACCCAATTTAAAAATGGGCTATGGAACTAAACAGAGAGTTATCAAAAGGAGAAATACAGATGGCATATAAACATCTAAAAAATAGTTCTAGTTCCCTAGTTGTGGTGGTTTGTTTCAGGTGTCCCTCATAAACTTAGGTGTTCTGAATGCTAGGTTCCCAGCTAATGAAGATTTGGGAACTAAGGTCTCCTGGAGGGAGTGTATTGGTGGGGGCGGGCTTATGGGTGTTATAGCCAGTTTCCCCATGCTAGTGTTTGGCACACTCTCCTGTTGCTATGGTCCACCTTATGTTGGCCAGAGATGATGTTCATCCTCTGCTCATACCATTGTTCTCCCTGCCATCATGGAGCTTTCTCCTTGAGATTGTAAGCCAAAATAAACCTCTTTTTCCCATAAGCTGCTCTTGGTTGGGTGATTTCTACCAGCAATGTGAACTTGACTGCAATACTAGTCACCAGGAAAATGCACATTAAAACTAGGTTGAGATTCCATCTCACTCCAGTCAGAGTGGCTACCATCATGAAGACAAATGACCATAAATGCTGGTGAGGATGCAGAAAAAGAGGAATCCTTCTACACTGTGGAATGCAATGTGGTCCAGCCATTGTGGAAATCAGTGAGAAGGTTCCTGAGACAGCTAAAAATAGATCTACCATCTGAACCAGTTATACCACTCCTAGGCATATACCCTAAGGACTTGTCTCACTACCTTAGAGATGCTTGCTCAACCATATTTATTCCCACTCTATTCACAATAGCTAGAAAATGGAACCAGCCTAGATGTCCCTCAACTTATGAGTGGATAATGAAGATATGGCACAGTTACACAATGGAGTTCTACTCAGCAGTAATGAAAAATGAAGTTATGAAATTTGTAGGAAAATGGATGGATCTGGAAAGGATTATACTTAGTGAGGTAACCCATGCCCAGAAAGCCAAACGTCACATGTTCTCTCTCATATGTACATCCTAGTTACAAATGATTGGCCTTCTTTGTAAGCAGGAATAAAACTCAATAGCAGAGGCCAGTAAGCTAGAAAGGATATATAAAAGGAATAGAAGTGGGGCAGAGGGGGGGTTCTTAATAGGATGGTATTGTCTATATATAAGTAGAAGAACAGATTAATGGGGGTGAAAAGGCCCAAAGTGAGGTCAGGGGAAAAGACTGAGTAAAGGAAAGGTGGAGGGAGGGCTAATCAAAATCTAGGAGGATATAAATAAGTCATATGGAAACCTACTTTTTTGGACAATGGAACACTCAGAAGCCATAGATTGTTACTAGAAAATTTTCAATGCCAGGGACCAGATACCTTCCAGTGAGTTGTTGGCCAGGGAGGTCCCTGATATGCCCAAAACATTACAGGCCATTGCTGAGGCCCTTGGTTTCCCACAAGGAATAGATGGTAAAACCCTACTGCTGAAGACTCCACATACTTGGCTACAAGGTCACTGAGATATCCTTCTGGAACTGATCTTAAAACTTCCTACATGTAGGCCAGCTAACAGAAAGCTGAGAAAAGCCATGCTGTATGCAGTTCAATGGGAGAGAGAGAAATCACCAGTGAAGATACTCAACAGTGGATACAGCAGGCCTTATATTTGGCTGGCATGTCTGTTATGGGGGAAACCTACCTATTTCTCTCTAATTGGACTGGAGTCCTGCTCCATGGGAGGGAATACATCCCTGATACTGAATACCTACAACAGTGGTAGTCCTGAGCCCTAGGGGTGTAACATCTGTTGGTGTCTGGCTAGATGTATATACTGTGCTCACCAAACTGCCCAGTAAGCACTTCTCTTAATGTTCATACCCATGTATTAATGCTACTCTCACTTTTGGTTAAAGAAGCTTCTCTTCAGATGGCAGTGACCTTGGGATGACTCAGAAGGCACCATGGTGCTGAGAAGAGGTGACAGCACTGAAATATCTTTATCACACCTTCCAAGGCTCAGCTCAGGTTCCATTGCAGAAGAGGTAGCGGAAAGAATGTAAGCGCCAAAGGAAGGGTACGACTCCTTACAACATGCTCCTCCAGACACACAATAGCCTGGATATCCATGACCTCACAGTGCCTAACACTACCTACACAGGACCACCATAATAGAAAGAAAAGATCACAGCATCGAAATAAAAGAGAGACTGAGAGGGGAAGGGGATGTGATGAAGAGTGGAGCTTCAAAGGGGAAAGTGGGGTGAGGGAGGGAATTACCACTGGACATTGTTTATAATTATGGTAGTTGTCAATTAAAAATAAATAAATAAGCTGGTCATGGTGGCACACACCTTTAATCCCAGCACTTGGGAGGCAGAAGTAGCACATTGCTGTGAGTCCAAGGCTACCCTTAGACTACATAGGTCAGCCTGCACTAGAGTGAGACCCTACCTTGAAACACACACACACACAATAAATAAATAAATAAATAAATAAATAAATAAATAAATAAAATAAGTAAATAAAAGGAAAAGTTTTTAAAAAGGTAGTCATCATTACTGTTTGTGAAGCAGGGAAAATTAATTAGAGAAAACAACTGAACTATTTCATAGCTAAACACGGTATGATATGGACTCTAGGTTTTATCTATAAGAAACAGTGTATAAATTCCTACAAAAGGATAGACAGTGGGACTGAATAGGGTTTGATTGAACCCAAACACAACATAGGAAGAAGGAAGAAAAAATAAGCAGGAACTAGATCACTGAAGGTTTCCCTAAATGAATTTATGTTGGTCAATATTATCAGTTTTGTGTTGTTTGGAGTGAATTATAAGGGAATGAGATTGAAGCCTGGAAGAAAATGAGGTAAGAAGGTAAAAATGAGTTAAATAGGTAAGAAATGAAATATGAACCAAAGCCATGGTAGTGGGTTTAAAAAGGGGATGAATTAAGACATAATTAAAAACAAAAAATTAAAATCTTAGCAAATAATTATGCACATGCATAGATTTTAGAAAGCAAATATATAAAGTAGCTTTAACTTTTTTCCAGCATTCTTACTTGCTCTCAGGGTGTTATTCATAATTCAATATAGTTTTACTAATCATAAAGAAAAACTGAATGCAAATATTCTTCACAGTGATTACTAACTTCTAAATCTACTTTCTGAGAAGTGATTTTGTTAAATTATGAGGCTCCCAGTTTCACAAAACTCTTTTTGTGTTGTTGCTTTTTTTCTGACATAGGGTCTCACTCTCATGAAAACTGACCTGGAACAAACTCTATAGTCCTAGATTGGCCTTGAATTCCCATCTCCTGGCAATACTCCTAACCTCAGCCTCCCATGTGCTGGAATAAAAGTCATGCATATAACCAAGCCTGACTACAAAGCTCTTAACACAAGACACACAAATATTCCCCATTCATATGTAAATGAATTACATGTTCCTTCAAAAATACCATTTAAGGGCTGGAAAGATGGCTCAGCAGTTAAGTGAGCTTCCTAAACAAGTATGAAGGCCTGAGACTGCCTGAGTTAGAATTCCAGAACCCATGTTAAAACAGGAGGGTGTAGCCACACACTCCTGTAACCCCAGTTTTGTAGGGGAGCTGAGACCCAGAATCCCAAGACCTTAAAGTTGGGTGCGGGGGGGGGGGGAGGGAAGCAGCCAGCACTAGGCTCCGTAAGAGACTCTGTTTCAGGGCTGGAAAGATGGCTCAGAAGTTAAGGCTCTTGTCTGCAAAGCCTAACAACCTGGGTTCAGTTCCCCAGAACCCACATAAAGCCAGATTCGCAAAGTGGCTCTTGCATCTAGAGTTCATTTGCAGCAGCTAGAGACTCTGTTTCAAACAAAGACAGAAAAGGGATGGAGCAGAGTAACCTATGTTTTGCTCTAGCCAATGCAGGTGAGTATACACACGCACAGTATCCAACTAATATCAGCTCCCGGTAACTAAATATCCTGTTTTATTTGTGAAGTGTGAGTGTGTGCCAATGGAGGCTACATAGGTATGTGCACAGGCCATGGCATGTGTGTGGAGGCCAGGGAACAACTTTCAGGTTAGTTCTTGCTGTTACATCTCATTTGAGACAGGGTTCCACTTGCTTGACCTCATTTTACTGAGCTTCTGGGAAATTCCTCTGCCTCTACCTCCCATCTCACTGTGTCAGCATGCTGGGATTACACAAGCCTGATACAGTTTCTCTCTTTTTTTTTTTTAATAACTATTTATTTATTTGTAAGCAGAGTGAGATAGAAGACAGGCAGAGAGAATGGGCACATTAGGGCCCAGATGTTGCAAATGACCTCCAGATGCATGTGCATCTGTGCATCTGGCTCTACATGGGCACTGGAAAACTGAACCCAGGTCTTTAGGCTTTGCAGACAAGTGCCTCAACCATTTACTCTCTCCAGCCCTAGCTTCTGGCTTTGTATGTGGGATCTGGGACCCAGGTCCCACGTTAGCCAGATGCACAAGGGGGCGCTCGCATCTGGAGTTCGTTTGCAGTGGTTGGAAGCCCTGGCGCACCCATTCTTTCTCTCACTCTCTATCTGCCTCTTTCTCTCTCTCTCACTCTCAAATAATCAAATAAATAAATAAAAATCTTTAAAAAAAAATAAACCTTAAAAAAAAAAAAAGAAATTGTCATTTGTTATGCCCAATGGTTGTACATGAGAATCACTTAGGAGCTGTTGGGAATAAACCTAACTTCAGTCCTTGCTTTCATTCTTTCTCCTGGCTTTCTTTAATCCTCACTCCCCATCAGGCTCAAACCCTTTCAGCTTGCAGGCTCTGGCAAGGAGCTCTTAAGAGTCCTAATATAAGTAACCAGGTGGACTTACAGGAAACTCAGCTATTGAGTTAACATTTTTTTTTCTTCCAAAATTAATACTTTCATTAGAATAGTCAATTTTTAAAAATTTTCTTTTTGCAAGGTAGGGTCTGTCTCCAGCCCAGGCTGATCTAGAATTCACTATGTAGTCTCATGGTGGTCTTGAACTCACAGTAATCCTCCTACCTCTGCCTCCTGAGAGCTGGGATTAAAGGCGTGTAGCACCACACCTGGCTTTTATTATTTGTTTTTTATATTTTAGTTTTTATTTATTTGAGAGAGAGGAAGGTAGAAAGAGAAAGAGAAAGAATTGGCATGCTAGGGCCTCTAGCTGCTGCAGACAACTCCAGACGCATGCATCACCTTGTGCATCTGGTTTATGTGGGTTACACGCAATTGAACCTGAGTCCTTTGGCTTTGCAGGCCTTGACCACTAAGCCATCTTTCCAGACCATAGAATGGTTAAAATTTTTAAGGAATTATGATTAGTTACAATTGGTAAGTATAAAAATTCTTTTTAATTATATTTAAATTTTTTTAAGATTTATTTTTATTTATTTATTAGAGACAGAGAGGGAGAGAGAGAAAATGGGCACATTAGGGCCTCTTGCCATTGCAAATGAACTCTAGATACATGTGCCACCATGTGATTCTGGCTTACGTGGGACCTGGAGAATCGAACCTGGGTCCTTAAGCTTTGCAAGCATGTACCTTAAACACTAAGGCATTTCTCCAGACCAAGTATAAAAACTCTAACTCTTAATGCATTTACTATCATTTTTTACATAATTCACTTTTTTTTTTTTTTTTTTTGTTTTTCAAGGTAGGGTCTTGCTCTAGCCCAGGCTGACCTGGAATTCACTATGTAGTCTCAGGGTAGCCTCCAGCTCACAGCAATCCTCCTACCTCTGTCTCCCGAGTGCTGGGACTAAAGGCGTGTGCCACCATGCCTGGCTCAATTCACACTTTTTATAAGTCATAATCATATGGATTAAACAGACATAGTGGCACATACCTAATCCCAGCACTCAAGAGGCACAGGTAGGAGGATCACCCTAAGTCCAAGGCCTGCCTGAGACTACATAGTGAATTCCAGGTCAGCCTGGGCTAGAGTAAGATCCTAGCTCAAAGGAAAACAAACAAACAAACAAAAAACAACCAAACCACCGTACAACCAAACAAAACAAAACCAAAAAAAGAAAAAAAAAAACAAAACCCAGACATCACCTGCACTGGGGCTTTGTTCAGCAGAAGAGTTTTTATTCTTTGCAGAAGAAATTCTTGTTGAACAAGGTTTTGATCCAAATGTTGGAAATATGTCTGACCTACAACAAAACAAAGTAATTCCAATAAACATTTGCAATTCAAAGCTGCTCAACACTCATATCACACATTCTCTACTTTTACAACTTACTATTACAATTTACTTTCAGCTAAGTAGGAAAACAAAGCAATTAGAAAAATTATGGCTAACAGTGTTTTTATTAGTATTCTCATTTCACTTTAAATATTTTTATTTATTTATTTATAAGAAGAGAGATAAAAGAGAGAAAATGGTAGTATCAGGGCCTTTAGCTACTACGAACAAGCTCTAGAGGCATGCACCATGTTATGTTTCTGGCTTTACATGAATACTGGGGAATCAAACTCAGGCCCTCAGACTTTGCAAGCAAGTGCCTTAACTGCTGAGCCATTTCTCTAGCCCCACCTTTTGAACTTCTAACCTTTTAAGCATATGGTTAATTCTTTAATTTTTTTTTTTTTTTTTTTTGCTTTTTCGAGGTGGGGTCTCACTCTAGCTCAGGCTGACCTGGAATTCACTATGTCATCGCAGGGTGGCCTTGAACTCATGGCGATCCTCCTACCTCTGCCTCCCGAGTACTGGGATTCATATGGTTAGTTCTTAATTATTCATGACAGGATTGATACTTTAAATGACTTTCTGACCTATACTATATAATCTCTGCCAAATTCCCCCCCCCAAACTGATGCAAGAGTCCATTCCAAAACCAAATCATCTCCCAATTATTTAACATAATATCTAGTATCACATGTCAGACAAAAATAGAGACTGGGACTGTAGAGATGGCTTATAGGTTAAGGTACTTGCCTTCAAAGCCAAAGGACCCAGGTCCAATTCCCCAGTGCCCACATAAAGCCAGATGCACAAGGTGGCACATGCTTTGGAGTTTGTTTGCAGTGGCTAGAGACCCTGGCATGCCCATTCTCTCTCTCTCTCTCTCTCAAAATAAAAAAATAAATAAACAATAAGAAAAATAAAGACTGGACAGTATTATAAACAGGAAGTCAGCTATAAATGAGTTAATGCCACATTCTCCTTAAGACTATTGTTTTTTGTTCCTGACGTTAAAAAGGGTTGCAAAGCCTTGTTTATTAACAAAGCAAGCTTTCATCATTAAACAGTATGAAATCTGAATGCAAAGAAATGCAGTGTTACAATGCAATTAACTAGTCAGTGATGGATATTATGAAGTAGACAAGCTCAATCTTAGTGATTTGGAGGTATATTTGCTATTGAATTTATCAGATTACTATAAATATACTTCTGCCTCCCAAGTGTTGGAATTAAAGGTTATGTGCACCATACCTGGCTATATATTTTGGGTTTTTTGTTTGTTTGTTTGTTTGTTTTCCAAGGTAGGGTCTCACTCTAGCCCAGGCTGACCTGGAATTCACTCTGTATTCTCAGGATAGCCTCAAACTCATGGTGATCCTCCTACCTCTGCCTCCCGAGTACTGGGATTAAAGGCATGTGCCACCACACCCGGCTTATATATTTGCTTTTTGAAATAGGGTCTCACTCTAGCCTAGGCTGACCTGGAATTCACAACATAGTCTCACATTGGCCTTGAACTCACAGCAATCCTACTACCTCTGCCTCTCAAGTTCTGAGATTAAAGGCATGTGCCACTAAGCCTAGTCTATCATATCTTCCAAATTTATTTTGTAAATATATTCTACTGTTATATCTAGGTAAAAACAAGGAAGGAATTCCCAGGAAGAAAAATTGCTAAGTGAAAAGACACCATTTATGTTAAATATATAAAGAAGAAATCCATAGGATGAGAAAAATTTCTAAGAACAGTGCATGAAAATTCAGAATTAAACTGGGAGTACAATATTATATGCCATATTGGAAAATTCTTAGCAGTGACTTAAATATAATCTCTACTTAAGCCAAGGCAAGTTTACTTCTGAGTTTTGTCCAAAATAAAGGGAGAAGGGATTCCCTCAAATCCTACAATGCCACAGAAATGCCCAGAAGTCAGGGTGTGTCACTTTTTAAACCTAGAGGCTATTGAGATAACCTGGAAAAGCTGCTTCAACTGTAATTCTCTCCAAATTTAAGCCATCCTATAGTTCTAGCACTATTGCTGTAGGTCAGAAGACTCCTCAGAGAGCTACAAGAGTGTTAGCATGTAGTCCAGAATACCTACAAGATGATAGAGCTAAGAAAATGTAAGAAATATTGGGATTACAGCTAGATAGAACTCCATAAATTTAACCTATGCTGAGCTTAAAATCAAAGTAATGACATAAGCCAATGGCACAAAAGTAAACAAGACAGAAAAGAGTTAATAAAGGACAAAATGAATTAGGGTAAAGCTTAGGAAAATCAACCACTAGAGTTACATCCATTACATGCTCTAAATTACTGCTTTTGCATTCTCTTTCCCATCCTCACTCCCAACCAAAGCTAAGCAAGCTAGTGTTCATACATTTCCCCACTGTCTTTTACATGTATTCTAACATTTTAAAAACCAAAAAGTCTTTTCCAACTTAACAATAAAAGTTTAGATCACAAATTACAGATGAATGTTAGTTAGCATGCCAAAAAATAGAATACATTATTCTCTTCCCCTGGGGAGTCGTAGAGAGAGAAGATGTCAGTGACTCTTGGCTATACACTCCACTTTCACTGTAAGAGCTGATGTTGGGAGAGGAGCAGCGCGATGGGGAGTCCATGGTCAGATCAAGCTTCAGGGCAGAATCAGGGCTCTCTATATCAGAAGTGCTGCCACTCAGCTTAGCTCTTTTCTTAGCTGCACTGTTACGAAGGGACCTGAGAGAGCTCTGCATCTAAGAAAACATAAAACTTAATCAGCTTCATGAAATAAAATGAATTATTTATTATAAATGTTACCTTCCATTAACTTTGCTAAGCTAGCTATTCCTTTGTCCAGACTAACAAAATAGATGCTATTACATAGATTAAAAGCAGATTTCATTTCTTAGGTGTTAATAACCAACTACTAGGTAAAATAAAAAGTAAGTTTCTTTTTTTAAAAGTAGGTTTCTTACAAAGACAACTCACAGCTATTTTTTCACTATGATACTGGAATCAAACAGTAGTGGTCATACTTTAAAAAGTCTAAGAACCTAAACTGAACAGACTGGTATGCTACTGTAATTACTCAGAAGTTCTAGGACAAGTTCTAAACAAACAGCCATTTTCTAAAGTTTGACATTTATATTAAGTTTCCAAGTGATAATGGTTCAGAGAGCTGGGTATGGTGGTGCATGCCTTTAATCCCAGCACTTGGAAGGCAGAGGTAGGAGGATCACATAAGTTCAAGGCCAGCCTGACACTATGGAGTGAGTTCCAGGCCAGCCTGGGATAGAGGGAAACCCTACCTTGAAAGCCCTCCTGCCCCAAAACAAAAGAGAGTTCAAAGAAACAGATCAATGTATATAATTTATAAAGCTAAGTGTTTCCAGAAACAGAATAGAAATTATTGCATGCTAATATATTGAGGATGACAGCAAAACTCTGAATCAAGTAAGAAACAAACTGTTTCAATTCATGAAAAGGTGGTGTGGTTACACACATATCTCTAATGCAAATTCAGGTGCTGGGGTTGGAGATCAGAGAATAGCTGGGACTTGTTGATGGACAGCAGCTCCTGGTTGAGGGAGAAACCTGTTGTAAGGACTATGTGGATGAGTAATAAGAGAAGGACACCTGTTCTCCTCTGATCTCTGTACATTTAATAAATGTATGGGGTACAAGCATTTGCACACACACATATGGTCATCATACACACATACATACATACACTCTCTCTCTACATGCATGCACACCAAAAAAATGTTCACTAAGGCATTGTTTGTGATAGAAAAAGGCCAACAATATGCCAAAAGCAGCTTTATTACTATAACATTAAAAAATTGATATATAAATACATATATTAAAGTAAAATCAACAAACCAGATTTAAAAAAAGTAGAAACAGTAGTTAATACCTCTGGTGAAGAGCAAGAAGTGGATTTGGGAAGGACCTATATTTCACATATTAAAAAAAATAGAAGCCAGGTGTGGTGGCACACAACTTTAATCCCAGCACTTGGGAGGCAGGGGTAGGAGGATCACTGTGAGTTCAAGACCAACCTGAGACTATATAGTGAACTCCAGGTCAGCCTGGACAGCCAGATATGGTGGTACACCATAATCTTAACACTTGAGAGGCAGAGGTAGGAACACTATCATGAGTTTGAGTCCACCTTGAGTCTACTTAGTGAATTCCAGGTCAGCCTAACCTAGAGTGAGACCCTACCTTGAAAAAACAACCCCCCCCCCAAAAAACAGTGAGACAGCAAGACTCTCTTTCATAAAACCAAAAACATAAGACAAAACAAAACAAAATAAAATAAATTGAATTCAAGCCAATATGTCAAACTGTTCAATGGTTGTAAGATTTGGTATGACGAGATGCCCTCCTGATAAATCACTATATTTTCTATAATGAACATAAACTATTTTTATAAATAAGAAAAATATGGGAGCTAGAGATATGGCTTAACAGTTAAGGCACTTGCCTGCGAAGCCTAAGGACCCAGGTTCAAGTCCCCAGGACCCATGTAAGCCACATGCACAAGGTGGCACATGTGTCTGGAGTTCATTTGTAGTGGCTGGAGGCCCAAGAGTTCTCATTCTCTCTATCTGCAACCCCCATGAATAAATAAAATAAATAAACAAAAAAAATTATTTAAAAAATGGGATAAAGTGCTAGAGAGATGGCTTAGCGGTTAAGCGCTTGCCTGTGAAGCCTAAAGACCCCGGTTCGAGGCTCGATTCTGCAGGACCCACGTTAGCCAGGTGCACAAGGGGGCACATGCATCTGGGGTTTGTTTGCAGTGGCTGGAGGCCCTGGCTTGCCCATTCTCTCTCTCTATCTGCCTCTTTCTCTCTCTGTTTATCGCTCTCAAATTAACAAATTTTAAAAATGGGACAAAAAGTTTTGACTTTGTTTAACAATTAGATAATAAAAGTTGTATTTTTAAATTATTTAAAATGATACATAGTTCTAACCTCTTCTTGATCCAAATCTTTATCTCTGAAATGTAATCCAGAAAGATCAATTGTAAGACTATCTTTTTCACTCTTCCAAATATCATCAGGCTCTTTCTTCTTCTTTCCCAGTGTGCTTAAATCAGCTTTACCAGGCAAAAGGCTCACTCCCCTTGGGATGGGAGGGACAGGCTTTGTCCCATTTAGGCCCCTCCGTGAAGATGGTGATCTCACCAAGGCAGGTATAAGTTGAACTGGAGTAGGTTTTTCTTGAGAATTTTCTCCTGCATGAAAGATGAGTTTTTTTACTTTCTCTTATTTTTAGAAGAAAAAGTTTAAATTCATGCTTGGAATAGTGTTTTAAAATATAATGGTGTATTCTTTTATCAGAAACATAGTATTTAATATGAAAGTTATCAGCATTCCCTAATAAAGATAACAAAAATAAGAATATGTAATTCTTTCATATTACATCAAAATATTAGAAACCAAGTGACAATAACTATAATGACTCATGTTTACTATGATAAGGTCCAAGATAAGCTAGCAGGACTGCTTTCTGGTTTAGTTATATATGCCTCATTTCAGTCACTAGAACATGTTAGTGAAACAATAATACTGGGCACAGGGGAGAATGGACAGAACAAAGTCTTGTCTTTCTTTCTCTCTCTCTTTCCTTTTATGTGATGCTAGGAATCAAACCAGAGGTTCATATATTCTAGGCAAGTGCTCTATCACTAAGTTACACACCTAAATCAAAGTCTTAGCTTTCAAAACAGCTGAACTCTCTCAATACCATATTTGATCTAATAGGGAAGACAAAGAAATAAATAGAAGGCTATAGAAAGTTCAGTATTAACAAAAAAATGACATAATAGGCTGACTATTAAAAAAAAAAAGTTTATAAAGCAGGCATGGTGGCCCATGCCTTTTTTATAATCCCAGCACTTGGAAGGCAGAGGTAGGAGGATCGCTGAGAGTTCAAGGCCTCTCTGAGTCTACAGAGTGAATTCTAGGTCGGCCTGGGCTAGAGTGAAACCCTCACCTTGATAACTGTCCCCCGCAAAAAAGCTATAGTTATAAACTGGAACTTTGGTCTTGTGAGATAGTTCAAAGGTGGAACATTTTACCTCATAGGATATGGGAAATCTTTTTCTTTTTTAAATTAAGAGAAGTAAGCCTTTGTTTCCATGGTTTTTAAATAAAGCTGGCTGAATTTGGTGGTTCTCTGGTGACTGGTTTAAGAGACCAATCCCATATCCTGGTCAGAATCCTCCAATTCTTCCTTGGCTTCAACCTTGGTTGGTTGGGGCATAGCAGAAATAGTCGTGGGGGCCATAAGCACAGCACCCACAAATGAGAGAGATCAGCCAAGAAGGCCTTGACCTTCTCAGCAAGTGAGAAGGTATACTCAGTGTCCACAGACAAAGCCAAACCTGATTGGACCTACTGATGACAAAATGAGGTACTGAGGCAACAGCTGGATAACGGATCTGCAGACAAATCCTGCAACATGTGGACACACCCCAGGAAGCGAGAATGCAGTTTCCACTGTGATGTCAAGCATTTTGGGGTGGTAGATGCTGCCATTGTCAAGCACCTGCTTGATGATCAGCACACAGGAGCAGGGGGAGATGTTCAGCATGTTTTGAAGGGTGAGCTTGCTGCCCCCCTTTGTCTCCAGTCTTAATGAGTTGCACATTACTCAGGATTTCAATGATGCCCCAGGAGATCTTAGTGGTGTTGTCTATAGTCTGAAAGTAGGAGGTCTTCTTGGGCCATACACCAGTGTTCAGGGCTGGCACAGGGACTTTGCATGCAACAATGGCACAAGCATGGATGACAGCAGGCACCTTGTTGGCCACCAGCATGTCCCTGGTTCTCTTCAGTAAATACAAAGTCCACATACCCCTATATGAAACAATGGTTTCTCCAGAGCTGGGTAGTTCTCTAGTTGCCCTCAGATGGCCTTGTGCATTGTGGTGTTCTTACCCATCAGCACCATGGCCTTCCTTGAAGGGACATGCAGATCTGCTGAAGCCTACATTGTCTGCTCCCACAATGAAGCATTTTGGATAATTATCTAAAAGTCGGGGATCTTAAGAATATAGTTGGACTTTTAGGTCACCCTGTCTTCCCTGGGCATCACATGCCAGGTTTAAAGATGACATCACTCTACTGATAAGGACACCTGGTAAGATCATAGGGGTGTCTTTTAATAGACTTTAAAAAATATTTTATTTATTTCAAAGAGAGAAGGAGAGAGAAGGGGGGGGAGGAGGGAGGGAGAGAGAGGGAGAGAATATGGGTACTCCAGGGCCTCTAGCCACTGCAAATGAATTCCAGACCCATGCACTACCTTGCACATCTGGCTTACGTGGGTCCTGGGGAATTGAACCTGGGTCCTTTGGCTTTACAGGCAAGTGCCTTAACCACTAAGCCATCTCTCCAGCCCTACAGACTTTATTTTTTAAAATGTCTTATTTATTTACTTGACAGAGAAAGAGGCAGAAAGAAAGAGAGAGAGGGAGAGAATGAGTGCACCAGGGCCTCCAGGCACTGCAAACAAACTCCAGATGCATGTTCCCTCTTGTGCATCTGGCTTACATGGGCTTGGAGAATCGAACTGGGATCCTTTGGCTTTGCAGGCAAACACCTTAATTGCTAAGCCATCGCTCCAGCCCCAACAGATGTTATTTTAAAAAAGATGTTTTATTTACATATTTGAGAGGAGAGAGGCAGAAGCAGTTAGAGAACAGGCATGCCAAGGTCTAGCCACTGCAAACAAACTCCAAATGTATGCCCTACCTTGTGTATCTGGCTTTATGTGGGTACTATGGAAACAAACCTGGGTCCCATGGCTTTGCAGGCAAGTCCCTTAACAGCTAAGCCATCTCTCCAGCCCAGCAGACTTTATTTTGAAACTAGATTTGTCCTGAATGAACTTAACATGCTAACTTCATGATTTTAGAATGGGATACTATTAGGAAAGAATATTTTAGTTTAATCACATGAGAACTCTTCAAAATCATTTCCGAATACAATACACAACACTGTATATTATATAATTCTGCAGTATTAATTCTGATACATAAATAAGTTTAAGCAAAGTATTGCTCTTTACCCATTATTCCTACCTGTGGGCTCAGATGATTTTTGGCTGACAAGCTTTTTCTGTGGAATTGGCTTTGACAGTCCTTCAAAGCTTTTCAGAGGCCAGGAATTTGAGAAATTCGTAGTATTGTCTTGAGACTTCTTTGGAGATATAGAAAGAGGAGATGTATGCTTTGGACTAGTTCGAGGTGATGATAGAGGATAGGATGGAAGGACAAAGGGTCCTGAGCTTGGAGTTGATCCAGAGTATGATGAAGTATGTTCTGTTTGACTACCAAATGTTTGTTGTGCCTTATTGCCAAAATTTAGGCTAGTAAACACTGTAATGAAATAAATATATTATTTATAAAATATATCCTCTCAGCTTGGTTGCCTTTTTATGTTCAGATTTTCATTCTGTATCACATTTTATATATTTTCAAGAACAGATATAATTAAATTTGTGCTCAAATATTTCATAGCTTCTAGTCTAAAACTTACTCTTGAAGTTTTGTTATATTTGTAGTTATTTTTTTCTTATAATTTTGCCAAATTAGATATATGTGTAAACATATACAAGCATATCACACATCAGAAAAATACTGTCTTCTTAGTGTGCTTTTGTCTTATCATAAGAACAGTTTTACTACTAAAAATGGTTTTGGCATTAGTGTACATATTTTCCATTATCAGCATAGTTATACTTGCTTTATTTCATTCACTGTTAGCCTACCATATCTTTTACATGCTTCATTTTTTCCCAATTTATTTCATCTTTATGTTTTTGGTTTTTCGAGGTAAGGTCTTTGCTCTAGCCCAGGCTGACCTGGAATTAGTCTCAGACTGGTCTCAAACTCACAGCAATCCTCCTATCTCAGCTTCCAGAGTACTAGGATTAAAGGCATGTGCTACCATGCCCAGTTCCAATTTATTTTGATGTATTTTAAATGAGGTCTTTTTTTTGTGGTGGCATTGGGCATTAAACCAGAGTCTTATATATCTTAAGTAAATGTTCTACCACTAAGCTACATTCCTTGCCCATATATGAGCCTCTTAAAAAAATAAACATATGTCTGTTTAAAGAGATGACTCATCAGTTAAAGGCACTTGCTTGCAAAGCCTGTTGGCCTGGGTTCAATTCTCCAATAACTTAAAGCCAGATTCACAAAGCAGCATATGTGTTTGGAGTTTGTTTCAGTGGCAAGAGGCCCTGGCATACATATAGTCTCTCTCTGTCTTCCTTTCAAATAAAGAAATATTTCAAAAGCACACACTTTCAATGGGAAAAAAAATCTGATAATCACTATCATCTTAAATGGTAACCACTTATATTCATGGTAATTATTCATATTGCTATCTTATTTTATCATTTTCTTCCTTTTACATTTTCATCTTTCATTAATAATTTTGTCTTACTTCTTAACGAAAATATATGAATATTTGAAATCTTTTAGGAGTTTTCTTAAATTTTCCTTTAATATTTAAAAGACTTTTTATGGCAAAAGACCTAGCTTATTTATATTACAAATAAAACAAATATTTTTTTTTCTGAACACTTAAATGAGTATAAATATCCCATCATTAATTTTTTGTCTGTTTTTTGAGAAGGATCTCACTGTAGCCCAGGCTGACCTGGCACTCACTCTAGTCCCAGACTGGCCTGGAACACACAGCGATCCTACTACGTCTCCTGCCTCCTTTGTGCTGAGATTAAAGGTGTGCACCAATTTAAAAAAAAAAAAAAAAGGCTGGAGAGATGGCTTTAGTGGTTAAGCACTTGCCTGTGAAGCCTAAAGACCCCAGCTTGAAGCTTGACTCCCCAGGACCCATGTTAGCTAGATGCACAAGGGGTGTACGCGTCTGGAGTTCATTTGCAGTGGCTGGAGGCCCTGGCTCACCCATTTTCTCTCTCTCTTTCTCTCTGTTGCTCTCAAATAAATAGATAAAAATAAACAAAAAACAAAACAAAACAAAAAAAGGTGTGCACCAACTACCACACCTGGCTTACATCATTAATTTTTTAAAAGCATATTTTAGTTATTTATTAGACAGAGAGTGAGCACACCAGGGCCTCCAGCCACTGCACATGAACACCAGACATGTGCAGCATCTTGTGCATCTTGCTTATGTGGTTATAGTGGAATCAAACCTGGATCCTTAGGCTTCACAGGCATGCACCTTAACTGCTAAGCTGTCTCTCCAGCCCTACATCATTAACTTTTTAAATTTCTTTTTATTTATTTATTTATTTATTTATGAAATAGAGAATGGGCAGGCCAGGGCCTTCAGCCTCTGAAAATGACTCCAGATGCATTCACTACCTTGTGCATCTGGCTTACATGGGTCTTGGGGAATTGAACCTGAGTCCTTGGGCTTTGCAGGCAAGTGCCTTAACAGCTAAGCCATCTCTCCAGCCCATACATTATTAATTTTTAACTTATGTCTGACATGTCTATTTAAATTTTTTTCTCTGAGAGAAGGTTTTGCTATGCACATATTTTTTAATATATATCCAACTATTAGGCTAAATTCTATAGAACTTTAGGAAACTATTAACAATTTAGGAATTTTAGGAAACCTTTGCACTTGTTGTGAAAGGTGTTCTGAGAAGTTACAGAAAAGTACAGCCTCTATCAGATGTGACTAAACACAAGGTGGAGGACTTCAAAGGTCCTGTAATCATTCTGGGACAGCCCAAATCCCAGGAACAGAATAAGCAATACAGCATACCTTTGTTTGTACTAGTCCAGAGTCCTAAGAGTAGGAACTACTGACACACTAAAATAGACAAAGTGATTTTCTGAATTGTAATACCACAAAGAATAATTTTAAGGAGTCATGTGCCCCTTCAGGGTGGTTGGTGGAAAAGAGCTAAAATATAAGTACTATATTAGCTAATTTTCTTTACTGATTTCAAATAACTACTTTTGTATTAACCAATATGTACAAACCCCCATCACTGAAAAAGTTTATAAAAGGACATAAAAAAATTAAAATACTTATAGAACTAGTTAATTTGATATTATCTCCATTTAGTAAAGTTATTGATTAGCATGGACATTTAAAACATCTTTAAGGTCAACGTTCACATGACTCATATGACTAATAAGCAGCAAATCCTTCCTTTTCTTCTGTATCTTATATCTTTTGCTTTTAATTTTTTTGTTCATTTTTATTTATTTATTTAATAGCAACAGACACAGAGGTAAAGGCAGATAAAGAGAAACAATGGGCATGTCAGAGCCTCCAGCCACAGCAAACTAACTCCAGATGTGTGCCCCCTTGTGCATCTGGCTAACTTGGGTCCTGGGGAATTGAGCCTCACTTCACAGGCAAGTGCTTAACCGCTAAGCCATCTCTCCAGACCACATCTTTTACTTTTAAAGACAAGGTCTCATCATGTACTCCAGACTGGCCTGAAACTCTCAGCAGTTTTCCTGCTCAGTCCCCAGATGCTGGAGCACACTAAGCTTTTGTGTTTTTCTTTTCTTGATTCTTCAAGGTAGGGTTTTGCTCTAGCCCAGGCTGACCTGGAATTCACTGTGTAATCACAGGTGGCCTCAAACTCATGGTGATTCTCCTACCTCTGCCTCCCAAGTGCTGGGATTAAAAACGTGTGCCACCATGCCTGGCTCACACTAAACTTTTATCTGGTTTTATCTAAAATAGCATTAAAATTTAAATAATTCCATGCATATGATAGATGTTATTTTCCATTTCTTGGTATTAATTCATCACAGGTTTCTAAACTTTAAATACTCATATTTAAACCAAGGTGATAAAAATCTAACATTTTGGGATAACAATTCTGAAAAATGCTGTTATTAAATTATAAACAAGCATATTTTTGGGGTAAGCATAATTATATAAAACAACATACAGGTAGTGTTGGAAATCCCAAATAGTTATAATTAATGTTTCTATTTCAGTTAAGCTTGAAAATTGTACCTTTATCTTGATGATTGTTAGATGTCCCCAGGAACTGTAAGTTAGAACCCACACTGCCAGCTTTGCCACACATCTGTGCAAATCCAACTTGTCCACATTTCCCAGGAAGATTAGTTTGATGAATCCCTGTATTACCTTTTGAGAAGAGGGAAAAAACATACAAGTAAACTTTATATTATAAGCACATCTTATGTCACAAATTTTGGTATAATTTGGGTGGGAATAAATTCCAGAGTATTAGCACAGTACAAAGATCTTAGTACTGTCAAATCTGATTGTTGGCAAAGGTTAAAGGCCAGAAAATCTACACTAAGGTCAAGAATGGGAACAGTACGTTGAAGAATGTACACCAAGATAGCTTCTTCCTACACTCTCCCTTTTGTCAGTACACAGCATTCATTACACTTGATTATTCTTCTTCCTGTAGCTATATACTACCTCAATAGTTCTATGAAGAATTCCTTTACCATATACCAACACAGCATTCACAAAGGTTCTCAGCCAGTCTGTCTCTCTCCAATTGTTTGCTACCACATGTGGCCATTCATATAGTCATATTTCATGACTCCTTTTCTTGTGACAGGTTAAGGATATGGCTATAAATAAAAAGAAAGTAATAATAACCTATCTGGCATTCAGTTTATTCATTTGTAAAAATGAGTTGGTCCTTATAAGTTCTGAAAATTTTAAAATTCTCTTATGATTTCATGCCTTTTATCTTTAATGTACTAGACATCTATGTCAATTTTCATATCCATATTTTTCTTTATACTTTCTCCCTCCCTATATATTGTCTCATTGCAACCACCCCCCAGTCCAGCTCAAACCAATCTCTTCTCTGCCATATTCAGAAACTACATCAATAACACTTATGATTTCCATTTTTTTGTTTTGTTTTATATTTCAAGGTAGGGTCTCACTCTAGCACAGGATGACCTGGAATTCACTACATAGTCTCAGGATGCCCTTGAACTCACAGTGAACCTCTTACCTCTGGCCTCTGAGTATGAAATTTTTTTTTTTTTTTTTGAGGTATAGTATCACTCTAACCCAGGCTGACCTAGTCCCAAGCTGGCCTTGAACTCACAGAGATCCTTCTATCTCTGCCTCCCAAGTGCTAGGATTAAAGGCATGAACCACCACCGGGTCCTCTTCCTTTCTTGAATTCTTATGAAGTTTATCATGAATGTTATCCAATTTAATGTTAGGCAATATATTATTTTACTTGTTAATTATTTAAAATCTGTACAACCAGGGCTGGAGAGATGGCTTAGTTGTTAAGGCACTACCTGTGAAGCCTAAGAACCCAGGTTCGACTCCCCAGGGCCTACATAAGCCAGATGCACAAGGTGGCATGTGTAAGTATGCAGTTCATTTGCAGCAGGTGGAGGTCTTGGCATGTCCATTCTATCTGCCTGTCTCTCCCTCTCTCTCTCATATAATAAATAAAAATAAAATTAAAACAAAATACACCTTAAATCTATACAACCAAACAATGACCTTCTTAATGGCACAGGAACTATGAAACATAAAAATCCAAAATAATTCAAGCATAACTGAATAAATTATTGTATGTTTTCCTCTATCAAATATACAAACTAAACTATTTCATCAGTGGCTAGAGAGCTAGCTCAGCATATAAAAATGTTTTCTGGGCTGGAGAGATGGCTTAACAATTAAGGCACTTGCCTACAAAGTCAAAGGACCCAAGTTTGATTCCCCAATACCCACATAAGTCAGATGCACAAGGTAGCACATATGTCTGGAGTTCCTTTGCAATAGCTGAAAGCCCTGGTATGCCCATTCTCTCTCTCTCTCTCTATCTATCTGCCTCTATCTCTCTATTTCTCTCAAATACGTAAAGTAAAAAAAAATAAAAAATATAAAAATTGTTTGCTGTATAAGCATGACGGTCTAAATTCTATTTTTAGCACCTACATAAAAAGCTTGACATGACCACACACAGCTGTGACTCCAGTACTGTGTGAGAACTGCTAGGGCTCACTAGTCAGCCTGTCTAACCAGCTCCAAGCTCAGTGAGACTCTGTCTCAAGGAAACAATATGGAAGAGCAATGTGGAAGAATGTCAGAGGAGAATGTTCTCCTCTGGTCTCCCCATGTGTACACATGAGGCTTGCACATTTACACACAAGTGCCTATACCACATACCACACCATACACATATCATACATAATACACACATAGACACACATACCTCTCCCACAAAAACTCCTAACACAATCAGTGTAATATTTCATTTCTGTATGAAAATACTACATGCTTTTACTATACAATATTCTATAAATTCTCCTAGCAGAATATTTGCTAAATATTGTGTGGAAACTTATAGTCAACAAATTTCAATTACTACTTCCATCTGAATAGTAAATGTTAAAAATATACATGATAGTCAATCTTTACCTTCTAAACCGTTTTCCCTTCACACTGGCATTGTTTTATCAACATATTTCCTTTTTTCTCCTTCTTTAATAGAAAATTAATACCAATGTGTTAGTATACACAGGGAAATTCACAGAAGTATGGCTAACCTAACAGATTATTACCCTTTTATAACTTTCTGAGTACTAAATCTTGAAATCCTTCTCTAGACCCCTTTGTCTTTTATTTATTTATTTAATTTTTTCTTTGTCTTTTATTTATTTATTTATTTATTTATTTGAGAGCGACAGACACAGAGAGAAAGACAGATAGAGGAAAAGAGAGAGAATGGGCGCGCCAGGGCTTCCAGCCTCTGCAGACGAACTCCAGACATGTGTGCCCCCTTGTGCATCTGGCTAATGTGGGACCTGGGGAACCGAGCCTCGAACCGGGGTCCTTAGGCTTCACAGGCAAGCACTTAACCGCTAAGCCATCTCTTTTATATCAAACCATTATATCTTTTTGACTACTCTTTTCTATGCTACCTATAATCATATCATGTTAGTTGCTTTTTCCTTACTAAAAAAAAAAAAAAAAAAAAAAATCTGTTAATCTATAAGGCTTCAAATATGAGCTGAAATATTTGAACCTAGCACACAAAGGTGCCCAAATCCCAATTTAATCTGTCTTGACACACTTCTAGAGAAGCCCATTCCTAATGTAAACTTTGTTTCTCCTCTGTTCTGTCATGTGGACTTCTTCCACAGTGGTAATGCTTTTTCAAATTATATGCCTAGGCCAATAACTATGTCATATGAACTACCACAACACCTACTTTATGTAATAACTAGGCAATTAAACATCTTTCCAGATGCTTTGACAAAATTCTAAAAGTATTCAGGACTCTCCATTCTTACTGGATATATCCAGTCTACCAGCAAATCGTCTCAACTCTGCCTTTGCCACAGACTCAGAATCCCATCACTTCTTACTAAGTTCACTATTATTCTACTTAAAGCCTCAGTAAACTGTGGCCCAGGCTATGACAAGTAACTTTTACTCAGTTCCCTTTGTCCTCTTTTTATCTAATTTAAGTACAACATCTGAAAGAAGCCTAGAAAACATAAGGCAAATCACTTCTTTCCTGAAAATGCTTCTCAGAATAAAAGCTAGTTCATTCAGTTCTCCAGCAGGCTTTAGAGTTATCTCTGGATATTTTTGACTTCTTTTTCCCTTATTCATTTCATTATAAACATACTAGTCTCTTTAATCCTTATGAAATATGTTCCATATTTATTTATTTTATTTCAGTTACTCTGCCCTAACAATTCTTTCTTCCTGAAATTACTTGCTCTTCTCTCCTGGTATCTTGGTATCTAGTATTTTCCTTCAAATGCTACCTTCTGATAAGGCCATCTTTCATCACAATATCTAAAATACTCTTATTCTCTTCACTTTAGTGCTATCCACAGCCTCTATCACCATCTAACCTACCATGTCTTGTACAGATTTAATGTCTGCTCCTATACTAGGCAGAAAGCATCTCTCTCTCGACTGCATGTGCCAGCATGACACACAGGAGATACACAGTAAATATGAGGCATTCAGTAAGTGAATACTATCCTGCATTACTAATTAGTGGATTTCAATGAGGAATTTTTCCATGGGTACATGAGACAATTACACAACGTGGCCATTAATCAGATTGTCAATAAACATTTACTGACTCTGACCTGCTTAGATTATATATTTTATGATTCCTCAAATGGGCTAAGGGGTTTAGAGATGTCTTCAACTTAGTTCCACATGTCCATTGTCCCTAACATTTACTTACCAGTGGCACATATAGGAAGAGAATCTGTAAAATCCCGGTTATTTTGAAATAAGTTCCGTGAAACTCTTTTTCTGCTAAAACATAAATCATCATTGGCTGGCATTCCTTGAGTGTGCTTTAATTTTGGAGATGAGATGAGATCACAAGTCGAAAACTATTGAGAACAGAATAATAAGTTATCAAATTTGTGTTTTCTATTTGATAAGAAAAAATAATTTAGACCCAATTACACACTTCCAATTAAAGGAAAAATGTTATCAAGTATAAAATTATACAAACACTTATATGTAGCATGATACATTAGCAGTATTTTTTCTAATCATTTTAATTTTATTTGCATATGTGGTACTTTGAATGTGATACTTTGAATGTATGGCCAAATAGACTCAGTCATTTTTTTTTTAATTGTATCTATTTATTTGCAAGGAAGGAGAGAGAAAGTAAAAAAAAAAAAAAAGAATGGGTGTGCCAGGGCCTTCAGCTGCTGCAAATGAACACTAGACGTATGCACCACTCTGTACAGCTGACTTTCTATGGGCACTAGGAAACCAAACCAGGGTCATAAGGCTTTGCAGTCAAGTGTCTTAACCACTGAGCCATCATCCCGGCCTAGACTCAGTCATTTTTTTAAAAAAATTTTGTTTATTTTTATTTATTTGGGTGTGACAGACAGAGAGAGAAAGAGAAAGAGAGAGAGAGAGAGAGGGAGGGAAGGAGAGAGAGGGAAAGAGTATGTGCATGCCAGGGCCTTCAGACACTGCAAATGAACTCCAGACACGTGCGCCCCATGTGCATCTGGCTAACGTTGGTCCTGGGGAATTGAGCCTCCAACAGGCGTCCTTAGGCTTCACAGGCAAGGGCTTAACCATTAAGCCATCTCTCCAGCCCCAGACTCAGTCATTTTTTATTAAACTTCCCACCTGAGCCCCTAACAGGCAGATGTCTGCTTCAGGAGGTATGTCACTGGGGGCAGATCTGAGTCCAGCTCTACTAGTTGTGTTCAGAAAAGTTTGACCTTGGGCTTGTTATGTGTGTGGTGCTGGCTGTTGGTAACGTCTCTTTGCTTGGGTATATGAAAGGAAGCCAGCTTCATCTACCATTGATAGTGTTCACCTGCACTCTGTAAGCCTGAAATAAATCCCTTCTTATAAACTGTGTCTGGTTGAATGTTCGTCCCAGCAATGTGGAGCTAATTAGTACAGTACGTGTGCATGCATGAGTGCATGTATAATTGCACTAAAAGCTCTTGCTGTTGCAAATGAATGCTCACCCAATTTTATGTGAGTGGCTGGGGACTTGAACCCAGACTGGCAGGCTTTGAAGGCAAGTGCCTTAACCTCTGCACCATCTCCCCAGCCCCAAATTCTAAGAGAGAATGTTATTTCTTTTTCTTTTTCTTTATTTGGGAGAGAAAAAGAAAGGCAGAGAGAGAGAGGGAGAGAGAGAGAAAGAGAGACACAGAGAGAGAATGAATATGGGCATGCCAGGGCCTTCAGCTGCTGCAAACGGACTCCAGATGTGTGTGTCCCTTTGTGCACATGTGCAATCTTGTGCATTTGTGTTACTTATGCATCTGGCTTATGTGGGACTTGGAGATTTGAACATGAGTTCTTAGGCTTTGAAGCCAAGCATCTAAACTGCTAAGCCATCTCTCCAGGCCTTTTTCTTTTTAATTTTTCTCTAATCTTTATATTTATCATGGGGGCGGGTGGAGAAAGAGGCAGAGAGAGAGAGTGTGTGTGTGAATGGGCACTACCGGGCTCTAGCCACTGCAAATGCACTCCAGACCCATGTGCCACCTTGTGTATCTGGCTTTACATGGGTCTTGGGGAGTTGACCCTGGGTCCTTAGGCTTTGCAGGCAAGCACATTAACCACTGGGCCATCTGGCCAGGCCCTTCTTTTTCTTTTTTAATAATTCACCTCAATCCTTATCTTTACCTCCTTCTACTAGGTGTCTGGAAATTAGGGAAAGTACAATGATTAAAAGGGTCAAATGACAACATGAATGAGAAATGGAATGTCTGACTCAACAATACAACCCCTCAAACTATGCCACCTTTGAGCATGAGGTAAATGGTAGAGAGATGGCTCAGCAGTTAAAGGGCTGGCTTGCAAAGCTTGATGGCCTAGGTTCAAATTGCTTAATACCCATGTAAAGCCAGAGGTACAAAGTGGCAGATGCATTAGAAGTTTGTTAGCAGTGGCAAAAGGGCCTGGCACACCCATTATTTCTTGCTTTTTCTTTTCTTCTGTCTCTCCTCCTTGCCACAAAGCAAAACAAACAAACAAAATTTACCATGAAGGGGGAGGTCATGAGCCGTAGGAGAGTAATGCATGCTATTGTCTGGCTAAATGCATATATTATGCCCACCAAACTGCCCTGCAAGCACTTTTCTTAATGTTTATACCCATATATTAATGCCACACTCAATTTTGATTAGAGAAGTTTCTCTTTTCAGATAGCCATGACCACTGGGATGAATCAAAAGTCACCATAGGGCTGGAGAGATGGCTTAGTGGTCAAGGCACTTGTCTGTAAACTCTAATTATCTGAGTTTGATTCCTTAGTATCTACATAAATCCAAATTCACAAAGTGGCACATGCATCTGGATTTTATTTGCTGGAGACACTGCCATGCCCATTCTTGCGGTTTGTCTATCTTCTATCTTTCTCAGATTGCAAATAAATAAATAATATATTTTCTCTTCTATCTTTCTCAGATTGCAAATAAATAATATTTTTTTTAATTTTTTTTAATTTTTATTAACATTTTTCATGATTATAAAATATATCCCATGGTAATTCCCTCCCTCACCAACCCCACACTTTCCCATTTGAAATTCCATTCTCCATCATATTACCTCCCCATTACAATCATTGTAATTACATATATACAATATCAACCTATTAAGTATCCTCCTCCCTTCCTTTCTCCACCCTTTATGTCTCCTTTTCAACTTACTGGCCTCTGCTACTAAGTATTTTCATTCTCACACAGAAGCCCAGTCATCTGTAGCTAGGATCCACATATGAGAGAGAACATGTGGCGCTTGGCTTGCTGGGCCTGGGTTACCTGACTTAGTATAATACTTTCCAGGTCCATCCATTTTTCTGCAAATTTCATAACTTCATTTTTCTTTACCGCTGAGTAGAACTCCATTGTATAAATGTACCACATCTTCATTATCCACTTATCTGTTGAGGGACATCTAGGCTGGTTCCATTTCCCAGCTATTATAAATTGAGCAGCAATAAACATGGTTGAGCATGTACTTCTAAGGAAATGAGATGAGTCCTTTGGATATATGCCTAGGAGTGCTATAGCTGGGTCATATGGTAAATCAATCTCTAGCTGTTTTAGGAACCTCCACACTGTTTTCCACAATGGCTGGACCAGATTGCATTCCCACCAGCAGTGAAGAAGGGTTCCTTTTTTTCCACATCCCCGCCAACATTTATGATCATTTGTTTTCATGATGGTGGCCAATCTGACAGGAGTGAGATGGAATCTCAATGTAGTTTTAATCTGCATTTCCCTGATGACTAGTGACGTAGAACATTTTTTTAGATGCTTATATGCCATTCGTATTTCTTCCTTTGAGAACTCTCTATTTAGCTCCATAGCCCATTTTTTGATTGGCTTGTTTGATTCCTTATTATTTAACTTTTTGAGTTCTTTGTATATCCTAGATATTAATCCTCTATCAGATATATAGCTGGCGAAGATTTTTTCCCATTCTGTAGGTTGCCTCTTTGCTTTTTTCACTGTGTCCTTTGTGGTGCAAAATTTATAAAAATTTATAAAAATTAATTTTTATTTATTTATTTGAGAGTGACAGACACAGAGAGAAAGACAGATAGAGGGAGAGAGAGAGAATGGGCGCGCCAGGGCTTCCAGCCTCTGCAAACGAACTCCAGACGTGTGCGCCCCCTTGTGCATCTGGCTAACGTGGGACCTGGGGAACCGAGCCTCGAACCGGGGTTCTTAGGCTTCATAGGCAAGCGCTTAACCGCTAAGCCATCTCTCCAGCCCAAATAATATATTTTTTAAAAAAGTCACCATAGTGCTGAGAAGAAGTGACAGTGGGGTGTTCAGCACTGAGAAATCTCTATCACACCTTTCATGGCTCAGGCTCCATTGTGAAAGAGGTGACAGAAAGAATATAAGAGTCGGCTGGAGGGATGGTTTAGTGGTTACGGCATTTGCCTACAAAGCCAAAGGACCCAAGTTCAATTCCCTAGGACCCATGTTAGCCAGATGAACAAGGGGGAGCACACATCTGCAGTCTGTTTGCAGTGGCTGGAGGCCCTGATGTGCCCATTCTTTCTCTCCCCCTTTTCTCTGTTAAATAAATAAATAAATAGAATATTTTTTTAAAAAAAATGTAAGGGCCAAAGGAAGGGTAGAACTGCTTACAATGCAATCTTCCAGACAGAAAATGGCCTGGATATCCATGACCTCACGGTGCCTGACATTACAAACACAAGACCTTAACAATAGGAGGAAAAGATGATCACATCAAAATAAAAGAGAGACTAATTAAGAGGGGGACAGGATAAGATGGGGAGTGGATTTGTGAGAAGGAAAGTAGGGGTAGGGAGAGAATTATCATGGTTTATTGTCTATAATTATAGAAACTGTCAATTAAAAAGTTTCAAAATATTTTTTAAAAATACTGTATATAATCATAAAACTGTTTCAACTGAAATTTCATAGAAATGAATTCTTATAATGTCACAAATTGTATAATGTTTAATATATCAGCTAATATAATTTTCAGACCCTTAAGATTTGAGAGTAACATAAAATTGATGACTGAAACTCTTCTTCAAATTTGATTACTTTCTAATTAAGATAATGACAATCAATGATGATAAATATTTTTATTACTTACTACTTCTCATATTTGTGCATCTTAAAATAACCTAAAGTATTTTAAAAAATATTTTTAAATTTATATTTTATTTATTTATTTGAGAGAAAGAGAGAGAGATAATGGGCACACCAGGGCCTTCAGCCACTGCAAACAGATTCCAGACGTGTGTGCCCCCTTGTGCATCTGGCTTATGTGGGACCTGGAGAATTAAACCTGGGTCTTTAGGCTTCTTAGGCAAATGCCTTAACCACCAAGCCATCCCTCCAGGCCCCTTAAGTGAGTATTTTAAAGGATATATAGATGCATTTGGATAACATTAACATATATACTTGATTTTGCTACTTGAGTTAATTTCTTTTTAATTTGAGAGAGAGAAAGGGAGAAAGAGAAAATGGGTGCACCAGGCCATCTAACCACTGCAAATGAACTCCAGACACACATGCCACCTTGTGCCTCTGGCTTACATGGGTCCTGGAGAATCAAACCTGGGTCCTTTGACTTCACAGGAAATCACCTTAACCACTAATCAAGCCTCTCCCCAGCCCAAATTCAGTAATTAATTTTTTTTCTGTTTTTTTTTTTTTTTCCAAGATCCTGCCTTAGCTAGCAGGAGTGGAAATATGATGAAAGGATTCTCTGCTCACCCCAGCCTTGCATAGCCAAAAAACCTGAAGGATGAGACAACAGGGACCAGCTGAGCAGTTCTTGGACAACTTCAGGCACTCTCTACATCCTCCTCTTCCCCAGTCGCCAGCACCGGGAACCACATCTATCCCTTAGCCACACAACATCCAGCACAGCTGAGCTGAAAGCAGATCTATTGACCCAACCAGCCTAGCAGAGCCCAAAGCGCAACAAAGAGGAAACCAGGTGGGCACTCAGCATAGATGAGACTGGAAGCTACCCTAAAAGGTAACAGGGGACTACTTACACTGAGCCAATTCCTGACCCAATGCCAGGTAATGAAGGCCTAGACTGGAAGTGCTAAATTTCACCTTCCACTTCAGGGAAGTGAATTTGATTGACGTATTTTTGGTCAGCTTTGTAATTCTTAAATAAATTGTTTTAAGGTGGACTTTTGTTACTTTTGATATTTCCTGATTTATAGTGCCTTTTTGTCTTTTTCTTCTTTCTTTCTTGGGGGCAGAATCTCACTCAGGCACAAGCTAACCTGGAACCCATTACATTTCTGCCTCCCAGTTGACAGGATTAAGGGTGTGAGTCAAACACACCATTAGAGACTGGTGCAGTCAGGTTCGAATGGCTGGTAGAAATCACCCAACCAAGAGCAGCTTGTGGAAAAGAAGAGGTTTATTTTGGCTTACAGGCTCGAGAGGGGAGCTCCATGATGGCAAGGAAAACAACAACATGAGAAAGGGTGGACATCACACCCTGGTCAATATTAGATGTACCATAGCAACAGGAGAGTGTGCTAAACACTGGCATGGGGAAATTGGCTAGAATACCCAAAAGCCCACCCCCAACAATACAGTGCCTCCTGGAGCTGTTAATTCCCAAATCTCTATCAGCTGGGAACCTAGCATTCAGAACACCTAAGTTTATGGGGGACACCCGAATCAAACCATTACAGATACTTTGAATTTGTTAGATTATCTGCTGGGTTAAATCCCCACTCTTGTATAAATACTCCCTGCTGGGTTTGATTGTGTATATTGCTCAGATGAATTTTAGAATTTACCTGTATTTTGCTGTACCCAGCCTCCTAGGGTATTTCCATAGCAAGCAAATCCAAACTCTAGGGTCACTTCTGATGTTATTCTGGGAATAATATAAGAGCCACACCTGGCACTTTAGTGCCTACCTTGTAAATATATAATATCAGACCTATATGTCTAAGAATACAGCAGATAATTGGAAAATCCAAGCATCAAAATGACCCAAGATGCAAAATCTCTACATTGTAATATAAGAAACACACAAAACGATATAATAATGTAATAAAGAAACACACAAGACAATATAATTCCACCAAAAATTATAAATCCATCAGAAATGACCTTCTATGAGACTGATTTAGATGAAATGCCTAACAAAGAATTCAAAAGAATGAATGTAACTATGTACAAAGAAAACAAACTCCTTAAGAAATTCCAAGAGAACACGGGAAACCAACTTAATGAAATAAGGAGGTCAATACAAGACATGGGTAAGGAAATAGAAATAATGAAGAAATACTAGAAATGAAAAGGAGTAAGTCAAACAGAAAACTCTGTAGAAAGTCTCACCAATAGAATGGATCAAGGAAAGGACAGAATATCTAAATTAGAAGACAAGTTGGCAGATCTAAAACAGTTCCAGAAAGAGAAAGACAAACTAATAGGAAGGTATGAATGGGAATTTCAAGACATTTGGGATACCATAAAGAGATCAAACATAAGAATTCAGTTTGTAGCAGAAAGAGAATTTCAACCCAAACAATATTAGGTATTGTCAACAAAATCATACAAGAAAATTTCTCCCAACTAAGGAAAGACATTCTGATACAGATAAAGGAAGCCTTTAGAAGACCAAAACCAGGAAAGAATCTCTCCTCATGATAATATAATTAAACTACTAAACACACAAACCAAAGAAAATATATTGAAAGCAGTTAGAAACAACAACTTACATATAAAGGCAAGCCCATCAGGGTAACAGCATATTACTCAACACAAACTTTAAAGGCCAGAAGGGTTTAGAATGATGTTTTCCAAGTTTTGAAAGATAACTAATGTCAACCAAACTTACTATATCCAGAAAAGCTATCCATCCAAATTGATGGAGAAATAAGGACTTGCCACCACAAAAGCAGGCTAAAGGAATATATGACCACTAAGCCAGCTCTACAGAAAATACTTGAAGAGATCATTCACACTGAAGAGAAAGGACAGTGCATACATGAGGAAACAAGAAAAAAACAAACCATATTCAAATAATAATACAAGTGAATAAAGGAAAAACAGGAAGCACTACAAAAAAGAAGAATGGCAAGAAGGAATACACACCTTTCAATAATAACTCTTATAATCAATTACCTCAATGCCCCAAAGACACAGGCTTGCAGACTGGTCAGAGTTGAAAGACATGAATACAATAAGAACTATAGACTATGAGGTTTGGCATATGAGGGTGACAAATAGCTCTGCTTGGACTGGGTTGGAATCAGTTTGTGTGAGACGCTTGCTGTTATGCCTGTGTTCTGAGAACCTGTGCAGGTTGTATTGCACAGAAAGCGGACTGGTGTGAACAGAGGGATATGGCACAGAAAATAATGAAATATTTGGGCCAAAACTGCTTGCTGCCCATTCAGCTGCAATTGTTTGAGCAATAACAACCATTGAGACTGAGCCAGCTGACCTGCATTGAGACAACAGGAAGAAAGCAGACTCTTTGAAAGGGGCTGGAATGCTAAAGGAGTGTCCCATTCTTCAAAGTCTGCTTTATTCCTACCTGGTATTATAGAGTATAACAAATGCAAGAAAGAAAGTGTCATTGTATTTACAACACAGATTTTTTTTTTTTTTTTGGAAATAGCCATGGGCAGTGTGAAGCAGGCTTGTTGATTTACCTGTGTGGAACCTGATGGAGCCATGAAGATGAACCATGGATTGCAGCAGAGACCCAATGGAGATGCCAGGACTATGGGATGACTACCAAGGAGAGATGCCAGAACTGGAGAAAGTTTTCTAGGACTGTGAGTAGCCTAGCTGGAGGTGCAGAATTTGAACTCCCTTGTGTTGTCACTGGTTAGAATTATCAGACTTGGAGACTTGTCAATGACTAGAGTTGTTGAACTTAGAAATTACAGAGTTTGATGTTTGCCCTGTTTAAATATTTTTAAATATTTATTTATTTACTTATTTATTTGACAGAGAAAGAGGGAGAGGGGGAAAGAGAGAGAATGGGTGCGCCAGGGCCTCCAGCCACTGCAAATGAACTCCAGACGTGTGCACCCCTTGTGCATTTGGCTAACGTGGGTCCTGGGGAACTGAACCTGGGTCCTTTGGCTTTGCAGGAAAATGCCTTAACCACTAAGCCATTCCTCCAGCCTTGCCCTGTTTAAATATTGTATTGACTGAATATTTCTTTGCTAGGCCCAATGTCATCTTTTGCAGTGTGAATATTTATTCTTGTGCCATTATGGCTTTTTTTTTTTTTTTTGCGTTATGGCTCAGTTAAAAGGCCTTAGATTATGGGGGTGTTTGAGCATCATTAAAATTGATAAAAACTATGGGAACTTTTAAAGTTGGACTAAATGCATTATATTTTACATCATGGACAATTATCACTTTATGGGGGTCAGGGGTAGAATGTGGTGGTTTGATTCAGATGCTCCCTATAAACTTAGGTGTTCTGAATGCTAGATCCCCAGCTCATGCCAATTTGGTAATTAAAGCCTCCTGGAGGCAGTGTATTGTTGGGGGCACACTTAAGGGTGTTAAAACCAGCTTCCTCTTGCTGGTGTTTAGTATCCTCTCCTGTTGCTATTGTCTACCTGATGTTGGCAAGGATGTGATGTCCACCCTCTGCTCATGCCATTGTTTTCCTCCTGCTTCATGGAGCTTACTCTGGAGCCTCCATCCCCCTGCCCACAAGTTGTTCTTGATCAGGTTTCTACCAGCAATGTGAACCTTATTGCAACACCAATAAAATTCAGAAAATCATAAGGACATACTTTAAGAACATATACTCCACTAAGTTTGAAAATCTGAAAGACATGAATGATTTCCTAGATTTATATGACCACCAAAATTAAATCAAGATGAGACAAGCCATTTAAGTAGATTTATAAGTACTGAGAACAAAGAAGCTATAAAAAAAAAATCTCCCAACAAAAAAAATCCAGGCCCAGATGGATTCACTGGTGAATTTTAATAGCCTTCATGGAAGAACTAACACCACTGCTTCTCAAACTTTTCCATAAAAAAGCACAAGAAAGGAATACTACCAAACTCCTACGAAGCCAGCATTACCTTGATACCAAAACCAGACAAAGATAAAACAAGAAAAGAAAATTACATGGGCTGGAGAGACAGTTTAGCGGTTAAGGTGCTTACCTGCAAAGCCAAAAGACCCAGGTTTGATTCCCTAGGACCCACGTAAACCAGATGCACAAGGTGGCGTGTGCATCTGGAGCGCCTTTGCAGTGACTAAAGCCCCTGGTGTGTCCATTCTCTCTATCTCCCTTCCTTCCTCTCTCTCAAACAAACAAAATAAAGGTTTTTTCTTCTTTTTTTTTAAAGAAAAGAAGCTGGGCATGGTGACACACACACCTTTAATACCAGCACTCGGAGGCAGAGGTAGGAGGATTGCCATGAGTTCAAGGTCACTCTGAGACTACAGAGTGAATTCCAGTTTAGCCTGAGCTACCATGAGACCCTACCTTGGAAAAAGAAAGAAAGAAAATCAGTGAAAAGAAAGTTACAGACCAAGCTCCCTCATGAACACAGGTGTAATAGTTCTCAAGACAATACTGGCAAACATAATATAAGAATATATCAAAGATTATTCCCCCTGACCAATTAGGCTTCATCCCAGAGATGCAGGGATAGTTCAACATATGCAAAGTGATAAATGTAAAACACTATATAAATGTACTGAAGGACAAAAATTATGTGATCATCGCAATAGATGCAGAAAAGGCATTTGACAAAATCCAACATCCTTTCATGGTACAAGTCCTAAAGAAACTAGGAATAGAAGGAACATATCTTAACATAATAAAGGCTATTTATGACAAACCTTACAGCCAACATAATACAAAATGAGGAAAAACTTGAAGCCTATCCATTACAATTATGAACAAGACAAGAGTGTCCACTGTCTCCACTTTTAATTTAATACTAGAAGTCTTAGCTATACCAATATGGCAAGAGACACACAAAAAGGGGCTAGAAATTGGAAAGAAGAGATTAAATTACCATTATTTGCAGATGATATGATTCTATACATAAAGGACCCTAAAGACTCTACCAGTAAACTCTTAAAGCTGATAAATACTTTTAGCAATGTAGCAGGATACAAAATTAACACATAGAAATCAGTAGCTTTCCTATATACTAACAACAAACATGCTGAGGATGAAATCAGGGAATCACTCCCATTCACAATTGCTTTTTTTTTTTAAAGTACATGGGAATAAGCTTAACCAAGGAAGTGAAGGATGAAATGAAAACTTTAAAACATAGCTAGCATAGTGGTGCACACCTTTAATCTCAGCACTTGGGAGGCAGAGGTAGTAGGATCACCATGAGTTGGAGCCAGTTTGAGATACATAGTGAATTCCATCAGGGTCAGCCTGGGCTAGAGCAAAACCCCACCTCAAGAAAACAAAATGAGGGCTGAAGAGATGGCTTAGTGGTTAAGCACTTGCCTATGAAGCCTAAGGACCCCGGTTCGAGGCTCAATTCTCCAGGACCCATGTTAGCCAGATGCATAAAGGGGCACACATGTCTGGAGTTCGTTTGCAGTTGCTGGAAGCCCTGGCAAGCCCATTCTCTCTCTTTCTCTCTCTGCCTCTTTCTCTCTCTGTCACTCTCAAATAAATAAATAAAAATGAACAACAACAAAAAAAAGAAAACAAAATGAAAAAAAAATTCAAAACACTCAAGAGATAAATTTCAGAAGACACCAGGAAGTGGAAAGACATCCCATGCTTTTGGACTGGGAGAATCAATAGTGTGAAAATGTCAATCTTGCCAAAAGCAATCTATACATTTAATGCAATCCCCATCAAACTTCAATGGCATTCTTCATGGAAATAGAAAAAAAAATCCTAAAATTCCAATTTTATGCCACAAAAATAAGGCTGGTGGTATTACCATACCTGATTTTAAGCTACATAACAGAGCCAGAGTAACAAAAACAGCATGGCACTGGCACAAAGTCAGACGTGTAGATTAATGGAAGAGAACAGAGGATTCAGATATAAACCCAGGCAGCTAAAGCCATCTGATTTTTGACAAAAATCCCAAAAATATTCACTGGAGAAAAGACAGCCTCTTTAACAAATGGTACTGGGAAAAACTGGATATCTATATGTAGAAGGATGAAATAGATCCTTATATCTCTCCTTGCACAAGAATCAAGTAAAAATGGATTAAAGCCCTTAATATCCGACCTGAAACTCTGAAACTGCTAGAGAAACAAGTAGGGGAAAAACTACAACATACTGGAATAGGTAACAACTTTCTGAACATAATCCCAGTTGCTCAGGAAGTAAAACTACCAATCACTAGGACCTCATGAAATTAAAAAGGGTTTGTACAGCAAAGGACACTGTGAATAGAACAGAGACAACCTATAGAATGGGAAAAAATATCTTTGCCAGCTATACAACTGACAAGAGAATTAATATCGAGGATATAAAAAGAACTCAAAAAAACTGGGAGCTGGAGAGATGGCTTAGCAGTTAAGCCCTTGCCTGTGAAGCCTAATGACCTTGGTTTGAGGCTTGATTCCCCAGGACCCACGTAAGCCAGATGCACAAGGGGGCACATGCATCTGGAGTTCGTTTGCAGTGGCTGAAGGCCCTGGCATGCTCATTCTCTCTCTATCTGCCCCTTTCTCTCTCTGTCTATCACTTTCAAATAAATAAAAACAGTAAGTAAACAAAAAAAATTTTTTTAACTCAAAAATTAAATAATAACAAATCATATAACCCAATTAAAAAATGGGCTATGGAACTATTTAAATAGAGAATTCTCAAAAAAATAAATACACATGGCCTATAAATACAGAATTCTCAAAAAAATAAATACACATGGCCTATAAACATCTAAAAAAAATGTTCTACATCCTTAGCCATCAGGAAATGCAGATTTAAACTACTTTTATTTATTTATTTATTGTTTGTTTGTTTTGTTTTGTTTTTCAAGGTAGGGTCTCACTCTATCTCAGGCTGACCTGGAATTCACTATGCAGTCTCAAGGTGGCCTCGAACTCA
Source organism: Jaculus jaculus (assembly GCF_020740685.1). NCBI lineage: Eukaryota > Metazoa > Chordata > Mammalia > Rodentia > Dipodidae > Jaculus > Jaculus jaculus. Next base: position 98,508,400 of record NC_059108.1, on the reverse strand, counting down.
TGGTAATCCTCCTACCTCCACCGAGTGCTGGGATTAAAGGTGTGCGCCACCACACCTGGCTTTAAACTACTTTTAGATTCCATCTCACTCCTGACAGAATGACTATCATCAAGAAAACAAATGACAGGGGTTGGAGAGATGGTTTAGCAGTTAAAGCACTTGCCTGTGAAGCCTAAGGACCCAGGTTTGATTCTTCAAGTCCCATATAAGCCAGATGCACAAGGGGGCACATGCACCTGATGTTCCTTTGCAGTGATTAGATGCCCTGGTATGTCCATTGTCTTTCTCTCCCCGTCAGAAAGAAAGAAAGAAAGAAAGAAAGAAAGAAAGAAAGAAAGAAGGAAGGAAGGAAGGAAGGAAGGAAGGAAGGAAGGAAGGAAGGAAGGAAGGAAGGAAAGAAGGAAAGAAGGAAAGAAGGAAAGAAGGAAAGAAGGAAAGAAGGAAAGAAGGAAAGAAGGAAAGAAGGAAAGAAGGAAAGAAGGAAAGAAGGAAAGAAGGAAAGAAGGAAAGAAGGAAAGAAGGAAAGAAGGAAAGAAGGAAAGAAGGAAAGAAGGAAAGAAGGAAAGAAGGAAAGAAGGAAAGAAGGAAAGAAGGAAAGAAGGAAAGAAGGAAAGAAGGAAAGAAGGAAAGAAGGAAAGAAGGAAAGAAGGAAAGAAAGAAAGAAAGAAAGAAAGAAAGAAAGAAAGAAAGAAAAGCAAATGATGGGCTGGGTGTGGCAATGCATGCCTTTAATCCCAGCATGTGGGTAGCCAAAGTAGGAGGATTTCCTTGAGTTCAAGGCCACCTTGAGGCTACATAGTGAATTCTATGTCAGCCTGGGCTAAAGTGAGACCCTACCTTGAAAAATCAAAACAAAACAAAAAAGGAAATAAATGACAACCAGGTGTGGTGATGCATGCCTTTAATCCCAGCACTCAGGAGGCAGAGTTTGGAGGATTGCCATGAGTTTGAGGCCACCCTCAGACTACATAATGAATTCCAGGTCAGCCCGAGCTAGGGCTAGAGTGAGATCCTACCTCAAAAAAAACAAACAAATAAAAAGAAAACAAATGACAATAAATGCTGGCGGGGATGTGAAAAAGAGGATACTTTCTACACTGGTGGTAGGAATGTAAACTGGTACAGCCATGTGGAAGTCAGTATGGAGGTTCCTGAGACTGCTAAAAGTAGATTTACCATATAACCCAGGTATACCACTCCTAGTGATATTAAGGACTTGTCTCACTACTTTACAGATACTTGCTCATGACCATGTCTATTGTGGTTCAATAATGCAATGGAACCAACCTAGACGTCTCCCACCTGATGAATGGATAAGGAAGATGTGGTACATTTACACAACAGAATTCTATTCAACAATAAGGAAAAATAAAATTATGAAAGTTACAGGGAAACGGATGGATCTGGAAAGGATTATACTACATGAGGCATCCCAAGTCCTCAGAAAGCCAAATGCCACATGTTTTCTCTCTCTCATATGTGGATCCTAGCTACAAATGTTTAGATTTATATGTGTGTTGTAAAAGTAAGTGCCAGAGGCTAGTAAGCTAGAAAGAGGCTATAAGAGAGGTGGGAGAGCTGAAGAATTTAAGGGAGGGTACTGTATGTATGTAAGTAGATGAACAGATTACCGGGGGTGTAATAGCCTAAGTGAGGTCAGGGGAAGGGATTGAATTATGGAATGGTGGGAGGAAGGTTAATCAAAATTTAAGATGTTTTATTACAGGCCATTGCCAAGGCCCTTGGTTTCCCACCAGGAATAGATGGTAAGACCCTATTGCTGAAGACTTCACATACTTGGGCTACAAGGTTACTGAGAAATCCTGCTGGAGCTGAGCTGAAAACCTCCTCCACATAGACCAGCTGACAGAAAGCTGAAAAAAGCTGCCCTGCATGCAATTCTATGGGAAAGAGAAATCACCAGTGGAGATACTCAACAGTGGACACTGCAAGCCTTAAATTTGGCCAGCTAGACCAAATGAGCCAACGGGTAGAATAGTGGCATGTCTGTTAGGGGGGAAACCAATTACTCTTTAATTGGACTGGAGGCCCAAATACAACCCTGATACTGAAAACCTACAACAGGTATAGTCATGAGCCCTAGGGTGTAACGTCTGCTGCTATCTAGCTAACTGTATGTACTATGTTCACCAAACTGTCCAGTAAGCACTTCTCTTAATGTTCATACCCATGCATTAATGCTACTCTCACTTTTGGTTAGAGAAGCTTCTCTTTTCAGATGGCAGTGACCTGGGAATGACTCAGAAAGCACCATGGTGCTGAGAAGAAGTGACAGAGGAGTGCTCAGCACTGAAATATCTCTATCACACCTTCTATGGCTCAGGGTCCATTGTGGAAGAGGTGGCAGAAAGAATGTAATAGCCAAAGGAAGGTTAGGACTCCTCACATCATGCTCCTCCAGATACAAAATGGTCTGGATATCCATGACCTCACAGTGCCTGACACTACCTATAAGACCATCATAATAGGAGGAAAAGATGATGACATCAAAATAAAAGAGAGACTGATTGAGAGGGGGAAGGGGATATGATGGAGAGTGGAGTTGCAAAGGGGAAAGTGGGGTGAGGGAGGCAATTACCATGGGATACTGTTTACAATTATGGAAGTTATCAATAAAATAAAACAAAACATTTAAGATGTTTTAAATGAGCCATATGGAAACCTACTTCTCTGGATAATGGCACACCCTGAAGCCATATATATTTTTAAATATTTATTTATTTATTTTGGTTTTTCGAGGTAGGGTCTTGCTCTAGTTCTGGCTGACTTGGAATTCACTATGTAGTCTCAGGCTGGCCTCGAATTCATGGCAATCCTCCTACCTCTGCCTCCCCAGTGCTGGTATTAAAGGCATGCTCCACCACGTCTGGCCTTATTTATTTATTTATTTGACAGAGAAAGAGGGAGAAAGAGAGAGAGAGTAAATGAATGGGCGAGCCAGGGCCTCCAGCCACTGCAAACAAATTCCAGATGTGTGTACCCCCTCGTGCATCTGGACAACATGGGTCCTGGGGAATCGAACCTGGGTCCTTTGGCTTTGTAGGCAAACGCCTTAACTGTTAAACCATTTCTCCAGCCTGTGAAGCCATATTTTGTTACTAGAAAAATTTCAGTACCAGTGATGGGTTACCTTCCAGTGAGTTGTTGGATAGCAAGGCCCCAATGCCCCCAAAACATTATAGGCCATTGCCAAGGCTCTTGGTTTCCCACCAGAAATAGATGGTACAACCCTATTGCTGAAGACTCTATATGCTTGGCCTGCAGATCACTGAGAAATCAAGCTGAAGCTAAGTTGAAAACCTCCTCCCTATGGACCAGCTCATAGAAAGCTAGAAAAAGCTACATTGCATGCAGTCCTATGGAATTCCAGACACGTATGCCCCCTTGTGCATCTGGCTAATGTGGGTCCTGGGGAGTTGAGCCTCAAACCGGGGTCCTTAGGCTTCACAGGTAAGCACTTAAGCACTAAGCCATCTCTCCAGCCCAGCTTCACTGATTTTGTAGCATCACAATGTACCATTGTGTGCTGGCTGCAGTGGAACAAGCTACATTCCCAGTCCTACAGAAAGTTTGTTTTATTTTTATTTTTTTACTATGTAATAACTGTTGTAATCAGTTCATTACCTAGAATAATCGTTCTTGAACATACAAGCTCCAGAGGAGCAACTGGATCTTTAAACATACAGAAGTACTCCCACCATATGAATTTTCACCCTTACATCCAAATAGCTAAAAGCAGTTAAAAACATCAGAAAAATAAGAGCTATTAAGTATGTATTAGCTGAGAAACCACATACAAACCAATGTTTATGGAGAGAAAGGGGCTGTAGGAAGAAGGGGTAGGGAGATAAAAAGAGTTAGGAACAGGGCTGGAGAGATAGCTTAGTGGTTAAGGTGCATGCCTGTGAAGCCTAAGGACCCCAGGTCCCATGTAAGCCAGATGCACATAGTAGTGCATGCATCTGGAGTTCGTTTGCAGTGGCTAGAGGCCCTGGTGCACCCATTCTCTCTCTCTCTCCTCCCTGCACTGTCTCTAATAAATAAATAAATAGAAATAAATCTTTAAAGGTATTTTTTTTTAAAAGAGTTAGTAACAAAGACCATCACATTTTTAGGTACCAATTCACTTAAATGTTGACCAGCCAAACTTAGACTAAAAATATAGATGTGGGTACAGTTTAATATAGTAGGTCAGTTTAACTTTCATCTAAATTGTAAGTCCTTCAGGATGAAATAGATACAGCAACTGAAAAGTTGAACATATAAATATAAATCTCAGTGGAATAATTCCAAGTATACAAAGAACCACAAAGACACTTTGAACTTTATTTAGTAAGGACTTGTGTTATTTGATCTGGGATGCTTTGTATGTGGTAGGACATAGTACATGGTTTTGGAAGCTAGGGTTTTATTGCATGAGGAGAGATCCGATAGGAAAAGAATATGATATGCAATATATACTGTCAAATTTGAGCAGAAGTACTAGTAGGAATTCATATTTTTAAAAGGAAGAAAAGATACTCCTTGGTTCTGACCACTGAAATGGCCAATCTGCAACAGCAGGGAATGACAATGAGTAAACTATACCCAGACGTTGGTTTTAAATGTCATGCTACTAAAGAGGCACTATTAGGGGATTCTAGAAAACACAGCTGATTCCAAGCATGAAGCAAGAAAAGTACCAGTAAGCCTGTCTCTCTTTCTCTCTCTCTCTCACACACGCACACACACACACGCACACACAAAACAACCCTGATCTTGTGCTAGGGCGATGGCTCAGTGACTACAAGAACTTGCTTGCAAAGCCTAATAGGCCAGGTTTGAGTCCCTAGTACCCATGAAAAGTCAGTCACTCAAAGTGGCACATGTATCTAGAATTCATCTATAGCAGCTGAAGGCCCTGGCATGCCCAAACACACTCACTTTTTCCTTTCAAATGTATGTATGTATGTATGTATTTGGCTTTTTGAGGCAGGGTGTCACTCTAGAGTCCATGGTGACCTGGCACTCACTCTGTAGTCCCAGGCGGCTTAAACTCATAGCGATCCACCTACCTCTCTGCCCTCCAAGTGCTGGGATTAAAGGCATGTGTCACCACACCTGGCTAATTGCATTAAAAATATATATTTATTTATTTGAGAGAGATAAAGAGGGAGAGAGAGCAAGAATGGGCACACCAGGGCATCCAGCCACTGAAAACGAACTCCAGATGTATGTTCCACCTTGTACATCTGGTATACATGGGTACTGGGGAATTGAGCCTGGTTTCTTTGGCTTTGCAGGCAAGCATCTTAACTGCAAAGCCATCTCTCCAGCCCTAATTACATTTTTTACCGTTCCTAGTTTAATAAATGGTACAGTATAAGACTCCTTAATTGATGGTAAAAACAATGAGTAAAAGTTTATACCCAGATAGTTGTTGATCATCTAACAAATTATGTGTTGGATCATCTGACAGATTATGTGTTGAAGAGGAAAACATACCTTTACAATGAATCTGATTTTCATCACCTTAATCAATAATAAATGAAACATTACCGAGTGGGACAACTACACTTTGTTATGATGTACTTTGAAGTGCATGTTACATGTCACCTGTATTTTTGTTTTGTTTTGTTTTTCGAGGCAGAGTTTCACTCTAGTCTAGGCTGACTTGGAATTCACTCTATTCTCAGGGTGGCCTTGAACTCACAGCAATCCTATTTCTGCCTCCCGAGTACTGGGATTAAAAGCATGCGCCACCACACCTGATTCACCTGTATATTTTTGCTAAAAAAAAAATATGTTTATGTTGAATCTAATAAGGAAACAATCAGATAAGTTGAAAGTTGAGACTGTTTACAAAACTACTATCGACCCTTGGAAATAAAAGTTAATGTCAGGCTGGAGAGATGGCTTAGCGGTTAAGCGCTTGCCTGTGAAGCCTAAGGACCCCGGTTCAAGGCTCAGTTCCCCAGGTCCCACGTTAGCCAGATGCATAAGGGGGCGCACACATCTGGAGTTCGTTTGCAGAGGCTGGAAGCCCTGGCGCGCCCATTCTCTCTCTATCCCTCTATCTGTCTTTCTCTCTGTCGCTCTCAAATAAATAAATAAAAAAAAAAAATTTAAATTCCTTCATCCATGCTAACCCAAGATATTTCAGGCACCCCCAACTTGCTATAGTGTGCCATTGTCTTTTCATCCATGTTTCTGTCAATAAATTTAAAAAAAAAAAAAAGTTAATGTCATGAGAGACCACAGAAACACAAACAAGGACATAATATTAATAATAAAGACTTACAACCAGGTAAAAGGTAAAATAAAACACAAAATAAATAAAGCACACTGCAGGGACAAATGGAGAAATCTAAATAAAAACCCCATTATATATTATTGAGTTACTATTAAAGTTCGGAAGCATAATAATAATATGGTTATAAGGAAAATTTTATTTTTAGAGATATGTCACCATATTTTTGAATAAAATGTCAAGACTTCTTTTTTTTAAATTAATTAATTTATTTATTTGAGAGCGACAGACACAGAGAGAAAGATAGAGGGAGAGAGAGAATGGGCGCGCCAGGGCTTCCAGCCTCTGCAAACAAACTCCAGACGCGTGCACCCCCTTGTGCATCTGGCTAACGTGGGACCTGGGGAACTGAGCCTCGAACCAGGGTCCTTAGGCTTCACAGGCAAGCGCTTAACCGCTGAGCCATCTCTCCAGCCCAAGATTTCTTTTTTTAAGAGCAACTTTCTTTTTTAAAAAATATTTATTTATTTGAGAGAAAGGCAAACAGAAGTAGAGAGTTATGGATGTGCTAGGGCCTCCTGCCACTGTAAAGGAACTCTAGACACATGTGCCACACTGTGCATCTAGCTTCATGAGGGTTCTGGGAAACTGAACCCAGGCCTTTAGGCTTTACAAGCAAGCACCTTTATCCACTGAGTCATCATCTCTCCGACCCACAACTTACTTTCAAAGGATTCAGCAAATAATGTAGCAATATAAATACAATATATATTATATATTATATACACGCTCTCTCTATATATTATATATAGAGCAATGTAGATGAAGTATGTATTTACTAACTTACCTGGGGCTTTGGAAATTTTAAAATAAAAATTCAGGAAGAAATCTCAGTTCAAATACCATACCTTTTCTAAAAGTTTTTTTTTTCTTCTTTCCTAGTGGAATTATTTGTTTTAACCTTCTGTAGTCCCACAGGACTCTTCCTATTTCTATTCTAGCACTTACCATGGTAATTGCCAACTTATAAACATTTCCCTAAACCATGTGGAACTTGTTTCATACTCATTCTCAGAACTTATTTTTTTTTTATAATTATTTGAGAGAAAGGAGAGAGAATGTATTGGCATGCCAGGGCCTCCTGTCACTGCAAATGAACTCCAGATGCATGTGCCACTTTGTGCATCTGGCTTTAGGTGGGTACTGGGAAACTGAAGCCAGGATGTCAGGTTTTGCAAACAAGCTCCTTTAGCCACTGAGCCATCTCCCTTAAATTTAATTAATTTATTTGGCACCTTCACTGTTTCTTATATGAATGAGGTGACTGACATACTTTATCCAGGTATTGTCCACATCACATTGTGCCTCAAATTTCACCAGGCATTATAATGAACATCCACATCAGCATTTGAAGTAACTTAAAATAACAACCCTCAAGTGGCCTCACCTTTAAGTCATGGAAAGCCTATTTTCATTTTAATGTTTCAAGAAAATTGGAGGAGGTCATGAGCCTTAGGGGTATAAAGCCTGCTCTTGTCTGGCTAAATGTATATATTATTCTCACCAAATTGCCTGAAAGCACTACACCTAATGTTCATATTCATATATTAATGCTACTCTCACTTCTGGTTAGAGAAGCTTCTCTTTTCAGATGGCGATGACCACTGGGATGATCAAAAAGGCAATACAGTGCTGAAAAGGGATGGAAGAGTGTCCAGTACTGAAACTTCTCACACCCTCCAAGGCTCAGGGTCCATTGCGGAAGAGGCGACGGAAAGAATGTAAGAGCCAAAGGAAGGGTACCACTCCTTACAATGCAACTGTCCACACAAAAACTGGCCTCACAGTTCCTAGCAATATGGGCACAAGACCCTCATAATCTCATAATCGGAGAAAAAGATGATGACATCAAAATAAAAGAGACTAAGGGAGGGGATATGATGGAGAGCAGAGTTGAGAAGGGGAAAGTGGGGGAGGGAAGGGAAATATCATGGTTTGTTGTAAGTATAGAAGCTGTCAATTTAAAAAAAAATCTTAAAAAGAAAAAGAAAATTGGAGAAGCATACCTGCTCTGTATTCTTGGAATTGAAGGTCTCGTTTTCGCCCATGACTCCAGGCTGCTCATTTTCCCATGGTAATTTATTTTTTCCTTTTCCTGCACTTACTACCCTTCGGGTACAGATAGTTGGGCTGTAAGATCCATACAACTGCACACTATCCCTCGTAGGGTCACCACAGTAACAATGGGCACTCTGAGTTCTGTTACCAGACAAAAGCCAGTCTGTGTCTGCTCCATGTGCCAAATGACTTGATCTACACTGCGCAGAAGAGGGCATGAGTATTGCATACTCCACAAATCCTTGTTCTGTTAGCCTGGGGAGGGTCTTTCTAGCCAGTCTGGCCTGCACAGCATTCATCACACCATCTCCATTATCTTGCAATTCAACAGTATCTACAGCTTTAAAGAGGACACTGGTTTTACCTGAGCCCATAGATGATGCCAACACAGCAAAGGCTTCCAGAGCTGCTTGGCGGACCCTGCGTTTGCTATCTACAAGAGCTGGGGCAAGATCAAAAGACAGTTTGGGTAAGTCAAAATCCTCACTGGGATAGGTCAGGAGGGAGCAGATGCAAATGTTCACCACCTCCTCTCTAACCCTAGAATGCTTATGTTTAAGATTTTCCAGGAGTAGACAAAGCACCTGCTGAGGACCTACTTCTTTCATTAGCTTTAGGAAGATTTTCATGTATTCCTGTTTGATCACCAACTTGTTGTCAGCCAGCACTTTGACAGAAGCGGCTATAACTGGACCCAAGAACTGTTGTACCTGCTCTCCAAGGCGAATAACCAGTAAATGCAGAACTTGAAGTGTGCCATGGACCACTTTGAAATTAGAATCATCTAACAAATTATACAACAAGCTAATGAAACCAACCAGACTAGAATGAGGGGTAGAATTAGGGCTAAATTTTCCCAGCAACTGTTTCAATTCTTCAACGGCCTGAGTCCGGTTCTTATAGTCTTCCTGATCCAGCAATCTTGCATGCAGCTCCTGAGGAATAATTCCAAATTTAAGATTGCTATTAGAAACAGGCACCACACAGGGGGCCGGATCGTCAGAAAACCCACAGGCTTGTAGTTCCAAATAGTAAGGAACGTGACTTCCAAATTGGGACTCCAGTCGGCGATTGTAGTGTCTCCTCAGGGCAGACGGCAATCGAGAGATATAGGATTGAAACCTTTCTTGGCCAAGCCGCTCCCCAATTTGTTGAAGTGTGGAGAAAGCGATCTCGGATTCTTCTTCCATCTCCTGATCGCTAAGCTTTCGGGCTAGAGATATGATTACCTCAGTGAGATCCAAGCCCAGCAGCAAATCCTCGGGAGTAAGCAAGACAGGGAGCAGTAGCGCGGTGGAAGCCCTAAGCCGGGCATCCGTACTTTCCAGACCTTCGATAAGCGTTCTCAGCACCTGTCCAGAACTGCGTTTCAGACAGATGTGCAGGATCTGCAGCGCATCCTTCCTCAGGGCAGGATTCTCTTCTCGCAAGGAGACGACTAGTTGGGGCAGAAGCGCTAAGCTGAAGGCCTCTTCCAGCTGGCCGGCCTCCCCCTGGCCGCGCAGGACGTCCGAGAGGAGCTGCAAGCAGAGTCTCTTCTCATCGCTGCCCCCTTCCACGAGCACTCGGCCCAGCGCCCGATACAAGGCTTCCCGGCGTCGGGGAAAGCCCAGGCGGGCGCCCCGCCGCGGCAGAGCAGCCTGCAGCGCCTGAAAGGCCTCGGAAGGATCCGGGGCGGAGCGCAGGAGCTGCAGAAGCCGAGTCTCCTCTTCCTCTCCCGCAGACAAACCAGCGCCGGGCCCGGACCAGCTACCCGACACCGCCTCGGCGGGCAGCACTAGGGTTGAGGCCAGGGGCGACGGGGTGGGCGGACAGGAACCGGGGTCCCCGGCAGCTCCCCGGCAGTAAAGGTTTTTCTCTCCTCTCATCGCGCCCCCAGGTCGACCAGCATCAGTCTCTGGGGCCGAAGGAGCAGCGCGGCTCTGGAGGCGACAGGCACCACGGGTGGGCAGGGGCGGCAGCGGGAGCAGCTCCAACGGCGCAGCCGCCATGGAGGGTCGTCAGGGAGCGACTGCTCCAGGGAACCATTGCCGTCTTCGTAGGCTGGATTGGAGCCCAGCCTCGCGGTCCTCTCCAGGCCCCAAGCTGCGGAGGAAGAAAGAAGAGGAGGAGCGGAGTCAGTCAGCTGCCAGGCCGCCTCCGGGCAGCCTCTGGCAAAATGGCCCCTGCCCGCACCCCAGACCCCACAGCTGCCACCGGGCGTAACCAGGGCCGCCACGTGACCAAACCGATCGCTTCCATGGTGATGCACCCAGCGCGGGCCCTGTGACCCGGAAAACCGGCCTGCCGAGGTGCATGCTGGGTCGTGTAGTCTACCTAAGATGTGAAAACTGAGGCCTGAGGCTCCGGGAAGAGGAAGTCGGAACCTTAGGATGTAGCTACAGCGGAGGAGAAGAGGGAGCTAGATAAGAGACGGAAATGACGCTACGCCTGCTCTGGGCGGAAGTTCCCCGCCCCACCCGTAAGAGTTGAGGTTTGACCAGAGCAAGTGAGCATCCTGCCTGGCTTCCAGTTGTGTGCAGCTCCTCCCTCCTGTCGCTGCAGGTGTTAGTCCTGGGACTCAGGTAACTTTCCCTTTTGCTACCCTCCAGCGGCGCAGGCTTGGGCAGTTTTGCCCGACTGCCAGGGGACCTAGAGTGAGAGGTGAAGGACTGGACGGGAGCAGGCGACATGTTCTTATGCAGGGCTCGTTACCATTGTAAACGCGTTGCTTTCTGCCATACACAGTGCCATCCTTTCCTTCTGCACACCGCTGATCAGTACACAGACTGTCTCCAGGGCCGAGCTCATAGACAGAGTACTTTTTTTTTACACCTCCAGTCTTTAGGCACCCTCTTTGACTCTCCTTCCTCGCCCTTGTCTCCTTTTCTGACTTCTCTTCATCCTCTGGTTGTGGGAGGATACGGGTTTTCTATCACTTTACTTTATCCCCCTCACTTTATCTCTTTAAGATGTACAGGATCTCTGCTTTCCCTAAAGCGAGCCGCTTCACATTAGATAAGGTTCCCACGGTGGGACTCACCCTTTCCCTCCGCCCCCACCTCCCTAGTCTCCCAGCAGGATCCTTCGGTGTCTCCGCAGCCTTTCAGTCTCCTAGAGACGGAGATCCCAAGACAATTTCAGAGGCAGTGCAAGTTCTTGGCATCACAGTCCCAAGAGAATTCTGCCCTGTGGACTTAGGTTGATACACATTTCTTTTTTTCAGGTGAGCTGAGAATTTGATGGGTATTTTCTCTTTGGAAATGAAACTCTTAAGCAGACACAATTGAAAAGCTAGAGAATATCCTGTGAGGCAGAATACTTTGGAGTATGAGAATTTTTTTTTTTTGAAACAGGATGTTGCTAGGTAGTCCAAGCTAGTCTACAGCTTCCAATCCTCCTGCCTTATTGGCTTCCTGAATGCTGAGATTATAGGTATGCATTACCATACACAATTTGAAGACAGAATTAAATATATATATGTTCGTTTATTTGCTTCAAATACCAGTATTTCTGCTCTACTTTGTACCAGATGTAATATCTTTTGGTTTTTTTTTTTTTTTTTTTTTAGATAGGATCTCATTCTAGGCCAGGCTGACCTGGAATTCAGTATGTAGTCTCAGGGTGGCCTTGAACTCATGCGATCCTCCTACCTCTTCCTCCCAAGTGCTGGGCTTAAAGGCATGCACCACCATGCCAGGCACAGATGTTATATCTTAAATACTTGTTAAAGTCTTGGAGTAGAGTATCATGTGCCAAACCACTTTATGCTCATGATGCAAGTTGAAAATATTACTTCAGAACTTTGCCTTACAGCACAATTTGAACATAAATTTTTCTTGTTTTTTAAACTTAATTTCATTTGTTTACATTTATTTTAGAGAGAGCATTGGCACCCCAGGGCTTCAGGCACTGCAATCGAACTACAGGTATTTGCACCACCTAGTGGGCATGTGAAACCTTGTACTTGCCTCGCCTTTGTGTAGCTGGCTTAGGTAGGATCTAGAGAGTAGAACATGAGTCCTTATGCTTTACAGGCAAGTGCCTTAACCACTAAGCCATCTTTCCAGCCTGTTTTTTCTTAATTTTGTGAAAAGAATATTAATGTAAATAAGACTGTAAGTGTGTAACCTCTGTTTTGGTTTAATTTTTTTTGTTGTTTTTATTTATTTATTTGAGAGCAACAGACAGAGAAAGAGGTAGAGAGAGAAGAATGGGCGTGCCAGGGCCTCCAGCCACTGAAAATGAATTCCAGACACTCACTCCCCCTTGTGCATCTAGCTAACATGGGTCCTGGGGAATCGAGCCTCGAACTGGGGTTCTTAGGCTTCACAGGCAAGTGCTTAACCACTAAGCCATCTCCCCAGCCGTCTGTTTTGGTTTAAAACCTAGGTCTTATCTCATTTGTAGCTGAGGAACAGCTGGAGATGAAACCCAGGGCCTCATGTATGCTAGGCAAGTGCTTTACTACTGAGCTACATTCTGAACCTTCACTGGTCATTTTAATGTGGAAGTGAGTTGGCCTAAATATTATTTGGCTAGTGTAATTTTAGAAGGACAGTAGGAATGGGGGGGGGGTGAGCTACTGTCACCACCCCTTTTCTGTTTGTTAGGGCCAGAGTAAGGGCAAGGGAATGCAAACCAAGAGATACTTTAATCCTATCACTCAGAAAGTGTCAGATGGTTGGGAATGTCAGCCCTTGGTAGAGCATTTACCTAGCTTATGCAAAACTCTAGGTTTTATTCCCTAAGAAGACAAAACTGAAAGAGAAAAAATGGAGAAATATTCCCATGTTTCCAACCTAAGTAGCTCAAATGTGTAGTTTTACTTAGAGTTCAGGAACCCAATCCACATGAAAGGAAGTAACAGAATAATGGATGTATTAGAATGTACACATTAGAATGCCAGCTTATGTTGGGATAGAAGGTAATCCTTGCTAATGATCAGAATTCTCAGGTTGAAAATTCAGTGCACTGTTAAGAACTAAGAATTTGGGAAGCCAAGTTAATAACTAGATGTGTGGGGCAATTATAAAATTAAAGAAAGGGAACTTGGGAAGTTATGAATGGTTTTTTATCATCAGTTGTTGTGGAAGTTTAAGAATTACCTCATTTAATTTTTTTTTAGATTTAAAATTTATTTATTTATTTATGTATTTACTTAAATTTTTTATTAACAACTTCCATAATTATAAAAAATACCCCATGGTGATACCCTCCCTCCCCCGACTTATCCCTTTGAAACTACACTCTCCATCATACCCCCTCCCCATCTCAATCAGTCTCTCATTTACTTTTGATGTCTTTTTTTTTTAAATTTTTTATTTTTATTTATTTATTTGAGAGCGAGCAAGAGAGAGAGAAAGAGAGAGAGAGAGAGAGAGAATGGATGCACCAGGGCTTCCAGCCACTGCATAGGAACTCCAGACGCATGCGCCCCCTTGTGCATCTGGCTAACGTGGGTCCTGGGGAATCAAGCCTCGAACCGGGGTCCTTAGGCTTCACAGGCAAGCGCTTAACCACTAAGCCATCTCTCCAGCCCAACTTTTGATGTCTTGATCTTTTCCTCCTCTTGTGATGGTCTTATGCAGGTAGTATCAGGCACTGTGAGGCCATGGATATCCAGGCCATTTTGTATCTGGAGGGAACATGTTGTATGAAGTCCTGCCCTTCCTTTAGCTCTTACATTTTTTCCACCACCTCGTCCACATTAGACACTGAGCCTTGGAAGTTGTGATGGAGATATTGCAGGACTGAGCACTATGGTCATTTCTTTCCATCACCATGATACCTTCTGAGTCGTCCCAAGGTCACTGCCATCTGAAAAGAGAAGATTCTCAACCAAAAGTTAAAGTAGCATTAATATAAGAATGTGAACATTAAGAGAAGTGCTTACTGGGCAGTTTGATAAGCATTGTATATACATTTGGCCAGACAACAGGAGATGTTACACCCCTAGGGCTTCTGACTACTCCTGTTTTAAGTTTTCAGTATCAGGGATGTATTCCCTTACCATGGAGCAAGCCTCCAGTCCACTTAGAGGGTAGTTGGTTTCCCCCATAACAGATGTGCCACTATTGTACCCATTGGCTCATTTGGCCTGGCTGACCAATTATAAGGCTTCCAGTGTCCGCTGATGAGTATCTTCACTGGTGATTTCTCTTTCTCCCATTGAACTGCATGCAGAATGGCTTCTTCCAGCTTTCTGTCAGCTGGTCTACATGGAGGAGGTTATCAGCTCAGTTCCAGCAAGATTTCTCAGTGGCCTTGCAGCCCAAGTATGTGGAGTCTTCAGCAATAGGGTCTTACCATCTATTCCTGGTAGGAAACCAAGGGCCTCGGCAATGGCCTATAATGTTTAGGGGGCATCAGGGATCTCCCTGGCCAACAACTCACTGGAAGATATCCCATCCCTGGCACTGAAAATTTTCTAGCAACAATCTACAGTTCCTGAATGTTCCATTGTCCAAAAAAGTAGGATTACATATGTTTTATTTATATCCTCTTAGATTTTGATTAGCTGCCCCTCCACCTTTCCTTTACTCAATCTCTTCCCCAGACCTCATTTTGGGCCTTTTCACCCCCATTAATCTATTCTTCTACTTACATATATGCAATACCATCCTATTAAGTGCCCCCCTCCCTTCCTTTCTCTTCCCTTTCTATCTCTTTTCTAGCTTTACTGGCCTCTGCTACTGAGTTTTTTCCTTCTCACACAGAAGCCCAGTCATCTGTAGCTAGGATCCACTTATGAGAGAAAACATGCGACACTTGACTTTCTGGGCCTGGGTTATCTCGCTTAGTATAATCCTTTTCAGATCCATTCATTTTCCTGCAAATTTCATCACTTCATTTTTCTTTACTGCTGAGTAGAACTCCATTGTATAAATGTGCCATATCTTCATTATCCACTCATCAGTTGAGGGACATCTAGGCTGGTTCCATTTCCCAGCTATTGTGAATTGAGCATCAATAAACATGGTAGAGCATACACTTCTAAGGAAATGAGATGAGTCCTTAGGATATATGCCTAGGAGTGCTATAGCTGGGTCATATGGTAGATCTATTTTTAGCTGTCTTAGGAACCTCCACACTGATTTCCACAATGGCTGGATCAGATTGCATTCCCACCAACAGTGTAGAAGGGTTCCTCTTTTTCTGCATTCTCGCCAGCATTTATGTTCGTTTGTTTTCATAATGGTGGCCAATCTGATAGGAGTGAGATGGAATCTCAATGTAGTTTTAATCTGCATTTCCCTGATGACTAGGGATGTAGAACATTTTTTTTTAGATGTTTATATGCCATTCGTATTTCTTCTTTTACTTCCATAGCCCATTTTTTAACTGGTTTGTTTGATTTCTTATTATTTAATTTTTTGAGTTCTTTGTATATCCTAGATATTAATCCTCTATCAGATGTATAGCTGGCAAAGATTTTTTCCCATTCTGTAGGTTGCTTCTTTGCTTTATTCACAGTGTCCTTTGCTGTACAAAATCTTTTTAATTTCATGAGGTCCCAGCAGTCAATCTGTGGCTTTATTGCCTGAACAACTGGGGTTATATTCAGAAAGTCTTTACCAAGACCAATATGTTGAAGGGTTTCCCTGACTTTTTCCTGTAGCACTTTCAGAGTTTCAGGTCTGAGGTCTTTAAGTGGGGAAAAATTGGAAGCTTTTCCACTCAAATCAGGAACAAGACAAGGGTGCCCACTGTCCCTACTTTTATTTAATATAGTTTTAGAAGTCTTAGCCATAGCGATAAGGCAAGAGAAGCACATAAAAGGGGTACAAATTGGAAAGGAAGAGATCAAGTTATCATTATTTGCAGATGACATGATTCTATACATAAAGGACCCTAAAGACTCTACCAGAAAACTGTTAGAGTTGATAAACACCTACAGCCATGTAGCAGGATACAAAATAAACACACAGAAATAAGTAACCTTCCTATATGCTAACAAACATACACAGAATGAAATCAGAGAATCACTCTCATTCACAATTGTATCAAAGAAAATAAAGTACCTTGGAATAAACCTAACCCAGGAAGTAAAGGATCTCTACAATGAGAACTTTAAAACACTCAAGCAAGAAATTGCAGAGGACACTAGGAAATGGAAAAATATCCCTTGTTCTTGGATCGGAAGAATCAATATTGGGAAAATGGCAATCTTACCAAAAGCAATCTACACATTTAATGTAATCCCCATCAAAATTCCAACAGCATTCTTCAAGGAAATAGAAACAACAATCCAAAAATTCATTTGGAATCACAAAAACCTCAAATATCTAAAATAATACTGAGCAACAAAAATGAGGCTGGTGGTATCACTATACCTGATTTTACCCCATAATAATAAGAGCCATAATAACAAAAACAGCATGGTACTGGCACAAAAGCAGGCATGTAGATCAATGGAACAGAATAGAGGACCCAGATGCAAGTCCAAGTAGCTACAGCCACCTGATATTCGATAAAAATGCCCCAAATACTCATTGGAGAAAAGACAGCCTCTTCAGCAAGTGGTGCTGGCAAAACTGGTTATTTATCTGTAGAAAGATGAAAATAGATTCTTCTCTCTTCATGCACAAGAATTAAGTCCACTTGGATTAAAGACCTTAACATCAGACCTGAAACTCTGAAACTGCTAGAGGAAAAAGTAGGGGAAACCCTTCCACATATTGGTCTTGGCAAAGACTTTATGAATATAACCCCAGTTGCTCAGGCAATGAAGCCACAGATTGACTGCTTGGACCTCATGAAATTACAAAGATTTTGTACAGCAAAGGACACTGTGAATAAAGCAAAGAGGCAACCTACAGAATGGGAAAAAATCTTTGCCAGCTAACATTTGATAGAGGATTAATATCTAGGATATACAAAGAACTCAAAAGATTAAACAATAAGAAATCATTTTCAATTTTTAAAAAAGTATTTTTGAGAGAGAAAGACAGACAGATAGAGAAAATAGGTGCACTTGTCCCAGGGCGTCTAGCCATAGCAAATGAACTTCAGACACATGTGCCACCTTGTGCGTCTGGTTTTATGTGGGTACCAGGGAATCGAACCTGGATCTTTTGGTTTTGTAGACAAGTACCTTCACTGCTGAACCTTCTCTCCAGGCCTACTCCATTATTTCTATAAATAATACTGCTGAAGTGAAATGGATATGTAAACCAAGCTGCAGTCCTGCCCTGCTTTCTGGAAACAATGAATCTATTTACTTATTTGCAAGTGGACAGAGAAAGAGAGTAGATGCTCCAGGGCCTTTAGTCACTGCAAACAAACTCCATATGCATGCACCACTTAGTGCATCTGGCTTTACATGAGTACTAGGGAATAGAAACTGGGCTATTAGGCTTTGCAGGCAAGTGCCTGAACTGTTGAGCCATCTCTGTAGCCCATGAATCTTATTTATTTTTTTGAGGTAGGGACTTGCTGTAGCCCAGGCTGACCTGGAATTCACTATATAATCTCAGGCTGGCCTTGAACTCACAGCAGTTCTCCTACTTCTCCCTCCTGAGTGCTGGGATTAAAGGTGTGCACCACCTTGTCCAGCTCTGATATTGATATATATATATGTATGTGTGTATATATATATATATATATATATATATATATGTTTTTTTTTTTACCTTTTTTTCATAGGTCACTGTATGTTACAATTTATATCTGTTACATTTTGTCTCACTGATGAAATCTTGGCAAATACACTAGTTTCCATGGTGGATATTTAGTAAAGGAGACTTCATTGCCATCACATAGCTTACTAATTATCTTTTATGGTTATGAAATATAAATCTTAAATATTTGATATATAATTTATATCTATTGCAGGTACAAAGATCTTTTAAATGTTTATTTACTTATTTATTTATTTGCAAGCAGAGAGAGAGAGAAGAGAGAAACACAGAGAGTGAGCATGCCAGGGCCTCCAGAGATTGCAAATGAACTCCAGATGAATGTGCCATTTTGTATATCTGGCTTTACATGAGCACTGGGGAATAAAACCCAGGTCATTAGGCTTTGCAAGCAAGTGCCTTAACTGCTGATCCATCTCTCCAGCCAAATTTGTTTTTAAAGAGAAGTAACCCTTTATTTCCATGTTTTCCAAATAAAGTTGACTTTTTGGTTGCTTTCTGGTGATCAGTCAAATAGACCAAATCCCATGTCCTCCTCTGACTCTTCCTTTGCTTCCACTTTGTCTGGGGCCTCAGCAGCAGCAGGAGCCGCAGTGGTGGAGGCGGCCACTGTGCCAGCACCCACAAATGTAGGTGGTTCAGCCAAGGCCTTGACCTTCTCCACAAGTGGGAGGGTGTACTCAGTCTCCACAGTCAAAGCCAGGACCTGCTTGTACCCCTTGATGATAGAATGAGGCACTGACGCAACAGTTGGGTAACCAATCTGCAGACAAACACTGGCAACATTGCGGACACCCTCCAAGAAGTAAGAATGCAGGGTATCCTTTGTGATGTCAAGCACTTCAGGGTTGTAAGTGCTGCCATTGTCAAACACCTGCTGGATGATCAGCCCAGAGGAGAAGGGGGAGATGTTCAGCGTGTTCAGCAGGGTGGCCTCGCTGCCTCCCACTTTGTCTCCAGTCTTGATGAGCTGCACGTCACTCAGTTTCAGTGGTACCCCTGGTAATTTTGGTGGTGACGCCTAAAGCCTGAAAGAAGGAGGTCTTCTTGGTCCCCAGACTGGTGTTCTGGTCAGGCAAAGTGACTTCCCATGGGGCAGTTGTACCAGTATGGGCAGCAGCTGGCACCTTATTGGCTAGCATCATGTTCCTCATCTCAGTGATGTCCGTCTTCATGAACACAAAGCTCAAATTCCCTCGGTTATGGGGCATCTGTTTCTCCAGAGCTGGGTGGTTCTCCAGGTGTCCTCGGATGGCTTTGAGCATCACGGTGTTCTTGTCCATCAGCAACACAGCCTTTTCTCGGAGAAACATGTGGATCTGCTGCACCTGCTTGGAGCCCACATTGTCTGCTCCCATGATGAAGCATTTTGTATAGTCATCCAAGAGTTGGATGGTCTTAAGGAAGAAGTTGGACATCCAGGTCACCCTGTCTTCCCTGGGCATCATGGCAGTGTGTCAGAGATTGCCACGCAGGGTTTAAAATATTTTTACTTATATATTTATTAGAGAGAGAGAGAGAATGGGCATGCCAGGGCCTCCAGCCACTGCAAACAAACTCTAGACACATGTGCCACATTGTACATCTGGCTAACATGGGTCCTGGGGAATCAAACCGAGGTCTTTTGGCTTTGCAGGCAAATGCCTTAACCACTAAGCAATCCCGCCAGCTCACCACACAGGGTTGAAAGACGGTGTCATTCTAAAGAGGACACCTAGCTAGAGAAGCCAGATTTTATTTTTAAGCTTTTTTTTTTTAAATTTTTTTTTATTCTTTTTTTATTTATTTATTTGAGAGGGACAGACACAGAAAGACAGATAGAGGGAGAGAGAGAATGGGCGCGCCAGGGCTTCCAGCCACTGCAAACGAACTCCAGATGCATACGCCCCCTTGTGCATCTGGCTAACGTGGGACCTGGGGAACTGAGCCTCAAACCGGGGTCCTTAGGCTTCACAGGCGAGCGCTTAACCGCTAAGCCAATTCTCCAGCCCTATTTTTAAGCTTTTTAAAAAAGCTGTTCTTGTGGGGTAGGGGAGATGGCTCAGTGTTTAAAGTGGTGAGCTCTGGGTTGAAATGAGGGCCCTTGTCTCAATAAATAAGGTTGAAAGTGATCAAGAAAGATACTAGACATTAGCCCCTGACCTCCACCAGTACCTGCATAGACATGCAAACACAAATCACACACAATTTTGTTCCTGAACTCTGGAAGTCTTATCTGTATTGACTTAAAAAGTCTCTAATTACACATTTAGTAAAGAATAGTTTTGCAGGGCGTGGTGCTGCATGCCTTTAAGTCCAGCACTTTAGAGGGAGAGGTAGGAGAATGACTGGGAGTTTAAGGCCACCCTGACACTACATAGTGAATTCCAGAGTTTAAGGCCACCCTGACATTACATAGTGAATTCCAGGTCACCCGGGGCTAGAGTAAGACCCTACCTCAAACAACAGAAAACAAAAACAAACACACAACCCCCCCCAAAACCCAGTTTTTTAACCAAATTAAGTAATAGGAATACCCTTTTAATTACATTATAAATTTCACCAGAAAGTTGAAAGGCTATAGTTAAGGCTATACTGAAAATTTTAAATTAGGGTAAAGTGAAAATTTCAATATTACCAAGTAGTTGAGCTAAATTATTGTATTACAGGCAAATGTGTGTTACATAACTTTTTGAGCTGTAGACAAGAAGAGTAAACATTGTTGCTCTAAAGGCATCCTTTATTTTCATAGTGAGAGACAGTGAATTTGTTGAATTACTAAATATTTTTTCTATGTTCTTAATAAATTTTTCAGACACCCAAGAGTATTAGAAATCAGTGTGAATTCTGTAAACTATTAAGAATGGTATAGCTTAAGAAGTGTTATGTAATTGAAAGGCACTATTAATGTTAACAAATGATTATAACAATTCCATTCATTGTTTGCTATATGGCATATACTGTGCTAGGTCCTTAGTAACTGCTAACTCATTTAATTCTCACACAAAGTTTTGGAGGTGATAATAGTTCTTCATTAGTACTGCAGCACACTTTAGGTACAGCATTGGTAACTGGCCAGAGGAAAGGAATTGAAGGGGAAGGAAAGGAATGCCACATTATTCAGGTTAGCTATTTGCTCAGTGTTTTGGGAAAGTTTGGTGGAAAGGGGAGCGAATGTCAAAAAATGGAAATAATATAGACTTTCCATTATTAATCTTTCATAGCTTTTGTTGTGTGTTATAGTTTTAATCTTTTTTTTTTAACTTTATTTTTATTTATTGGAGAAAGAAAGAAGCAGAGAGAGGGGGAAAGAAAATGGCGAATGCCAGGGCCTCCAGCCACTGCAAACAAATTCCAGACGCATACGGCCCCTTGTGCATCTAGCTTATGTGGGTCCTGGAGAATCGAACCAAGGTCCTTTGGCTTTGCAGGCAAATGCTTTAACCGCTAAGCCATCTCTCCAGCCCAGTTTTAATCTGTCTTGATTTCTATTCTAAATTTTTATTTTCCAAGTTAGGGTCTCACTCAAGCCTAGGCTGACTTGGAATTCAATATGTAATCACAGGATGGTCTTGAATTCACAGGAATCTTCCCTACCTCTGCTGATATTAAAGGCATGTGCCACTACACCCAGCTTCTATTGTAAATCTTACTAGTTACATGTATCTCTAACTTAACCTTATAAAAGGTTAAGAAAGTTTAAAATTTTTTTTAATATTTTATTTTTATTTATTTAAGAAAGAGAAAGAGAGAGAATGGGTACACCAGGGCCTCCATCCACTGCAAATGAACTCCAGACACATATACCACCTTGTGCATCTGGCTTATGTGGGCCCTAGGGAGTTGAACCTGGGTCCTTTGGCTTTATAGCCAAGTGCCTTAACTGCTAAGCCATCTTTCCAGCCTAGTTTAATTTAAAAAAAAAAAAACTTTATTTACTTATTTGTGAGAAAAGAGAAAATGGGTACACCCAGGCATCTTGCTGCTGTAAAAGAATTTCAGACACGTATACCACTTTGTGCATCTGGCTTTATGTGAATACTGGGGAATTGAACCCAGGGTGGCAGGCTTTACAAGCAAGGTCTTTAACTGCTGAGTGTCTTCTTAGCCCAGACTAAGAAATTTTGAGCTTACTTTAAAAATTTTATTGATGGGTATATGTTAGAGAAAGAGAGAGAACTGATGTGTGCTTCAGTGAATGTGTGAAGGTCAGAGGATAACCTCAGATACTGGTCCTCACCTTCCACCTTTTTGAGGCACAGCCTCTTGTCATCACTTTGTATCCTAGGCTAGCTAGCACATGAGCTTCCTGAGATTCTCCTGTTTTGCCTTCCATCTAGCTGTAGGCAAACTGGGATTACAGATGCATGCTACAGTGTCCAACTTTATGTGGGTCCTGGGGATCCAAACTTGGATGGTACAGCAAGTGTTGTTACCCACGGATCTTCTCTCCAGTCCTGAATGCTTACTTTCTTTTTTTTTAATTTTTAAATTTTTATTAACATTTTCCATGATTATAAAAAAATATCCCTTAGCTGGGCGTGGTGGCGCACGCCTTTAATCCCAGCACTCGGGAGGCAGAGGTAGGAGGATCGCCATGAGTTCGAGGCCACCCTGAGACTCCATAGTGAATTCCAGGTCAGCCTGGGCTAGAGTGAGACCCTACCTCAAAAAACCAAAAAAACAAAACAAAACAAAAATCCCATGGTAATTCCCTCCCTCCCCACCCCCACACTTTCCCCTTTGAAATTCCATTCTCCATCATCTGAATGCTTACTTTCATACCTTTAGTATATGAGTTTGGGTGATGCACAACACTGATATATTTTCATCTACTTCAATTTATGTTCCATGGCCAGTTTGTATTTATGATCTAATAAGAACTATAAATTTTTAAATTCAAACTTTATTGCCTCTCAAGAAGTAATCTATATAAGTTACCAAGATTTCACATCTACTGAAACCAAGTTTTTAAAAGTTTACAGGTTTTATTAGATTATAGATAGAGTTTAAGAGAAGGGTCAGGCATGGTATGCATGCCTTTAATTCCAGCACTTGGGAGGCAGAGGTAGAAGGATTGCAGTGAGTTCAAGGCCACCCTGAGATTACATAGTGGATTCCCGGTCAGCCTGGGCTAGAGCAAGACCTTGTCTCGGGAAAAAAAAAAAAAAAAAGAATTTAAGAGATAGAAGGAAGACAAAGCTCATGCCCAAGAGAGGGAATAAGTGGGTTCTTGGAGAAGCCTAGCAATATATAGCTCTTGCCCCAGGAGGCAAGAGGAGGTTTGAGAAGCCCATCTAGAGTGCCAGCTTTGAGCCTCTTCTAGGTTCTGAAAGGGGGGTTGAGTTGATCAGCCAGACAGATTTCTGGTTGGTGTCTCAGGAATCCCAATCTTCCAGGAAGGGTGTAGTCTTCTCAGAAGGAGCAATTGCCTCTTGTAGGGTGAAATCAAGATTTTAGTGGACAGGGTTAATTATGTAGCCTGGAGAGGTTACTACCACTGTGCAAGACTTGCTTTCTGTTGTGTTATTTCCAAAGCCAAGATACAATGATTCATGTTAATGACAGATTTCTTATTTTACTTTTGTTTCTCCAGAAACAATAAAAAATCATTCTCAAAGAAAAAGAAATTATGTCACTTTGTTCTGGTCAAATTATATCTTGTCATTAGTTGAATTACACTGTAAGAAATGTATTGTGAGAAAGGAATTTAATAAAAAAGAAGTTATGATAAAATACTGTCCTAAGATTACAATTTATTGACATTTTTGAAAGGCAGTTCTCCTTTCTCCTCTGCCTACTGGCTGTGGTTGTGAGCTCTGTTTATATGGTAGCAGTTAATTGCCTCCCAGCTGATTTCAGCACCACTTCTTGTGTGGCTGAGATGTCAATTAAGACTGATGCTAACCTCACAGGTTGGCCTTTATTATCTTGCTTTCAGACCTAAGATTGTGAAGTCTTCATCTCGCTTACTGTGGTTATTTTCTCAATGTGAATATGATTAGAAATGAAGCACAGTACCTTGTACTTTACCTTGTTAAACCTTTCAGATTGATACTGTTTACTCAAGATTGGCTCATCTAGTTCTCAGATGTAGAGCACTCTTAGTTTTCTGTACTACTAAAATTAAGAACAAAAATCTGGGCTGGAGAAATGGTGTCACAGTTAAGACACTTATCTGAAAAGCCAAAGGACCACAGTTCAATTCCCCAGGACCCACATAAGCCAGATGCACAAAGTGGTACATGCATCTGGAGTTCGTTTGCAGTGTCTGGAGGCCTTGCTGGCCCATTCTCTCATTCTTTGTCTGTCTCTCTCTCTCTCATTAATTAATTAATTAATTTAAAAAATAACAGAGGGCTGGAGGGATGGCTTAGCAGTTAAGGTGTTTGCCTGCAAAGCCAAAGGATCCAGGTTTGATTCCCCAGGACCTAGGGGTGCATACGTCTGGAGTTTGTCTGCAGTGGCTGGAAGCCCTGGCACATCCATTCTCTCTCTCTCTCCCTCTTTCTCTGCTAAATAAATAAAAATAGAATATTAAAAAAAATAACAAAAATCTGGCAGATATGTGGGGGGAATTCAGTCTATCATATCTACTAACAGCAGAAAAGAATGAATGATTATTCCCTGGATTTCCTCTTTATTTCATTTGAAAGCTGTGATACCATTTTTATCTGATCTGCACATTTATATCAACATGACCTTTGTAGTTTACTTTTGTTTTGCTGCTTGAAGACAGGATGTCATTATGTAATACTGGGTGGCTGGCCTGGAACTCACTGTGTAGCCTTAACTTCTGCCAAGTGCTAGGATTTGCTTTTCTGTTTCCTGCCTTCTCCCCGCCCCAATCCCAGGTAGGGTCTCACTCGAGCCCAGTCTGACCTGGAATTCACTATGTAGTCTCCAGGTGACATAAAATTTAAAGAGATCCTCCTACCTCTGACTCCTGAGGGCTGGGATTAAAGACAAGTGCCACCATGCCTGGCTTGCTTTACCGTTTTCTATTTGGAACAGTTATTGTTTCTGGTTTTAAAAGATTCAGAAATTATGAGCCTAAATAACTGAGGCAGTATAACATAATATTTAAGAATTTGGGAAACAATGTTAAGGTTTAAATCTTGACTTGGGCTTAATGGTTCTCTTCTAATTTCTTTTTTTCTTTTTTACAAAAACAAAACAACAAAAAACCTCACTTTATTTATCTTTTAGTTCTTCCAAAATTCAAAATATCAATCCTACTGCTAAGGAGAAAAACAAACAAACAAACAAAAAAAACACATAACATCTGAGGGACCCCCCCCACCTCTTCTCTTAAAGTCACAGAAGGAGGTGCAATGGGATAGGTGGGTGTAGTGAACCAGAAGGGGAGGATGGCAAGATAAATGCCCCCAATACTTTAAAAAGCTGTTCAATAGAAATAGTGATATAGGACAATGCAGGACAAATCAAAGTAAGGAGCAGCAGTGCCAAGGCTGTGCTGTAGACATGGCCTCCCTTCCTCTTTTCTTTTCTCAAGTCAAGGTATTTTAGGCCAAAGGCATGACTTGCCCTTTCCAGATCTATGTTGACTCAAGATTCACTTGCAGTGTATGAAGCATAACCATTCTTTCTCAGAAGCATCACAAGAGACAGTGACAATTATCCTTTAGCCCTGTACCATGTTGAATTTGTCAGGAGAAAAAAATAGAGCCAGGCAGCATCACTGCTTCTCACTGTCTTTCCAAGGCAGCAGAAATGCCTCAGAGTGTACAGCAGGCAAGAGACCAGGGAAGCTTAAGACAAAGGCATGAGTCAGCCCAATGTGCCTCATTAGCTCAGATGTGTAGTTATCACAAGTGTTAGCAAATTCCAAAAACCTTTTGAGTATCACAAATATAGAACGTAGATGTGAGGAAGGTCAAGGCAGTAGGACAAGCATGGAGGACTAAATCTGCTGGTCAAGAACCACGGGACAGCTGGATGTGATGGTTCAGGCCTATAATCCCAGTACTTGGGAGGCAGAGCAGGACTGCCACAAGTTTGAAGTCAGCCTGGTCTACATAGTTCCAGGACAGCCAGGACTACACAGTGAGACCCTGTCTCATAAAGCCAGGAAACAAAAAACAAAACGAAACAAAAAATCCCACCATGGTACAAATAGTTAATGGTCACCAGGTACCACTGTCTTGAAAATACAGTTTTGAGACACTAGAGATTAGATTAGCCATCGATGTCCTGGCAGAAGTGAACAGAAGAGAGGAATGAACGGTATTAACAGTGGGAGCCTCTGCCCTTCTTCAAGAATACCTCCTCCCTTTCCATCTGAATGGGGCCATTGGCACATGTCCTGGTGGACCTGGAATTCCCCGAGTAGATTGGTCCACACAAATGGCCCCCTAAACCCATAAACACAAATGGCAAAACTTCAAAGAAACCAAAAAGAAAAATACAGTTTCTATGTCATGGTAAATTTTTTAGGAGTTGTCTGGAGGAAGAATGGAGGCTCAGGAACAAAGTTCAAATGCTACTTCCTCTTTTTCTTAGGGGGTGCAGAGCTATGTCGGGAACCACGGTTAGAGCCATGTCCTGAACTGTGTACCGATGCCTTTCTCTTCCGGCTCATTCTTCGACTTTGTTCTTCTTCTTCCTCATAACGACTTTCACGGTCCGCTTTTCGGGCTTCTTCCTCCAGCTCATCCCAGTCTTTCCCACTCTCTTCTTCACTGCCCAGAGACTCCTTGGAATAGTCTGATTCTTCTGGTTCTGATGAATAATCTTCACCACTGTCTTCCTCCTCCTCTTCATAGTCATCCTCTATAGGGTTGAAAGTCTCATCTTCAATTTCAGATTCTGAATCCTCTTCCTCAGCATCACTTCCCTTACCCTCAGGTTCCAGGAAAGACCAGCCACCTTGCTCAAAAAAGCCCTCTGGGTCATCAACAATGGTCTTCATGATCTTAGTCCAGTTTAGGGACTGTACGCCTTCTGTGTACTTTAGGTCACAGGAATTCAACCATTCCTTGATGGGGTCAAGAGAGGCTACAGGAATGGCATTAATCATGGTAACTTTCTTGCTGTAATCCTTGTAGACAATTATTAAAAAATTATTAAAAAATATCAAAGTTCTTCAGGTGAAACTGGACCCTCTCAAAATGGATCAGCTCCACTTCATCCAATGTCACAACAAAAGGTGGCCATTCTGTAGCATTTACCAGTGCACTACTAGTGGGCTGAAGGAGGCAGGTACTCCTATAGGGAGCTCCATTAAGTTTGAGAGGCATCTGCCCAGGAAGCCTCTCCTAATTTCTTTATATGTAAAGTAGAAATAGTGATAAAAGTGTCTATCTGATATTCCTGCTCTGATAATGAAGAGAATTAATGTATCTTAGCTCGGAACTAAAGATATCTGCTCAAAATTTGGTGCCTTGTATTCTCCTTTGATAAACACCCATTTTTACTGTGTAAAGTTCAGAACCATGTAAAGGTAGATTACTAAGATGACCTTCCATGTGTTTATTTAGCATCAACGGTTAGCAACTCATGGTGTATATGGACCACCCACTCTCTTATCCAGTATTGTTTGAAAACATATCCTTGACATGCTACTTCATGTAAAAAAATTAAGATTATTATTCTTATTTTGTTTTTTCAAGGTAGCCCAGGCTTACCTGGAATTCACTATATAGTCACAGGCCAGGCTTGAACTCACAGCATTCCTTCCACCTCTGCCTCCTGAGTACCGAGATTAAAGGCATGCACCACCATGCCTGGCAGAGAGAGAGAAAGAATGGGCATATAAGGGTCTTAGCCATTGCAAACAAATGCTAGATGCAAGTTCCACTTTGTTCACCTGGCTTTTTGTGGGTACTGGGGAATCAAAGTTGGATTGTAAGTCATTATGGGCCAGGACTTTAATCACTGAGCCATCTCCTCAGCCCTAGGATTATCATATATTTTTAAAAATATTTTTATTTATTACAGATGAAGAGAGAAATAAGCAGGTAGAGACACAGAGAGAAGGAGAGAGAGAGAAAGAGAATAGGCATGCCAGGGCCTCCAGCCACTGCAAATGAACTCCAGATGCATATGCCCCCTTGTGCATCTGGCTTACGTGGGTCCTGGGGAATCAAACTTGGGTCCTTTGGCTTTGTAGGCAAATGCTTTAACCCTGGAGTACATGTCCTGATGCCAGCCCAGCTATAGCAGGGCATCCCTCTGGGAGACTGAGAGGATCAGCCCTGGGGTCCAAGTTGTGGCTGGCCAGCCCTGTGGCTGAGCCTTAGGCCAGGGGAATGGTATCCCTCCAGGAGCCCCTGGGCCAGGCTCCTGGGGAGGGAGAAGGACTTCAGATTGTGAAGGTAGAAGACTGCTCCTGGGAGCAGGAATCTGTCCAGGAGGTGGACAGCCGGGATTCAGAATCCTGCCGCCAGCGATTCTGTCAGTTCTGCTACGGGGATGTGGATGGTTCACACGAGGCCTTCAGCCAACTTTGGGAGCTCTGCTGCCCCTGGCTGCTGCCTGAGCTGCGTACCAAGGAGCAGATCCTGGAGTTTCTGGTGCTGGAGCAGTTCCTGAGCGTGCTGCCGGGGGAGATCCAGGCCCGGGTGTGCGGTCAGCACCTGGGGAGTGGTGAGGAAGCTGTTGCCTTGGAGGAGGACCTACAGAATCAGTTACTAAAAGCCTGGCCACAGGATGTACCCTCAGAGGAGGAGGATCCCAGGCTGCAGGCCCCGGCTCACAGGCCAAGGGGCCTCTCCTGATGGCAGCAATCCAGGGACAGCCGCCTGCAGCCCAGAAGCAGCACAGCCACTGTTTGGGATCCAAAAGCCAGAGTGAAAGGCCCCCACTGGAAGAGGCGGTGACCGCAGTGTCATCCGGCAGGCTGCAAGGTGACTGTGTCCTGGAACCCCGAGGAAGCTGAAGCCTGGGAGACCCAGCCAGGGCAGCCCTGGGTGGGTTGGTGGGGGCCAGACGCGGGCGTCCTCCCACACGCCACCGGCAGTTCCGGGATCTGGCGACCGAGAAGTCGCACAGCTGCGGGCAGTGTGGGAAGTGCTTCCGCTGGGGCTCGGATCTGGCCCGGCACCAGCGCACGCACACAGGGGAGAAGCCGCACAAGTGCCCCGAGTGCGACAAGAGCTTCCGCAGCTCCTCAGACCTGGTGCGACAACAGGGCGTGCACACGGGCGAAAAGCCCTTCTCGTGTTCGGAGTGTGGCAAGAGTTTCAGCCGCAGCGCCTACCTGGCCGACCACCAGCGCATCCACATCGGCGAGAAGCCCTTCGGCTGCAGCGACTGCGGCAAAAGCGTCTCGCTGCGCTCCTACCTGCTGGACCACCGGCGTGTGCACACCGGCGAAAGGCCTTTTGGCTGCGGCGAATGCGACAAGAGCTTCAAGCAGCGGGCGCACCTCATTGCCCACCAGAGCCTACACGTTAAGATGGCCAGCCGGTAGGCTGAGCTGCCAGTAGGCACCGGAGCCACCCAGCAAGGCAGGTGCCCTGTGACTCCACAGCTCCTCTTCCTCCATCCCCCTCGGGGACTCTCCATCTGTGTTCAACCACTACCTGGCCTGCCTGCTCCCAGGATCCTGCCACCTTGTCTAAACCTTCATTGTCCTGATTTCTCTTGCACTGTAGTTGCTTGGAGCCTCAGCACTTTTCAGCAGGGCATGGGGTAGTGGGAAGGCTCAGTTATGGCCTAGGGTCCTTCCCTGGAACCCTCAGACTAGCTTGGCCAGAGGCTGACTTCCCCGATGGGTCTATGGGCCCGGCCCTCTGTCAACCTGTGCCTTCCAGGAGGGGCTGGCCTCTGTCCCCAGGGAACAAGGGGGCTTTGAGAGGCCTGTGGAAGAGGCCTTGAAGAAGACTCCCTATCCCAGGTGAAGCCGCAGTGGTTTTCTGACCTTCCCCTCCTGCTTCGCCTG
This sequence comes from Jaculus jaculus, assembly GCF_020740685.1. Classification (NCBI taxonomy): domain Eukaryota; kingdom Metazoa; phylum Chordata; class Mammalia; order Rodentia; family Dipodidae; genus Jaculus; species Jaculus jaculus. The sequence goes on along the minus strand of NC_059108.1, from coordinate 98,478,528 downwards.
CTCTCTCCTGCCCTGGCCACAGGAAGTTGTGTGCTTGCCCTGCTGAGAAGCCCTGCTAGGCTCCTGCAGGTGCGGAGATGGTAGAGTGGCTCTAGCAACAGGGGCCAGCCCTGGAGACCAGAAACAGGGTGAGCAGAGGTGGTCTTTGTTGTACTTAACACTAGCACTCCATCAGCACTTTGCTGCTAACTCTTCAAGCACTGCATTTCTTTTCCTTCCTCTTCTTCCTCCTCCGCCTTTTTTTTCTTATTGTTTGGTCTGCCTCATGTACAGATTTGCATTAAACAGGGACAGGCCAGGGACTCTCCAAAGAGGCTTAGCCCAGTGGGCCCCAGAAAGGTTTGAATAAACGTGGACACTTCAAAAAAATTAATTATTTTATTAGTTTTGTACACATTGAATACAGTCAAGTTGGTACCATTGTTAGGCTCATTCATGTCCTACCCCCTCGCCCTGGCCCCTTCTCGTTGAGGTATATGGGTCATGCACTGTGGAGTTAGCCCACAGTTATGGGCCCTTTGTTTTTATAATGGGACAATATCATCACATTGAGTGAGGTCCTTGTAGTTTATCACAGGTTCAGGCAGAGCTAGGTGGTGCACGAGAACCTGATTGGTAGCAACCTTAGCAATGTTAGTTATTTGTTGTCTGAGAAATTTGATAAGGCAGGGGGCCACAAGTAACAGGGTTCCTATAGCCAGGAGGGGGCCAAAGAAGGGGAGGAGCCAAGGGAATAAGGGGTTAGAGAACCAGGTGGTGGGGTTGTCAAATTTATAGTGGCCGAGTAGTTCCTTGCAGAGTTTTTGAGGGTTTTAACATTTTCTTCAACAACATTTGATTGATTGACAAAAAAAAAAAAAAAATTCTCCCAAGACCACACATCCCCCATGTTCAGCAGTGATGAGGTCTAAGTTTCTATAGTTTTGGAGCACCACACCTGTAAGAGAGTTTATTTGTCTCTAAAGAGACTTGAGGCTGTTGGTAGTGGATACCATGGCCTGGCCAAGCTTGTCTTGGAAGTCCATTGTGAGGTGGTTGGTTTGGACAAGAGTGGCTCCTGCAGCACTGGAGGCATCCAGGGACAGCTTCATGCAGAGGCCCAGCAGTGAGGGGATGAAAATCTCTCTTGGTCAACGTGGGCGGAGTTTGTTTATAGGCTGCTGCTTCTTCCTTGTAGAGATACATCTGTGGAACAATCAAGACTGGGGAACAGTAAATGGAACAGGAAACATTTATGCATGGGGTGATTAGCCCTTCACACCATAGGAGAGCAGGTGTCTTGACACAAGTTGTCCTGGTTATGGAAATATTGAGGAGACATTCGTTTTGGTCAGCTTAGAGCTGGACAGGCAAAGGGGCATACCTTGACTGGCCTCAAAGAGGGGACTATCAATAAGGTGCATTTGGGAATAGTTCATTGTAGATGTGGGGTATTCAAGGGTGGCATTAACAGGGACTGCAGTTAGCAGGGGGTGGGTGGTGGATGCACAAAAGAAGCAGTTAGAAGCATTGGGGTGGTAGTAAAGGGGAGAAGGTTGTACATATATTGGATGTCTTGTGCCCAGGGTATGGTGGCTTGTGTCTTTTCTGTGACTTGTTTTTCCTGTGAAACAGTGCGGTGGTGAGTAAGAATTGGGCAGGGGACAGGAACAAGGCTGTCTGGAAGTATGAGCGTCTGTGGAGGAAGATAGTGAGAGGCCATGAGGATAAAGTTTTCCTGTCATCCCCACCCGCCAACATTCATCCCACGGTTCTGGAATGGAAAGTATGCATTGTCTATACATTTTCCTCTAGTTCTCAACACTGCAGCAAAGGCCTGTGCTAAGGAGGCAGCCTTATGTGAGGCAGTCCTGATATCCTGGGTAGCAACTATCCATTTATCATAATGTTCATCCTTAAGGCCTTGGCAGACCAGTCTACACTCTGAGGTCATGCCCTCCCAAATGATGTTTTTGAGGAAGAGGTCCCTGGTGGTTGGGCCGAGCATTTTTCTTTCTAAATTCATTTTTGTTCTTAATATGAAATCAGAGAAGGTTTCCTCTTGTTTTTTGACAGAGGAACAGCAAGGAGGAGGTGTTGTCTTGGGGACTAGAAGGGGGTAGTTATTCTATCCCATGCCTGGAGAGAGCACAGAGGTGGACTTGGTCATAGTGCCCTGGGGGCTACTGGGCCTGCTGGACTCCTGTGGAAAAATCAAACTCATGGCGATCCTCCTATCTCTGCCTCTCAAGTGCTGGGATTAAAGGCATGTGCCACCACACCTGGCTTTCTCTTCTGTTTTGATATCTTTTTTTTTTCTTCCTATTATGAAAGCCTTGTTTAGGTAGTATCAGGCACTGTGAGGTCATGAATATCAAGACCATTTTGTGTCTGGAAGACATCATTGTCTTTCTTACTCTTCCTTTGGCTCTTACATTTTTTCTACCACCTCTTCCACAATGGACCCTGAGCCTTGTAGGGTGTGATAGAGATTTCTTAGTGCTGAACACTCCACTGTCACTTCTCAGCACTATTGATGAGTTTTTAAAATTTATTTATTTTTACTTGAGACAGAGAGAGGGAGGGGTAGAGAGAGAGAGAGAATAGCCACACCAGGGAATCTAGCCACTACAAACAAACTCCAAACACATTGCCACCTTGTGCATCTGGCTTACATGGGATCTAGAGAATCGAACCTGGGTCCTTAGGCTTCACAGGCAAGTGCCTTAACTACTAAGCCATCTATCTATCCAGCCTTACTAGGAGTTTTGAGTAACCCCAGTGGTCATTGCCATCTATTCTCAGTACTCCTTTTTTTTTTTTTTAAAAAAAAGTTTTTATTTAATTTGAGAGAGAAAGGCAGAGAGAGAGAGAGAGTGGGGATATGAATAGGTGTGTCAGGGCCTCCAGTTGCTGCAAATGAACTCCAGATACATGTGCACTTTGTGCATCTGGCTTATTTGGGTTCTGAATAATTGGACTTGAGTCCTTTGGCTTTGCAGGCAAATTCCTTAACCATTAAGCTATCTCTCCAGTCCTCTCAGTAGTTGTTGTAAGGAATGAACATTAAGTCATTCCATCCAGTATAATGAAAAGAGTATACATAGATGATCTTTACCAGAGTCCTTTCTTTTCTATTGTAAAATTTTTGTTAAAAGCTGGACATGGTATTGCATGCCTTTAATCTCAGCACTTGAGAGGCAGATGTGGGAGGATTGCCATAGTTTGAAGCTACCCTGAGACTATATAGTGAATTCCAGGTCAGCCTGGGCTAGAGCAAAATCCTACCTCAAAAGAAGCAAACAAAATTATTTTTTGTTAAATTTTTCATTATTCTAGAGGAACATAGCTGATGTATGAACTGAACAGAATACTTCATGCATTGGTTGATATGGTCAGAAAATATTTGCCAGGTTCTTATGGCCCAGATGTAGGACAGTGTAGTGGAGAAGTACTGTGGGTATATCAGCTAGCAGCTTTGTGAAGCACCTTAGCAACCTGCATTTCTCCCCAAACCACTGCCACTCACCTGAGTCTGGACATGCCTTGTGATTCTCTGTGGGTCCCTGGATCCTCCAGGCTGTGTTTCCTGAAGGCATCCAGGCAACCATGGAGAGAGCAAGATCGTGGGCGCTTGGAAAGAACCACTTCCGGGAGGCATTTTCTGTGAACAGTTCCATTTATTCAATAGGGAAGTAGGTTTATAAGCAGTTAGTGGCAAGAGGGTCCTAAGGGGATTGGTAGGTTCAGAGTTACTAGCTGATGACTAGGAACGGTTATTCCAGCACATAAGGAGAGAGTCAAGTGATCTACAAAGTGTTGGGAAGAGGGTCTCAGGGGGATGAGCTGAGTGAAGGCTGCTGGCTGATAAGGAATTTCCTAGGCAACTGGCCAAAGGTCATAGGGTTATGGGTAAAGCCTAAGTCTTATCTGAATATCCCAGGTATCCTGTGCTTGGAGAGGGACTGGCCCTACTTCCTGCTGATCTTGGGTCTGAGATTTTGTCTGGGGGTCCAGGTTCACTGCAACCCTGGGGAATGGGGGGAGGATCCTGGCTCACTGCACCCCCCCCCAGCAATGGGGGGAGGAGCTCCCCTGCTGGTCTGGTCCCTGAGATATGACCAGTGGCTCAGGCTGCTGTGACCTCCCCTAGCCTGGGACCTTCCTGTCAGACATTTTAGGATTGCTTTAACCTAGGGCCCTGCCTATGTCTGACAAGTCTGGAAGACTAGAGAATACCAGGTCTTCCAGGAGCTGCTGTGAAGCTGTCTGTCTACCCTGGTAATCTGTCATGAGAATTCCTCCTCACATCTCTGGTTATGATAAAGTATGGAACTTTTACCCCTCCACAACATTGGAATAGAAAAAGTGCTCAGCCTCATCCTGTCTAGACTGGGATCCTTGACAACTTGTAGGCAGTCAGGCCGCTAGTCCCTTCTGCTTGGCACTGCCATCTTCTGAGTGGGGGGCCAAGGATTAAAGGCATGTGCCAGCACACTTGGGTTGGCTTGGCTATTTTGTAATAACTGTCTGTGTTTGTTTGTGTGTGTGTTTTTTTTCCCTACAGATGGACCACACATCCCCAACCTACATGCTTGCTAACTTAACCCACTTACATTCTGAACAACTTCTGCAGGGCTTGAATCTTCTTCGTCAGCATCACGAACTCTGTGACATCATTCTTCGTGTAGGTGATGTTAAAATTCATGCTCACAAAGTGGTACTCGCCAGCATCAGCCCATATTTTAAAGCTATGTTCACTGGAAACCTTTCTGAAAAAGAAAACAGTGAGGTTGAGTTTCAGTGCATTGATGAAACTGCCCTCCAGGCCATTGTGGAGTATGCCTACACAGGAACTGTTTTCATTTCTCAGGACACTGTTGAATCTCTCCTTCCAGCAGCAAACCTACTCCAGATAAAACTTGTCCTGAAAGAATGTTGCGCTTTTCTTGAAAGCCAACTTGATCCTGGTAATTGTATTGGAATTTCTCGTTTTGCAGAGACATATGGTTGTCATGACCTGTATTTGGCAGCTACTAAATACATATGTCAGAATTTTGAAGCTGTTTGCCAGACAGAAGAGTTTTTTGAGCTTACACATGCTGATTTGGATGAAATTGTCTCCAATGACTGTTTGAATGTAGCTACCGAAGAGACTGTTTTCTATGCACTAGAGTCTTGGATCAAGTATGATGTACAAGAACGTCAGAAGTACTTAGCCCAGCTTCTGAACAGTGTACGATTACCATTGCTGAGTGTTAAGTTTCTCACTAGGCTATATGAAGCAAATCATCTTATTCGTGATGATCGCACTTGCAAGCATCTTTTGAATGAAGCCCTCAAGTACCACTTCATGCCTGAACATAGACTCTCTCATCAGACAGTATTGATGACGCGACCCCGTTGTGCTCCCAAAGTACTTTGTGCAGTAGGAGGGAAGTCTGGACTCTTTGCCTGTTTGGATAGGTAAATAGAAGGCATTCTAAAAGGAGTGATGCTATTAGATTTTGTGCTTTTTAAATATACTTATTTTCTGTATTTTAAAAATTGATTTTCCTTTTTATTTTTATTTGCTTTTGTGTTGTTTTTCTTTTTTTTATTTCCTAAATATTTATGTGGATTTTTAAAAATAACAGTGTCATCCATTCTCTGCAATACTCTCAATTATTAATCCTTCCTCCACACCCTCACCCTTCCCCCATGTACACTTATTCATCCTGGTCTCCCATTTTTCCTCCTTCCCTTCTCTCTCCTCTTCTTCCTCCTCCCTGTCACCTCTTCCTTCTCTCCTTCTCTACCTTATAGAAGGTGCTAATGAATGGCTGGAGAAATGGCTCAGCAGTTTTCTTACAAAACCTGACAGCCCAGGTTCCACTCCCCAGTGGATCCACGTAGAGCCAAATGCATAAAGTGTTGCATGCATCTGGAGTTTGTTTGTAGTGGCAAGATGCCCTGGTGTGCCCGTATTCTCTCTCATTCTCTTACTTTCTCTCCACTTCTCTGTCTGCTTGTATACAAATTTAAAAAAAACTTTTTTTTCAAAGCAGGCACTAAAGAGGAAAGTGAAAAACCTGTGATGAGGACAGACTGGGAATGGGAATGGGGCTGAATGAAAACAGTTAATTAGAAGAATCATTAAGGAAATGAGAAAATACTAGATTGCTATAAATAACGGGCTGTATAGAAGATTTTTTCCTATATGTTTATTTTCACGATAGTAAAAAGTGCTTTCTTTTTTAATAATTAAAAAACTAAGGATTTGAATAATTAAAACTAAGGATTCACTGTCTGTTTCCATAAAACTATTTCAGACTTGAAGGCCATGTTGTCTTTGCATCAGCCTACCTCTGCAATTGCTGTATGAGAGCAACTATAGGCAGTGTACAATGAGTGAGCATGGATGTATTCCAGTAAAACTTTACTTACATAAAAATCTGGTCTTATGGTTGTCCTGTATTTCTCCTGTGTCATTACCTTCTTCCATTGTGCTACATCATTGCCATCAGCTCACATGTATTTCTGGCTTAAGCTCCCAAATTGCTTGAATCTTCTCTGTCTCCATGGTCTTTCAATCCCACTCTTAACTGTTTATTTTTTTTTTATTTTTTTGTTTATTTTTATTTATTTATTTGAGAGTGACAGACAGAGAGAGAAAGAGGCAGAGAGAGAGAAAGGGTGGGGGGATAAAAAAAACTGGGCATGCCAGGGCTTCCAGCCACTGCAAATGAACTCTAGACACATGCGCCTCCTTGTGCATCTGGCTAACATGGGTTCTGGGGAATCAAGCCTTGAACTGGAGTCCTTAGGCTTCACAGGCAAGTGCTTAACCGCTAAGCCATGTCTCCAGCCCTCTTAACTGTTTTATAGGAAAAAAATCTTTATGGTAAAAAATTGCTGGTAGCCAGGCCTGTTGGCGCACGCCTTTTATTCCAGCACTTGGGAGGCAGAGGTAGGAGGATTGCCATGAGTTTGAGGCCTCCGTGAGATAACATAGTGAATTCCAGGTCAGCCTAAGCTAGAGTGAGACCCTACCTTGGGAAAAAAAAAAAAAAAAGAAGAAGAAGAAGAAGAAAAAGAAATTATTGGAAAGATTATTTATACCCACTGTTTTCACTTCTTCATCCCCCATTCCCTTCCTCCTTCCTTCCCTCCCTCTCTGTCTCTCTCTTTCTTCTTTTGGTGCATGTGTTCATGTATATGAATGTGGGCATGTGCATGCCATACCATGCATTTAGCAATAAAAGGTAACTTTGGATGTTGGTCCTCATTTTTCACCTTGTTTAAGAGAGAGTGTCTCATTCTGTTGTCACTGCTATGTTTGCCAGAGTTTGTGCTACAGCATCCAGCTTTTTTTTTTTTTTTTGTTAGTTTAGTTTAGTTTTGTGTTGGTGTTTCTTTTCTTTCTTCCTTTAATTTTTATTAGCATTTTCCATGATTATTAAAAAAATCCCATGTTAATTCCCTCCCGGTTTTTATTTTCTTTTTAATTATTATTATTTATTTTATTTGAGAGAGAGAGGAAGATAGAGAGAGAGAGAATGGGTGGGCCAGGGCTTCTAGCAAACAAACTCCAGATGCAAGGCACCACCTTGTGCATCTAGCTTACATGGGTACTGGGGAATTGAACTTTGATCCTTAGGTTTCGCAGGCAGGGCCCTTAACCACTAAGTGGTCTCTTCTACCTGTTTTGTATTTTCAAAGTAGGGTCTCCTCAATGTAGCCCAGGATAACCTAGAATTCACTATGTAGTGTCAGAGTAGCCTCGAACTCGTGGCGATCCACCTATCTCTGCCTCCTGAGGGCTGGGATTAAAGGCATGCACCACCCTACTCATCCCACATCCAGCTTTTTATGTGGGTTCTGGGGGATCCAGACCGAGGTAGGTACTCACACTTGCACAGCAAGTGCTTGATCCCTGAGATAGCTCCCTAGTCTCATTCTCTCCTGAATTTCTTCAACACATATTCCCACCATCTCAGTAACAGTATTCATTAAATTCATCTTCCCTAATACATTGTTCTCATTGGTATAGATTCACATGTGTAGAGTAGGCTATAATAAAACTGTCTATAAATAGACATTCAAAAACTTTTGGATGAATATGTGTTTAGATCATACTGGATAGAAAATACATCTGTTCATACTATTGAATTATGGAGCTTGGGGAAAAGGAAGGTTAAATAGAGTTTGAGTGTGGTTTGTATCCCAGGTATTCATGTGTTAGAAGCTATATCCTCTATTTGTAGTGGTCGTGGAAGTATCTTAGGTCAATTAGGTTGTGCTTACTGAATCCTAGAATTAGTTCATAGGCAATATTGGATGCAAGAGTAATTGGGTTAGGTAGCTTCTACCACGATTTTAAACAAAAGCCTGAGAGGGCCAGGGAGAAGTTATCACAGGGTGAGAGAGCCCTGATGGAGTGATGACTAGTGACACCATTGGAGTAGATCCACCGTTAGACTTCAGAAAGGTATAGCTACCAGCAGTAAGCAATGCCCACCAGGGAAAGCTATACCCAATGTGTAAAACCAGCCTGAGAGAGTAACTTTGTGGCTTCCAGCAAAACCATAGAGTAGGGCTACCAAGGCTTTGCATCACTTCATTGTGCAAAAAATGCTGGATGTGGTTGGAGCTTTATGGGTTTCATACCTTCCCTGCTGGGTTTTAGTCTTGTTTTGGGCCAGATATTCCTTTCTACTTTCCTGTTTATCTTCTTTGGACTAGGAATTATAATCCTATCTACATACTACCTACCTAGGATTTTACATGGACTCACAAATGGAGGTAATTTGCCTTGAGTTGCAGATGATACTTTGGAATTAATGCTATTGGTTAGGGTTGTAGTTTAGCACAACTTGACTAGCATATACCAAACCCTTGGTTGGGTCCAAGCACTTCAACTTTTTTTCTTTGAGTTAATGTTAGAATGAGTTAAGAATTTGGGACTATTTAGGTTGAAACGGTTATATTTTGCATTTATGAGAAGGATAAGGGAGGGCCTGGGATAAAACAGAATATTTGAGTGTGTTCAAAAGAGGAATGGAGCTTAATCCAAGTACATTGCCTAGAGGTAAAGCCTTTGGCAGCTGATAAGGATTAAAGTAATTAAGGTGGAATCCCTCTGATTGAGAATGACAGCTTTATAAGGGAGGAGAGACCAGAGTACATGTGCACATGCACGTGCACTCATATCTGTCTCTTACCATGTCTCTGCCAGTAAGAAGACCATTAAAAGATGATTCCTCTTCAACTTAGGTCAGAACCATCAGCCAGAATTATCCTTTTACTTCATAGCTTATCTAGTCTGTGGTATTGTTACTGATAACAACAACAATGAAAAAAAAAAGACTAAACCAAGTACTGGTCAACCAGCTTACCAGACTACTCACAATACATTTGAAATCCTGTGTTCCCCTTCTTTTCTATCCCCCTGCGAGAAAATGCTGTTTTATTTTATATATTTATTTATTTATTTGACAGAAAAAGAGGAAGAGAGAGAAAGATTGAATGGGCATGCCAGGGCCTCCAGCCACTGCAGATGACCTCCAGACGCATGCACCCCTTGTGCTTCTGGCTAACGTGGGCCCTGGGGAACTGAGCCTGGGTCCTTTGGCTTTGCAGGCAAATGCCTTAATCACTAAGCCATCCCTCCAGCCTGAAAATGCTGTTTTAATTAGGACTATCTATATGGCCTTGACTTCACATGTATTATTCACACTGTTACTTTTCAAACAGGAAAGAGATAATCAGTTCATTAGGTCTGAAGTGATTTGAGCAAAGCTTTGCTAAAACTTTATTTAAAAATAAATAGCCCACTGGAGAGATGGCTTAGCTGTTAAGGCGCTTCCCTGCAAAGCCTAAGGACCAAGGTTCAATTCTCCAGGTCCCATGTAAGCCAGATGCACATGGTGGTGCATACATCTAGAGTTTGTAGTGGCTAGAGGCCCTGGCATGCCCATTCTTAATCTCTCTCTCTCCTTCCTTCTCTCTGTCTCAAATAAATAAATAAATAAATCTTTTTAAAAAATCATTAAAAAATAGCCAATGTTAAGTTGTTAGAGTGTCAGTTGAGGTTGAAGGGCCATCTTTCCATGACCCACATGTAGAGTGAGTCCATTCCTGCCACCAGGCCTCAAGAAGCATATGTGAGCCGGGTGTGGTGGCATACCCTTTAATCCCAGCACTTGGGAGGCAGAGATAGGAGGATTGCTGAGAGTTTGAGGCCACCCTGAGAATACAGAATGAATTCCAGGCCAGCCAGTGAGACCCTACCTCGAAAACAACAACAACAAAAAGTATATGTGGCTTTGAAGGCCCCTTCCTCTGGAGCTTTAACTCCCGGAGGGCTTCCTGTGTGCTCTTCCTAATGCTATTTCTCTCCTCCCAGCAGTAGCACCTGTCCTAAATTTGCTGTGTATTATTTTGTATTTCATTACAGTTTTGCAATACTGTATATCAATAAATTGTTGAATTTTATATATATTATATCAATTCAATAATGCTAGATATATAGTTTTCAGAGATGTGTTTTACAACTGAACAATTAGTTTGTGAAGATTATCTGCATAAGAAAATCATTTACTTTCATTAGCATATAATAATGTTATAATATAAACATGATTTTTTTCTTTCAAAAATGATGATTTTAAGTTTTAAACTCCTTTCTTAAATTTGTGCATATGTGTGTGCACAAGTGGTGACCAAAGAACAACCTTGGGTGTTGTTCCTTTGGAATGCCATCTACCATTTTTGAGAAAGGGGGGGTCTTATCATCCTGGAGCTCTCCAAGTAGGCTAGACTGGCTGCCTAGCAAGCCCCAGGGGTTCTCCTGTGTCCAGCACTGAGGTTACAGGTGTGCTTCACCACAGCCAGCATTTTCATGTGGGCACCTGGGATGCCTCACACTTGCAAGGCAAACCCTTTATCAACTAAGCCATCTCTCCAGCCCTAGTATTAGTCTTACACCTATGTAGAGTATGCATCCCATGTGAGCAGTTCAGTGAATTATTACAAGCTGAATATTTTTTTTTTAATTTTTATTTATTTATTTATTTGAGAGCGACAGACACAGAGAGAAAGACAGAGGGAGAGAGAGAGAATGGGCGTGCCAGGGCTTCCAGCCTCTGCAAACGAACTCCAGACGCATGCGCCCCCTTGTGCATCTGGCTAACGTGGGACCTGGGGAACCGAGCCTCGAACCAGGGTCCTTAGGCTTCACAGGCAAGCGCTTAACCGCTAAGCCATCTCTCCAGCCCACAAGCTGAATATTAACAAACCAGTTTGAGCAACAAAACATGATCAGCACCCAAAAACCAACCTTATATTCCCTCTCTGTTCTACTCCCACCCCCAAGATAATTACTCCCTGTATTTCCTTCTTAAAAATTTATTTATTTGAGAGAGAGAGAGTGGGAGGATGGATATGCCAGGGCCTCTAGCTGCTGCAAACAAACTTTAGATGCATATGCCACCTTGTGCATCTGGTTTATGTGGGTACTGGGGAATTGAACCTGAGTCCTTAGGCTTCACAGGCAGGTGCCATAACTGCTAAGCCATCTTTCCAGCCCCACTCTCTGTATTTCTGATTCAGGAATTAAGTTTACATGTTTATTAACTTGATACAAATGGAATCACAAAACAAATAATTTTTAATTTGGCATCTTATTCTTGTGTATAAGATTTACCCTAGGTGCATTCACTTTCAATACTGTGTGATAGTCTTGTATATGAGATACCACAATTTATCCATTTTAAGGTTGGTGAACATTTAGACTGTTTCCAATATTTCACTGTTACAAGCAGTACTGCTGTGAACAACCTTGAACATATATGCTTGCATTTCTCTTGGGTACATTTCAAATAGTGGAATTTCTCAGTCATAGGACAGTATACAACACCTTATTTAACCATTTTTTTTCCCTTTCTCTCTGATGAATTATTGTCGGTCAATGATATGTTGCAAAATTAGCTATAGTATTACAGTATAGTATAGTATTGTCTATAGTATTGAAATAAACACCTCATAGTGAAATTGCTGAGTGAAGGTATATATGTAGTTTTAGCTTTTTACATTTTATTTATTTATTATATTGTTATTACTATTATTTGGTTTTTTGAGGTAGGGTCTCAGTCTAGCCCAGGCTGACTTGGAATTCACTATGTCATTTCAGGGTGGCCTCGAACTCATGGTGATCCTCCTACCTCTGCCTCCCAAGTGCTGGGATTAAAGGCATGTGCCACCATGCCTGACTTTTTAAGTTATTAAATAAACTTATTTTCCAGAGTAGTTTGTTGCAATTAACACTCTTACCAACAGAATATCAATTCCTTTCTTCACATTCTTGCCTACAATTTTTATTATCTCATTTTGTATTTTCACCAGTCTGCAAGGTTTGTCATAGTATATTTGGGTTTTTTACTTACATTTTCTTAATTACTAATGAAATTAAGCCTACTTTTGGTTTTGGTCTACGTGGGCTTTTAATTTTTTTTTCTGCTTATTTTTTAGTGTGGAGATGTACTTCCCTCAGAATGACTCTTGGATTGGTTTGGCGCCTCTAAATATTCCTCGCTATGAATTTGGAATTTGTGTTTTAGATCAGAAAGTGTATGTGATAGGTGGTATTGAAACTAACGTGCGCCCTGGTGTCACGATTCGAAAACATGAAAACTCAGTAGAATGCTGGAATCCTGATACAAATACTTGGACTTCTCTAGAAAGAATGAATGAGAGCCGAAGTACCCTTGGAGTAGTAGTACTTGCAGGAGAACTTTATGCTTTAGGGGGATATGATGGACAGTCTTACTTGCAATCTGTTGAGAAATATATCCCCAAAATAAGACAATGGCATCCTGTAGCACCGATGACTACCACAAGAAGTTGTTTTGCTGCAGCTGTTTTGGATGGGATGATATATGCCATCGGTGGGTATGGTCCTGCACACATGAACAGGTATTTAACTTAATTGAATTGTGTATGTGTACATTCTTTTACAAAGCATTATTGGCATTCATTTTTGAGTTTTAAGTAACTGTGTGTTGAATGGACTTCCTTTTTAATATTCTTGGTAATATTGATATGCATTTGAGCATTTAAACTGTTCCATAAACATAGTAGTTTATATGGGAATTTGTTATAACACAAGATTCAAACCTCTCTCATGATATACATTCATGCATGTCAGCAGAGTGTTTTAAAATTCAACAACCTGAAAATAAGAATTGACAATTTTAGATTTTGTGTGGTATTATTATGTGTGTATATAGTCCTGCATTGTTTTTTTTTTTGTTTGTTTGTTTGTTTTTGTTTTTTTGGTTTTCCAAAGTAGGGTTTCACTCTAGCCCAGGCTGACCTGGAATTCGCTCTGTAGTCTCAGGGTGGCCTTGAACTCACAATGATCCTCCTACCTCTGCCTCCTGAGTGCTGGGAATAAAGGCATGCGCTACCACGCCCGGCTTAGTCCTGCATTGTTAATTGAATAAAGTAGAAATGTCCTTCTGTGTAACATCATAAGACATGCCCACTTAGTCTTGTTTGATGTTCCTTTTTTGATTGTATGGCCATATATGTGTCATCATGTATCTGTGTGGTAATGGAATTAGAATGAGAAATTTATGAATTCTGTAGTATATTCTATATGAGAAAGTTATCAAGTTACTGCATATATATACACTTTTAATTATAATTCTGAACTTTGTTGGAAATTGATAATCTAAAGACATTTTATCTCTAATAGTAATTGGAGTGGTATATGTTTAATTCATTGTGAGCAATTTAGTGAAAGAACATCATATCTATATATAATGCTCCAACAGTTTTATATAAGGTATGGGAACATCCATGGGGGCCCTGGGACCAATCCCTCATGGATGCTTAAGTATATATTGTTACATACCTGTGTATTTATTTGAACTTTTAAAACTGTGGTGGGTTTTAGTCTTTCTCTTACAGGAAGAGTGACAAAAATATCTGTGAATTAATTCCTTCTCATGTAAATGTTTGCAGTGTGGAGCGTTATGACCCAAGTAAGGATTCCTGGGAGATGGTTGCATCCATGGCAGATAAAAGGATTCACTTTGGCGTGGGAGTTATGCTGGGCTTTATTTTTGTGGTAGGTGGGCATAATGGTGTCTCACATTTATCAAGCATTGAAAGATATGACCCTCATCAAAATCAGTGGACAGTGTGTCAACCAATGAAAGAACCCAGAACAGGTAATGATAATTTTTAAATTCACTGATTCATTCATTTGTGGTAGTTGGGATTGAATCCAGGCGTGTTAGGCAAGTATTCTAGCACTGAGCTACATTCTTAGCTGATAATAGTCCATTAACTTCTAAACATAGTGCCAGGCTTGGTGGTACATGTCTTTAATCCCAGTACTTGAGAGGTAGAGGTAGAAAGATCACTGTGAGTTCAAGACCAGCCTGGGATTACAGAGTGAGTGCCAGGTCAGCCTGGGCTAGAGTCAGACCATACCTTGCAGGGGGGAGGGGAGAGGAGGGAATGCCAAACTAAACACAGAGCTGTGCTTCCTATTCTTGGAATGGTAGGACCTTGGAATACAACAATAAGGGTATTACTTTACCAGAAAAAAAAAAAAAAACTTGGTAAATTTGAAAGACAACTACCTAAATAAAATTAGAAAGACCTCTTGTTACTGCAAACAAACTCTGGATGCTTTTGTCACTTTGTGCTTCTGGCTTTATGAGGGTACTTGGAATTTGAACCAGGGCCATCAGGCTTTGCAAGCAAATGCCTTTAACCACTGAGCCATCTCTCCAGCCATTCATATGATTTTTATTATGGTTCATTAATTGTACAAAAAATGGGCTTCATTATGATATTTCATTTAATGTATGTAATATACTTTGTCCATATTCATCTTCCCATTTCCCTCTCTTCTTCCCCATCCTTGCCCAGTGATTGGTTTCTCTTCTACCTAAACAGTTCCCATCTACATTCATGTCTTTTTTCTTTTGGGTAGATTTATTCATTTATTCATATGTGATAATGTGTGTAAGGGAGGATTTTTAAGGCATGAATTATTTAATTCAGCATACTTGAAAACTTGAATGATTTGTAAATATCAAGTATAAAGCCTACAGAGAGAAGTGTATTGCTTTCTTTATAATAATTTAAGAATGCATGGCAGTTACCCTAAACTGATGTACTGAAATGTCATACAATACCCTGTGAGTATCTACAGTGGCTATGTGTCAGTTAAACAGCATAATTTTACAAGTGTTTTCCTATAGTAGAGCAATCAGGGGAGAGTAGGCTTGGAGAGCAGAGACAGACATTTACTCTGACTTTTGTTAAGAGTGTTTTTTTTTTTCCTAGTACATATAGCTATATTGCATGTATAATGATACTAGATCATTGAAGTCTATTTTATGAAATCATTGAACTGCAGATTCATGTAGTTTTAGTGAGTCAAACTCTACTTTACAGTTGACATGTTTTTCTTTTCCCACCTGTCCTAGGAGTTGGTGCTGCTGTTGTCGATAATTACCTTTATGTAGTCGGGGGTCACTCGGGGTCTTCCTACCTGAACACAGTACAGAAGTACGACCCTATCTCAGACACATGGCTGGACTCAGCAGGCATGATATATTGTCGCTGCAATTTTGGATTAACTGCACTTTGATGAGTGTGAATTTTTGGAAAGCTGGTGGTGAAGCATGTGCCACATGAAATAATGCCCTGTTTCCAGAAACCTAAGAGCTGCATTGCTTTCTTCCTAACTTGAAGTGGCATATAGACTCAGTTTGTTGGGTACTTTCAACTGGCCAGCAGTTTGGAATGCTCTTGATTATATAGTAAATCAATAATCCAAAAAAAAAAAAAAAAAAAAGAAAAAGAAAAAACAAAGGAAAGACCTTGCCAATTGAATAGTGCACTTTGTGTGTGTGTGTGTGTGTGTGTGTGTGTGTGTGTGTGTGTGTGTGTCTGGGATAGACTAATTTTATGTTCCTAAATGTACATTTAGAGAAAACCTTGCTGCTTCTTAAAAAAAATAATTTTAGCTCGTCTTGATATGTATCATGGTTTGCTGGGATGAGAGG
This sequence comes from Jaculus jaculus, assembly GCF_020740685.1. Classification (NCBI taxonomy): domain Eukaryota; kingdom Metazoa; phylum Chordata; class Mammalia; order Rodentia; family Dipodidae; genus Jaculus; species Jaculus jaculus. Next base: position 98,462,482 of record NC_059108.1, on the reverse strand, counting down.
GTTTTCCATTCTGGATGACTGAGTGATGACAGAATGCTGACACTGGTTGCTGGTATGAGTTCATGTGCTTCATGTTTTCTTTAAAACAAAGGGCTGCTTTTTACTTTTGGTACTTTTAGGGGTTGTAAATAACATGTTGCAGTTGGTCATCTGAATGCTCTTTCTGCTGAATGTTTTTATGGATAGTGGTGTAGTGAAGCTGCAAGACAATTGCTTTTATTATCATATTTGGAGCACTGTTTCAGTATGTCTAATATTTATTATTTATGCCTTTTGTTATGGGCAGATTAATGTTGGATGAACTTACTTATCTATGCTACGATAAGCATGGACAGAAAGTTCATCATACCAGTTTTAATTTCTCACTAGTACTATAGCGGCTTTCCAGTGATGATGTAAATATTTGAAAAGCATTTATTACCACTCTCAATGCAGATTTTTATATATCCTTATAATACTTTTAGTTTTTTAAGTTCTTTAGGTTTTTTTTCAGTGATCAAATATAATAATGGTGCTAACTGTAGGCTCTATAACAAGGCTTTAACTTATGTTCTTTTGGGTGGTTAATGTAAGATATGCATGACATATTTTGATAGTATTTTAATTTTGATTGGCTTAACTCATGTGTGCTTATTAACAATGTTAATGCTTACATTGCTGTTGACATCCCATCCATCCCATTAGCCTGTCATGTAATGTTGACATCCCAGACCATCCCAGTAGCCTGTCCTGTTTCTTATAGTTTTCAATAGTTATTTAAAGAATGATGCATTTTTTATGTTCTTATGCTACAGATTACATGTCTTTTTAAAAAACAGAAATATATGCATTAAATATAAAGCCCTAGGCAGTTATGCATACTTTTTTATTTCTTAGGTAACTCACTAAGTGTTTTAAAATTATTGAGGAAAACTGGAACTTGATGTTTACTTGAATAATGGTTCCCAATTTGATTTGCTTTGATGAAAGAAACGTTCTTTTAAAACAAAATTGTTATATCCAGTGACAGCTTGTTTAAAAGAAATGGTTAACTTATTTTAGCATATTTTAGTACATGTCTGTTAGTTTTAAACATGCTAATTTACATTTTATGTGATGTTGGTACTTGTGTTTTGGTACTATAGTTATTTTGTTTTCATTTCCTGTATTTCTTTTCTTTTTTTTTTTTTTTAACCTACTCACAATCTCTTGGAAAGTCTCTACAAGACCAGTGAATATTTTTTTCTAAGAAGAAAATCCATACTGCATTCTTAAGTGCCATAATATCCTAAACTATTGTTAAGAAGCCATTTGTAATTAGAAAACCTAGGTCTATTTGTTAGCATAAATGTTAGTTCTTAAAAACTATAGCCAGACAGTTTGTAGCTTTTCCTTGTTCTTCCATAGAGAACCAATTGTAGATGTAAGAACATACTATCAAACCATGTAACATCATCTTTGATCATAAAAGTAGTATCATGGTTTATGAATATTTGCACAAATTATAAAACCTTGCAAGTGATTTTTAGTCTCTTCTAACTTAGAACTCAACAGGAGCTACTAATAAAAATCAACTGAGTATTTTCTATGTTGCTTGTTTGAATATCATGATATATAGCAATAACTTTTTCATTGATTTGAATAAATCTGTTGAATAGAAATAAGGTGCACTATTGTGGTTGGTTGAACCTTTACATAAGAAAAGTAATTTAAAGTAGATTCCATCACAGAGTGAATTTTAAAACTTACAACTCAGTTGTCTTTGTTTATATCAGTCATTAAATATATCTTTTAATACAACTTTTAATTCCTCTTCCCAGAAGATGAGAGAATTTGATGGACTAGAAAATTATTTTAATTGTAAACACATCTACAGCAATCATTCTGTTTTAATGTTTCATTCATGTCTTGTTTCCTCTATCATTATTATAAAATATATTTGGTAAATTAGATCAAAAGTATATACTGATCATTGTTTTTAAAATATTAAATTTTATTTTGGTTGAGAACTTAATGTACAGCATCTTGAGCACTAGGAGGAGCCATGTGCCAGTGGACAATTTTAAAAACATTTGAAGTGGAAAACAAAGTAACATTCAAAATTTAGAAATACATTGGTTTTTAGGATTCTCATTGTTTATAAAAACCAGAGCTCTTCTCCAACCTGACAGCTAGTAAGTGAACAGTAAAACTCCCTCTTGCAAATCTGTGAGAAGTTTTATAACGAATACTGTGCTGACAAATTATGGATGTCAAGCTATGAGTTTCCTTGTTAAAAGGATTAAATGTTAGGTTAAAAATCCTTGGATTTAAGGTTATTAGAAATAAATATATATATCCAATCAAAGACAGGAAAGCAATTTAAGACTGCCCAGAAAAATTCTGGAAGAGGTAGGGTGAAATTGAAATAAATCTAATCAATTGCAACTATAATTATGTAATAGCAACTGAATTTTTAAGTACTGTTTGCCTATTTAATATTTGTTGGGAATAGTAATAAGGCTTAGTTGATTTTTTTAAGGTTAGCCCAAAGGGTATTTATGTACAAGTTCTATTTGTTGTTACTAATGCTTCAAATATGAATGAATATTAAATGATTAAAAGTGGTATCAAATAATAGAAAATTGACACTAAGTTTTAAAAGTTTATTTTGATAGCTTGACACATATGAAAGGCCTACTGTATGAAATAATTATGTTAGATGCTGTGGAAGTATCTACTAAAACGTAAATATGATCTAATCTTCACTCAAAAGAGAAAAACACAGTGGAGGAGCCCTGTACCCCAATAACTATCTAGTAATCTATAATCTAATTCATAAGTAGATACTAAAGACCTAGTTTATGTATGCATTATTTAGTGTTTCATTAAGTTTTAATGATGTGAAGATTATGAAAAGTCTAATTCTATAAGAATGCCACCCTTTCTAGAATTGGATAATGTACTTTCTAAAGGAAAACAAAACTATAGGAATAAACAAAAACTTAAATAAAAGCAACAGCCACTATTTTCTAGGATATCAAAACTCTAGGTAACATCGAGGAAAATATATGTGCATGTCATTCTGTATTTATTTTCAGTTTTGGTAGTGGGTTCCTAGTATTGTCACCAAAGTGCTCATTTTCAGGAAAATCAGATTCTACAATAAACTTACTGCTGAAAGTTCAATAAACTTGTGATAACCTTTATATCCTCTCTAGTCAGAAAGTTAAAAAATTCCAAGATGTCACATGTCAAGTTAACATCCAGTTCTACTACTTAACCTTTTCTTTCCCTTTATAAATAGCACTTTAAGTAGACCTGATATAGCTAGTAAGAATTCTGTCGCTGGGTATTTATTGGATTTTCACTTATATTATATTGATTCTGTATGATGCATATTTGAAAAGGCTGAAGAATGCAGTAAGTCAATACATTTCAAATATAAGAGGTTTACAAATCTTACTAGTGTGAATATGGAGTCAAATAAAAATCCAGTTTACATCTCTGCAGAGAGAAAAATTGTTCTCCATGTCTTTTATATTACATATCCATATGTCTTCAACATTTAGAGAAAACTTATTGTTAATTTTGTCAGGTATCATGTGTAAAGTCCCATTTATTTAAAAATACTAAGCAAAAAGTTCCAAGTTTGCCTTAAAATACAAGTGAAATTAAAGAACTGGATGACAACGCCTATATTTTTGCCTTATGAAGTATGCTGTACCATAAACCAGAGATGGTTCTGATTTTATCCAGATTCCGAAGTTTTGTAGATGTAGAGTACTAATATTTGTACTCTTTTGCAAAGAATGTGACTTAGTTGTGGGTGATGTTGATGTTTAAATGTTTTTTGTACCTGTATTTTACCTCTGAATATGTACTTTGTAGCATCAGGGTTTCATTTTATTTTTGTTTACATCATAAAATGGCATTTACTTGTTGAAGATTGTATTATTTTGTTTTTTATTTTATAAGTTCTTTCTGCATAGTTAGTAATGCTCTGTAATGATTATGGTTAAATTTCATTTCATGTGAAATGTTTAAAATAAAATTGGAAAATGTAATGCAAATGTGTATTATAAAGTAATTGTCATCAAGTGAACTAACCTAGTTCAAACCTTAAATTCTTTTTTTTCCTTAAATTCCTTTTTTAATATTTTATTTATTTGTTTTTTTGAGAGAGAAAGAGACAGATAGAGAGGAAGAGAGAATGGGCACGGCAGGGCCTCTAGCCACTGCAAACGAACTCTAGATGCAAGCGCCTCTTGTGCATCTGGGTAACATGCGTCCAGGGGAATCGAACTGGGGTCCTTAGGCTTCACAGGCAAATGCCTTAACTGCTAGACCATTTCCCCAGCCTCTTAAATTCTTTTTGATAGTGGCCTCAAAAATTGAGAGCTGGGCGTGGTGGCACATGCCTTTAATCCTAGCACTCAGGAGGCAGAGGTAGGAGGATGGCTGAGTGGCCACCCTGAGACTACATAGTGAATTCCAGGTCAGCCTGAACTAGTGTGAAACCCTACCTCAAAATCCTCCCACCAAAAAAAATTGAGGTATAGTGAGTTTGGTGGCACACGCCTATATTCCAAGCACATTGGAGGCTGGGCTAGGTTTCAGGCTAACCTGAGCAGCATAGAGAGACCCTGTCAAAAAATAAAATAAAAAAGGAAGAAAGGAAGGAAGGGTTGAGGTGAGTGTGTGGCAACAATCCTTTATGTCATTGTTGACCAATTATAATGAAAATATGAATTTGTACAAAATTCTGCTTTACATTCAGATGTTTGCTAAACAAAACAGGCACAAAAGGATTACAAGTAAGCTCAGGTTCTGTCCATTTAGATTAGATAATTAGAAGAAAGGTTGTCTTGAAGCAGACAAGGCAGTATCCCAGAGGATTCCCTGGCTGTTATGGTCAGCATGCCATGACCAGAAGTCCCATAGTAGGGGCTGTAAACAAACAAATTAAGACCCACATGACATACATATTAGCAATAGATTCCATTCTGACATTTTTTTAAATAATTTTTTTGGCTTATTTTTATTTATTTGAGAGCGGCAGACAGAGAGAATGGACGCACCAGGGCTTCCAGCTGCTGCAAATGAACTCCAGACATGTGCGTCCCCTTGTGCATCTGGCACACCGCTGAGCCATCTCTCCAGCCCCCATTCTGACATTTTTATACATAAATTTCATCAACTTTGCTCATACTCCCCTCACATTACTTTTCTTGCTGCCCCCCCCCACTACTGATCCCCTTTCTCTTTTCAGTGATCCTCCTTCTACTTTTATGTCTTTTAAAAAATGTAGATTCCAGGGACTGGAGAGATGGCTTAGCAGTTAAGCGCTTGCCTGTGAAGTCTAAGGACCCCGGTTTGAGGCTTGACTCCCCACTACCCACATAAGCCAGATGCATAAGGTGGCATATGCATCTAGAGTTCGTTTGCAGTGGCTGGAGGCCCTGGTGTGTCCACTCTTTCTCTATGCCTCTTTCTCTTTCTGTCTGTTGCTCTCAAATAAATAAACAAAAATTTAAAAAAATTCTAGATTCCACAAAGTGTTGGGCTGGAGAGATGGCTTAGCGGTTAAGCGCTTGCCTGTGAAGCCTAAGGATCCCGGTTCGAGGCTCGGTTCCCCAGGTCCCACGTTAGCCAGATGCACAAGGGGGAGCGTGCTTCTGGAGTTCATTTGCAGAGGCTGGAAGCCCTGGCGCGCCCATTCTCTCTCCCTCCCTCTATCTGTCTTTCTCTCTCTGTCTGTTGCTGTCAAATAAATAAATAAAATTTTTTTTTAAAAAAAGTGCAGTATTTGCTTTTTTGAGTCTGGATTATTTTGCATAATACAATGATTTCTAGTTTCACTTGTTCTCTTGCAAACAACAGTTTTTTTCTTTACGTCCAGGCTTTTTTTTTTTTTTTTTTTTTTTAGCGTATGTGTGTATGTATGTCTACATGGGAATAGTTGCATGTGCCTGTAAAGGCCAGAAGACAGCCTCCGATATTTACGTGGCTATTGGAGATAAAAATCAAGTCCTCATGCTAGTGAAGCAAGCATTTTAATAACTGTGCTATCTCCCCAGCCCCTATGCCCTGGATGTCTTTAAGGAAGTAGTAAACGACAAACCAGATGGGATTTCACTAAAAGAGGAGATTCTGATACTATGTTAATCTGTGAGCTACTTCCCAGTAAATGGCTCTGAAATTGTATATCATAATTAACAAAGCAATATGTATCAATCAGATTGTGGATAAGAGAAGTACTAGGGGCTGCTTTGCATAAAAAAATGTTCAATGAGAATGCCAAGTAACTCCCTCTACTGTGTTCTTGATGAGGGCCACTCCAGTGTGAAGTTGGAACTTAACAGATACAGCTTGACAATTTAGTGTGTTGTTTATGAAATAAAGCATTTTATACATGTGTATTTTGAAGAGAGTATGTATTAAGACATTTAAGATTTCTTGGCTAAGTGGATGCTTTCTAAGTTCTGCCCCTCCGCCCAGCCCTCTAAGACATGAACAGAGAACTTTCCCATTACCCAGAAGTCATTGTAAGACCAATCATTTTGGTACCTGCAAGTCATGAAGGAAGCTGAAAACCAAAGATAAGAAAGAGACATTACAATTGATACTACAAAAATAGTGTTGTACATTGAAAGACATATTAACCAATGGAAAGAGCCTGTAAATAAATCAATACATTTTATAGCCAAATGATTTTGGAAAAGGTGGCAAGAACATACACTGGAGGCAGGATAGTCTTTGCCATCAATGGTACTGGGGACATTACATCCATATGCAGAAGAATAAAATTAGACCATGATCTCTCTAGTTATAAAAATAGACTCAAAATGGATCAAAGACTTAAATGTAAGACCTGAAGCTCAAACAAGAAGAAAGCAAAGGAAATATTTCAAGGCATTTGAATGGGCAAGAACCTGTTTGAATAATACTCTCATAGCACAGAAAATAAAAGTAAAAATTGACATGTGTTTATATCAAAGCTACTCCATGGTAAATGAAACAACAAAGGCTAGGGAGATGGCTCAGTGATTAATAATACTTGCATGTAAAGCCTACTGGCTCAGGTTTGATCCCCCAGTACTCACCTAAAGCCAGATGTAAAGTGGCACATGCAACTGGAGTTTGTATGCAGCCCTGGAGTGCTCATTCATTTTCATTCATATTCTCATACATTCTGTCTTTCTTCCCCTCTCTCATATAAATGAAATATCTTTACAAAAAAAGTAAACAAAACAATAGAAAACAAAATAGAAAAAGGGAGAAAATATTTGCCGACTATATATCTTAGACTCCTGTGTTTACTGTAAGCACTTTTTTTTGGTTTATCGAGGTAGGGTCTGGCTCTAGCCCAGGCTGACCTGGAATTCATTATGTAGTTTCAGAGTGGCCTCAAACTCACAATGATCCTCCTGTCTTCTGGGCATTGGGATTAAAGGCGTGTGCCACCATGCCCAATTAAAGCACTATTATTAATAGCCAGAAAATGGAAACAAAATGTCCAACTGATGAGTACATAAAGACTACACACACACATGCACAGACTACTATTCAACCATTAAAAATGAAATTTTGGGAGGCTGGAGAGATGCGTTGTGGTTAAGGCACTTGCCTATGAAGCCCAAGGATCCAGATTCATTTCCCCAGAACCACATAGGCCAGATGTACGTGGTAGCACATGTATCTGGAGTTCGTTTGCAGTGGTCAGAGTGTCCTGGTGTCCCCATGTTCTCTCTCTCAAATAAATAAAATTATTAAAAATATTTTTAAAAATTAAGTTTTGTCATTTATAACATGGCTAGAACCTGTCAGAATGTCAAATGAAAATACATGAAGTACATAAGCACAAATATTTCACTCAATATGGACTAAACAAACGACCTCATAAATGCTGAGACTACAGTAGTGGCTAGGCAGAGGTAAGGGAATGTTAGGGAAACATCAATCAAGGGGTACTACATGATAGTTAGATGGGAGAAATAAGTTCTGGTGTTCTGTGGCATAGTAGGCTATGAATAATGTACTACGTATTTCCATAGTGTAAAAAATCCCAGTACTTGGAGGCTTAGGCAGGCAGATTGCAAGTTTGGAGTGGCATGAGCTACATAATGAGACCCTATCTCCAAAACAAAAAGCCCATGAAATTTTAATATGTCAATTAAGATTTTCAAAAGATTGAGAAGAGTGAATCACTTTTCACCTATATATTATACCTGACTTAGGTCAACAAAATAAAGGCTGAGGAAATAATTCCCTTTGTAGAATCCCAGAGACCTCAATAGTACAGTAGGAATAAAATTCCTCTTGATCCCTGAAGAACACCTTGTTGAGGGAGCAACTGACAATACGACTAATTATTCATTTTAAGGTAAATAACCTACTATATATCCTTAGGTGATATTAGCATGTAAAACCATTTAGGTATAGAGGTGTCCCTACTTACTCCCCAGCACCCTTGAAACAGCAAGTTTGTTTCTCCCAGGACCAAATTACATTTGAAGTTAATACCTTAGGTTTGTTTTTTTTTTTGTTGTTTTTCAAGGTAGAGTCTCACTCTAGCTCAGGCTGCCCTGGAATTCACTACATAGTCTCAGGATGGCCTTGAACTCAAAGTGATCCTCCTACCTCTGCCTCCTGAGTGCTGGGATTTAAAGGTGTGAGCCTATGTCTAGCCTTAGTGTGTTTATGAGTCCATAACACCTCCAAACTGTGAAATTTAAAGACAGAAATTTGTTACAGTTCTTGAAGCTGGGAAGCCCAGGATCAGTCTAGCATCTGACAAAGGTCTTCTTGCTGTGTCATCTTGCAGTGGCAGGACAGAAGGGCCACAGTTATTTTCTCCAATCCGTTTGTAAGGGCATCTACTATTCAAGGCCCCACAATTCCACACCACCTGCCAATTCCCATGAATTTTAGAAGAAATACTGTCCATTCAAACCACAGGAAGAAAGCTGTCCCCGAGTCTCTTGGGTAAGATGTAAGAACCCCACCACTTAAGATCTTAGTGTAAATCTTAAATATTCTTTTATTAGAGAGAGAGATAGAGAATGGGTGTGTCAGGGCCTCCAGCCACTGCCAATGAACTCCAGATGCATGTGCCCCTTTGTTCAGCTGGCTTACATGGGTCCTGAGGAATCTAACCTGGGTCCTTTGGCTTTGCCAGCAACTATCTTAACTGCTAAGCCATCTCTCCAACCCTCAGATAATCTTTAAGCACCATGTAATTTGGGGAGAAGAGAATTGGGTGTTGATTTCAAATGTTGACTACTGACAAAAAACATGCTTATTTTGGTTATACTTTAGTAATACTAAGTCAGTCATTTTATAGGAACTGCTTACTCTACCTTATAGTCCATAAGCTCTTTACAAAGAACTGCCAATTATATAACAGATTTGATCACATACCCAACATTTACAGCTTGTGTCCTTATATACTGGAGTGGAAGTGAACCTTTTTTTTTTTTTGACATAGGGTCTCACTCTAGCCCAAGCTGAATTGGAATTCACTATGTAGTCTCAGGCTGTCCTCAAACTCATGGTGAACCTCTTACCTCAGCCTCCCCAGTGCCGGGATTAAAGGTATGTACTACTACACTGACCCCTGAAATTTTTAAACATTTTATTTTATTTATTTATTCATTCAAGAGGGAGAGAGAAAAGTGAGAGAGAAAGAAAGAATGGGCACACCAGGGCTTCCAGCCACTGCAAACAAACTCTAGACACATATGCCACCTTGTGCATCTGGCTTACATGGGTCCTGGGGAATTGAACCTGGGTCCTTTGTCTTTGCAAGCAAGTGTCTTAAACACTAAACTTTCTCTCAAGTCCTCTTAAACTTTTTAATCCAGGTAGTTCCTTAGTAAGAGAATCTGGGAGACTGCCTGTACATGAAAGAGGTAGGAAAATGTCTTTTATTAGCATGTTCAAGGTAGTCAAGATTTTAACAAGCATCTTAACCCTCACAACAACCCTGTGAGGTAGGCAAGTCATTTTATAAGAACCTCATATTCCAAATAAAGTGCAATTCCTGTAAGAACCAACATTAGGAATAACTGGATCATTAATAATGTAATTACACTATGTACGCATACTGTTTTGCATACTTTGACTCATGCAATATGTTATTACTAGAAAATCCTATTTATCACTCCTGGGGCAACTATTTAAATAAGCCCTGGGCAACATAATTTTTATAAAAATATATTTTTATCTTTATGTAAAAACTATTCATAGTATTTACTCAAATTGAGGCAGTCTCGGCAGTGTTTCACCCACATTTATCCATCCTTACATTAAGTTATCTCAACATGGCACTATAGCAATAAATGTCAAATGTAATTACTATTAAATCTTCGGCAGTTTGGTATATGGCAGTGATCTGTGTTGTCATGTGAAGTCTTCAAATACATTGCACCTAATCCTAACCCAAAACCTGAAGTATACATACGTTTATTATAATGGAAACACAAAAATCAAAAGTGTTAAGCTTCAAAAAGTTTTTCCCTTGAGAATCTTTTTTTTCCTTGAATTCCAACAAAAGCATGACACAAAAGTCTAAGTAGTGTTCTGTGACTTGCATGTATGGCACTACAAACCAGGATCCAGGAGGTGTTACTCTAACATGTTAGTAGTTCTTCCTCTGTGTTAATATAACACTTAACCAGAAGAAATATTCCTGGGTAACTATTTTTCTCATATATGTAAGGACATTTTTATTGTTAGCCCAACACTAGTAAATATCCAATTGTCTGATATTTCTGATAGTTGCCTTATCTGCAAAGTAACTTATTGGAGAATTTCTACTATTTACTTAAAAGGATACTTAGGTTATATAGTTTGTTTTTAACAATGAAGTTGGAAGCTTAGTTAATGCTTGAAATTCCCTGGCAGGTTTAACAAGTAGGTGTGGTAATTTGTTACTATGAAGAATGAGTGTACACAAAAAATTTCACATCAATATTTGTTCAAATGGCTGCAAGGAAATTAGGTAAAGCAATGGGTAAATGAACTAAGCTATCTGTAAATTGTACATTCACATCCATACTGAATCCAACAGTGCACTTTTGATTATAGTGAGGTAAGGTAAAGAAAAATAGTCAGATGACTAAAATACTTTTACCCAAGTTTTGATAGAATATTCAAAAAGAAAAAAAAATTAAATTCCAATGACAATGTATTTTCTTGTATTAACTGTTGAGGTATATATAAAATATAAAATACAAAGGCCACAAGATACATTTTATTTCAACATAATATATACTTCTATAAAAAATAACCCAAAAATATAAAAAAAGAAATTACAAATAATTTTGCATAGATCTTTCATTAAAAACATTTACCTTGGCCTAAACACTGAAAAATACATCTCTGAAACTAGTATAGTTGAACTGTTTCCTTGGATACCAAGTATACACACAATGAAAGCCCTTCATCTAGGGGTGCATGGGCAGGCGGGAGAACAATTTAATTTAGCATCAGTCTATATTTATTTCTCTGTTGCTCGAATATAAACCAATGATGACAAGAGGAGAAACTCTGGGGGTTTATTTAACAAAATTAAATTCACATTTCTGAGACCATCATAGTGCATCCAATGTCCATCGATCTGGAAAGCTGCAGAATAATGATGTTCTTCTTTGTTAAATAATGTGGCACCTTCCAACAAATACCTGCAAATTAAATGGCAAAATGTAGCAGAAAATTGTCACACTTTGTTTTAATGATAAAAATTCCTTAGGTTCAAGCTGGGCATGGTGGCACATGCCTTAATCCCAGCACTGGGGAGGCAGAGGTAGAAGAATCACCATGAGTTCGAGGCCACCCTGAAACTACATAGTGAATTCCAGGTCAGCCTGAGCTAGAGTGGGACCCTACCTTGAAAAAGCAATAAATAAATAAATAAAATAAAATTCCTTAGGTTCTTTTTCTTTAGTGGTGCCAGTTGAAGACTGAACTTACAGCATCATTCATGGTAAGCAAGCACTCTACTCCTGAGCTGTCTCTTCAGTGGCCCTTACATAAAGAAATAAAAGTGAGCCAGGTGTGGTGTCACACGCCTTTAATCCCAGCACTCAGGAGGCAGAGGTAGGATGATCACTGTGAGTTCGAGGCTACTCTGAGACTCCATAGTGAATTCAAGGTCAGTCTGGGCTAGAGTGAGACCCTACCTCGAAAAACCAAAAAGAAAGGGGGGGGGGGAAGGAAACATCGATGAGACTGGTGGGGAGAATGCAATCTGCATAGTTGCTTTTAATAAAATGAGATTATCTGCATTCTAGCCCCTGAAAAAAAGTAGTGACACATATATATCATGCACTGTAGTTGGCAGTATGCATGTATGTATGTATGTATGTATGTATGTATGTATTGGTTTTTCTAGGTAGGGTCTCACTCTAGCCTAGGCTGACCTGGAATTCACTATGTAGTCCTCAAGCTGGCCTCAAACTTACAAAATCCTCCTAATTCTGTCCCAAGTGCTGGATTAAAGGTGTGCACCACCATGCCCAGACAAAATATTTTTACTAAGTGATATAATTTAAGAATAAATCTCTATTCCTAGATTAACACAATCTGTATTGTCTATTAAAAAGGAGGAAACATTTACAAAAATCTTTTAAAGATCAAAGTCAAAAGAACACTTAGTTCTGGATTGTATGTACTTACTTTTATTTATAATACCAAGTAAAAAGTTATGTTTAAAGTTTGACCTTCAGGCTGGAGAGAGAGCTTAGAGGTTAAGGTGCTTGTCTGCAAAGCCTAAGGACCCACGTAAAGCTAGATGCACAAAGTGGTGCGTGCATCTGAGCTCTTTTGCAGAGGCTAGAGGACCTGGTGTGCCCATTCTCTCTCTCCCCCTCTCTCTGCAAATAAATAAAAATAAAAAATTTAAAAAAAGATCTTTCCAGGTGTGGTGACGCACACCTTTAATTCCAGCACTCAGAAAGCTGAGGTAGGAGCACAGCTGTGAGTTCTAGGCCAGCCTGAGACTAATTCCAGGTCAACCTGGGCTACAGCAAGACACTACCCTGAAAGGGACCCCCCCAAAAAAGAAAAAAGTTTAAAACAAAAGGTTGACCTCCAATTTGACTTGAAATAGCAAAATCACCAGCATTTGTTTGCTTACTTTATGTCATGCCTGTCTCAACAATATCTTCTTAAGGTCTAATCAAAGCATGATACCTGTTTTTGTTGGGTGTTTTTTTTTTTTTTGCTTGTTGTTTAAAACAAGCAAATCAAGAAAAAAAATCACTTTAATCCCAGCACTTGGGAGGCAGAGGTAGGAGGATTGCCCTGAGTTTGAGGCCACCCTGAGACTACACAGTGAATTCTAGGTCAGCCTGGGTTAGAGTGAGACCCTACCTTAAAAAAAGAAAAAGAAAGTCACCTACTTGTGATCTGATAAATCCAAGTAATAGGGTACATATGCCAGATCTTCAGATTTCCAATGTTGCATATTTAACACAACAAAGGGGGGTGCCCCATGGCAGAAAACTCGTTGGGAAAATTCTCTTAAGCCACCACATCTAAAATGAAAAACGGCAAAATGGCCATGAACATTATTTCACTTGGGACAAGGCTGCTTTCCAACACTTCTGAATTATCTTTAATTTTGTACTAAGAAGAGTTGTCCCACTAGAGATATGGGTAATGGTATGGCTATTTTATTACCATTACCTTACTTTCCTGGTCTTGGAGGTTTTACCAGGTATGTTCTCTATTCTAAAAGTGATACTTTAAAAACTTCTGGTAGAGCCAGTAACTTCCAGTAAGAATTGTCAGTGCAAATCTGTTAAACTGTTACAAAAGCTTGTATTTATAGGCACATTTTTTCCCATTTAGGATCTTCTATTAGCACAAAACCAATTCTCTTTCCTTAGTATTCTGGGTACTATGCATATTGATCACACACAAAAGACAATCATACAGTAAAATCTTGATTAACCGGAATGCTCAGGGTACAGTATTCTGGCTAACAAATATTACTGACTTCGCTAAAGTAAACAGAGACCCATTTGTTTTAGTACTTGGTGCTAATATATGTAATTTCATTTTCTGGTCCTAAAAATATTAATGTAATTTTATCTTTCCTTCTTTTTTTTTTTTTTTTTCTGAGGTAGGGTCTCACTCTGGCCCAGGCTGACCTGGAATTCACTATGTAGTCTCAGGGTAGCCTCGAACTCACAGCGATCCTCCTACCTCTGCCTCCCAAGTGCTGGGATTAAAGGTGTGTGCCACCACACCCGGCTATCTTGCCTTCTTTTGTAATTATTTTACAGGGTCATTCTTTTAAATATTAATTCTAATCACACAGTAATATGACACAGAAATTGCTACAACTGAGATAAATATGTTATATCCTTTTGACATTTTTTACTATGTTAATTTTTTTGGTTGTCATTTACCTTTCTCCTAAATGAGGTATGCAGAAAATAGTCCAGTTAATTGAGGGTCCTGATTAGCTGGGTTCCGGTTAACCAAGGTTTTATTGTACCTACTCAGCAATGAGGAAAAAAAAAAGAAAAGGCATTTGCTTCATATTCGTCAATTGGCTATAGTACTATATTATATACATTGTTATATTTGACAAGAAAATCACAACTTAAGATGATGTACTAAACTAAGTTTGTTAGTAGGACTGAAAGACTATTAAGGTTACCTAAATATTTAGGCTGCTAGCACAATGCATTAACTTAAAGGAGCACCTTAGTCCAGATTTCCCTACACACAACAGAAGTAATTTCATTTTAAATGTCTACCATATACTCACCCACGCTCTTCACATAGTTCAATTTTGGAACAGAATAACTCATCCACAGCCAGTCGTACTAAGTTTCCATGCGGAATTTCTTGGGGAGGGCTACAATAATTGTAAAATATAAGAAACACTTCAGAATTTACAGGTCAATATATTATTAGGAAAACAAATTATATATAGGTCAATCCACTATCAGCAGAACTAACTATACCAATTACACATAACCTGTTTTCTACCTTTGGTTTTTCTTTATTTTATTGTCCTTAAAAATCTTTTTACTTATGGGCTGGAGAGATGGCCCAGTAGTTAAAAAAGGCACTTGCCTACAAAGTCTGATGGCATGGGTTTGATTCCCCGGCACCCACATAAAGCCAGATGTACAAAGTGGTGCATGAGTCTGGAGTGTGTTTGCAGTGGCGAGAGGCCCTGGAGTGCCCATTCTCTCTTTCCTTCCCTTTCTGTTTGAAAATAAAATATTTTTAAATATTTATTTGCATGTGTATGTATGGGCATGGCAGGGTCTCTCGCCACTGCAAATGGAATGCCAGAGATTCAACATTACTTTCTGCATCTGGTTTTACATAGGAGACTGGGGGGAATTGAACCTACGCTAGTAGGCTATGCAAGCAAGCATCCCATCACCCCAGCCACTTTGTTTTCTTGAAACATAATCTTACTTAACCTTTGCTGGCCTGGAATTCATTCTGTAGTACAAGCTTGCCCCTAACTCATGGCAAAGCAATCTTCCTGCCTCAATTTCCTATGTGCTGGGATTACAGTCACAGGTAACCATGCCTGAACAGCTTTGTATTATCTGCAGACAGTATAAAAAGACACCAGCTGAGCTCAAGAAGTATCATATAGTTTTCTAAGAAACACAGCCATTTTCTGTAAACTGATCCTGAGGTATGCAGTAGTTGCTACTTACCTGAATGCAAGTCACAACAGTACTGATTTCAGTTACAGTCAGTTACCTCATTGGTGAAGAAACCTCAGATTATTTTAAATGAGATATTATAAAAGGTAAGCAGATGCTTTAAAAAGTTAGAGTCTGATGAAAATATTGTGAGAATATAAATTACTAGTGTTACAGCAGAATTATAAATATTTGTAGTTTTTAAACAGATAAGCAAGATACTTTAAAAAAAATATTATGAAACACTGTAGTCATTATGACACAGAAAAAAAGAACATTTTCTTCTGATAGATTCAGAAGTTAACACCATCTAATCAGCAGTACAGGGAAAGGGATAAAACATATTCCAGAAAAACACAAGCTTAACAAGTTAATTAGGGTGTACAATGTACATTTATTTCCTAATGGTATAATTAAGTTGCTTTTCTTGACTGGGGCCATATTCCCTTTCTGTCAACATGCTTGGGTCTGCTGTTCTTCCACTGGGACTTTAATGCTTCCCCACACTACCCCAGGGCTTGCCAGCTTGGCTTTTCTCACTGTCATTTATTTATCAGCCTGGAGGTCTGCCTTTTGTGTGACAGCCAAAACACTCAGCTGGTTCCTGCCTTTCCCAGTTACTGTAACAGCTCCTCATAGTTACCTCTCTCCAGGTGATATGCCAACTTTGGGATTTCTATTAATACGCCTTAGCCTTCTCATGAAAGAGTATTTTCCATCCTCTTGTTCAGGTGGAACTACCCTTCCTGATAGAGACCAACATAAATAGACAAAACACATAAAAGGTTTTTAGCTATGACACAAAGAATTACCTAGACGTATTATTAAACTGAGACTAAAAATAAATCACTTTCCATCCTGAGTTATTCCTTGCTACTAAGAAATTTGCAGGTGGTTTTGTATTTAAGCAGATGTATGCAAAGCAATGTTCATTTTTAAAAAGTGGGAAAAAAATATTAGGTGGCTTACTTTATACTAATTGTGCGTTGCTGATCTTCCTGCACTCGAGTCGGACATCGCCAGTTGGAACAGTAACTCTCCTGAATAGTGGACATGAGATTTTCAAGGTTTTTTGTGAAATTGTCATGCTCATTTCCAAACAAATCAATTATTAGTGAAGTCTTATGAACTTCAGATTTGTACTGCTGCTTTTCCATCTTGTCCCAAATCCAAAGAAGCTTCACAGTTGTAAAACTGTACGTGTCCATTAAATACAGAAAACAGTCTATAAACTCCCGGCCAAAGTGGAGAGACAGTTCCCTGGGGAAGTTCTCATTTTCATTAAGAATGACATACAGTAGCATCAAGAATCCATCTATAGTGCAGGTATTTTTCAGTCTTATTTCAACATAGAGTGGCATACAGGATACTGCTTTGCGGCCAGCTTTGATAGTAAAAACCCCTCCCCAAGGAAGAACAGGCCTCCAAAATGATCGATCTTGGTTATAGTTATTTTTAATTGATGCTTTGATCTCTTCAAACAGTGTCTTCATCCTGTATTTTAAAAGTTTAAAACAAAGCATGTAAATGCATGAGATATGCATAAGTGCAAATAAAATCTACTTGAAGCCAGGCATGGTGACACACGCCTGTAATACCAGCACTCAGGAGGCAGAAGTAGGAGGATCGCTGTCAGTTTGAGGACAGCCTAAGACTGCATAGTGAATTACAAGTCAGCGAGGGCTAAAGTGAGACCCTACCTCAAAAAAAAAAAAAAAACTACTTAAAGATTCAAATTAAATCTGTTTGGTAGCCTCCCAAAATGACAAAAAGCACAAAAAAATAAAAATAAAAAGGACAAAAAAAAAAAACCCCAAAACTGGGCTAGTAGTTTACCTAATATTTCTATTCATGCTGCATATTTTTCTTCAATTGAGAATTGTACTAGACATCATTTTAACAAAAGAGGCTATATTACGAAACTTTTGTTTCAGAACTTGAAAAGAATCCTGGTTCTCCCCTCTGCATGTCTGGGAGTAAAGTCCCTCCCCTCAGTAAACCACCACCTATCCCTTCCCTAACCTTGAAGATAACCAAGCATGTTCAAACTCGGTGACAATATTATCATAATTTTTGTTTTTTTTTTTCAAGGAAGAATCTCTCTCTAGACAAGGCTGACCTGGAACTCACAGCAATTCGCCTACCTCTGCCTCCTAAGAGCTGGGCTTAAAGGCATATACCATAACATACGCAGGCTAACTGACATTATTTTAATAAATGTCTTTGGGTCACATGTAAAGCAATTTTTAAAAGTAGTTCCTACTGCCGAGCGTGGTGGCGCACGCCTTTAATCCCAGCACTCGGGAGGCAGAGGTAGGAGGATCTCTGTGAGTTCAAGGCCACCCTGAGACTCCATTGTGAATTCCAGGTCAGCCTGGCACCCTACCTCGAAAAACAAAAACAAAAACAAAAGTTCCTACTGAAATTGGGTTGAAAAAGTTTCTTTATTTTACTTGGGACAAGCAAATGTATAAATTAAAAGACTGCTTTAAAACATGTTAATTTTACAAAAAAGTGTATTTTATGTCAAAAGGCTTGCATTTGAGCAATAGAAATAGAGAAAGAAGTGACTAAGGTCAGTGTACTTTGAGCTTATTTTGAGCATCTTTCCAAGAGTCACCTTCTCCCAGTCGCCACATGGACCCCAACCTCAATAATGCTGCAGACCTAAGTTTTGTGCACAAAATTAAGTTCAAAATTCTTCCGCCACGGGTGTGGCGGTGGTGCACGCCTTTAATCTCAGTACGTAGGAGGCAGAGGTAGAAGCATCACTGTGAGTTCAAGCCCAGTCTGGGGCTACAGAGTGAGTTCCAGGTCAGCCTGGGCTAAACTGAGACCCTACCTTAAAAAAAAAAAATAAAGAAAACTTTTAGCAATACTAGCAGATTAAAACTTCAGTTCTACAATATATTAAAACGCACATGCGCAGTTTTTTCCACTTCAGGCAAGATACTGCTGACTCCAAAATATTCAATACTGAATATATATATATATATATATATATATATATATATATATATATAGAGAGAGAGAGAGAGAGAGAGAGAGAGAGAGAGAGAGAGAGAGTGTTTGAAGTATGGAAGGTTATATATATATGTATATATATAGTTTGAAATATAGAACCTTATATATAGCCTGCTACCACATTGGTCCTAGTCATTAGAAATTAGAGGGTGTGGCAAATCTGAAGCCCAAGAAAATAAAACTCATTTCTTTCTAACAGAAACAGACTCAATCCATTTAAAAGATTTTTTTTAAAAAATCATGAAGGTATTCAAATATTTTTAAGAAGAAAAAAACTTTTAATGATGCACACATGTATAGCTAGGCTTGACTGCTTACAGAGCTTGAGTTCAGACACCTACATATTGTCTTGTAAAGGAAGAGTAAATTTTTACTATTTTTCTCACATTATCTCTTGGATATGAACAAATGGAAAGCATTGCTCTTGAAAGCATTAGTTAAAATCTCAAACAAGCCGGCATTGTTAAGGCTGAGTAGGAGGGTCGCTGTGAGTTCGAGGGCAGCCTGGGCTATAGTGAGACCCTGCCACGAAAAAACAAAAGAAAACAAAAGAAAACAAAATTACATATAACTTAAACCGCAATGGTATGTAAATCACGAACCTAACTTCAAAACTTCAGAGTAGAGACTGGAAGAACTAGAGTACACTTAAATCTAATGTCAGCAGCAACTCAGAGGTTTATTCAAAAGTAAACTGCAATTCTTTTTTTTTTTTTTTTTTTTTAAAGAGAACTGTCGCAGAGTTTTACTGAAAATTGCCTTATGTTTTCTGTCTCATCACCAGGAAGGCCGGGCACTGAGTTGGCAGCAGTGCAGGATGAAGTCGGCTGCTTTTCCTCGCCGACCTTCAGCTCCAGTGAGCTTAGAAAAGTCCCCCAACCTCCCCCGCGCCTGCCGTCACGTCCCCGGCCACGCCGCACGGCCGGCGGGCGGGGACGGACCACCTGTCCCCGGAGCCCGGCCGGCCTCCAATGGGCTCCGAGGCTTCCCGCAAACACGCGCGCTCCCGCCGCGGGGGCAGAGAGGAGGGTCCCGCTCCCGCCGGGGCCACGCCCACCCCCGCGGGGCGCTGCGGGCCCGCCCGGCCTGGCCCCGCCTGCAGCCCGGTTGCGTCCGTACCTCCTGGGGGACCAAAGACCGCCGCCCCCGCCGCCGCCTCCGCCTGGTCATGGAGAGCCCGGGCCGCCGCCGCCGCATCGACTAGCGCCGCCCGCCGCCTCGGCCTCGGCCTCTCCGGGCGTGAGCGCCGCGCTCCGGCCCGGCGACCATAGCACCTCCGCCTCTCTCGCGTCCAGGCCCCGACCCCGAGCCAGGCCCGCCTGGGGGGGCGCGGGGCTCGGGCACCGGCACGTCGCTTCGTATTACAGAGGCAGGTTCGGCCGGGACTCCGCCCCCCGCCCCCCAGGCCCGGGTCCGCACCCGCCCGACGCGCAGGCACCCCACGGCCCGGCCAACGTGCGGGCCGAGTGTGTACACGGCCGCTCGGCCCAATGGGAACCCGGATCAGGTGTGGGCGGGACTCGCCGGAGAGGGGCGGGGCTCCCCGCCGGGCGGGCGGGGCGGCCGGAAGTGGGCTGGGTTTGCCCGGAGGGCGCAGCCTTCTGACCGACGTGATTGGCTTCCGAGGTTTGTATCGTTTTAGGACCTTGATTTTGTTTTGATACAGGTCTTTTCGAATCTTCAACTCAGAAGGAGAAAGCGTTTACTTATTTTTTAAGAATCTTATAACTTTGTGGAATTTTTAAGTACATAAGTAAAAAGTTGAATGTGTGTGTTAAATGTTAACTTAGTTATTCAATATAAACTGGTATGTATTTTACAATGGAATTTACTACTATCAAGAAAAATGAATGGCTTTAACGCTGTTGTGACGTTGAAAAATAAGTTTTCGAGATGTTTCCGCATAGCTGGACAATGTAGTTAGGGGTACTTAATGTTATAATTTGTGGGCTTAGCCATTACTAATATTCATTTCTGTCTTTCACAGGCTCGCCTCTCCTTTTCTATTTCTTCCTCCTGTCCTCCTCCCCTCTCTATGTTTTTGGGGATTGAACCCAGCGCTTCACACATGATAGGCCCTGATGGCTTTGTATCCGAAGCACACGGGCTACTGTAGAAAACTACCTCCACTCTCAATTAAAAACGGAGATACTGAGATGTTTATTTTTTCCCTCCAATCTTTCAACAATGACTATAATTGAGCTCCAACTTCTAGAATACTGTTCCTGGGAAGCAGTGTGCCTTCTGGAACATTGTAAACACTTAGCCACGGCTGTGCAGGGACCTTTCTCATAAACCTTTCTAAAGCAGTAGACTGATAGACTGGGAAGAAAATCTTGATAAGATAATATTGCAGATGGGCATGACAAGAAGCACACCTCTGAACAGAGTGAAGGGCTGGGAAAGGGAATAGCGCTGCCCCAGAAAAAATAATTAACACCTGCAAAGCCTGTTGCTTTTAATTTCCTGATTATCCTAGTTCCTTATGAGATTTTATCGGTGAGAATACTGAAGTTTTAAGAGATTAAACAAACAAGGGTATTGGAATTCACATGCAAAAAGTTCACATAATATAAAACTTAACCCGCAGGAAGAAAACTCCTTTAACAATGTTTGTAAATGTGGACCATATGTTGAATTCACAATCTTTTACAAGACATGGAATTCATTTAATACTGTTTAGCTCATTCTCTTTCTGAATATAGACACAATGCAGCAAGATGCTTCCTCAAAGTTTGGAGGCTCAGCTGAGTGGAGGAAACATGCAGTCCTAGCATACTTTCATTATTCACAGATTTCCTTGGGGCTTTGAACTGAGATTTCTGTTCTTCTTCCTTTGTTACTCCATTCAAAATCTTAGGATTGAGTTGCATTGTTGAGGTATGACTAACATAGAGCATATTTAAATGTATAATTTGTTAAGTTTTGACATAGACATACTTCTGTGAAGCCATCAAGTGAAAATGACCATCACCCTCCAGTGTTCTTGTGCTCCTTTATCCTTTTTAAAATTTTTTCTTTTAAAAATACTTTGTATTTATTTATTTTCAAGCAGAGAGAGAGAGAGAGAGAGAGAGAGAGAGAAGGAGGGAGGAAAGGAGGAGGAGGGGGAGAGGAAGAGGGAGAAGAGACAGAGATAAAGGGTAGGTCAGGGCTTCCACCCACTGCAAATGAACTGCAGATGAATGCACCACTTTGTGCATCTGGCTTTACATGGCTACTGGGGAACTGAACATGGGTAGTTACTGAGCCCTCTCTCCATCCCTATAACTTAATTTTAATGCATTTTATTTATTTACTTATTTATTTTCAAGGAGACAAGGGAGAGTGAGAGTGTGAGTATGGGTGCACCAGAGCTTCTTGTCACTGCAAATGAATTCTAGACACATGTATCAGTTTGGACATCTGGCTTTATACACATACCAGGGCCAGCAGGCTTTGCAAGTAAACATCTTTAACCACTGAGCAATCTCCCCAGCCCTGATTTATAATTTCCTCCTCCTTACCTCCTATATCTAAGCAACCACTGTTTTCTACATTCTATTTGTATAGACTTGTTTTCTAAAGTTTTGTGTAAGCATAGTCATAGTGTGTACTCTGCTCTTGTCTGGTAATTCTTTCATATAGTGTAATGATTCTGATATTCCATTTTGCAGATAAGACTACAAATTTCTTCATTTGTCTGTTGATGGACATTTAGGCTGTGTCTGGTTTGAAGCTATTATTGCCAAACTGCTTCAAGCTGCTATAAGTTTTTTTGTTGTTGTTGTTTGTTCTTTTGCAAAGAAACATGTCTGAACATGCATTCCTTTTCTTTTGGGTGAGCAGAAGTGCAATGGTTAAGATGTATGCTTCACTTTTTTAAAACTTGCTATGTTATTTCTCAGAGTAAGTGTACTGTTTTCTGTTTACCTCAGGCCTCCTATATGAGAGGTCCACATCCTTCACATTCTTATCACTACCTGATGTTTTTAGTTTTTTCAATGTCATCATTCTCATTGGTGTTAGTGGGGTTTTATGGTTTTAAGTTGCTTTTCTAATGGCTAATTATTTTTCTTAAGTTGTATTAATTTGGGGCTGGACAGATGGCTTAGCAGTTAAGGCACTTGCCTACAAAGCCTAAGGACCCAGGTTTGATGCCCCAGTACCCACATAAGCCAGATGCACAAAGTGGTGCATTCATCTGCAGTTCATTTGCAATGGCTAGAGTCTCTGGTATGCCCATTCTCTATCTACCCTCCTCTCTCTCTCTCTCTCTCTCTCTCTCTCTCTCTCTCTCTCTTTCTCTCTCTAAAATAATTAAATAAAATATTTTTTTAAAACATTGGGCTGGGGAGATGGCTTAGCGGTTAAGCGCTTGCCTGTGAAGCCTAAGGACCTTGGTTCGAGGCTTGATTCCCCAGGACCCACGTTAGCCAGATGCACAAGAGGGCGCACGTGTCTGGAGTTTGTTTGTAGTGGCTGGAAGCCCTGGCACACCCATTCTTTCTCTCTCTCTTTCTCCCTCCTTCTCTCTGTCGCTCTCAAATAAATAAATGGACAAAGAAATTATTAATTTGTTTGTGTAGGGGGTATTGGAGAATTGAACCTGAGTCAAGCAAGCACCTTTAATAGCTGAGCCATCTGCTCCAGCCCCAGGGCTAATAATTTTGATTTGCTATCTATCTTTCTTGGTGAAATGTCTATCTTTGTTCCACTTTAAAAAATGGGGAGCTGGAGACATGGCTTAATGCTTACAATACTTGCCTGCAAAGCCTAATGATGTGGGTTCAATTCCCCAGTACCTATGTAAGCCAGATGCACAAAGTAGCACCTGCATCTGGAATTCGTTTGCACTGGCTAGAGGTCCTGGCACACCCATTCAGTCTCTATCTGCCTTTCTCTCTCTCAAATAAATAAATAAAATATTTAAAAAGCCATTTATTTAAAAATGGGATACTTCTTTAATTTTGAAACTTTTATAAAGCTATGTTCTGGCAGAAGTCTTCTGTCAAGTATATGATTTGAAAATATTTATTCCAGTATGTGATTTGTCTTTTTATTCTCCTGAATAGTGTATTTTAAAGATTGCAAGTTTCAAATCTTTAACTATTTTTCTTAAATTTTATTTATTTATGATTTTGCAAGCAGAGACAGACACACAGAGAGATTGGGTGTGCCAGGACCTCCAGCCACTGCAAACAAACTCAAGATGCATGGGCCACCGTATGCATTCAACTTTACATGGGTACTGAGAAATCAAACCTGGGTCATTAGGCTTTGCACGCAACTGCCTTAACTGCTGAGCTCTCTCTCCAGCCCCAAAATTTTAAATTTTAATAGAGGCTTAATTTTTTATGTTTACTTTGGTGTGTGTACCCATGTATGTGAGTATAGGTATTCATGTGTCACAGAGTGTATGTGTAGGTCAGAGGAGAACTTTCCAATCAGTCCTTGTCTTCTGTCTTGTTTGAGGCAAAGTCTCATTGTTTCCTACTTCATTTGCAAGCATCTGGTGGTTCCTGTCTCCACTTTCCTTCTTGTTATAACCATTACAGAAGCCCACCCCAGCTTCAGGCATTTTACGTGGGTCCAAGGATCCAAATTCAGGTACACAGAGTTGCATAGCAAGTGCTTATTCACTGAGCCATCTCACCAGCCTTTAATTAATTTCTAATGTTCTTTTGTTTTTAGCATTTTTCTTTTTGTTTTAAAATTTGTTTTATTGTGCTGGGCGTGGTGGCGCACGACTAATTCCATCAGTTGGAGGCAGAGGTAGGAGATCGCTGTGAGTTCAAGGCCACCCTGAGACTCCATAGTGAATTCCAGGTCAGCCTGGGCCAGATTGAGACCCTACCTCGTAAAAAAAAAAAAAAATATATATATATATATATATATATATATATATATATATATATGCACACACACATACACACACACATACATATATATATATTTTTTTTAATTTATTGAGATAAGGTTCACATACTATAGAATTCACCATTTTAATTAGTTTTAAATATGTAAGTCAGTGTTGCAGTCAGGTTGGCATTACCAGCATAAATCATATGACCAAGAGCAGCTTTTGGGAAAAAAGGGGTTTATTTTGGCTTACAGACTCGAGGGGAAGCTCCATGATGGCAGGGGAAAACGATGGCATGACTATAGGGTGGATATCACCCCCTGGTCAACATAAGATGGACCATAGCAACAGGAGAGTGTGCCAAACACTGGGAATGGCTGTAATACCCATAAGCCTGCCCTCAACAATACACTGCTGCCAAGAGGCATTAATTCCCCAATGTCCATCATCTGGGAACCTAACATTCAGAACATCTAAATTTGTGGGGGACACCTGAATCAAACCACCACAATCAGTGTTTTCTTAATCTATTCCCATTGCTACACAACTGTCATCACTGTTCAATTGAACATGTGCATCGTCACTCAAAAAAAAAAAAAAAAGCCACAGTTATTAAGCAAGGATTTTCTGTCTGACAACTCCTGATGTTCCCAGGATCTAATAACAGCAATTCACTTCCTATCTTTATGCATTGGCTCATGTTAGACATTTCATTTTTTCATTAATTGTATAGTGTTTTAAATAGCCATCTATGTTGTAACATAATAGTGTTCATTTTTTTAATTATTGAAAAATACCCCATTGGCATGACTACATTATATGCTGATCTAGTCATCCACTGATTATATATATATATACAAATATATGTATGTGTGTGTGTGTATTCTTGACTATTGCAGATAATTTTTATATGAACATATTATTTATTTATTTACTTATTTAAGAGAGAGAGAAAGAGAGATAAAGAAAGAATGGGTGTGCCAAGGCTTCCTGCCGCTGCCAACAAACTAGAGACACGTGCCACTTTGTGTATCTGGTTTTATGTGGGTACTGGGGAATTGAACCTAGGCCACTAGGCCATCAGTCTTTGCAAGCAACCTTTTTTGGGTTTTTTTTTTTTTTTTTGTTTTTTCGAGGTAGGGTCTCACTCTGGTACAGGCTGACCTGGAATTAACTATGTAGTCTCAGGGTGGCCTCGAACTCTCGGTGATCCTCCTACCTCTGCCTCCCAAGTGCTGGGATTAAAGGCGTGCGCCACCACGCGCGGCTTTTGGGGGTTTTTTTAAGGTAGGATTTCACTCTACCCCAGGCTGACCTGGAATTCACTGTATAGTCTCAGGTGGCCTTGAACTCACCATGATCCTCCTACCTCTGCCTCTCAAATGCTGGGATTAAAGGTGTGTACCACCACGCCTGGCTCAAACAACCACTTTTAATCACTAAGCCATCTCTCCAGCCTTACATAAACACTTAAAAATATTTTACTTATTTACAAGAGAGAGAGAGCAAGAGAACTAATGAATGGATGCCACAAGCGCCTCCTGCCGCATCAAATGAACTCTAGTCATGTGCTACTGTGTGCATGGCTTTATATGTACACTGGGGATTTGAACCAGGCCCTGAAGGCTTTGTAAGCAAAATCTTTAACTCCTAAGCCATCTTCCCCAGCCCTACATGAACTTTTTTTTTTGGTTTTCCGAGGTAGGGTCTCACTCTAGCCCAGGCTGACCTGGAATTCACTATGGAGTCTCAGGGTGGCCTCGAACTTACGGTGATCCTCCTACCTCTGCCTCCCAAGTGCTGGGATTAAAGGCGTGTGCCACCACACCCAGCTTACATGAACATTTTTATGTAAGCTTTCCACTGATGCATTTTTTTAATTTCTCTTGGTTATATATGTAAGAATAGGTTTGGTATATATGTTACCATAACAGGAGTTACCAAAATGTTTTGCACAGTGACTGAATCTCTTCACAATTCCATTCTTAATGTAGTCTACTTTCAATCAATTTTAAGGAATGTCTGCTTTCTATAAGATTGCAAAGACTTGCAGGTATTTTTTTTCTTTCATGCTGTATGTTTAGGTTTGTGACACACTTGCAGTTAACTATTATGTATGATTTGAGTCATGGATCCAATTTTTTATCTGTTGACTGTAGAAGTTATTCTGGCAATATTTATTGAACAGATTATTCTTTTTCCACTGGGGTACCTTTGTGCACTTATCACAGATTCAGTTGTCTACTTTTAAGCATTGGATTTAATGTTAATTTGTCATCCATTATATAACACAATGTTCCAGCATTGGGGATATGTATCGTAAGTGTTCTTTAGTTCCAAAGACTGGAGATGAAATACTGCTAACTTAAAAATAATACAATATGGCATACAAAATGATATAATAGAATTAAAGGAAAAACTGAAACATCAGTTGTTTGTTACCCTGAATGGTAAGCAGTAATTTCCCAGAGGACAATGAGACTGCACTGACAAAGAAGGAAATGGTGACAGGCAAGTGTCTGCTAGAGCAGCGCACCCTATGTTTCTAAACCTGCATTCAGGATAAACAGTTAGAAATGGGCAGCATGTGGTAAATTAATAGATATTAAAAAGTATCTACATGGGGGCTGGAGAGATGGCTTATCTGTGAAGACTAAGAACATTTGTTTGAATGTCCAGGTCCCATATAGCCAAACACAAAAATAATGAGAGCATGCAATGTTGCACACGCACACAAGGGGCTGCACGCATCTGGAGTTCATTGACAATGGCTGAAAGGCCCTGGTGGGCCCATTCTCAATCTCTCTTTCTCTCTCTCTCTCTCTCTGCCTCTTTCTCAAAAATAAAATAATAATAAAAAGTGTTTTAAAAAACATGTATATGGGGTCGATATTGTATATATGTAAGTACAATGATTGTGATGGGGAGGTAATATGATGGAGAATGGAATTTCAAGGGGAAAGTGTTGGGGAGGGGAGGGAAGGAATTACCATGGGATATTTTTTGATAATCATGGAAAATGCTAATAAAAATTTAAAAGAAAAAAGCTATTAAAAAAACATGTATATGGGATTTGGTGGGGAAAGTCTAGTATATTTTCTTTTCTTTTTTTTTTTTTTTCTTCACTTTTTTGAAGCAGGGTCTCACTCTAGCATAGGTTGACCTGAAACTCATTCTACAGTCCAGGCTGTCCTTGAACTCACAGCATGCCTCCTACCTCAGCCTTCCAAGTGCTTGGTTTAAAGGTATGCACCACTACACTAGGCAAATCCAGTACATTTTCTTTAAGCTAGGTGTGGGCTATTAGCCCACACCTTTTTTTTTTTTTTTTTTGGTTTTTCAAGGTAGAGTCTCACTCTAGCTCAGGCTGACCTGGAATTAACTATGTAGTCTCAGGGTGGCCTCGAACTCACGGCGATCCTCCTACCTCTGCCTCCTGAGTGCTGGGATTAAAGGCATGCGCCACCACGCCCGGCAGTACATTTTCTTTATATTGTGTAACTGTAAGAAAAAAAGAAAAGTATTAGGGAGGGTTTGGAATACTGCATTTACATAAAACTTTTCACTCAATAAAATTATTTAAAGTTTATTGAGAAATAGATGTATCTCCACAATATATTTCAGACCTTTATTTAAATCTGATTGTAATATACATAAGGAAAAGTGCACAGTGAATTTTCACAAAGTGAGTACACAGTTGTGCGCTCCAGTTAAGTATATCTGCATAACAAGTCACTCCTAAATCTAAAGCCTTGAAGGTAACATTTTGTTCATGAATTTACAATTTAGGAAGAGCTTGGCTAGGAAAGCCTGAAGGCTGATAGCTTAGAATTATCTGGTCTTCCTCACTCATAAGTCTGCTGCTGTTATTACTGGCTGTAATTTTAGCTGTCTTTGTGACCAGTTTGTATTAAAGAAATTTTTTCCCATCTCAAAAGCTGCATATGAGCCAGGAAGTGTGAGTAGGCAGATGGGAGAGGTATGCATGTTGGAAAAGGATTGAATATTAGATTGACATGGTACAAGTAGCCACGTAGAGGCTACCAGGTGGACTATTCAAGGTGTTATAACAGTTGAATGACATTACAGGTGAAAAAGCAGGCAGGTGGGAGCTTAGAGGACAGCTGGCATTCATTCAGTAGTGGCCAATAGTAAAGATCACAGCTAATACACATTCCCTGTTGTTTACTGTGCAAATTCCTTTTGGATTTCTTTCTGAAGAGGAATGACTTCAGTAATTTATAGCCTACTTCAGTTCTTTCTTCTACCTGCACACAGTAACATAAATCCTGCTTTCCCTTCTGACAATGGAAAAAAGCATTAGCCCTTCAGCACCTGCCTCCTCCTCCCCTGGCATTGCAGGCCTCAGGCTCTCTATCCATCATGCCACCATCTGAATTATGCAGCTAGGACAGGACACTGGCTCTGGAACAGAATGAGAGCTCTCGTTTCATCTTTCATGATAGAAACCTTGGGAAAGTTGGACTGCTCTGAAGGTATTCATTAATTCAAGGGGTTGAACCAGTGCAGCCCCAGTCTTTATTTGGGGGGGGGGTCATGGTATGTGTGTGTGGAGTATGTGTGGTGTATGCACGCATATGCATGAGTGCCGTGTGTGTGTGTGTGTGTGTGTGTGTGTGTGTGTGTGTGTGTGTGTGAAGGCCAGAGGAGAACTTCAGGTGTCCTTCTCTATTGCTTATGTTTAAGTCCGGGAGACTGGGAGTAGGCCTCTCTCTCAAAGTGCAGCTACTCTAAAGTCAGCAAGCCCTGGCAAGTCTCTAGTCTCTACCTCCCATGTACTGGGATTACAGATGTACATGGCTATGCCTAATGATTTTTTTTTTTTAATATTTATTTATGAGCAAGAATGAGAGGCAGATAGTGAGAAAGAGAATGGGTGTTCCAGGGCATCTAGTCACTGCAAACTAACTCCAGACGTATGTGCTACCACGTGCATCTAGCTTTAGCCTGGGTACTGGGGAATTGAACTCAGGTCCTTAGACTTTGCAGGCTAGCACCTTACAAGCCATCTTTCCAGCCCCAGTTCTTCCTTCCTCCCTCCGTTTCTTTCTTCCCTCCCTCCCTCCCTCCCTCCCTCCCTCCCTCCCTCCCTCCCTCCCTCTCTGTCTCTCTTTCTTTCTTTCTTTCTTTCTCTTTTCTTCTTTCTTTCTTTTTTGTTTTTTGCAGGGCTCCTTCCTGGTCAGGTAGTGCCGAGGGAAGGACCAGGCCTGCTGATTCCTCCCTAGGGGTTGAAGGAGGATGATGAACGTCGGACGACTCAGAAACCTCTCCTGGCCACCGGAGAAAAACCACACTGACTCGGGAGTCTTTTCAATGCAGGAACTCGCAGAAACAACTTGCTTTATTCCTCTGAGCAGTTGCCTATATCATGTTGGGGATGAAGGCAGGGATTTTAGGATGGGGGAAGAGGTAAGGGCCAATAGTAAACTTTAGCTATTGAATGGTAATTACAATTGCCACGTGGAGGTAGCAGGCCAGAAGCCATTAGGCATCTTGCTGAGTCCTAGCTGGCCAGAGACAGGTCGCCAAACTTTAGCTAGGCTCAGGAAGTTCCACTAGACCTCACGCCTGGGCCTTTTAGGGCCCAACATCTCCCCCTTTTGTTTTTGTAAGAGCATTAGTTACCATGGCCCCTGTCTTAGGTTGTCCCCCTCTGGGGATCTTACCCGTCATTGAGTACCAGGTGTTTAGCTCGCTAAGAAGCCACTCCATGGCCTGTCTTAGGTTTTCCCCCTCTGGGGATCTTACCCGTCATTGGTCACATGGAGGGCAAGGGAAGTGGCAGTGGGTCATCTGAGGAACTTAATTCCTGAGTTGCCAGCCTGTGATATCTCGACCTGATGAAGTTTTATTGCCTCTAGCCGCTGGTGAATAAATTGTGTAATTTTGTTAATTACACAAGGCCTGACAGTAAGGAGAAGGGAAAGGAGGGGGAGGGGTCCAGGTAGAGGGAGAAGGTAGGGTAAGAAGTCATGTGGGCCCGTCCACAGCAGGTCGTCCTGGGGGTCCCGTCGCCTCCTCTCCAAGTCCTCCTGAAGTCTCTTAATCTTGTCCTGGACGATTCCCGATTTATTGGCATAAAAGCGGCATTTTTCCTGTGAAAACAAACATATGCCTCCCTTTTCGGCCATTAGTAGGTCTAGTCCCCTCCTGTTTTGTAGGACTAGCTCAGCCGTGGAATCTAATGGCCCCTACTTCATAAGCAAGGCCTTTATAGATTTTCTGTAGACCTAGAAAATCTCATATTCCACAGGCATCCCATACAACCCCAAGGGCAAGGGAGGGGGTTATTTTATTTAGCAGAGTAAAGGACCATTTTAGGAATTCATAGGGAATTTCAGGTCAGCCTGGGCTAGAGTGAAATCCTACCTCAAAAAACCAAGACAAAGAAAAAACAAATCTTAAATTTTTTAATCCAATATCTCTAGGTAAGCATATCAGTCTATTACAAATTTAACCCTGATTAAACTTTCTGGGCCTGGGAAGCAGGACGTAGCCAGCCCTTATGCCAGTAGCCCAGTTCCAACGAAGTCCCCTATAGTCTTTCTTTCTTCTTAGAAAGTTTATAAGCCAAGCCTCAAAGTTTAATGTCTGTATTTAGTATTTTTAAACTTTTATCTGAATAGTTCATAAAATTTGTCTTACCACTCCAGAAGACACCTTTAGTTGCAAGCATCAAGCCCATTCCTATTCCTTTAAAACAAAGGTTCCAAAAGATTAACATCCACATGGTCAGGTTCATCTCAGCTTATCAGACAGCTTTAGGTTTGCTGAGATAAACTTCCAGACCAGGTACAGTTATAGAGGAAGGATAATTTATTGAAGCTTACAGATCCAGGGGAAGTTCCATAATGGCAGAAAAAGCTGGCCTGCCTTCACAGGCCTAAGCAGAGAAAGAGAGAAGCACAAGCCTTTAGAAATCCAAAAGCTGCCAGAGAACCAAAGGTGAAGGGAAAGAGAAAGGGAACAAAGAGATGTCGACAAGTAAGTACAGGTTATAGAGGTAAAGTTTAGTGCACTAAATATGAAGACTGCCTCATAACTCATGAGGGTATGCTCACTCACACACACTGATTACCTCCTCAACGACTGCCTCTCATGGGGTGCACTAAACTGTCGGGGTCCTAGAGCCCCACGTTGGGCGCCAGATGCAGGACTCCTTCCCGGTCAGGTAGGTAGTGCCGAGGGAAGAACCAGGCCTGTGAGTTCCCCCCCTAGGGATTGAGGTGGATGATGAGTGTTGGATGACTCAGAAACCTCTCTGGGCCACCAGAGAAAAACCATACTGAGTTGGGAGTCTTTTCGATGAAGGAACTTGCAGAAACAACTCACTTTATTGCTGAGTAGTTGCCTATATCATGTTGGGGAAGAAGGTGGGGATTTTAGGATGGGGGTGAGGTAAGGGCCAATAGTGAACTGTAACTATTGAAATGGTAATTACAATTACCACACAGAAGTGGCAAGCCAGAAGCCATTAGGCGTCTTGCTGAGACCTAGCTGGCTAGAGACAGGTCACCAAACTTTAGCTAGGATCAGGAATTTCCACTAGGCCTCATGCCTGGGCCTTTCAGACCCCAACACCAGAGTGCAAAAGAAATAACATGAAAAATCAAATGCAAGAAAATCCAGTTAGATCACCAGTCCTACAAGGAACATCTCTAATCAAAACATAGAAGAGTCATTAGAATCAGAACACCAAAATGAAGTTATGAGCAATGCAGCCCTGACCAAGGTACTGGTAGAACTTGCAGAAAAGCAACAAAGGACCAATAATCTTGTGGATGCTGCCATCACTAGATTAGACCTACTAGGTAAGAAAATGGAAGGAGATCAAAGACAGTTAAGAGATATGAAGGAGAGTGAAAAAAAAGAGGACATCAGAAAACAGTTGGCAATGCTAAATGAAGGCATAAAGAAATGCAAGGATGAATTCTAAGAAGCATCAAGAAAATCAGAAAATGATGTGAAAAGGAAGCTTGACAGAGAGAAGGAAATTATACACAGAAAAGTAGAAAATTCCAACCTAACTGAACAAGTCCAAAAAATATCTAGAAGCTCTCAAAAATAGAGTCAACCATGTGGAGGATAGAAACTCTGATCTGGAAAACAAGATGGAAGAAACAGTTTGAGAATACAAACATTTCAGTAAGGTCAAAAGTTTCTGTGAACAGAACATGAGGGAATTGTGGGATACACTTAAACTTCCTAATATCAGGATCATTGGAATACCAGAAGGAGAATAAATTCAGACCAAAGGCATGGAGAACTTATTTAACAAAATAATTGAAGAAAACTTTCCCAGTCTCTTAAAAGAAAGGCCCATCAAGATACAAGAAGCCAACAGAACTCCAAGTAGACTGGACCAAAGGAGAAACTCTCCAAGACATATTGTCATGAAGACTCTAAACATTGACACCAAAGAGAAAATCCTAAACGCAGCTAGGGAAAAACAGCAAATCACTTCTAAAGATAACCCCATCAGAATTGCTCCAGACTTCTCAATGGAAACCCTGAAAGCTAGAAGGGCCTGGAATGAAACATTGCAAATTTGTCTCAGTGCCTGTAATTTTAACTTGCTTGAGGTTTTTTAGCTTAAAATCTTAAGTTTTAGCCAGGCGTGGTGGTATACACCTTTAATCCCAGCATTCGGGAGGCAGAGGTAGAAGGATTACTATGAGTTTTAGGCCACCCTGAGGCTCCATAGGGAATTTTAGGTCAGCCTGGGCTAGAGTAAAATCCTACCTTGAAAAACCAAAACAAAGAAAAAACAAATCTTAAATTTTTAAATCTAATATCTCTAGTTAAGCATATCAGTCTATTACAAATTTAAACTTGATTAAACTCTTTTTGGACCTGGGCAGCAGGACGTAGCCAGCCCTTATGCCAGTAGCCCAGTTCCAACAAAGTTCCCTGTAGTCTTTCTTTCCTGTTAGAAAGCTTATAAGCTAAGCCTCGAAGTTTAATGCTGTCTGTATTTAGAATTTTTAAACTTTCATCTGAATAGTCCATAAAATTTGGCTTACCACTCCAGAAGACACCCTTAGTTGTAAGCATCAAGTTCATCTCTATTTTTTTAAAGCAAAGGTTCCAAAAGATTAACATCCACATGGTCAGGTTCATCTCAGCTCATCAGACAGCTTTAGGTTTGCTGAGATAAACTTCCAGACCAGGTACAGTTATGGAGGAAGGAATATTTACTGAAGCTTACAGATCCAGGGGAAGTTCCATAATGGCAGAAAAAGCTGGCCTGCCTTCACAGGCCTAAGCAGAGAGAGAGAGAAGCACAAGCCTTTCGAAATACAAAAGCCGCCAGCGAACCAAAGGTGAAGGGAAAGAGGAAGGGAACAAAGAGATGTTGACAAGTAAGTACAGGTTATAGAAGCAAAGTTTAGTGCACTAACTATGAAGACTGCCTCATAACTTATGAGGGTACACTCAACCGCACACACCAATTACCTCCTCAATGACTGCCTCTCATGGGGTGCTCTAGTGTGTCGGGGTCCTAGAGCCCCACGTTGGGCGCCAGATGCGGGGCTCCTTCCCTGTCAGGTAGTGCCGAGGGAAGGACCAGGCCTACTGGTTCCTCCCTAGGGGTTGAAGGAGGATGATGAATGTCAGACGACTCAGAAACCTCTCCTGGCCACCGGAGAAAAACCACACTGACTCGGGAGTCTTTTCAATGCAGGAACTCGCAGAAACAACTTGCTTTATTCCTCTGAGCAGTTGCCTATGTCATGTTGGGGATGAAGGCAGGGATATTAGGATGGGGGAAGAGGTAAGGGCCAATAGTAAACTTTAGCTATTGAAATGGTAATTACAATTGCCATGCTGAGGTAGCAGGCTAGAAGCCCTTACGCGTCTTGTTGAGTCCTAGCTGGCCAGAGACAGGTCGCCAAACTTTAGCTAGGCTCAGGAAGTTCCACTAGGCCTCACGCCTGGGCCTTTTAGGGCCCAACAGTTTTTGGTTTTGGTTTTTCAAGGTAGGGTTTCACTCTGGCTCAGGTTGACCTGGAATTCACTATGTAGTCTCCGAGTGACCTTGAACTCGTGGTGATCCTCCTACTTCTGCCTCCAGAGTGCTGGGAGTAAAGGCATGAGCCACCACGCCCGGCTTCAGTTTTTTTATTTTATTTTATTTTAAGTGGAGTCTGGAGAATGGAACTTCTGACAATTCCACTGTCATTCTTTTTTATTTATTTATTTATTTATTTATTTATTTATTTATTTGAGAGCGACAGACACAGAGAGAAAGACAGATAGAGGGAGAGAGAGAGAATGGGCACGCCAGGGCGTCCAGCCTCTGCAAACGAACTCCAGACACGTGCGCCCCCTTGTGCATCTGGCTAACATGGGACCTGGGGAACCGAGCCTCGAACCGGGGTCCTTAGGCTTCACAGACAAGCGCTTAACCGCTAAGCCATCTCTCCAGCCCTCCACTGTCATTCTTAAGTGGCAAAGTGCTCTTAATCTTATTGGCTGAGTCATTTTTTCATCCCTGCCCCAAGCTTTTGACATGTCCTGGATAGACATGAACAAAGTTCATTCGTCCCAGATGTGGCATCTATGACAGTTTAAACAGATGATTTTACTCAAGTCTAGGCCTAGTGGGGCTGTCAGTGAGTTTGTGGGGGTTACTCACAGAGCAGAGATGGGGGATTACTTACAGAAGCATAAAGGATGAGGATGTACAGGAACACAGACACTCAAAGGCAGCTTTATCATCAGAAAGCCGATTCTAGCATGGTGATGAACTCATGAAAACTGCATCCCTGGTTCTCCTGCACAACTTGCAGGCATCTCTGCTACAGAAGTCTCAACTGCTTTTATAACCTTGGGAGTGGCTTTGTGAACCTTGTAACTGTGTGAGCTTCTTGTGCATAGTAAATTTCACAATGCTCTTGAGCCTGTTGAGCCTCTCTCTTCCCTGTCAGACAGAATATTTCAATTTGGAGGAAACAGTTATGGGGAAAGAGAATGCTTCAGTTTGGAGGAGATAGCCACAAAACATAGCCTTTCATCACCAGAGCCCAGCCCCTCTCCCAGTGCTGCCACACCAGGGCTCTATACACGTATGTGCATGTGGGCCTGTGTACCTCTACTCACACACTTAACGTCTCTTTTATATCTCCTAATGATCCAGGTGGAGGATGCATTTTTCCAGCCACTGCTTTTTTTCTTCTTCGCCTTTCTTTGCAGGAGGTGGCTGAATTGCCCCAGTTTGTTCCCTGCCTGGGCTACATTGACACCTGGTGTCCAGAAAGAAAAACAACCAAAAATGGGCTGGACTGGGAATGTTAAGGCATGTACCTGCAAAGCCTAATGACCCAGTTTGATTCCCCAGTACACATGGAAAACCAGATGCACAAGGTGGCACATGTTTCAGGAGTTCCTTCGCAGTGGCTGGAGGCCCTGGGTGCCCACTCTACTTCACTCTATTCCCTCCTTTCTCCCTCCCTCCCTCCCTTCCTTCCTTCCTTTCTTTCTTCCTTCCTCCCTTCCTTCTTTTCTTTCTCTGTCTCTCAAATAAACAAATAAAATAAAAACAGCCAAACATGTCAGGCATGGTGGTGCACACTTTTAATCCCAGCATTTGGGAGGCAGAGGTAGGAGGATTGCTCTGAATCTGAGGCCATCCTAGGCCTACATAGTGAATTCCAGGTTAGTCTGGCGCTAGAGTGATACCCTACCTGGATCTTCCTCCTCACAAAAAAAAAAAAAAAAAAAAAAAAAAAAAGACCAGAGTCAAAGTTCTACCATTGCTATGCACCCTGGAGTAGCTTTTTAACCCTTCAACTACTTCTGGAGTTCCTTACCTGTAAAATAGGTAGAAGGATATCATGTTCCTACAAGTGGTTGTGGAATAGAGAAATTGTATGTAAAATGCCTGAAACTTAGTTTACACACTCAAGTAGTAGTTAGAAGTTTTAAAACAGTGACTAGAGTTGAAATGTCCTCACAATTGCCCTGTTGTTAAAAATTCCTATTCTGACAGGTAAAATACTTGTGTGCTATAAACAAAGGTGTGATAAAATGTGTTTGTGCCAAAACATGGGTTTATTTGTTTGAAGAGTTGCCAAAGAGGGATAGGTTTTCGAGGATGTACTACCTGCTTTTCAGTCCACTGCTTCTTCATTTACTTTGGTCTTATGGAGATGAATTTACTGTATCACATTTAAAAACAAATTATAGCATGTGTTTATGAATAGTATGTATGGTATGGTATGGTGTGGTGTGCATAGTCTGTGCATGTGTGTGTGTGTGTGCAGAAGCACAAGCCCTGTGTCACACATGCGAGAAGGCCAGAGGAGGACATTGGTATCCTCCCCTATTGCTTATCCTGATGTTTCCTTGAGAATAACTGAACTGGGAGCTGCCATTTTCCATCACAGTGGCTGATCAGTGAGCCCCAGTGATTCTCCTACTTCTGCTGCCCACAGAACTGGTATGTGTGTGGCTTCCCTTGGCTGTTTATTTGGGTGCTGAGAATCAAACTCAGGGCAAATCAGAACCTTTCAAGCCATCATCTCTGTGTGGAAAGCACTCTTATCTGCTGAATATGTCTCCAGCCCCCACCCCCAACATCTTTTTTTTTCTCTCATTTAAGTGTTGGCATTTTATTTTCCTTTCCTTGGCAGTTGAGGATTTTTTTTTTAACTTTTTACTGAAAACCTCTGTATATATAGACAATATACTGTGATCATAATCCTCTCCCACTACCTTTCTTTTCCCCCTTCTGAATTCTTTTCCAACTAATCTCTTCTATTTTGATGTTCACAACATTTTTTTTCACATTTTATTTATTAATTAGTTTTGTAGTCAGCAAATACAGTCAGTTGATACCATTATTAGGCTCATCTGTGACCTACCCCCTCCCCATTGGCCCCTCCTTGTTGAGGTATATGGGTCCTACATTCTGGAGTTAGCCCACAGTTATTGGTATGATAAATGTGTCTGCATAGCATGACTCAACACATGGCTCTGACATTCTTTCTGCCCTCTCTTCTGCAAAATTCACCTGAGCCATGTTGGTTTCATTTTTGGTCTGCTTCAGTGATGAGGTGTTGGGGGCTTCTGGGGCTCACAACATTT
This sequence comes from Jaculus jaculus, assembly GCF_020740685.1. Classification (NCBI taxonomy): domain Eukaryota; kingdom Metazoa; phylum Chordata; class Mammalia; order Rodentia; family Dipodidae; genus Jaculus; species Jaculus jaculus. The sequence continues at coordinate 98,424,859 of NC_059108.1, read as the reverse complement.
TTTTTTTTTTATTTAGATGAGTGATTTAAATTTTGGTTTTGAGCCAAAGCATGCTCACTGACTTAATGCAGACCTTTGGCTGTGTTTTATTTATTTATTTATTCATTTATTTAAGAGTGACAGAGAAAGAGGGAGGGAGAGAGAGAGAGAAAGAGAGGGAGAGAGGGAAAGAATGGGTGTTCCAGGGCCTCCAGTCACTGAAAACGAACTCCAGATGTGTGCGCCCCCTTGTGCATCTGGCTAATGTGGGTCCTGGGGAATTGAGCCTTGAACCTGGGTCCTCAGGTTTCATAGGCAAGTGCTTAACTGCTAAGCCATCTCTCCAGCCCATGGCTGTGTTTTATAGAGGAAAAATTCAGCAGGGTGACTATCTACATAGGTTGAAATATCTTTTACCTTTCTTCATTTCATATCCTATGGTTTGATAATCACAATATAATTCTGAAAGCTAGTCACTATCATCTCCTTATCCCTTCCATAGGGAAATATAACTACACATACTTTCTTGCCTCTAACTCAGAGAAGATTAAGTAGATCTATCAGAACAGGATACAGTTACAGTGAGTACCCTGTAAGTCAGCTGCATTTTCCCAGTTGGCTATACTGTTTACCAAGCAGATGCCTTTTGAGTCATGGTCCATTTTGCCTTTCTGAATTAGATATCTAATGTCTGTTGTGTAAAAATAATTTTGCTCCCTCAGGAAGTAAGCAAGTCCTTCACAATTACCATTTTACAGTTCTTCCAGGAGGAAATTGCTGTTCACATTGGTCCTGGTCCCTTACCGTTTTCAGGTCTGGGCCATGGGATGTGGTCAGCCTTCCAATCAATAACAAATGTGAAAGAAGGATTGGTGGAACATAGGAAATATAACAAAGGGGCAGGCACAGTAATCATTTGGGAGAAGATGGAAATTATGTGAGCCAAGATTAGATGCCCATTAGGCAAGAGGAAGAGCCCTTAGGATTATATTGATAGCTAATCTCCTATATTGATACTTATGTGTCTGTGCCCTGAGGGGACCTCTGTGTTCTTTGTATGGGGATGGGTGAATGTGGGTTAAACTCTAAAATAGGGCCGGGAAGACAGCTCAGTAGATAAAGGTGCTTGCTTGTGAAGCTGCCAACCTGGGTTTGATTTCCCAGTGCCCATGTAAAAGCCAGAGTGCAAAGTAGTGCATGCATCTGAAGTTTGTTTGCAGTGGCAAGAAGCCCTGGCATGCCCATTCTCTCTCTTTCTCTCTTCTCACAAGTGAATAAAAATATTTTACAAAATAAACTCTAAAACAAACCTTAGCCCACCAGGATGTTACTTGTTAAATAAACTTTCAGATAGCTAATTGATTTAACCTCTTAGCCAAGATATTCATCTGTTTACTACAGTATATATCAAACACAGTTTGATGTAGCCTAATATTTGTGTGCACAATATTTGAACATTGGACTCAGTTGCTCTAAGAGGTGGCTTATTTTTTGAAGAAAGGCTTTTAACCAAGTATCAGGAGAGATTCTTTGCTTGCCAGGCACCCTTATGAATTAATAATTTTGTTTAAGTGAAGCAATGAGTGGATGGTTCAGCATTCCTAGATGTATGTGTCAATCAAAAGTCTCTTTTTAAAAAAATATTTATTTATTTGAGAGAGAGGTGGGGGGAGGGAGAGAAGGAGAAAGAATAGGTGCCAGGGCCTTTAGTCACTGCAAATGAACTCCAGACATATGCGCTACTCTGCGCATCTGGCTTTACATGGGTAGGTACTGGTGAATCAAACCTGGGTCCTTTGGCTTTGATGGAAAATGCCTTAAACACTAAGCAATCTCACCAGTTCCTCATTTTTTAATGTATACAGATAAAAGATTTATTTAGCTCAAGTTCTGGCAGGAGAGATGCTCAAGGTCAGTCAGCCACATCTGGTGAGGGTCTCTTGCTGCATCATAACATGGTGTGAAGAAGTGGAAGGGCAAACTGCCCTAAGTATAACAGGAGCTTGTGCAAGACTGAGAGGGATGTGCCAAGCTCACATAACAGCTCTGTCCAGATAACTCACCCACTCTTGGGGGAACTACAATGGTCTTTTCATAAGGCCAGAAACCTCATATGATCTTAGTACCTCTTTTTAAAAAATTATTTATTTGAGAGAAACAGAGTCACACAGAGGGAGAGAGGAGAGAGAAAGAGGGAGAGAGAGAGGGAGGGAGGGAGAGAATGGCACGCCAGGGCCTTCAGCCACTGCATACTAATTGTAGACACATGCGCCATCTTGTGCATCTGGCTTATGTGGGTCCTGGGGAATCTATCCTAGGTCCTTTGGCTTTGCAGGTAAATGCCTTAACCACTAAGCCATCCCTCCAGCCCTTTTTTTGTTTTTTTGAGGTAGGGTCTCACTCTAGCCCAGGCTGACCTGGAATTCACTATGGAGTCTCAGGGTGGCCTCGAACTCACAGCAATCCTCCTACCTCTGCCTCCCGAGTGCTGGGATTAAAGGCATGCACCACCACACCCGGCAGTACCTCTTTTTAAAAAGGTTTCTCATGATAATTATATACATTTTGGAATACAATATGACATTCCAGTATGTGGAGATGATGTATAATGATCAGATCAAGGTAACTGGCATATCTTTCATATCGGACATACATGATTTATTTGTCTTTGTGTGTGTGTGTGTATGTATGTATGTAAGTGTATGTGTGCATATGGGTATGTGCATGACATAGCATGCATGTGGAAATCAGAGGACAACCTTGTGGTGTTTCCCTCTCCTTCACATTGTTTGAGAGAGGCTATTTCTTATTGTGTTCTGCTGGGAATAGCTGGCCTTCAAGTTTTAGGATTTTCCTGATTCTAACCATTGTCATTAGGCATGCTGCCTTGCATCCAGGTTTATTTGGACGTAGGGGAGCTGAATTCTGGTAGGCAGGCTCGGGAAGCAGCTCTAATCACTGAACAATTTCACTAGCCTCAGAAAAAGTTGTTTTGAGAGGTTAAATAGATATCTCCTACTCAATGACCCTATGAGATGGCCCTATTTAGCCTTTCTCAGATAGGGAGGGTCACCTGTCTGATGATAACATATAGACAGACCTTTGGTGGTTGAATGATTTGTTATGGGGTATTTTTTTAGCATTAAGTATTTAATCAAATGATGCAAAATGGTTAAGGATCACCAAATTTCAAGTAGAAAAATTTCTGTTTGTGTTATTATACAAGGTAAATATAGCTTTTGCCTCCTACAATTTGAGATGTGTATCTACTATCCCTCACTCATAATTTCATGAGTGGTAGGCTAACCTTCTAAAATGTCTTCCCACCGTCCCCTCTTCTTGATATTAATACCCTTGTATAAACCTTTCCTCTTGAGTGTGGGCTGCATCTAATAGATAAATCCTAAGATATAGAGTGTATCCAATGTGATGGGATGTCACTTCCAAGATTGGGTTATAAAAGACTGTGATGTGTGTGTGTGTGTGTGTGTGTGTGTGTGTGTGTGTGTGTGTATGTGTGTGTACATGTTTGTGATATGGCACTCCATACGCTCACCTACAGCAGTGGAGGGGATCTATGTGGCTGGAGTAGAACATCTGTCCCTCTCTCTTCTGCAGGGTCTTGTTTTAAGCCTAAGTCACTTCACTGATTCTGGAGCTTGCAGGGCTCCAACGAGACTCAGTTCTTGTGTCTGTGCTCCCTTTTGTGGAACTGGCATTACATGCTCACAAGACTATTTCAAGCTGTTTATGTGGGATCTGGAGATTTGTCTCAGGTTTCCTCAGGTATGCATGCTTGTGCAGAAGGCACATTTAACAATCACTGAGTCACCTCTCCAGCCCAAGACTGTGACATCTTCTTTTTAATAATAATTTTGTTTTTTTATTTATATGAGAGAGAGAGACAGATTGAGAGAAGAGAATGGGCATGCCAGGGCCTCTAGCCACTGCAAATGAATTCCAGATGCATGTACCACCTTGTGCATCTGTCTTACATGGGTCCTGGTGAATTGAACCTGGGTCCTTTAGCTCTGAAGGTAAGCACCTTATCTGCTGAGACATCTCTCCAGCTCAAGACTGACTTTGGTTTATTTCAAGGTAGGATCTTGCTCTAGCCCAGGCTGACCTGGAATTCCCTATGTAGTATCATTGTGGTCTTGAATTCAGCAATTTTCCTACCTCTGCCTCCTGAGTGCTGGGGTTAAAGGCATGTGCCACCATGACTGGCTTAGACTGTGACTTTTTTTTTTTAATTTTTATTAACATTTTCCATGATTATAAAATATATCCCATGGTAATTCCCTCCCTCCCCACCCCCACACTTTCCCATTTGAAATTCCATTCTCAATCATATTACCTCCCCATTACAAACATTGTAATTACATATATACAATATCAACCTATTAAGTATCCTCCTCCCTTCCTTTCTCCACCCTTTATGTCTCCTTTTCAACTTACTGGCCTCTGCTACTAAGTATTTTCATTCTCACGCAGAAGCCCAGTCATCTGCAGCTAGGATCCCCATATGAGAGAGAACATGTGGCGCTTGGCTTTCTGGGCCTGGGTTACCTGACTTAGTATAATACTTTCCAGGTCCATCCATTTTTCTGCAAATTTCATAACTTCATTTTTCTTTACTGCTGAGTAGAACTCCATTGTATAAATGTACCACATCTTCATTATCCACTCATCTGTTGAGGGACATCTAGGCTGGTTCCATTTCCCAGCTATTATAAATTGAGCAGCAATAAACATGGTTGAGCATGTACTTCTAAGGAAATGAGATGAGTCCTTTGGATATATGCCTAAGAGTGCTATAGCTGGGTCATATGGTAGATCAATCTCTAGCTGCTTTAGGAACCTCCACACTGTTTTGCACAATGGCTGGACCAGATTGCATTCCCACCAGCAGTGCAGAAGGGTTCCTTTTTTTCCACATCCCCGCCAACATTTATGATCATTTGTTTTCATGATGGTGGCCAATCTGACAGGAGTGAGATGGAATCTCAATGTAGTTTTAATCTGCATTTCCCTGATGACTAATGACGTAGAACATTTTTTTAGGTGCTTATATGCCATTCGTATTTCTTCCTTTGAGAACTCTCTATTTAGCTCCTTAGCCCATTTTTTGATTGGCTTGTTTGATTCCTTATTAGTTAACTTTTTGAGTTCTTTGTATATCCTAGATATTAATCCTCTATCAGATATATAGCTGGCGAAGATTTTTTCCCATTCTGTAGGTTGCCTCTTTGCTTTTTTCACTGTGTCCTTTGCGGTGCAAAATCTTTGTAATTTCATTAGGTCCCAATGGTTAATCTGTGGTTTTATTGCCTGAGCAATTGGGGTTGTATTCAGAAAGTCTTTGCCAAGACCAATATGTTGAAGGGTTTCCCCTACTTTTTCCTCTAGCAGTTTCAAAGTTTCCGGTCTGATGTTAAGGTCTTTAATCCATTTGGACTTAATTCTTGTGCATGGCGAGAGAGAAGAATCTATTTTCATCCTTCTGCAGATATTTATCCAGTTTTCAAAACACCATTTGCTGAAGAGGCTCTCTCTTCTCCAATGAGTATTTTTGGCATTTTTATCGAATATCAGGTGGCTATAGCTACTTGGGCTTACATCTGGGTCCTCTATTCTGTTCCACTGATCTACATGTCTGTTTTTGTGCCAGTACCATGCTGTTTTTGTTACTATGGCTCTGTAGTATAGGTTAAAATCAGGTATGGTGATACTACCAGCCTCTTTTTTGTTGCTCAGTATTATTTTAGATATTCGAGGTTTTTTGTGATTCCAAATGAATTTTTGTATTGTTTTTTCTATTTCCATGAAGAAAGCCTTTGGAATTTTGATAGGGATTGCATTAAATGTGTAGATTGCTTTTGGTAAGATTGCCATTTTCACGATATTGATTCTTCCAAGCCAGGAACAAGGGATGTTTCTCCACTTTCTAGTGTCTTCTGCAATTTATTGCTTGAGTGTTTTAAAGTTCTCATTGTGTAGATTCTTTACTTCCTTGGTTAGGTTTATTCCAAGGTATTTTATTTTTTTTTGATGCAATTGTGAATGGGAGTGATTCTCTGATTTCATCCTCTGTGTGTTTGTTGTTAGCATATACGAAGGCTACTGATTTCTGTGTATTTATTTTGTATCCTGCTACATTGCTGTAGGTTTTGATCAGCTCTAACAGCTTGCTAGTAGAGTCTTTAGGGTCCTTTATGTATAGAATCATGTCATCTGCAAATAATGATAACTTGATTTCTTCCTTTCCAATTTGTATCCCTTTTATGTGTGTCTCTTGCCTTATTGCTATGGCTAAGACTTCCAAAACTGTATTAAATAGAAGTGGAGACAGTGGACACCCTTGTCTTGTTCCTGATTTTAGTGGAAAAGCTTCCAGTTTTTCCCCATTTAGTAATATGTTGGCTGTAGGCTTGTCATAAATAGCCTTTATTATATTGAGATATGTTCCTTCTATTCCCAGTCTCTGTAGGACTTTTATCATGAAGGGATGTTGGATTTTGTCAAATGCTTTCTCTGCATCTAATGAGATGATCATGTGATTTTTGTCCTTCAACCCATTTATGTAATGTATTACATTTATAGATTTGCGTATGTTGAACCATCCCTGCATCTCTGGGATAAAGCCTACTTGGTCCGGATGAATGATCTTTTTGATATACTCTTGTATTCTGTTTGCCAATATTTTGTTGAGAATTTTTGCATCTATGTTCATGAGGGAGATTGGTCTGTAATTTTCTTTTTTTGTTCTATCTTTGCCTGGTTTTGGTATCAGGGTGATGCTGGCCTCATAGAAGGAGTTTGGTAGAATTCCTTCTTATTCTATTTCCTGGAAAAGCTTGAGAAGCAATGGTGTTAGCTCTTCCTTAAAAGTCTGGTAAAATTCAGCAGTGAATCCATCCGGGCCTGGGCTTTTTTTAGTTGGGGGATTATTGATAACTGCTCGGATCTCCATGTTTGTTATAGGTCTATTTAAGTGATTAATCTCATTTTGATTTAATTTAGGTAGGTCATATAGATCAAGGAAATCATCCATTTCTTTCAGATTTTCATACTTTGTGGAGTATATGCTTTTATAGTATGTCCCTATAATTTTTTGAATTTCTCTGGAATCTGTTGTGATGTTACCTTGTTCATCTCTGATTTTATTAATTTGTGTCTCTTCTCTCTTTCTTTTGGTCAGATTTGCTAAGGGTTTATCAATCTTGTTTATCCTTTCAAAGAACCAACTCTTTGTTTCATTAATTCTTTGGATTGTTCTTTTTGTTTCTATTTCATTAATTTCTGCCCTAATCTTTATTATTTCTTCCCGTCTACTACTTTTTGGTTTGCCTTGTTCTTCTTTTTCCAAGGCTTTAAGGCGAAGCATTAGGTCGTTTACTTGCGACCTTTCTAATTTCTTAATATAGGCACTTAAGGCTATAAATTTACCTCTTAGAACTGCCTTCATTGTGTCCCAGAGATTTTGGTATGTTGTGTTCTCATTATCATTTGACTCTATAAATTTTTTGATTTCCTTTTTGATTTCTTCATTGACCCACTCATCATTTAGTAGTGTATTGTTTAGTTTCCATGATTTTGTGTATGCTCTATAGCCTTTCTTGCTACTGATTTGTAGTTTAATTCCATTGTGGTCAGATAGAATGCAAGGAATTATTTCAATTTTCTTGAATTTGTTAAGATTTGCTTTGTGTCCTAATATATGGTCTATTTTAGAGAATGTTCCATGTGCTGCTGAAAAGAATGTATATTCTGTAGCCTTTGGATGAAATGTCCTGTATATATCTGTTAGGTCCATTCCTTCTATGACCTCATTTAGTCCAGATGCCTCTCTGTTTATTCTTTCCCTGGATGACCTGTCAATTGATGAGAGTGGGGTGTTAAAGTCACCCACCACCACTGTGTTTGGTGTTATCTGTGACCTTAGTTCTAATAGTGTTTGTTTGACGAATTTGGGAGCCCCCATGTTAGGTGCATATATGTTTAGGATTGTAATGTCCTCCTGTTGGAGTGTGCCCTTAATCAATATAAAGTGACCTTCCTTATCTTTCTTGACTAACGTCGGATTAAAGTCTACCCTGTCTGATATTAGGATAGCAACCCCTGCTTGTTTTCTAGGCCCATTTGCTTGAAACACCGTCTTCCAACCTTTCACCCTAAGATAATGTCTATCCTTTGTAGAAAGGTGTTTCTTGGAGACAACAAATTGTAGGATCCTGCTTTTTAACCCAGTCTGCAAATCTATGTCTTTTCGTTGGGGCATTGAGACCGTTGATATTAAGAGATATTATTGAAAGGTGTGTATTTATGTTTGCCATTTTTGTGTGTGTGTGTGTGTTACTTGTTCTACCTGTGCTCTCTTCTGTTAACTGGTATTTGAGTATAGCTGGTTTTTTCTAGGTTCCTTATATGTGTGCTTTTCCTTTTGTTCAGCATGGAGGATTCTATCAAGTATTTTCTGTAGAGCTGGTTTTGTCTTCAAATACTCCTTTAACCTGCTTTTGTCATGGAATGTCTTTATTTCTCCATCTATTTGAATGGATAACTTTGCAGGATAAAGTAACCTTGGTTGACAGTTGTTATCTTTCAGAACTTGGAATATATCACTCCAAGCCCTTCTGGCTTTAAAAGTTTGTGTTGAATAATCTGCTGTAATCCTGATGGGCTTGCTTTTGTAGGTAACTTGATTTTTCTCTCTAACTGCTTTCAATATTTTTTCTTTGGTTTGTGTGTTTGGAAGTTTGAGTATAATGTGGCGAGGAGAGGTTCTTTCTGGGTTTTGTCTGGCTGGGGTTCTAAAGGCTTCCTGTATCTGTATTGGCACCTCTTTCCCAATTTGGGGGAAATTTTCCTCTATGATTTTGTTGAAGATGCCTACTATGCCTCTGGAGTGGAGTTCTTCTCCTTCTACTATGCCCTGAATTCTTATATTGGATCTTTTCATAGTGTCCCGAATATCTTGAAATTCCCACTCATACTTTTCTATAAGTTTGTCTTTCTCTTTGTTGGACTGCATTAGGTCTGCCACCTGATCTTCTAGCTTAGATATTCTGTCCTCTCCCTCATCCATCCTACTGGTGAGATTTTCTACAGAGTTTTTAATTTCATTAACTGTGTTCTTCATTGCTAGTAATTCTGACTGGTTTTTCTTTATTATTTCTATTTCCCTATTTATGTCTTGTATTGCCTTCTTTATTTCATTAAATTGGTGTCCTGCCTCTTCTTTGATTCCTTTGATTTCCTCTTTGATTTCTTCTTTGATTGTTTTCATGTGTTCTTTGACCTCTTTGAACATATTTATAATTATTCTTTTGAAGTCTTTCTCAGGCATTTCCTCTAACTCTTTCTCACTGGAGGACATTTCTGATGCATTAATATTTTTAGGTGGATTTATATCGTCTTGCTTTTTAGTGTTTCTTGTGTTATAATGTATATATTTTTGCATCTTGGATTAAGTTAATGCTTGGATTTTCTAGCTAGCTGTGTATTCTTAGCTGTATCAATTGATTTGATGTAATATATTTTCAGGGTAGTACCTTAAGGTATTAGGTGTGGCTCTTAAGACTCTCAGAGTATCTACAAAGATGTTCTTAGGGGTTGAGTTTCCCTGCTATAGGAGTATTCAAGCAGGCTGAGTGGAATAAAATACTGGTAGATTCTAAAATTTAACTAAACACTGTACACATTCAATCAAAAACAGCCCCGAGTATGTATGCAAGAGTAGTTATTATAATGACCAGATCCTCTATCAACAAAGAGGTTTAGATTTCTGGTCTGTTGAGGTATCCAAGTCAGCTTGTGACCAAGTGAGTCCCTTCCCTGGTGCAATCCCAGTTACCTTGGGTGATTGTGGTCTCAGTCAAGTTGCTGCCTGGGTCGTGGGGCTGCTGTTCTGATTTCTGGAGATGGGCACTTGCTTTTCCTACGGGGCAAACTGAGCCGCTGCTGCTGCCTCTGCTGCTGTTGTAGCTACCACCACTGGAGCCACCACCGCTGCTGAAGCTGCCGCTGCCGTGTCCACCGCCGCTGCTCCCCCGAAGCCGCTGCTGCGGGATCTGCCGCCGCTGCCGCTCCTGGGTCCGCTGCTGCTGGGGCCACTGGTACCGGTGCTGGAGCCGCTGAAGTTGCTGCCGAACTCTGCTCCTGCTTGGGTCCTGCTGTCAGCCCAAGTTGGCGTGGCCGGTCCCGGGCCGCTGCTGTGTTCGCTGGAGCTGGGTTCAGGCGGTGGGAGAGGGGAGGGAGCCGCAGCTGCTCTGGTTGTATCGCTGTTCCACGTGTGCTTCTACCTCGCGGTCTGCTCCTCCCTCCGTTGCTCGCTGCTGCTCTCCCCTCACGTTTCCCGAGTTGCGGAGAGCGCGGTGTGAGGGGAAAATCCCGCACCTGGCTTGTCCTGCGGCTCGAGCCGAGAGTCCCGCGGCTTTCTGCCGCGCCGCGGCTGCGGCGGTTGGCCGAGCTGACCCGGAGCTGCTGTTCCCGCCTGTGCGGGCTCTGGATGCTCTATAACTCTTCTACTTCTCCGCTGCCACCTCAATTTCCTATACACCTCACTTTTTAGTAAAAGTGTGTATTTTGCTGAGTTTTTTTGGTCTTTTTCCCCCCTAACCTGCTTTGGCGTGGTACCTACGCCGCCATCTTAACCGGAAGTCTGCTAGACTGTGACTTTTATTGGTACTTCTTCTCATCCCTTTTTGACTTTCTTCTTCAAAGTATACTTACGGTAGAGAGGACTGTTAGGTCAGGACAAAATAGAGTCACTGAAGACAGTAGGAGGGCAACAGAGACACAAGGAAGTGGGTCATCCATATTCCTCAAGGAACCACCCAGCCATTATCCCTTCCTTGTCTAACAATGCCCCAGGTCTAGGTTTCCTGCCCCTTATCTCCCACCTGGTCACTTCAGATCTTACACCCTATGGCCATTGTAAAGAACAAAGGAGTTCCTTCCCTTCCTGACCTTCCCCCAGCTGTAGATCTCTATAAAGTGCACCATCTGTAATCTCAAAATTGACTGCTCCACTCTTGAGAGTCAGTCCTGGCAGCTTGTGTTTTTCCTGAATAAAAGCTTCCATCTTTGCCTCAGAGTGGTCTCTGTGGTCTTTGTCACTCTTTAACCTTACATCTGGTGCCCTGACTCAGATAGGAAGGCTTCTGATTGCCCTCTTGGGCAGCCAGACCTCTTTTACCCTGACCAGATCACCGAGCTGTCATTTGTCCCTCTGAAGGCTTTGTACCATCTCTGTCTGATACAAGCTCTCACACCCACCATGATTCGGGATCACTGTTCTTCCCTTCCTCGTCTCCTCCCTTCTCAGTAAGTTTCCCTCTCAGATTGGCCTGCTCTCAGGGTTCACCATCCTCATGGAATCCGTGCCAGCCCGCCAGGCTACACACCTCGGCTGCTAGGCCTCAACCCCAGGTCTCGAGAAAGATGCACTCTTGAAACCTCAGGTATGCTATCTGGTCTACTATACCCTAAAGGGTGCCTTTTGGTTTGGTTGCACCATCTCAGGACACCCCCTCACCCTCCCTCCTCTCCCTATCGCTCCTGAGCTCTCATCTTCCATTGTCAGCTACTTACATCTTCCACAGCCAACAGCTTTCACTGTTGGGAGCACAGACACCCTCCTTGCCCACTAACAGGCTAAACAGCTGACAGTTGTGACCTGTACAGCCTCTGCCCACGTGGGACGTGCAGGCCCTGTTCACCCTAATGGGCCAGGGCGTGATATTGGTGTTCTGTGTAAGCCCAGCCTAAGCTCTGGTTTATTTTTCTCTCACCCTTGTTTTGCTCTTTCCTTGACTCCTTAAAAACTTAAAGCCTAGCCGGGCATGGTGGTACATGCCTTTAATTCTAGCACTCAGGAGGCAGAGGTAAGAGGATCACTGTGAGTTCGAGGCCATGCCAAGACTACTTAGTGAATTCCAGGTCAGCCTGGGTTAGAGTGAGACCCTACCTTGAAAAACCAAAAAAATAATGGAGGGCTGGAGAGATGGCTTAGCAGTTAAGTGCTTGCCTGTGAAGCCTAAGGACCCCGGTTCGAGGCTTGGTTCCCCAGGTCCCACGTTAGCCAGATGCACAAGGGGGCGCACGCGTCTGGAGTTCGTTTGCAGAGGCTGGAAGCCCTGGCGCGCCCATTCTCTCTCTCTCCCTCTATCTGTCTTTCTCTCTGTGTCTGTCGCTCTCAAATAAATAAATAAATAATAAAAAAAATAATAATGGAGAGCGGGCTTATGCTTGGATATTGTTCTGACTTGTTTCCCAGATCCAGCTATGGGTCCCGTACCACTGAGGGGATCAGTTAGCCAAATCAAGAGCAGTTGGTTTCCCACCATGGCTGTGTGCCACTGTTGCACTTGTGTGAGCATCATGACAGGTTATTTGCTGCTAAGTAGGTTAGACCATGAGTTGTGTGGACAGATATTTGTCATTTTTCCCATCTTAGCACCTTCTGGCACAGATGCATTGAAAGTTGGGGACTGACTCTCTTCCAGCTTCCAGCCATGCCATTCCATTTTATGTGTCAACCACAGAAGGTGTCTTCAGCAGTAGGGTCTTACCACTAGCCTTTGGTGGGTCATCAAGTACTCTGACAGAAATCTGTCTTTCTTTTAGGGAACCCTGTAGGTCTCTCTGATCAAAAGTTCATTGTGGATGATAGCCACATGCTAGTTCTGGGAGTTATAGGTCAGTGCCCACTAAGAAAAGGAAGAAAAAGATAACTAATGTAAAAGAGTTAGAGAGAGCAGAGAGAGAGAGGCTATAGATGATTAAGGTCAGTCTTCATCATACCCTCTCCAGTGTCTTGTGGCTCAGGTGTTCCCTCTAAGGGCCTGGTGAAGGTACAGCAATTTGGTCTGCCTCTTAGGATGTAGAATTTTATGGTACCATTGCCGTTTGGGTCTAGATTTTTGTTTCTCACTCCTCCCTTGCCCTCCCCTTCCTCCCCACCCTTCCTATTGTCTAGTCCTGGAGATGCTGGGTATGTAAGGCATCTTGGGTCAATTCAGGTTAGGTGCTATAGATGAGTGAGACTATGTGGCAATTTTCTTTTTGTGATTGGGTAATTTCACTGACAATGATCTGTTCCAGGTTCAACCATTTTTCCTCAAATTTCATTGTGTCATTTTTTTCTTACTGCTGTATAGAATTCCATTGTGTAGATATACCACATATCTTTGTTATCCATTCTTCTAGTGATGGACATCTGGGTTTATTCCAACTCTTAGCTATTATGAATTGAGCTGCTACAAACATGGTTGAGCAAATCTCGCTCTCCATTATCAAGCTACCACCAATCGTGGTCTACAAGAGGGCCCACACCTGTTGAATTCTCTATTTAAAAAATACGGGTTATCTCATTTGTCTGGTGCTAACTTACTCTTCATTGGAGAATCTGCTTCTCTTTTTCAGATAAATGTAGATCCTAAGGAGAGAGCCACCCCATCATACCTCAAAAGGGCCCTGGCTAAAACTAAGAACAATTGATGAAACAAGCAAGGGTGCTGTTTTCTTGGTGAACCGGGTACCAGCACAAGGGTGAAGGAGATCAACACAGAGAAAAATCAACTCCTACCAAATCAGAGATCCAGAGACCCAGAGGCCCCCAACATCTCATCACTTAAGCAGACCAGAAATGAACCCAACATGGCTCAGGGAAATTTTGCGGAAGAGGGGCTGGAAAGAATGTTAGAGCCACATGTTGGGTCATGATATGCAGAGACATTTATCCTACCCATAACTGTGGGCTAACTCCACAATGCATGACCCATATAACTCAATAAGTAGGGGCCAGGGGGAGGGGGTAGGACATGGATGAGCCTCACAATGGTACCAAATTGACTGTATTTGCTGAGTACAAAACTAATTAATAAAAAAATTAAAATAAATAAATAGATAAAAATAAACAACTTAAAGCCTGTATGGCTCTTGAACAACATCTCATCTTTCTCTGCAACTCTTTTTGGACACATGCAAAAGCTAGACAATGGGTCCAAGTGACCTGATAATGATACATTTGATTTCCAAATTCTCACTGATTTAAAAAAATTATGCCAACATACAGATAAATAATTTTTCACTCTGCATGCATGGCCTTCTCTCTGCTCTACCTGGTTTTCTAATCAGGTCCTTCTAACCAAGGTCTAGTGTCTCAGGAATGTGCTCTTACTCAACCCCTCCCCATACTCATCCTCACCCTCTGCTCTTGACCCAGATTCCATAGAGGACCTTTTCCTATCAGCTCTTTCTTTTAAGAAACTGGGAAAGTTTTCTTTAATTATTTTGTTAGATAAGTTCTCCAGGCCTTTGGTCTGAAATACTTCTCCTTCTGGTATTCCAGTGATTCTGATATTAGGACGTTTAAGTGTATCCCACAATTCCCTCATGTTCTGTTCACAGGAACTTTTGAACTTACTGAAATTTTTGAACTCTCGAACTGTTTCTTTTATCTTGTCTTCCAGATCAGAGTTTCTATCCTCCACTTCGCTGACTCTATTCTTGAGAGCCTCAAGAGAGTTCTGGACTTGTTCAATTAAGTTTGCATTATCTACTACTTTTTTTATGGAAAGATGTCAAGCATTATATTTTGCATTCAGCAAACAATTTTATCAAATATTCTTTAATTTCACAGACAACAATTTGAAACAAGCACAATGGTTTTGCAGTACAGTTTCAAGGTGTATACAAATTAGAATACAGAGTTTAACACTTGTGTAACTGACATTTTGAACTTTAGATTTCCATATAAAACTTACAATTTCAAATATTAGCTAATCTGATAACTTTCTCATAATATAAAAGGGATGAGATGCAGATTTTCACTAAACAGACTACATTAAATATTTAAAATAATCGTTAAAATTCAACATTAGAATTTATAAAGATTAGCTATAAAAATATATTGGCAAGTCACTCTTCTTTTAAAGGTACCATTCGCTACATTACAAAATAGTCTCTAACGTAAAACTCCCTCAACTAACTGCTCTATCTCAGAACCTGACAGCCCTTACATGAAGTTGATTGTAAAATTCTCTTGGAAAGCTTTGGTATGCATTTTCAGGTTTTGTAAACACTTCATTCTATTAAAGCACAAAAGTAATGGGTATCCAATAGCAGTTAGGATACAGAATCAAAAATCCAAATCAGTATGTATTTGTAAAAATCACCTTTACCAAAGTATGCAAAACAACAACAACCACAACAACAAGCTATTTAAAAATATCAAACTTTAAAACAGTTCTTTTTCCATTTTTCTGATAAAAAAGAAAATGCTACAAAATCATCCCACTTCATTCATGTACCTTGCAAGTCTTTTAGGAAAAGACTTTAGAAACAGTTAACCCATTCTTAAAAATCCTCTCTAGTTCAACAAACTTACTTTTAAAAACTCATCTAAAAAACTTCACAATACGACAGGTATACACAATAAGACCACATAATTTATATATTTAGTAATGTATCAAGTTTTCTTTTACATTTGTAATTTAGAATTTATTGGTAGAAATAAAATACACATATAACCACATACAACTGAAAAAGGCCAATCCCAAGAAACAGTAAGAAATGCGTACATATAGGGTAAATTGATTTACAAATTCGATTTATTGAATTTCACCTTATATACATTTTTGGATTGACTTAGAAAACTTGAACTGCTGAAGTTCACTTCTTGCTTCTTGAGGATGTTTCTTGTTTGCAAAGCCCCCAGTTGTGCCGGTAGCTTCTTACGGCCATTTGCCACTTCATCCTGTGACCAGGGCTCTTGCATAAAGACATTTATTTACCTTTGCATTGCAAAAGCCTAAATAAAAATTAGCTTCACTTTTATAAAACTTTATAAAACTCCACTAAAAAGAAATCCATCTAATTTTTGGGTCAGTCCACAAAAATACTTTCTTTTTAAAAAAATCAAACACTTTTATGAGAATAAAGATCCTTCAAAGTTTTTAACTCTTCTATGAGAGTTTTATTTTGATTTTCCAGGACTGCAACTCAATTTTCCAGGCACTTGACATACTCTTTATTCTTTCTTCGACATTCTTGAGCAGCTTCTCTGTTTTTCATCAATCTTATTTCTCTTTTCAATTGGGGGTCATCTGTCTTAGTGACCTGAGAGGTAAGAGTGACAGGTGACATCATCACCACAGCTTGTGGCAGCTAAGTGGCCGATGGTGTGGTGTGGATCTGGTATGTCTGCACATCTCCTGATGCAGTTTGCACAGCCACCTAGTTGCTGGGCACAAGTATTTGCTGTCCATCAGAGGTCTGTGCATACTGGAGAATCGTACCTTACTGAGGATTGCCTGAATTTGTCATGGTTAAGGTTTGTAGTCCCTGTACTCCATCTGTGCCCGGACTGGCCAATTGAAAGGCTCCATTTGGGGCAATGGCAATGTACTGTCCGCTGCTGGTCTGATAGATGGGAGTTGGAACAGACATAGAAGTAACAGCAGAAACTCCAGGATTTTCTCTGTCTCCTTTTCTGCTTCATGTTTCTTCAGAAGAGAGGTCTTTCAAAATTTTTCTGTAAGAAGGGCACCGTGCTAGGATCCTGTGAGTTTTTTGTGAGGAGCCTATGCTGTCAGATGAGTTCTGAGACTCCTCACTTTCTGATAAAGATGAAACCTGTTGGGCAATATGAGAAATATGAGCTCCCTGAACTGCTGAACCAGGCTGAGGTGCAGCCTTGGAAGTGCTACTCTTGTGGGAATCTTCCATAATCAACTGTGGCCGTCACCCCGCCGCCACCCGGGGCGGACACGGTCCACTCCTCCTCCCAGGTGGATCCAAATTCACTTCCCAGTCCCCCTCTCGTGGCGAGGGCCGCGCCTCTGTCTCGGATCGGGCGGGGACGCTCAGGCCACTTGAGAGCTAGCTGTCCTGGGTTGCCACTTCGCCATCCTGGGCCGCCAGCGGCAGCATGATCAACACCAGGCCCGGGGCAAGGAGGGGGGCAAACTGAGTCTCTACTACTTTTCTATGTATCACTTCCATCACTCTGTCAAGCTCCCTTTTCACATCATTTTCTGATTTTCTTGATGATTCTTAGAATTCATCCTTGCATTTCTTTATGTCTTCATTTAGTGTGGCCAGCTGATTTTTAAGGTCCTCTTTTTTTTTCACTCTCCCTCAAATCTATTAATTTTCTTTGAACTTCTTCCAATCTATTATCAATTTTTTTTTAGCTTAGTGATGGTAGCATCCACACAATTATCGGTCCTTTGTTGCTTTCTTGCAAGTTCTAGCAATAGGTTGGTCAGGGTTGCATTGCTCATAGCTTCCATTTGATGTTCTGATCCTAACGACTCTTCTATGTTTTGGTTAGATGTATTCCTTGTAGGACTGGGTGATCTACCTGGATTTTCTTGCATTTGATTTTTCATGGTATTTCTTTTGCACTGTGGTCTACCCATGACAGTGTATGGGCAGGTAGGTGGGTAGATCAGCCTAGGCTCTAGCACAATGGGAATCTGAGGCAGCCTGGGGCAGTTGCCAAGCAGCCTGGGCTTTGGCTCTCACTTGCCAAAGCCACCTATCGACTGCCTGACAGGGTGCCAAAGTTGCCTGAATTCTCAAGTGGTAATGCTGCCAAAGCTGCCTGCCTTAGAGCTTGGAGGGGGACTGAGATACCAAGCCCTGAAGCTGCCCAAACTGGCTGGGAACACTGGCACCCAGAAACAGTCTGTGCTTCCCCACCACAGAGGAGTAGGGGATGGCTGGGGCCAGACAGGTAGGGGATGGCACCGGAGCTCCTGCTAGTGAGAGACTCAGTCTGGGCTTGTGTGGCCCTTGCTGTGGGACTGGGCCCACTGAACGTGGGATCGGAGCGCAGAGGCACCTGCACAGTGGGCGTGTGATTGGAGCACAGCAGTGGCAGGCCCAGGAGGCACACGATCAGAGCACTGCGCAGTGACCTGGCGGGTGTGTGGTTGGAGCACAGCGGTGGCTGGCCTGGCAGGCACAAGATCAGAGCATGGCGCAGTGACCTGGCGGGCACGAGATCAGAGCACAGTGGCGGCTGTTTGGAGGAGGGGGAGTGTACCCGCCCAAGAGGGGATCCGCAATTCCCTGTTTTATCCCCCTCTGTGCCCTCCCACTGACAAGAAGACCCGGAAAACCCTTAATGTCTTGAGTTTCTTTCTCAGGTATTTTGCAGGGCAGCTAGGTGGTCGCCATCTTGGCTGGAAGTCCCCAGTTCCTCTATTTTTTGGGTATATTAAGTACAGTTAAATTAATTTCAAAAACTGACTTAGAGATTGGATGGGCACCTTATTTAGCTTTTAAGAGTGCTAAATCTTCTCAAAAATGTATGTATTATATAAAGGTATACCACCTCTGATGAAATTAAAAATTATATAATCTTTCATGTCTTCATATTTAAGCCAAAAATGTTATTATGTAATATAGAGTTCTTGTTTATTTAAAGTTCTGTCAACAGATCTTTTGTTCATAGTTTACTCTCTGTAGCCTCATGTGCTTTAACTATGTAAACTCTACTTTTTGTTAATATCAGATTTTTCCAAATATCAGGATATTGTAATTTGATTTATACAGAGTCCATGATGTTTGGCTATCAATAAGCATGCATCACTATGCCTGGCTAAAACTCTATAATTTTAAGATGGTTCTTGTCTTGTTCATGCTGATTTTGCTAGATGACTATCACTAAGGTTATACTCTAAGTCTTATAAAAAGTAACTTATTGTTATTTTGTTTTTAGAAAAACTAAAAAAGTGCCCCATGTCTTAGGAAAAATCCACTGTATACAAACAGTATTAATATAGTTTGTTAAGCTTAAAATTGTTCAATGGTAAAAGGTACTTATTTTAAAAATTACTTTGTGTTTGCCATATTGTCTTTAATGTAACTCAACAATGACCAAGTTGTATTTTATTCTTGAGCTATGCATAATCAGTCTCAGTAAAGGTTTCACTTACTTAATTGTCTCATTTCTGATTTTTTTTATATGAACATCCTTGTATTTTGACAAAGGTACTTTTTAACTTTTTTTAATTAATTAATTAATTAATTTATTTATTTGACAGAGAAAGAGGGAAAGAGAGACAATGGGCACTCCAGGGCCTCCAGCCACTACAAACAAACTCCAGACTCATGTGACCCTTGTGCATCTGGCTAATGTGTGTCCTGGGGAATCAAATCTGGGTCCTTTGGCTTTGCCAGCAAATGCCTTAACTACTAAGCCATCCCTCCCACCCTCATTTCTGATATCTTGAGTTCATTGCTTATAGAGATATTGATACTTAAAACATGGAAATACAAACAATGTTAATATAACTTGTCTAAGCTTCATGTAACAGTCATAAATATTTCTTTAGTTAGGCCTTAAAATTGTTCAATGGTAAAAAGTACTTATTTAAGAAATTTCTTTGTGTCTGTCATATTGTCTCTAATGTAACCAACAATGACCAAGTTTGATTTTATTCTTGAGCTATATATAATCAGTCTCAGTCAATGTTTCAATTAATTAATTGTCTCATTTCTGGTATTTTAAGTTTATTGCTTATAGAGATATTGATACTTAAAACGTTTCCTGCCCTAGAAAAAATAATCTTAAATTACTCTTCTACTTCCAGTTTGGGGAGTAATTGGTACTTAAATTGATATACAGACTAGCCAAAGTTGTTTTCAAACACAGATGCTAAGTTTTTATACTGTCTTGTTTTTTCCTAACATATAGTTTCTAGATTAAATCAATTAACTTAAAGTTATTGATAAAATATTGTTTTCAGAGCTACTACTAAAATCTTCTGTCTATGTTTATAACTGACAAATACTTAAAAGATAGAATGTGTATACTTTTTATGTCCCAGATATAGCTTAAACTGTCACGTGACAACTAAACTTAAATATTAATCAGAATGATATTAAACTATTGTGTCATTCTCTAACCAGATCTGCTCTGCTAACCAGATATGTTCTGTACCCTTTTTAACTAATCTGTTTTGCTAATCAGATATGTACAGTCTCTCTGAGTGATTACTAACAATATGTAGAAGCCAAAATCAATTGGAAACTTTGGAGTTAAAAGGATAACCAATATTTTGGTTCCTGCTCCTTGGTCAAAAGGTCACAGGAGATGATGAGACACTTGAACTTCTAGCCTCTGGTAAGTTACCTGTCTTCTTGATTGGAGAGTATTTGAAGACCCAGAAATGAGTTCCAAGTCAGTGTATCTGCCACAGGAGAGTCACATCAGGGCAAAATTATTCCTCCAGGCTTCCCAAAAGAGGGAGGGGCACTTGATTAGCACAGCCTTGACTTATCCTAGCAGATGACAATGCTGACCATCATAGAACTCCTCACAGGTCCCTAAAAGTCTACAGAGCTGTTATTGACCTCCAAAGTATACAGTTAATTTTGGCAGCCTACATGGTCTTAATCACCCAATGAGAAAAATATAACTACAATATAAACAATGAGTCCCCTTTCTGATGCTGACTTATAATATTAGACTCTAACATTAACTCAAGTCTTCTTCCTCTGCCTGGCCCTGATTAACTTCACCTACCCTGATCCCAGCTCCTCCCACTTGGCCTTAGCTAGAATCAGAGCTATTCCTCAGACCCCCTCCTTCCTTAGCCCTTACCCTAGCTCATCCAGGGATAAGTACACTGCCACCCCAATGGCCACTTTCAAACTTAAACTGTCTTGTATTCCTACTCTTCCCCTAATCCCAAAATGCCCCTCTGCCTCCTCTCTTGCCCCAAGCCCTCTATCTCTCACCTCTGAATGCTCATCTTCCCTTTACATCTGGAGTTTTGACAAGAGTAACAAGCTCCTTTATTCTCCCTTCTGTCTTCTCATGGGGTACACAAGCCCATCTTACTCACCTTCTCTATAACAGTTGTCTGCCAGAGACTGCCCTGAATCCAGCTCAGTGTAGGGATGGTATGAGAGAAGTCTCTGCTTCACTCAGGATCAAGTCATAACAACATGTTACACTGGCACTGTTGATCTCACCATTCTGCCACCTCTAGCCACCATGAAACTGCCTCCTCATCACCTACCCCATTGACCACATTATCCAGCCTCTCCCATAAAAACTCATGGTCAATATGAAAAATTAACCTTCAACTCTTATCATAAACAAAAGGCTGGAATGTTAGGTCAGGACAAAATGGAGTCACCGAGGACAGCAGGAGGGCAACAGAACAAGGAAGTGGGTCATCCACATTCCTCAAGAAACCACTCAACCATTATCCTTTCCTAGATCTAGATCTAGGTTTCCTGCCCCTTATCTCCCACATGGTCACTTCAGGTCTTACACCCTATGGCCATTGTAAAGAACAAAGGAGTTCATTCCCTTCCTGACCTTCTCCCAACTGAAGAGCTCTATAAAACGCACTATCTGTAATCTCAAAGTTGATTGCTCCTCTCTTGAGAGTCATTCCTGGCAGCCCATGTTTTTCCCCGACAAAAAGCTTCCATCTTTGCCTCAGAGTGGTCTCCTTGGTCTTGATCACTCCTGAACCTTACTCCTTACTCCTAGGACCATGTAGCAAAGAACTCTGGGAAGTCTTTAGCCAACAGTTAGCAGGAAACTAAAACTTGTCAAGAACCATGCAAATGAACTTGGGAGCACTTCCTTCCTCAGGTAAGCCCTGAGATGCCTCTAGTTCTAGATGGCATCTTGATTGCTTCTTCTAAGTGACCTGAATTTATTAACAAATGAAACTGTGAGGTAATAATTACTCTGATTTAAGCCACTTACTGGTTTACTTTGTGGGAAATTTGAGGTTATGTAAGAATAATAACTAATAGAGACTTGAGATGCAAATTTTGATATTATAGAGTTATATTTCATGGATTTTGATATATGGTTGAATGCACCTGCTGCCTTAGTCCTGGTTCTACTTATCCAGTGATAACTGCTGAGTTCTTGCACTTTTCCTCAAATGCCTTTTTTTCAGTTAGACCTGTAGTTCTGTGCCTTTTTTTCTATATATTTCAGGTCTTTTCTGAGGCATAGTGCTTTTTATCCCATGTTAGTTCAGTACTGGGTCAGGACTAGGGTAAGGTAAGCATGAAGCTTAGGGAACAAAATGAAAAGAGCCTTTAGGTTTTTCACATCACTCCCTCTGTCCTGAGTCTTTTTATCTTTTTTTTTTTTTTTTTTCCAAGGTAGGGTCTCACTCTATTCCAGGCTGACCTGGAATTTACTATGAAGTCTCAGGGTGGCCTTGAATTCCTGGTGCTCCTCCTTCCTCTGCCTCCAGAGTGTTGGAATTAAAGGTATGTGCCACTATGCCCAGCCCATGGGTCTAATTCTTTCCATATATCTGTCTTTGTCTTGGTTCCTCTCTGTTGCAGTCAGGTTTGCATTCTGATAGAAATCACCCAACCAAGAGCAGCTTGTGGGAAAAAGAGGTTTATTGTGGCTTACAGGCTTGAGCAGAGGGTAGACATCACCCCCTGGCCAACATAAGGTTGAAAATAGCAACAGGAGAGTGTGCCAAATACTGGCATGGGAAAACTGGCTATAACACCCATAGGCCCTCTGCCAACGATACACCACCTCCACAAGGCTTTAATTCCCAAATCTCTATCAGCTGGGAACCTAGAATTCAGAACATGTAAGTTTATGGAGGATACCTGAGTCAAATCACCACATTACACCTCTGGCCCTCAAAACTGATAACCATACAAGATATAAAATGCAATGCATTCAGTCCAACTTTAAAAGTTCCCATAGTTTTTATTAATCCCAATGATATTCAAACATTCCCATAATCCAAGGTTTTTTAAAGGAGCCTTAATACCAAAAAATCTCCCCCCCCAAACCATAATGGCACAGAATAAACATTCACACTGCAGAAGATGGCATTGAGCATAGCAAAGAAACATTCAGCCAATACAAGATTTAAAACAACCAGGGCAAACATCAAACTATAACTCAAAGTCCAACAACTCTAGTCAATGACAAGTCTCCAAGTCTAATAATTTAACCAGCAACAAGTCTGTGGCATTCCAGTTCTACCCCTCTAGCTAGGCTACTCACAGTCCTGGAAAACTTCATAGGGCTGGAAGCTTTCCTTAACAGCCATCTTGTGGTCCCAGCATCTCCACTGAGTCTCCACTGCAAGCCATGGTTCATCCTCCTCATGGTCCCATGGGGTCTCTATGCAGGCAACCAGCAAACCTGCTTCACACTGCCCATGGCCATTTCCAAAACATAAGACCATGTTGCAAACTCAATGACCCCCTCCTGCATTTTTTACACTCCACAATACCA
The DNA here is from genome assembly GCF_020740685.1 of Jaculus jaculus. NCBI lineage: Eukaryota > Metazoa > Chordata > Mammalia > Rodentia > Dipodidae > Jaculus > Jaculus jaculus. The sequence continues at coordinate 98,401,611 of NC_059108.1, read as the reverse complement.
GGTTGGGTGCCAATTTGTTACTCCAGGGGGAATAAAGTAGACTCTGAAGAACAGGACACTCCTTGAGCATTCAGGCTCCTTCAAAAGAGTCTACATTCTTCCTGTTGCCTCAGTGCAGGTCAGCTGTTCCAATCTCAAAGGCTGTAATCTCTCAATTGCAGCTGAATGGGCAGCAGTTTCAGCCTAAAGATTTCTTTCTGTGCCATATCCTTTTGCTCAAACCAGTTCATTTTTATGCAAAGCAACCCTGCACAACTTCTCAGGACACAGGCATAAGAGTAAGCTTCTCACACAAACTGCTAGCCCAGTCCAAGCAAAGCTGTTTCTCACCCTCATAAGCCAAACTTCACAGTCCATAGTTCTTAGTGCAATCAGGTCTTTCAACTCTGACTAGAATAGTCCATCAAGCTGTACTTAACAGTGCTGTAAGACATTTCTCTTAGGCCAATATTTCAAATCCTTCCACATTCCTCTTGAAAATTAGCTCCAAAAGGCCAAAGCCACACAGTCAGGTGTCCAGCATCAATCCCACTCCTCAGTACCACTTTACTGTTGCAGTCAGGTTCACATTGCTGGTAGAAATTAGCTAAACAAGACCAACTTTTGGGAAAAAGAGCTTTATTTTGGCTTTCAGTTTCGAGGGGATGCTCCACAATGGCAGGGGAAAATGATGGCATGAGTAGAGGGTGGACATCACCCCTGGCCAACATAAAGTGGACAACAGTAACAGAAGAGTGTGCCAAACACTGGCATGGGGAAACTGGTTATAACGCCCATAAGCCCTTCCCCAACAATACACCACTTCCACAAGGCTTTAATTCCCAGATCTCCATCAGCTGGGAACCTAGCATTCAGAACACCTAAGTTTATGGGGCACACCTGAATCAAACCACCACACTCCCCAAATAAAATTTTCTGTTCATCTGTAAAAGTGTTCAAATGCTTCCCTATGAATTAAGCTTTGTCTTATATCCACATTGAGGTAAGATACATTGTATATGTATGCCTTTGTACTTATATTTGTGTAGGTCCATTTTAATACTTGTCCTGTGTTAGTGTATTCTATCCAAGGATGAAAAGTTGATCTAGCTAGGGCCTAACACTTTCACTGGGCCCTGCATTATTGAAATATAGGTATTTATGGACAGGGTTTGTGTTCTATCAAAATTCATCTGCTGAACTCATAACCCTCATTTTGATGATGTTAGGAAGTCTTAAGGGGAGGAAGAACTTAGCAATCTGCAGTGTTGAAGAGAGCCATCAGTAGAACCTGATCATACTAACACCTTGATTGACCTTCCTGCCTCTAGAACTATAAGAAATAGATTTCTGATGCTTCAAAGCCTGTCAGCCCATGATCCTAGGTTGCTTTGGTGTCAGTATTTAAGTGTTGTCCTGTTTTCTCCTTCCAACTTTGTATGGCTAGCATATTAAGCAGGTTCTGTTTGTAGAAAAAGCAAGGCAACACTTCTCTCTCTTCTTTTGAGTTAATGTGCTATTTTGTTTAGACAAGATTTGTCTTCTTACCTTATTCTCTTTCCAAGTTTACAACTGGATTGTTATATAATGTCAGAGCTTTCTCTACAGACCTAGCCATTTTAGAGAAGTCTCATTTACAGATTGATCCAGGCTTTTCAATCTAGCTTCTGTCAGGTGTCACCATGGGGATGTAGTGGTTGTGGCTTTGGCTATTAGTCCATTGGTAATTTTATAATTGATGACTGTGCCTTCACTATCTTTTAGCTGGAAAGTGTGCAGGAGAGGTGAGTGTGGTAAAGCAGATTTGAACTTCATATAAGCTTAATGTTATGCAAACCTCATCTTACACTCCTAAATGTTGCTATTCTCTGTGGGGCTGAGTGAGTATAATCGGGGAGACTGGGATTTAGAGTCAAAGTGCTGTGTGGGAATATTGTCTTTGTGTTGTTTTTGGCAGCCAGCTGCAGCAGATGGTATTGCTAGAATGGAGCTCTGGCTGGGCTTGGCATGAAAAGAAGTTCATTTTGAGGTCAGGATAGATTTGAGACTACAGCTTGAGCAAGCAGGGGTCTAGTTTTGAGGAAGGAGCTATTTCCTTGAAGCAATGAAGACTTCTTAGCTGGCCTTGAGCTTACAGTAGCAGCTTCAAGTGGTGTGAGCATAGCACCCAGGCAAGTGTTCAAATGCTCTTGCTGGTACTACACAAAACTGATGTCAAAATTTTGCAGTCAGGTTTGTATTGCTGGTAGAAATCACCAAACCAAGCGCAGCTTGTGGGGGGGAAAAATGTTTATTTTCACTTACAGGTTCTAGGGGGAAGCTCCATGATGGCAGGGAAAATGATGGCATGAGCAGAGGGTGGACATTAACCCCTGGCCAACATCAGGTGGACAATAACAACAGGAGAGTGTGCTTAATACTGGCAAGGGGAAACTGGCTATAACATCCATAAGCCTGCCTCCAACAATACACTCCCTCCAGAAGGTGTTAATTCCCAAATCTCCATTAGCTGGGAACCCAGCATTCAGAACACCTAAGTATATGGGGGACACCTGAATCAAATGACCACATTCCACCAGCCCCATAAGCTGATATCCATACATGATATAAAATACAATGCATTCAGTCCAACTTAAAAGTCCCCATAGTTTTTATCAATCCCAGTGATGTGCAAACATTCCCATAGTCCAAGATCTTTTAACTGAGCCATAATACCAAAAAATACCTCCCAAACCCATAATGGAACAGAATAAACACTCATACTGCAGAAGATGGCACTGGGCATAGCAAAGAAATATTCAACCAAAACAAGATTTAAACAGGGAAAACATCAAACTCTCTAGCTCCAACAACTCTAGTCAATGACAAGTCTCCAAGTTTGATAATTCTAACCAGAAACAAGTCTCTGTAGTTTGAATTCCACCCCTTCAGCTAGGCTACTCACAGTCCTGGGAAACTTCATCAGGGCTGGCAGCTTTCCTTAGCATCCATCTCATGGTCCCAGCATCTCCACTGCAATCCACAATTCGTCCTCATGGCTCCATCGGGCCTCCATGCAGGCATCTAGCAAACCTGCTTCACACTGCCCATGGCCATTTCCAAAACACAAGATTGTGTTGCAAACTCAATGAGCCTTTCTTTCCTGCATTTCTTATACTCCACAATGCCAGGTAAGGTGCTGATTTGTTCATCCTGGGGGTGGGGATAAAGCAGACTCTGAAGAACAGGACACTCCTTGAGCATTTGGCCCCCTTCAAAAGAATCTACATTCTTTTGTTGCCCCATTGCAGGTCAGCTGGCCCAATCTCAAAAGTTGTAATCTCTCAATTGCTACTGAATGGGCAGCAGTTCACCCAAAGATTTTTCTTCCTGTGCCATATTCCTCTGCTCACACCAGTCATTTCTACACAAAGCAACCCTGCACAACTTCTCAGGACATGGGTATAATAGCAAGTTTCTCACACAAATTGCTAGCCCAGTCCAAGCAAAGCCCTTTTTCACCCTCATAAGCCAAGCCTCACAGTCCATAGTTCTTAGTGCATTCAGGTCTTTCAACTCTGACCAGAATAAGCCATCAAGTGGCACTTACAGCACTACAAGGCATTTCTTAGGCTAAGGTTTCAAATCCTTCTACATTCCTCTTGAAAATTATCTCTAAAAGGCCACAGCCATGCAGTCATGTGTCTATCAGCAAATGACACCACTCCTCGGTACCACTTACGCTGTTGTAGTCAGGTTCGCATTGCTGGTAGAAGCCATCCAACCAAGAGCAGCTTGTGAGAAAAAAAGGTTCATTTTGGCTTATAGGCTTGAAGAGGTAGCTGCATGATAGCAAGGAAAATGATGGCATGAGCAGAGGGTGGCCAATATAAGCTGGACAATAGCAACAGGAGAGTGTGCCAAACACTGGCAAGGGGAAATTGGCTATAACACCCATGAGCCTGCCTCCAACAATACACTCCTTCCAGGATGTGTTAATTCCCAAATCTCCATCAGCTGGGAAACCAGCATTTATAATACCTAAGTTTGTGGGGGATACCTGAATCAAACCACCACAACATACATCAGACCTTTGGTGGTTGGGCACCCTAGTCCCATCTCTCCTCTGTCTGTGTCCTGGTCTTTTATCAGGGGGCAATGGATTGTTAGGTTTCCCAGAGGTGTTCAGTCCCACTGGTAGTAACAAGGGAGTGGCTGCTATTTATTTGGCTTTTTTTTTTTTTTTTCTTTCAAGGTAGGGTCTCATTCTAGTCCAGGCTGACCTGGAATTCACTATGTAGTCTCAGGATGCCTTAAAGTCATGGTGATCCTCCTACCTCTGCCTCCCGAGTGCTGGGATTAAAGGCATGTACCACCCATCTGGCTGGCTTTTTTGATACTGTCTTTGTTGGTATAAAGATTGTTAACTAAGGCCTCTGCAATTTAAAGCAGAAGAAAGCAAGGTTTTGGTGAGAAGCAACTGGCAGGCTCTATGGCACCTGAGAATAAGAAAAGTCAACAGCAGCCTCTCTCATGACAGATATGTAGAGTTCCTACAAACTTTGAATTTAATTGAATTCAGTTACATTTAATTTCCTAAACTATAGTTTACAAATATTTATCATGGAATGACAGGCAAGAAAGAAGCCTTGAATAATATATTATTCTTTTTTCTTTTTTCTGTACCCTACTTCATTCGGCAAACACCAGCTCTCTAATACAGTCCCTTGCTAGAATGATCGTGTAGGAACTTTTGTGTACAGAAATGTTACCAGTGTGGTAATGATACTCATCTGTCACACTGACCTTTTTTGAAGCTGAGGAGAAACACTTATGGTATAGAGATAGAGGTCACAGCTAAAGGTATAGTCTGTGGGTCTCTGTGGTTGCCCTCTGGCTGACATGGAGCTGAGCAAGGAGATCAAAGGAGAAGGACTGTGGCTTTATTGCCACCGAGACTTTAATTTCGCCATGGGAACCTAACAGTGAGGGTTTGGGGTATATAAGGGAATGCTAATTAAGAGTTAATTTAATCTCTTGGTGAATTCAACCTTTAAAAATATTATAAAGCAATGTATAATTTTCTATACTTTTCTTGCATTGACTTTTTTTGACTTTAATATAATTAACATTCCAGCTTTCTATTGGTATTCAATAGCAAATCCTTTTGTATGTGTATGTGTGTGTGTAGTTTGTGCATATGTGTGCATACCTGCATTTGGCTGTGCCTTTGTATGTGGAAGCCAGAGCTTAAGGTCATATGTCTTTCTTGATTGCTCCCCACTTTATTGACTGAGGCTGGTTCTCTTATTTGAACCTCACCAGTTCACTAGTTTAGCTAGCCAGCTTGTTCTAGAGATTCCTGTCTCTGCCTTCTGAGACCTGGGATATTAGTTGGGCACCTATGCCCACCAGCATTTATGTGGGTGCTGGGGTACCAAATCCTGGTCTTCATGCTCGTATGACAAGAGCTGTGTCTAGTGAGACATCTCTTTGGTCCTATAGCATCTTTTTTTTATCTTGATTGATTTAGTTAACCTTCCATTTTTCTTGTTTTTATTGAAAACCATAGTATATTAACATACAGAAACTTGATCATGTTCCTGTCTCTCTTTCCTTTTTTTGTCCACTCTCCTTGACAGCCCCCTATCCTCTAAGGACCTTCCTCTTTTAAGGTTGTCCTTCCTTCCTCCATTTTGTTGTCTCATTCCTTTTACTCTGTCTTTTATGCTAAAATATTAATGGGCTCAACACAAGATGGTCTTGTGGGCCTATTGGTAACCATTGTGAGGTCATCAGTGAACCAGTCAGTTCACGTTAGGAGGACGGCACTCCAAAGTATGCTTACTCACTCTGTGGCTCTTAAATTTTTTCTTCCTCTTTCCCACAATGTTCCCTGAGCCTTGGAGAGTGTGTTAGAAACCTCCATTGGTGTTGTTCTCTTTCTGTCCTCTTATTTTTACCATAATGAAGTTTGAGTCCCTTCAGTGTCTACCACTGTCTCCACAGAGATGGTTCTCTGGCTAGAAGTGAGAGCAGCACTCATATAATTTTCTTCACTACTTCTGCAATGTTCCCTGCACTCTAGCAGGTGTGGTAGAGATGACTTGTCCAGTGCTAAACCCTGGGCTTTCTTTTCTTGTCATTTTGATTAGTCTTACATATCCCCGGTATTTGGGGCCATCTGTAAAAAGAAGGTTCTCAGCCAGGCGTGGTGTCTCATGTCTTTAATCCCAGCACTGAGAAAGCAGAGGTAGGAGGATCGCCATGAGTTTGAGGCCACCCTGATACACATAGTGAAGTCCAGATCAGTCTGGACTTGAGTGAGACCCTACCTCAACTCTCCTTCCTAAAAACTAATTTTTTAAAATAATTTTTATTTACTTATTTCAGAGCAACAGGCAGGGAGAGAAAGAGGCAGAGGCAGAGGCAGAGAGAGAGAGAGAGAAGGAGAGAATGGGCATGCCAGGGCCTCCAGCCACTGCAAACAAACTCCAGATGTGTGTGCCCCTTCTGCATCAGGCTAACATGGGTCCTGGTGAATCAAGCCTCAAACCAGAGTCCTTAGGCTTCACAGGCAAGCGCTTAACTGCTAAGCCATCTCTCCAGCCCCAAAGAAGGTTTTTAATCCAAAAGTGAGAACAGCATTAATTAGAGGGCTTAAACATACACACTTAGAGGTCTGTTTGATTGGCATAGCAGCTCTATTTTAGATAAAGAACAGTGTAGGCTTCCCTCTGGGGTCTATGACCATCCAAGCCATAAGTTTTTTATTTGAATCTCAGTACAAGGCGTTAATTCCCTCCCACTGAGCAGGGTCTCATATAATTGGAGAGCAGCTAATTACTCTCATAATTTATGTGCCACTTTTGTACTTTTTGGGTACATCTTTTCTGGCTGATTGATTTTGTATGTGAAAGGATCCACTGTTTGACTGTAGGTGACTTTTTTTTTTTTTCTCTTTGAGATAGGGTCTCACTTGAGCCTAGGCTGACCTGGAATTCACTATGTAGTCTCAGGGTGGCCTTGAACTCATGACGATCCTCCTACTTCTGCCTCCCGAGTGCTGGGATTAAAGGCATGCGCTACCACGCCTGGCTTACTGTAGGTGACTTTTACCCCCAGCAACTCATATAGCACTCAACATTATGGCAGCTATCCATCTGGCACAGACATGGCTACCATCTTAGTTCCAGCTTTATTTCTTGGTGTTCTGTGGCCAGAGCATGTGGAGTTTATTATTAATTTGTATTTTAATACACTAACTTATAATCATCATATATTATTAGTTGCTTTTCTTTCTTGATACAGAGTCTCATGTTATAGCCCAGGCTGGCCTAGAAGTTATTAGGTAGCCCAGACTGACCTTGAACTCATGGTATTTCTCCTGCCTCATGAGGTCTGGGCATGCTAAGATTATAGCATTATCTACTCCTTTTGGCTTTGTGCTTTATATTTTAGGTATGTTTTTATAAACAACACATAGTTTGGTTTTGTTTCTTTAAAGTAGTATGGTTTTACTTTTCACAGGAATATGTATCTTTAAGTTTAGCACTCTACTACATCTTTCTATTTGTCCTAGTATATATCCTTTTCCTTTGCTTTCATGATTTAGATATTCTTTTCATTATTCTAATTTTCCCTTTGATTTCTTAGAGGGTATATATTATGGCTTATTGGTCTAATATTAAGTTACACTTTTAATCTTCTCATAAGGTATGGAAGAAACTTGAAGCAGTTTGACTCTCCCTTGACTTACGTGCTATTGTATTCTTATTGCTATTTTCATTCTCTCATATCTCATACATCATATGATATTTGATTTTTTTTGTTTGCTTTTTTGAGATAGGGTCTCACTGTAGCTCAGGCTGACCTGGAATTCACTATATAGTCTCAGTATGACCTCAAACTCATGGCAATCCTCCTACCTCTGCCTCCTGAGTGCTGGGATTAAAGGCATGTGCCCCCATGCCCAGCTGATATTGATTTTTATGGTCAATATTCATTTATATTCACTCATATTTTTATAATTTTTATTGCTTTTATTTCTACCAACCTTCTGCCCTTCTAGGATCACTTTCCATAGCTTGAAGAATACTGCAAAGTATATGATCACCCACTGCTGCTTACTCTGTTGATCCCAAAGTCTTCTTCAGGTAACACCAGCATTTATGGGGAGTTTTGTCTCTTCAAGCATCATTGTATCTAGGCAGGCTAATGATGGAGGAGAACATCCCCCTTTCCAGATGGAAGTTGCCCTAGGGTCCAGATTTGGTTCCATTCTGTAGTTCTGTTGAGCTTTGAGGATGCTTCTTCTATGGCTTAGAGCATAAACAGGCAGCTGGGTGTGGACAGTGATGATTTTGGGGATCTATGAATGGGCACCTGGTATGGAGAGTGATGGTCTTGGTATTTATGAATGGGAAGCTGGGTGTGGAGTGTGATGATCTTGGGACCTATGAATGGGCACTGGGTGTGGAGGATGATGGTCTTGGGATTTATGAATGGACACTAGGTGTGGAGAGTGATGATCTTGGGATTTGTGAATAGGCACTGGGTATAGAGGGTGATGGTCTTGGGATCTGTGAGTGGGCACTGGGTATGGAGGGTGATGGTCTTGGGATCTGTGAATGGGCACTGGGTGTGGAGGGTGATGGTCTTGCGATCTATGAATGGGCACTGGGTGTGGAGGGTGATGATCTTGGGATTTGTAAATAGGCACTGAGTATAGAGGGTGATGGTCTTGGGATCTATGAATGGGCACTGGGTGTGGAGGGTGATGGTCTTGGGATCTATGAATGGGCACTGGATGTGGAGGCTGATGATCTTGCGATCTGTGAGTGGGCACTTGGTATAGAGGGTGATGGTCTTGGGATCTGTGAATGGGAAGCTGGGCATGGAGGGTGATGGTCTGGGGTCTATGAATGGGCTGCTGGGTGTGGAGAGTGATAGTCTTGGTGATCTGTGAATGTGCAGCTGAGCATAGATAGTTATGGACTTTGGATATACTTCAACCTGTTTTCAGGAGAGCCCTGTGTCTGTTTAGTGGTTGCTCTCCTAATGTTGTATAGCACAGGGCTGAGGAGAGCAGTTCTATGCATGAGAACCATATGTAACTTGAGCCCATGATGAGTGGTCCAGAGACTCCAGAAGGCTTGAAAAAAGATTCCTAACATTTTTATTTATTTTTTATTATTTTTTATTTTTTTTTATTTTTGGTTTTTTGAGGTAGGGTCTCACTCTGGCTCAGGCTGACCTGGAATTCACTATGTAGTCTCAGGGTGGCCTTGAACTCACGGCGATCCTCCTACCTCTGCCTCCCTAGTGCTGGGATTAAAGGCGTGCGCCACCACGCCCGGCGATTCCTAACATTTTTATAGTGAAGAAATTTCTGGGATTATAGGCACAGAATTTTTTTTATTACAATCCAGATTAATTCTGGAGCTGTTGGTTGGACATAGATTATTTAAAATTGGCTACATTGCAAGTCATAGCAAAAATGGGCTTTCTTAATATCTGTATATGAGGACTATTTTGCCTCCAGAACTGAAAAATGTACTGTGTATTGGTCACTGCTTCTAGACATGTACAGTGTGGTGTATTTTTTTTTCCAGAAATTTCATCATTATCAAGAGCTTACACTTTGTGTGGGACAAGGCTTGCCCCTTTTTTGAGCTTTTGTGAGTGTGTGTACATTCCACATGCAGACTGCTAATTAATCTCCTGGATGAGGATGTAATCCATGTAATGTCACACTTCTGATCTTACAGAGAACTTGGTGTAGTTAAGATCTGACATGCCAGGCTGAGGGGATGGCTTAGTGTTAAAGGAGCTTGCTTGAAAAGCCTGCCTGCTCAGGCTTGAGTCCCTAGTACCCATGTAAAGCCAAATGAAAAAAACAGAGTAACATATGCTTCTGGTGGTCATTTGTAATTGTAGGAGGGCTTGGTGTACACACACACACACACACACACACACACACACACACACATGCAAATAAACAACATTTTTAAAGGTCTTACATGCAAACAGGCCATGCTTAGCTACATACTGAGTTCCAGGCTAGCCTGGGCTACATGAAACCCTGCCTCAAAAACAATAAATAAATAAACAAATTGGCCTTCACTTCTACTCTGTTGTCCTGCTCCAGCACTAGATGTCAGCAAATAAGAAAAATATCCCAGTTTGGTGTGGTGGCACGTGCCTTTAATCTCAGCACTCAGGACACAGAAGTAGGAGGATATCTGTGAGTTTGAGGCCAGCCTGAGTGAATTCCAGGTTAGCCTGGGCTAGAGTGAGACCCTAGCCTCAAAAAACAAAAAAAAAAACAACAACAACAAAAAAAAAACCCACCTGTTGTATTTACCTTATTGTTGCTAGGATAAACGCCAGACCAAAAATAGCCAATGGGAGGAAAATTTTCACTTTGCCTTACAGGTTTTAGGGGAAGCCCTGTGATGACAGAGGAAAGGATGACATGAGCAGAGTAGGCTGGGCGTCACCTCTGCCAGAGCAGGTAGAATACTGCAACATGAGAGTGAGCTGAACACTGCCAAGGGGAAGCTGCTCATAGCACCCATATGCCCACCCCCAACATTCCTCCTTCAGCAAGTCCCCGATTCCCAAATTGCCACCAGCCAGGAATCTAGCATTCAGAACACATGAGTTTATTGGAGGGGGGATATCTGGTTTAAACCAGTACAGGCAAAGAATGATTGGCAGGCAAAGACTGATCATTCATACTGCTAAAGATGGCATTGCAGGGCTGGAGAGATGGCTTAGTGGTTAAGCACTTGCCTGTGAAGCCTAAGGACCCCAGTTCGAGGCTCGGTTCCCCAGGTCCCACGTTAGCCAGATGCACAAGGGGGCGCACGCGTCTGGAGTTCGTTTGCAGTGGCTGAAAGCCCTGGCGCGCCCATTCTCTCTCTCTCCCTCTATCTGTCTTTCTCTCTGTGTCTGTCACTCTCAAATAAATAAAAAATGAACAAAAAATATTAAAAAAAAAAGATGGCATTGCAAAGAAAGATTGAACCAATCCAAGATTACAAGCGGCAAATATCAAATCCTGTAGCTCTATATCCATTTGAGACCCACAATGAAGTATGTGTGGTTCCAGTTTTGCCCCTCCAGCTGTACTTTCCAGAGTCTTGGGAAGAATCCATCCTGATCCAGCAGCTGTCTTTGGCAGCTGTTTTTTCTTTTTGGCATATAAAAAATCCTGGGGTCTCCACTATGGGTTTTACATTCAGGGACTCCACAATATCCCTGCCTTACAGCACCCAGTGGCCATCTTCAAAAGAATCATGTTGCAAATCAAAATGGCTTCCTCTTTTCTGAATTTGTTATACTTTTAAAGCCAGCACCAGGGGGCTTTACTACCAAATTGTTGATCCAATGGAGAATAAAGCTGATTTGAAGAACAGTAAAATGCCTTTAGCGTTTTACCTTTAGGCTCCTACTTTCAAAAGAATCAGCATTCTTCCTGCTATCCCAGTGAAGAACAGCTGGCCCAATCTCAGTGGTGGTAATCTCAATTTCAGCTAAAGCAGGCTGCTGTCTTCTGGCCCAAACTTTCATTTATTTCTGTACCATATCTTTTGTTCACAACAGTCCATGTGTTCTAAATTTAACCCTGCTCAATTTCTTAAGACACAGACAGAATGTGCTAGCTTCTCACATAAACTGCCTCTAGCCCAGTCCCAACAAAGTTATCTTCCCCTAATAAACCAATCCTCACAGTCCACAGTTCTTACTGCATTCAGGTCTTTCAACTCTGATCAGAGTGGTCCATCGAACTGTGTTTACAGCTCTGCAAGTCTTCTCTAGGCCAAGATTTCATATCCTTCCTCCCACAAACCAATTCCAAAAGGCCAAAAACTTCACAGTCAGAACTAGGAGTAACCTCACTTCAAGTACCAATTTTCTGTTGTAGTTACCGTTGTATTGCTTGAATAAAGCACCTGACCAAAAGCAGCTGATGGAAGGAAAGTTTATATTTTGGCTTACAGTCTCAAAGGGAAGCTTCGTGATGTCAGGGGAAAACATGGCATGAGCAGAGTCTGGACATCATGATCTTCTACAAGAAGGCAAGACCCAAATCAACTGTAAGCATCTATATGGCACCCCAATGGAGTGAATGCCTGTTTGAGACAAACCTTCTGCCTCAAGTCTCCTAAATACTAGGATTATTTGTATGCTCTCATGTCAAGTGCTCCTTAATCTTTTTTTACAAAATTATTTATTTATTTATTTATTCATTCATTTGACAGAGAAAGGGGGTGGGAGAGAATGGGCACACCAGGGCCTCCAGCCACTGCAAACATGCACCTCTTTGTGCATCTGGCTAAAGTGGGTCCCGGAGAATTGAACCTGGGTCCTTTGGCTTTGCAGGCAAACATCTTAACCGCAAAGCCATCCCTTAAGCCCCTCTTTAATCTTTTTGTGAATGAATTCTTTTAGTACAGGTTGGAGTTGGGCCAAACTGCTGATTCAAAAAAAGATGTTTATATCTCCTATTGTCTAGATTCTGTCTCCCCTCCCCCTTCCTCTCTACCTGTTCCTCTTTTCTTTCTTCCTTCTTCCCTTCCTCTCCCTCTCTCTCTTTACTGTTAGAATCAAGAAATCTATTTCTTCTGGATACCTCCTCCCTATAGGTGTACCCAGGACCAGATAGTCCCTATCTACTATTAAGGAAATGGACTAAACCTTTCTGACCTAGGGCTATAGCCCTCAATGGGTATGTGACAATCCAAACCTTATTTCCCTGAAGAAGTTTCTGAAGGTATTCCAAAGACTAATAAGTGGCTATAACATCCAAACCAAGACAATAATGTTCGTGTTTTCATGGCCCCTCCATCTTAATTGCAGTTTTTCCCCCTCCTCACCCTGAAAGCCCTTAAAATCTCTCTCCTTATTCCTGGTTCAGAAGCTTCTTTCCTTTTTGATTCTGACTCTGCCAGTCTCTTGTGGCATTAAACAAACTTTAAGCCCAAGAAACTGTCTATCTTGACCCTCTGTTTTGAACTCCAAGCCTGACAGTGATTGGATATTTCAAGATTGGGGTTCAGTCTTCTAACCCGGTCATGTTTAGGAATTGCATTCTCCAGAGAGCCTCAGATCAGCATCATCAAGCTAAGGGACCTCGATCATGACAATGTGTGTGGGTGTTTTCTTCCTAAGTGGTGTTCAAGGACCACAGGCTGAGAGGATCAAATTTGCTCCAGTTTATAAGCTAGGCCTAAATTTCAGTTTCCTGGAGAGGCAGGCAAGATTTCTGTGAAAACTATGAACAAAGGGCTATTAATCACCAGTGACCCTGATATGTGGCTGGGGAAGATAGCTTCCCAGGGGCCTGAGCCAGTTCCTGCAATGCCTCTAAAATAATAATGGTTATCCCATTTCTCTGGTGCTGTTTGTTACCCACCATTGTGGTTAACATTCACAATGAGCTGTTGATCAGAAAGACCTGCAAGGTTTCCCAAAAGAAGACAGATTTCTGTCAGATCACTTGATGACCCACCAAAGATCAGTGCTAAGACCATACTGCCAAAGACACCATATGTTGTTGGTATGGAACATGGAGTGACCTGGATGGAATCTGGAAGAATCAGTCCCCAAACAGTTAACTTGTCTAGTGCCAGAAGGTGCTACATGAGCAACTGGGGAAAAACCAACATCTGTCCAAGCAACTCATGGTCTAAGCTACTCAGCATCAAACAATCTGATGTGATGCTCACCCAAGTGCAATAGTGGCACAAGCCATAGTGGGTAACCAGCTGCTCTTGATTTGGCTAACTGATCCACTCAATGGAATGGAACCCATAGCTGGAGCTGGGAAACAAGTCAGAACCATATCCAAAAAATGAGCCCACTCTCCATTATCAAGTTCCCACCAATCGTGGGCTACAAAAGGGTCTCCACCTAGTATATTCTCTCTAAAATAATAATGGTTATCCCTTTTCTCTGGTGCTGACTTCACTCTCCATTGGAGAATTTGCTTCTCTCTTTCAGATGGATGCATATTCTGAGAAGAAAATCATCCCATCACACCTCACCAGGGCCCCAGCTGAAACCACAAGTAATTGGGGAAATAAGCAAGAGTGCTGCTTTTTGGTGAACCTGGTACTAGCACAAGGGTGAAGAAGATAGACACAGAGAACACTCAACTCCTACCAAACCAGATATCCAGAGATACAGAAGCTCCCAAGACCTCATCACTGAAGTAGACTTGAAATGAACCCAACATGGCTCAGGGAAATTCATGGAAGAGGGGGTGGAAAGATCATTAGAGTCACATGTTGGGACATTATGCACAGAGACATTCCCTCTTACCCATAACTGATGGCTAACCACACAATGCACAACCCACATTACCCAAAAAGGAGGGTCCCTGTAGAGGTGGGAAGACAGGGAGGAGGCTAACGATGGTAGCAACATGGCTGTATACATAACTAATAAAAAAGCACTCGTACACAGCCATGGTGGGAAACCAACTGCTCTTGATTCAGCTAACTGATCCCCTCAGTGGCACGGGACCCAAAGCTGGAGCTGGGAAACAAGTCAGAATCATATCCAAACATAAGCCTGCTCTCCATCATCAAACTACCACCAATCATGGGCTACAAGAGGGCCTACACCAACTAAATTCTCTATAAAAAAAAGTAAGGGTTATCTCATTTGTCTGGTGCTAAGTTACTCTCTGTTGGAGAATGTGCTTTTCTTTTTCAGATAGTTGTAGATCCTAATGACAGAGCTACCCCATCATATCTCAAAAGGACCTCTGCTGCTGAAACTAAGAAAAATTGACAAAACAAGCAAGGGTACTGTTTTCTTGGTGTACTGGGTACCAGTACAAGGTTGAAGGAGATCAACACAGAGAAAAATCAACTCCTACCAAATCAGATATCCAGAGACCCAGAGGCCCCCAACACCTCATCACTAAAGCAGACCAGAAATGAACCCAACATGGCTCAGGGAAATTTTGCGGAAGAGGGGCTGGAAAGAATGTCAGAGCCACATGTTGGGTCATGATATGCAGAGACATTTGTCCTACCCATAACTGTGGGATAACTCCAAAATGCATGACCCATATAGCTCAACAAGGAGGGGCCAAGGGGAGGGGGCAGGTCATCGATGAGCCTAATAATGGTACCAACTTGACTGTATTCACTGAGTACAAAACTAATTAATTAAAAACAAAGCACTGGTGAGCTATTTACTCTGCATTCTATATTATGTCCATTCCTTTCCTCTTTATCTGTCTCTCTCTGACTTGAGTGTCTTTCATGAACTCCTGTCTTCTACATGGTGTACTTTATTAGGTACAGTGCCTGCTAATATACTAGCAGGCAAAAGGCATGAACCTTCTCCAGAGCTTCACATAGCCTAACAAGATTCTGAGAAATTTGTGCTGAGACACATGAATGGGGACCATTTTATCAAGGGTCTCAATTCTGTATTCCTATGCCTAGTACTGAATAGCAACATTTCTGACCTAGGTCACTAAATCTATAACAGGCACTGGCTAGGCCTTGCTGCATGCCACACTCTAGAACACAGCTCAGTGTACAAGTGCATCAGCAAGGCTACATGCAGTATTTTGTACCCATGGTGTATGGAAAAAGCTAAAGCAGATATAGGCCCAGGGGTCAGCTCAATGTCTATATAAATATGCTCATTGAACTAACTTTTGTGATTAGTCTGTTAATACAGGTTAGATACCCACTCACCTCAAATTAGATTTTGGTGTCAAGACTGCTAATGCCAAACACACACACACACACACACACACACACACACACACACACACACACACGGAAAGATTAATTGTATGAGTTATGTAAATAATGAAACTTTTTGATACAAGCAGGGCTTTCTTTTTTTTTCATAACTTCCATAATTATAGACACTAACCATGGTAATTTTTTCTTCATAACTCCACTCTCCATCATATCCCCTTGTCAGGCACTGCCAGGCACAGGCTGTAGCCTTCAGGAGAGGGGCCTGAACTTCCAGGCATGGCTAAGAACCCCAGGCTACAGGAGGCCACACTCCCTCTCCAAGCCCAGCACACATGAACCTAGGCTCTGCCAATAGCCCTGTAACCTTTGGCCAGCTGCCTAGGAAAGTCCTTATCAGGCTTCACACAGCCCATCCTCCTGAGATCCTAGATCACCTGATTTCCCCCCCCTACCCCATTGCCTATGTGCCGGAATGAATGTCCCCATATGCTAATTAGGCATCAGAAATGAACTTGGTACATCCAATCCCCTTAGCACCCTTCCCCCCACCTTCAGATGCTTATAAACCTATTTCACTGACAATAAACAGAGAGCTGTTCACTTTTTCCCAGGAGTGTTTCTCTGGTCACATGCTCACCATCTCCCGGTTGCCTGGATGCCTTGTGTGAGGGGGGACCGTGGCTGCCCCCAGAGCAAGAATCCAGGGATCCACATCCCCTCTCCCTCTCAATCTACGTCTTATTTTGGTGTCATCATCTTTTGCTCCTATTGTGAGGGTTGTATGTAGGTAGTGTCAGGCACTGTGAGGTCATGGATATGCAGGCATTTTATATCTGGAAGATTGCATTGTAAGGAGTCCCACCCTTTTAGCTTTTACATTTTTTCTGCAACCTCTTCTGCAATGCAACCTGAACCTTGGAAGGTGTAATAGAGATGTTTCAGTACCGATCACTCCTCTGTCACTTCTTCTCAGCACTATGGTGCATTTTGAGTCATCTCAGAGGTCTCACAGAAGTTTCTCTAACCAAAAGTGAGAGTAACATTAATATATGGGTATGAACATTAAAAGAAGTGCTTACCAGGCAGTTTAGTGAGCATAATATATACATTTAGCCATACACAAAGCAGACATTACTCCCTTAGGGCTCATGACTTCCCCTGTCATAGATTTTAAGTATCAGGCATGTATCCCCTCCTGTGAAGCAGTCCAATTAGAGAGCAGCTGGTTTCTTACATAGCCGACATGGCACTATTGTACCTGTTGGGTTCATTTAGCCTGGCTGGCCAAATTTAAGGCTTGCAATGTTCGCAGTTGTTTATCTCTACTGGTGACTCCTCTCTCTCCCATGGAGCTGCATGCAATGTAATTTGTTCCAGATTCTGTCAACTGGTCTACACAGAAGAGGTTTTCAGCTCAGTTCCAGCAGAATCTTTCAGCAACCTTGCAATCCAAGCATGTGGAGTCTTCAGCAACAAGGTCTTACCATCTATTTCTGGTGGGAAACCAGGATCCTCAGCAATGGCCTATAATGTTTGGGGGGCATTAGGGACCTCACTGGCTACCAACTCTCACTGGAAGATATCCTATTCCTGGCACTGAAAATTTTCTAGTAATAATCAATGGCTTTTGGATATGACATTGTCCAAAAAAGTAGGTTTCAATATCACTTACTCATACCCTCTTAGATTTTAACTAACCCTCCCTCCACCTTTCCTTTACTAAATCTTCTCCTGACCTCACTTAGGCCTTTCCACACCCAGTAATGTGTTCTGCTACTTACACATATACAATATCATTCCCTGAATTCCCCACCTCTCCTCCCTTCCTTATATTCCCTTTCTAGCTTACTGGCCTCTGCTACTGAGTTTTATTCCAACTCACATACAAGTCCAAATATTTATAGCTAGGATCCACATATGAGAGAGAACATGCCATGCTTGGCTTTCTGGGCCTGTGTTACCTCACTAAGTATAATACTTTCCAGGTCCTTGCATTTCCCTGCAAATTTCATAATCTCATTTTTTTGTTGCCATTGAATAGAACTCCATTGTATAAATGTACTACATCTTCATTATCCACTCATCAGTAGAGGGACATCTAGGCTGGTTCCATTTCCTAGCTATTGTAAGTAGAGCAGCAATAAACATGATTGTGCAAGTATCTCTAAAGTAGTGTGATGAGTCCTTAGGTTATATACCTAGGAGAGGTAAAGCTGGGTTATATGGTAAACCTATTTTTAACTGTCTCAGAAACTCCACACTGATTTACAGTGGTTGTACCAGATTACATTCCCATCAACAGTATAGAAGTGTTCTTCTTTTTCCATATCATTGCCAGCATTTATTGTCATTTTTTTTCCTTGATGATAGCCATTCTGACAGGAGTGAAATGAAATCTCAAAGAAGTTTTAATTTGTATTTCCCTGATGGCTATGGATGTAGAAATGTTTAAAGACATTTATGTGCCATCTGTATTTCTCCTTTTGAGAACTCTCTATTTAGTTCATAGCCCATTTTTTAGTTGGGCTGTTTGATTTCTTTCTATTTAGTTTTTTGAGTTCTTTGTATATCCTGGATATTAATCCTCTGTCAGATGTATAGCTTGCAAAGATTTTATGATATTCTGTAGGTTGCCTATCTCCTCTATTCATAGTGTCCTTTACTATACAAAGCTTTGTAATTTCATAAGATCCCAAGGGTTGATTAGTGGTTTTATTTCCTGAGCAATTGGGATTACATTCAGAAAATCATTGCCTATGCCAGTATGTTGAAGGGTTTTCCCTACTGTTTAGCACTTTCAGAGTTTGCAGTCTGATAATGAAGTGTTTGATCTCTTTGTACTTAATTCTTGTGCAGAGAGAGATAAGTATCTATTTTCATCCTTCTACATATAGATATCCAGTTTTCACAGCACCATTTGTTGAAGAGGCTGTCTTTACTTCGATGACTATTCTTGGCATTTTTTTGAATATCATGTGGCTGTAGATGCCTGGACTTACATCTGGGTTCTCTGTTCTGTTCCAATGGTCTATGCATCTGTTTTTGTGCCAGTACCATGCTGTTTTTGTTACTATGTCTCTGTAATATAGGTTAAAATTAAAATAGCACCAGCCATATTTTTGTTGCTCAAAATTGTTTTAGATATTTAAAGTTTTTTTGTGCTTCTAAGTGAATTTTAAGATTTTTTTTTCTATGAAGAATGCTATTGAAATTTTGATGTGGATTGCATTAGATGTATACATTGCTTTTGGCAAGATTGATATTTTCACAATAATGATGCTTCCAATTCAAGAACATGGGATGTCTTTACATTTCCTTGTGTCTTCTGCAATTTATGTCTTGAGTGTTTAAAAGTTTTCATTGTCTACATTTTTCAATTCCTTGTTTAGGTTTATTCCAAGGTATTTTTTAAAGGCAATTGTGAATGGGAGTGATTCCACGATTTCATCCTCAGTATGTTTGTTGTTAGTATATAGGAAGGCTACTGATTTTTATGTATTTATTTTGTATCCTGCTACATTGCTAAAAGTGTTTATTCACTTTAACAGTTTGTTGGTAGAGTCTTAGGGTCCTTTATGTATAGAATCATATCACCTGCAAATAATGATAGTTGATCTTTTCCTTTACAATCTATATCCCTTTTATGATTGTCTCTTGACTTATTGCTATAGCTAAGACTTCTGGTACTATATTAAATAAAAGTGAGGACAGTGGACACCCTTGTCTTGTTCCTGATTTTAGTGAAAAAGTTTCAAGATTTACTCATTTAGTATTATGTTGGCTGTAGGGTTGTCATAAATAGCCTTTATTATGTTGAGATATGTTCCTTCTATTCCCAAGTTCTATAGGACTTTTATTACGAAGTGATGTTGGATTTTGTCAAATATCTTTTCTGCAGCTACTGAAATTATCATCTGATTTTCGTCCTTTAGTCCAGTTATATAGTGTATTATATTACATAGTGTATTACATATTGATTTTCATATGTTGAAACCTCCCTGCATCTCTGGGTTAAAGCCTACTCTGTTGGGGTGAATGATCTTTTTGATATGTTCTTGTATTCTGTTTTACAATATCTTGTTGAGAATTTTTGCATCTATGTTTATGAGGGAGATTTTCTTTCTTTTTTTGTTTTTGTTCTGTCTTTGTCTGGTTTTGGTATCAGGGTGATGATGCTGGTTTCACAAAAGGAGTTTGGTAGAATTCCTTCTTTTTCAACTTTATGGGAAAGTTTGAGAAGCATTGGTGATAGTTCTTATGTGAAGGTCTGGTAAAATTGACTAGTGAATCCATCTGGGCCTTGACTATTTTTAGTTCAAAGATTTTATTTTATTTTATTGTTTTGGTTTTCTGAGGTAGGGTGTCACTCTAGCTCAGGCTGATCTGGAATTCACTGTGTAGTCTCAGGTGTCCTCAAACTCACAATAATCCTCCTACCTTTGCCTCCCAAATGCTGGGATTAAAAGCATGCACCACCATTCCTGGCAGTTGGGAGACTGTATGTATATATGTATACACACACACACACACACACACACACACACACAAACACACATATGTATGACTGTTTGGATCTCTGTACTTGTTATAGATCTATTTACATGTTTAGTCTCATCTTGATTTAATTTTGGTAGGTCATATGAATCAAAGAAATCATCCATTTCTTTCAGATTTTCAAACTTAGTGGCATACATGTTCTTAAAGTATGTCCCTATGGTTTTCTGAATTTGTTTGTCATCTTTTGTAATGGTGCCTTTCTTATCTCTAATTTTATTAATTTGTGTCTCTTTTCTCTTTCTTCTGGTCAGATTTGCTAAGCATTTATCAATCCTGTTTATCCTTTACAAGGAGCCAACTATTTTTTCATTGATTCTTTATATTGTTTTTTGGGGTTTCCATTCCATTAATTTCTGCCCTAATCTTTATTTCTTCCTTTTTAATGAATTTTGGTTTGCCTTGTTCTTTTTTCCATGTTCTTAAGGTGAAGCATTAAGTTATTTATTTGCAATCTTTCTAATTTTTTAACATAGGCATGTAAAGCTATAAATTTCCCTCTTAGAACTGCCTTCATTGTGTACCAAAGGTTTGGTATGTTGTGTTCTCATTATCATTTGACTCCATGAATTTTTAAATTTCCTTCTTGACTATTTCATTGACTCATTCATCACAGAAGTGTATTGTTTAGTTTCCATGATTTTGTGTATACTGTATAGCCTGTCTTGCTATCAATTTGTAGTTTAATCCCATTGTGATCAGATAGAGTACAAAGAATTATTTCAGTTTTCCTGTATTTGTTAAAATTTACTTTTTGTCCTAATATATGGTCTGTTTTAGAGAATTACCATGTGCTGCTGAAAAGAACATGCATTCTTCAGTATTTGGATGAAATATTCTATAGATACCTGTTAGGTCCATTTGTTCTGTGACCTCATTTAATCCATATACTTTTCTGTTTATTTTTTGCCAGGATGACCTTTCAAGTGATGAGAGTGGAGTGTTGAAGTCACCTACTACAATTATATTTTGTGTTATCTGTGACCTTAATTCTAATAGTGTTTGTTTGATGAAATTGAAAGCCTCCATATTAGGTGCTTATATGTTTAGGATTGAAATGTCTTCCTGTTGGAGTGTTCCTTTAATAATATAAAGTGGGGCTGGAGAGTTGGCTTAGCAGTTAAGTGCTTGCCTTTGAAGCGTGAGAACCCTGGTTTGAGGCTCGGTTCCCCAGGACCCACATTAGCCAGATGCACAAGAGGGTGCACGCATCTGGAGTTCGTTTGCAGTGGCTGGAGGCCCTGGTGCACCCATTCTCTCTCTCTCTCTCTATCTGCCTCTTTCTCTGTCTGTTGCTCTCAAATAAATTAAAAAAAAATAAAAATAAAAAAAAATAATATAAAGTGACCTTCTTTATCTTTCCTAAGTAATGTTGGATTGAAGTCTATCCTGTTAGCTACACCTGCTTGTTTCTTATACCCATTTGCTTGAAACATTGTTTTCCAGCCTTTCACCCTAAGATAGTGTATGTCTTCTATGTAAAGATTGATTTCTTGGAGGCAATAAATAGAAGGATTTTACTTTTTCACCCAGTCCAAGCAGGGTTTTCTTATCTCTCACATTTCCATGATCCTTGCATCCCAGTAACTTTTTTGGTTGTTTGC
The DNA here is from genome assembly GCF_020740685.1 of Jaculus jaculus. Lineage (NCBI taxonomy): Eukaryota > Metazoa > Chordata > Mammalia > Rodentia > Dipodidae > Jaculus > Jaculus jaculus. The sequence continues at coordinate 98,379,755 of NC_059108.1, read as the reverse complement.
CCTAAGTGATCAAGTTGCTGAGTGTGACTTGCATGCCACCTAGAAATGGAGACCCTAAGAATCTATTTCTCTAGTCAGGGAGCTGTACGTGATGGGAAGGCAAACACATGTTCATTCTGCATGTGCAGTCACTGGGGATGATGGCAAAGGGCCAATACCACATCCATGTTGTGGTTCTGTACCCATATATTCAACTGTTGGATCAGAGCTCTGTATGTCAGTGACTGGTTGAAGTGTGTCCTCTATATCTTACAGGACAGGACTGTTATCTGTGAGAATACCATCCCTGACTTGGTACCTCAGCTTGCTTTTAATAAAATGTTCCACCATGTGCATTGGATGAGTGTAAGCTATACAAGTTAGCTGAGGAAACCAAGAGGAAAGTTGTTAATTGGATATCACAAGGACCTGCATATTGGTCCTGTGAAGATATTGTTAAGTGTAGCACTTTCTAGAATTTGAAGGGCCTTGCCCTACCTGGCACCCCAAATTATTTTTGTTTATAAGGATAGGTATTATGAGATAAATCATAAGCTGAAACCAAGTAACATGAATGCCAAATTAGTTGGACTTACTTTTCAGAAGAAAGGAAAAACTGATTTAATTTGAAGCCTTCCCCCATATCCTCTTTCAAAAAGTCCTCATGGTTGGGATTTGTCATAAGTACACAGACCAGAACACCTGATCATTTATATAAATCTGAAGGAGCCTATGGATTTTTTAAAGAGTTCACTATGTAGCTGTTTCACTAAAAAAAAGCTCCACAATGCTATTTTCTCAACTTTCGAATAACTAATACATGCTTAACACAGCATCTGTTATGGTGGAAAAACTCCTCACACCCCTTGTGCTCCTTGCTGAGCATTATGGTGGCTGAGAGGTTGCACAAAGGGCAGAAAAGACAGCAATGCAAAGGTTGAGTAGAATGTGAAGTGCCCAGAAGAAACAGTTGGATGCATTTGGAATTGTATGACCAAAAATCACTCCACCTTCCATTCTTCTTGATGGTCTGAGAATTTCTGATTATCTTGAAGAACTAACTTTATTTTTTAAAAATTCTTACATCATTCAGTGCTCCCAATCTACCATTTAAGTACTAATCAGATCCGACCTTGCTTAACTTCCAAGAGCAGAAGAAATTGAGCATGTATGGAGTGGTATGACCGAAGACTAATTTCACTTTTTTTTTTTTTTGGTTTTTCGAGGTAGGGTCTCACTCTAGCTCAGGCTGACCTGGAATTTACTCTGTATTCTCAGGGTGGCCTTGAACTCAAGGTGATCCTCCTACCTCTGCCTCCCGAGTGCTGGGATTAAAGGCATGCGCCACCACACCCGGCTTCACTTCCTTTTTTAAAATTTATTTATTTATTTAAAGATTTTTATTTATTTATTTGATTATTTGAGAGTGACAGAGAGAGAAAGAGGCAGATAGAGAGTGAGAGAGAGAATGGCGCGCCAGGGCTTCCAGCCACTGCAAAGGAACTCCAGACGCAAGCACCCCCTTGTGCATCTGGCTAATGTGGGACCTGGGGAACCGAGCCTCGAACCGGGATCCATAGGCTTCACAGGCAAGCACTTAACTGCTATGACATCTCTCCAGCCCTAAAATTTTTTTATTTTTTGTTTTTGGTTTTTCGAGGTAGGGTCTCACTCTGGTCCAGGCTGACTGGGAATTAACTCTGTAGTCTCAGGGTGGCCTTGAACTCACGGCGATCCTCCTACCCCTGCCTCCCGAGTGCTGGTATTAAAGGCGTGTGCCACCATGCCAGGCAACTATTTTTTTTTTTTTTTTTTTGAGGTAGGGCCTCACTGTATCCCAGGCTGACCTGAAATTCACTATGTAGTTTCAGGGTGGCCTTGAACTCACTGTGATCCTCCTACCTCTGCCTCTGGAGTTCTGGGATTAAAAGCATGTATTGCCATGCCTGGCTCTAATAATTTCACTTTTGGGGGGGGATGGGGATGGCGTTGGGAGGGTTCAAGGCAAGGTCTTCCTCTAGCCCAGGTTGACCGGGAATTGGTGGCTTTGAACTTTGGCAATCTTCCTACCTCTACCTCCCCAGTGAAGGGATTAAAGGCGTGCACCACCATGCCCTGCTGTAATTTCACTTTTTGATTTATATATTGACCATTGATATGAGGTACAATGTGAAGCTTTGATTCATAAATACTCTAGATAATGAGCAGCTTAGGGTAATTAGCATATTTATCACCTTAAGCGTTTGTCATTTCCTTAGGGAGTACATTCAAAACCTTAGCTCAGCCGGGCGTGGTGGTGCACGCCTTTAATCCCAGCACTCGGGAGGCAGAGGTAGGAGGATCGCCAAGAGTTCAAGGCCATCCTGAGACTACATAGTGAATTCCAGGTCAGCCTGAGCCAGAGTGAGACCCTACCTCAAAAAAAAAAAAACAAAAAAAAAACAAAAAACAAAACAAAACAAAAAAACCTCAGCTCTTTTGACGTACCCAGTATGTTATTAACTACATTTACCATGTTGTGCCACGGAACCTCAGATTTAATTCCTCCTGTTTAACTATAACCTTAGACCTGTTGACTATCTTTTTCCTATCTCCTTTCCCCCTACTCCCTATTCTCTAGTAGCCACTATTCTACCTTCAACTTCTGCGCGATGAACTATTAAATGTATATGAACCGATGGTTAGATTGAAAGTAAGATACAGACACACAACAGAATACTACTCAACCTTGAAAGCATGAAATTCGGTCATTTGTGACAATATGGATGAACTTGAAATAATTATGCTAAGTGAAATAAGTCAGGCACAGAAAGTCAAAAAGCACATGATAACTGGGCATGGTGGCCCATGCCCTTAGTCCCAGTACTTGGGAGGCAGAGGTAGAAGGATTGCCATGATTTCAAGGGCAGCCTGAGATTACATAGGGAATTCCAGGTTGCCTAGAGTGAGACCCTTTCTCAAAAAACCAAACCAACCAAACAACAACAACAACAACAACAACAAAAAACCCATGATCAGACTTCTGGCCAAGATGGCAACAGCCTAACTGTGCCGCACATCCCTGGGGAAGAAAGGCAAGGCATTAAGGTTTCACTGGGTCTTTTAGGGGAGAGAAATATCTAATAGGTTGTTGGTGGGAGGGCACAGAGGGGGGAAAAAAAGGGAATCCTGAGTCCCTCAATCATGGGTAGCCCACCAGTCCCCCAATCCCCCCAAGTAGCCACCATACTCACAGCCCTAGCTTCAGGATATCCCTGCACTTAAGGTAAGAAAGGGAACCCAGCCCAACATAGTTCTACTTGCCTCACTGTACAGGGGTTATCGCCATGCTACTGCTGCCCACACGTGACCTTGGGCAGGCTCCGCCCAAAGGCCTGCTGGAGCTCAGGCTCCAGTGGTCCATTTGCCCACCACACATGCACCCTTGATCCCGGCTTGTGCAAGCTTAGCCTGCTCTGCCCATTTGCCCATTTACTGCTCCAGCTGCTGCCTGTTCACACGTGAGCTCAGGCCCATTCCACCTGCCCATGTGAGCTCAGGCTCACTCTGCCTGTCCTCCTGCGCCAGCTCAGGTGCAAGTCCCTGCTTGTCTGCCACACCAGCTGACCACCAGTGTCTTGTTGCAGTGAGCTCAGACTGCCTCTGTGTCCCAGTGTTCTGTCACACACAAATTTAGGCTGCTTTGGTGCTTGGTGGTTTAGTGCCCTCCAAGCATGAGCACGGGCAGCTTTGGTGCATCACCATGTGAGAGCTGAGGCAACTTTGGCACCCTTGCCACACAGGAGCTCAGGCTGCTTTGGCATTGTGCCAAGTGAGAGCTCAGACTGCTTCAGCATCAGGCTTAAGGCTGCTTCAACTTCCCACTGTGCCTGAGTTCAGGCTGATCCACCCACCCACATGTTAGCTCAAGACTATTCAGCCCATCAGCTTACCTGCCAGCTAGCCCAGGCTAGCTCCCCCAAGAGACATCATGTCCCCTGCCCATTGAGACCACAGTCCTAATCTCTCTGCCCATATACTGTGATGGGCAGACCATAGCACAAAAGGAATGACATGAAAAATCAAATGCAAGTACAACCAGTTAGATCACCCAGTCCTACAATGAACATCTCTAATCAAAACATAGAAGAGACATTAGGATCAGAACACCAAAATGAAGTTATGAGCAATGCAACCCTGACCAAGCTATTGGTAGAACTTGCAGAAAAACAACAAAGGACCGATAACTGTGTTGATGCTGCTATCACTAGACTAGACCTAATAGACAAGAAAATGAAAGGAATTCAAAGACAGTTAAGAGAAATGAAGGAGAGTGAAAAAAAAGAAGACCTCAAAAATCAGCTGGCAATGCTAAATGAAGACAAAAAGAAATGCAAGGATGAATTCCAAGAAGCATCAAAAAAATCAGAAAATCATGTGAAAAGGGAGCTTGACAGAGGGATAGAAACTATACATAGAAAAGTAGTAGAAAATGCAAACCCAGTTGAACAAGTACAAAACCCTCTAGAAGCTCTCAAGAATAGAGTCAGCCATGTGGAGGATAGAAACTCTGACCTGGAAAATAAGATGGAAGAAACAGTTCGAGAGTCCAAAAGTTTCAATAAGTTCAAAAATTTCTGTGAACAGAACATGAGGAAACTGTGGAATACCCTTAAAATCCTAATATCCGGATCATTGGAATACCAGAAGGAGAAGAAATTCAGACCAAAGGCATGGAGAACATATTTAACAAAAGAATCAAAGAAAACTTTTCCAATCTCTCAAAAGAAAGTCCCATCAAGATAAAAGAACTTAACAGAACTCCAAACAGATTGGACCAAAGGAGAAACTCTCCAAGACATATATTGTCATCAAGACACTAATCATTGGCACCAAAGAGAAAATCCTAAAAGTAGCTAGGCAAAACCAGCACATCACTTTTAAAGGTAACCCCATCAGAATTACTTCAGACTTCTTTTTTTCCTTTTTATTTTATGTTATTTTAATTTTTATTAGCAATTTCCATGATTATAAAAAAAATCCCACAGTAATTCCCTCTCCCCCCCCCCACACATTCCCCTTTGAAATTCCATTCTTCATCGTATTACCTCCCCATCTCAATCATTGTACTTACCTATATACAATATCAGCTTATTAAGTACCCTCCTCCCTTCCTTTTTCTTCCCTTTATGTCTCTTTTTTAACTTTCTGGCATCTGCTACTAAGTGTTTTCATTCTCACGCAGTAGCCCAATCATCTGTAGCTAGGATCCATATATGAGAGAGAACATGTGGTGCTTGGCTTTCTGGGCCTGGGTTACATCACTTAGCATAATCCTTTCCAGGTCCATCCATTTTTCTGCAAATTTCATTACTGCATTTTTCTTTACCGCTGAGTAGAACTCCATTGTATAAATGTGCCACATCTTCATTATCCACTCATCAGTTGAGGGACATCTAGGCTGGTTCCATTTCCCAGCTATTATAAATTGAGAAGCAATAAACATGGTTGAGCATGTACTTGTAAGGAAATGAGATGAGTCCTTCGGATATATGCCTAGGAGTGCTATCACTGGATCATATGGTAGATCAATCTTTAGCTGTTTTAGGAACCTCCAAACTGATTTCCACAATGGTTGGACCAGATTGCATTCCCACCAGCAGTGTAGAAGGGTTCCTCTTTTTCCACATCCCCGCCAACATTTATGATCATTTGTTTTCATGATGGTGGCCAATCTGACAGGAGTGAGATGGAATCTCAATGTAGTTTTAATCTGCATTTCCCTGATGGCTAGTGATGAACATTTTTTTAGATGCTTATATGCCATTCGTATTTCTTCCTTTGAGAATGCTCTATTTAGCTCCCTAGCCCATTTTTGATTGGCTTGTTTGATTCCTTATTATTTAAGTTTTTGAGTTCTTTGTATATCCTAGATATTAATCCTCTATCAGATATGTAGCTGGCGAAGACTTTTCCCATTCTGTAGGTTGCCTCTTTGCTTTTTTCACTGTGTCCTTTGCAGTGCAAAATGTTTGTAATTTCATGAGGTCCCAGTGATTAATCTGTGGTTTTATTGCCTGAGCAATTGGGGTTGTATTGAGAAAGTCTTTGCCAAGACCAATATGTTGGAAGGTTTTCCCTACTTTTTCCTCTAGCAGTTTCAGAGTTTCACGTCTGATGTTAAGGTCTTTAATCCATTTGGACTTAATTCTTGTGCATGGTGAGAGAAGAATCTATTTTCATCCCTCTGCAGATATATATCCAGTTTTCCCAACACCATTTGCTGAAGAGGCTGTCTTTTCTCCAATGAGTATTTTGGGCATTTTTATCGAATATCAGGTGGCTATAGCTACTTGGGCTTACATCAGAGTCCTCTATTCTGCTCCACTGATCTACATGTCTGTTTTTGTGCCAGTACCATGCTGTTTTTGTTTCTATGGCTCTGTAGTATAGGTTAAAATCAGGTATGGTGATACCACCAGCCTTATTTTTGTTGCCCAGTATTATTTTAGATATTCAAGGTTTTTGGTGATTCCAAATTAATTTTTGAATTGTTTTTTCTATTTCCATGAAGAATGCTTTTGGAATTTTGATAGGGATTACATTAAATGTGTAGATTGCTTTTGGTAAGATTGCCATTTTCACAATATTGATTCTTCCAATCCAGGAACAGGGGATTTTTCTCCACTTACTAGTGTCTTCTGCAATTTCTCACTTGAGTGTTTTAAAGTTCTCATTGTAGAGATTCTTTACTTCCTTGGTTAGGTTTATTCCAAGGTACTTTTTTTTTTTTATGCAATTGTGAATGGGAGCGATTCTCTGATTTCGTCCTCTGTGTGTTTGTTGTTAGCATATATGAAGGCTACTTATTTCTGTGTATTTATTTTGTATCCTGATACATGGCTGTAGGTTTTGATCAGCTCTAACAGTTTGTTAGTACAGTTTTTAGGGTCCTTTATGTATAGAATCATGTCATCTGCAAATAATGATAACTTGATTTCTTCCTTTCCAATTTGTATCCCTTTTATGTGTGTCTCTTGCCTTATTGCTATGGCTAAGACTTCCAAAACTATATTAAATAACAGTGGGGACAGTGGACACCCTTGTCTTGTTCCTGATTTTAGTGGAAAAGCTTCCAGTTTTTCCCTATTTAGTAATATGTTGGCTGTAGGCTTGTCATAAATAGCTTTTATTATATTGATATATGTTCCTTCTGTTCCCAGTCTCTGTAGGACTTTTATCATGAAGGGATGTTGGATTTTGTCAAATGCTTTCTCTGCGTCTAATGAGATGATCATGTGATTTTTGTCCTTCAACCTGTTTATATAATGTATTACATTTATAGATTTGTGTATATTGAACCATCCCTGCATCTCTTTGATAAAGCCTACTTGGTCAGGGTGAATGATCTTTTTGATATACTCTTGTATTCTGTTTGCCAATATTTTGTTGAGAATTTTTGCATCTATGTTCATGAGGGAGATTGGTCTGTAATTTTCTTTTTTTGTTCTATTTTTGCCTGGTTTTGGTATCAGGGTGATGCTGGCCTCATAGAAGGAGTTTGGTAGAATTCCTTCTTTTTCTATTTCCTGGAAAAGCTTAAGAAGCAATGGTGTTATTTTTTCCTTAAATGTCTGGTAAAATTCATCAGTGAATCCATCTGGGCCTGAGCTTTTTTTAGTTGGGAGATTATTGATAACTGTTCAGATCTCCATGTTTGTTATAGGTCTATTTAAGTGATTAATCTCATTTTGATTTAATTTAGGTAGGTCATATAAATCAAGGAAATCATCCATTTCTTTCAGATTTTCATACTTTGAGAAATATATGCTTGTATAGTATGTCCCTATGATTTTTTGAATTTCTCTGGAATCTGTTGTAATGTTACCTTTTACAAATGATTTTATTAATTCGTGTCTCTTCTCTCTTTCTTTTGGTCAGATTTGCTAAGGGTTTATCAATCTTGTTTATCCTTTCAAAGAACCAACTGTTTGTTTCAATAATTCTTTGGATTGTTTTTTTGTTTGTTTGTTTATATTTCATTAATTTCTGCCCTAATCTTTATTATTTCTTCCTGCCTACTGATTTTTGGTTTGCCTTGTTCTTCTTTTTCCAAGGCTTTAAGGTGAAGCATTAGGTCGTTTACTTGCGACCTTTCTAATTTCTTAATATAGGCACCTAAGGCTATAAATTTACCTCTTAGAACTGCCTTCATTGTGTCCCAGAAATCTTGATATGTTGTGTTCTCATTATCGTTTGACTCTATAAATTTTTTAGTTCCTTCTTGATTTCTTCATTTACCCATTCATCATTTAGTAGTTTATTGTTTAGTCTCCATGATTTTGTGTATGCTCTATAGCCTTTTTCCTACTGATTTGTAGTTTAATTCCATTGTGGTCAGATAGAATGCAAGGAATTATTTCAATTTTCCCGAATTTGTTAAGATTTGCTTTGTGTCCTAATATATGGTCTATTTTAGAGAATGTTCCATGTGCTGCTGAAAAGAATGTATATTCTGCAGCCTTTGGATGAAATGTCCTGTATATATCTGTTGGGTCCATTCCTTCTATGACCTCATTTAGTCCAGATGCCTCTCTGTTTATTTTTTCCCAGTGTGACCTGTCAATTGATGAGAGTGTGGTGTTAAAGTCAACCACCACCACTGTGTTTGGTGTTATCTGTTACCTTAGTTCTAATAGTGTTTGTTTGATGAATTTGGGAGCTTCCATGTTAGGTGCATATATGTTTAGGATTGTAATGTCCTCCTGTTGGAGTGTGCCCTTAATCAATATAAAGTGACCTTCCTTATCTTTATTGACTAACGTTGGATTGAAGTCTACCTTGTCAGATATTAGGATAGCAACCCCTGCTTGTTTTCTATACCCATTTGCTTGAAACACCGTCTTCCAACCTTGCACCCTTTGTAGAAAGGTGAGTTTCTTGGAGTGAACAAATTGTAAGATCCTGTTTTTTAACCCAGTCCGCAAACCCATGTCTTTTCGTTGGGGCATTGAGGCCGTTACTTCAGACTTCTTAATGGAAACCCTGAAAGCCAGAAGGGCGTGGAATGAAACACTGCAAAGTCTAAGAACCTTTGGCTTCCAGCCCAAACTACTCTACCCAGCAAAATTATCCCTTATAATAGGTGGTGAAAGAAAAACTTTCCATGACAAAATTCAGCTTTCCAATTATGTGAACACAAAACCATACCTACAGAGAGTATTTCAGGAAATTCTCCACAGAGAAGAATCAAATACTCAAACTCAAATGCCTACAAGAAGCATATCACAATAACCAAACTCAGAGAAGGCACAATAGACTTCAAAGTCCATGAAAACACCAAACTACATATACCATTACAATATGGCAGGGAGCAAATCAAATCTCAGTCATTACTCTAAATAGCGATGGCCTTAGTTCACCCATCAAGAGACATAAGCTAACAGGATGGATCAAAAAATTAGACCCCTCAATCTATTGTCTTCAAGAAATCAATCTCACCACTAAAGACAGACACCTGTACAGGGTGAAAAACAATATTCCAAGCAAGCAGGAATATTAAACAAGCAGGTGTAGCTATATTAATATTGTATAAAATAGACTTCAAACCAAAAATAATCAAAAAAGACAAAGAAATCCACTTCCTACTTATCAAGGGAATGATCCATCAAGAGGATATTACAATCATAAAATTGTATGAACCAAACACGTGGGCACCACAGTTCATAAAGCAAAACCTACTAGACAATAAAACAGAAATAGCCACCAACACCATCATAGTTGAAGACTTCAATGCACCATTATCAGTAATAGACAGATCACCAAACAGAAACTCAACAGGGAAGTAAGAGAGTCAAAAAAACCATAGGTCACTTAGATCTAATGGACATCTACAGAACTTTACATCCCGAATCCACAGACTACGCGTTCTTCTCAGCAGCCCATGGAACATTCTCTAAAATAGACCATATACTGGGTCACAAAGCCTGCCTCCATATATTTAGGAAGATTGACATAATTCCCTGCATGATATCAGATCACAATGCTATATTGCTGGAAATCAACCACAAGAGACCCACCAAGAATCCCATCAGTGCCTGGAAACTGAACAACACACTTTTAAACAATAAATGGATAGTTGACAAAATAAAGGAAACTGCAAATTTCTTGAAATGAATGGTGATGAGAACACATCATACTGAAACTTATGGAACACAATGAAAGCAGTCTTCAGGGGAAAATTCATAGCACTAAATGCCTTCATAACAAAGACAGAGAGATCTCAAATCAATAACCTAACCATCCACTTAAAGGCACTGGAAAAGCAAGAAAAATCCAACCCAAAAATCTCCAGAAGAAAAGAATTAATATCAGAGAATAAATTAATGAATTGGAAACTATGAAAACATTTAAGCAAATTGACAAAACAGAGCTGGTTCTTTGACAAATAAACAAGATTGATAAACCCCTGGCCAATTTGATCACACAAAGAAAAGAGATGCTTCAAATTAAAAAATCAAAATGAAAAAGGAGAGATCACAACAGACATAAGTGAAATTGGGAGAATCATCAGGACTTATTTCAAAAACCTCTATTCCACATACTGGATAATGTGGTGGAGAAAGATAAATTCCTGCACACATACCATCTATCAAAGCTAAACTCAGAGCAGAATAATCTCCTAAACAAACCTATCACACTCATGGAGATTGAAAAAGTAATATAAAATTCTCCCCCAAAAGTAGAGTCCAGGACCAGATGGCTTCTCTGCTGAATTCTATCAAACCTTCATGGAAGAACTCAAATCAATCTTGCTCAAATTGTGCCATACAATTGGAGAACAGGGTAAGCTACCCAACTCCTTTTATGAAGCTAGTATTGCCATATTTCCAAAACCAGGCAGAGATGCCACAAGAAAAGAAAACTACCAGCCTATTTCCCTCATGAACTTAGATGCAAAGATCCTGAACAAAATTCTCACAAATCGAATCCAAAAACACATCAAAAGCATTGTCCACCTTGATCAAGTGGGATTCATTATAGGAACACAGGGGTGGTTCAACATACAGAAATCTTTCAATTTAGTACACCATATAAACAAGGTTAAACACTTAAGCCACATGGTCATTTCAATACATGCAGAAAAGACCTTTGACAAAATACAACATCACTTCATGATCAAAACATTGGAGAAAATTGGCATGGTTGGTTCATATCTTAACATGATAAAGGCGAGATACAAAGCTCCTATGGCCCAAATATTACTTAATGGAGAGAGACTGGAGGAATTCCCATTGAGATCAGGAACAAGACAGGGTTGTCCACACTCACCTCTGCTCTTCAATACAGTACTGGAAGTCCTAGCTCAAGCAATAAGACAGGAGAAAGAAATAAAAGGATACATTTTGGAAAGGAAGAAGTTAAGTTAGCTCTATTCACTGATGACATGATTATATATGTAATAGACCTAGGAGACTCCATCCCAAAACACTTGAAGGTGATTCATCCCTATGGCAAAGTAGCAGGATACAAAGTCAATGCACAAAAATCAGTAGCCTTTCTATATGCAAATGACAAAGATAAAGAGAAAGAAATAAGGGACACAGTCTCATTTTCAATAGCAAAAAACAAAATAATACAAAACAATAACCTTGGAATAATGTTAACCAAGGAAGTGAAAGATCTATATAACAAAAACCTAAAACATAAAAAAGAAATTGAGGAGTACTTGAGAAAATGGAAAGACATCCCATGCTTCTGGATAGGCAAAATTAACATTGTGAAGATGGCAATCTTACCAAAGGCAATATACAGATTTAATGCAACTCCAATTAAAATCCCTACAGTGTTCTTCACAGAGATAGAAAAAATGATCTCAAATTTCACATGGAAAGGCAGAAGGCCTCGCATATCCAAACATATCCTCAGCAAAAGAAATATCTCTGGTGGCATCACCATACCTGATCTAAAGCTATATTACAGAGCCATAGTAATAAAAACAGCATGGTACAGGCATAAAAACAGGAGTATAGACCAATGGAATAGACTTGAGGACCTGGACTTTGGGTCAAGAAACTTTAGCTACTTGATACTTGACAAAGGCCCTAACAATATAGGCTGGAAAAAAGGGCAGCATCTTCAACAAATGGTGCTGGACAAACTGGATAACCATATGCAGGAAATTGAAACTTGATCCACACATCTTGCCATGCACAACACTCAAGTCCAAATGGATCAAAGACCTAAATATAAGACCAGAAACTCAGCTATTACTGGAAGAAAATGTAGGAGGAACTTTCCATGATATAGGAATGGAAAAAGACTTCCTGAATCCAGTAGCACTGGATCTTAAACAATCACTCAACCAATGGGATCACATGAAACTGAAGTGTTTCTTCATAGACAAACATATAATAAGCAAAGCCAATAGATTACCAATGGAATGGGAGAGAATATTTGCTGACTATCCAACTGACAAAGGCCTATTCTCTAGAATCTACAAAGAACTCAAAAACCTAAATAATAAGTAAAACAACCCACTCTCAAGATGGGACAGAGAGCTGGACAGGTATTTCACAGAAGAAGAAATACAAAAGACAAACACACACCTAAGGAAATGTTCATCATCTCTAATAATCAGGGAAATGCAAATTAAAACAACTATGAGATTCCACCTTACCCCAGTAAGGATAGCAAACATCAAAAAATCAAATGAAAGTAAATGCTGGTGAGAATGTGGAGAATTAGGAACCCTCATCCACTGTTGGTGGGAATGTAAGATGGTACAACCACTTTGGAAAGCAATATGGAAACTCCTGTAAAAGTTGACCACAGAGTTACCGACAGACCCAGTTATTCCTTTACTGGGCATCTACCCTAAAACCTTCAAACCACAGGCAAGAGAGATTTGCTCAACCATGTTTATAGCAGCTCAATTCCTAATAGGTAAGAGCTGGAATCAACCCAGATGTCCATCACCAGAAGAATGGATAACTAAGATGTGGTATATATACAAAATGGAATTCTACACAGCAGTAAGAAAAAATGACAGAATGAAATTTGAGGAAAAATGGTTGAACATGGAACAGATCATTCTCAGTGAACTTACCCAATCACAGAAAGATAATTGCTGCATAGTCTCACTTATGTACAGTACCTATCCTGAATCTCCCAAAGATGCTGACGTACCCAGCAAGCATCTCAAGGATTAGACAATAGGGTGGGTGTGAAGGGAGGGGATGGCAAAGGAGGGGGTGGGAGACACAAACCTAGACCCAAACAGCAATGGTACTATAAAATTCTACATCCTATAAGTCAGACCAAATGGTTGAACCTCCACCAAGCCCTTAGAGGGAATACCTGAGGAACAAGGCACTGGAGAGGATACGATGAAGACTGACCTTAATCTTCTACAGCCCTTCTCTCTCTTTCTCCCTCCTCCTCCTCCTCCTCCTCCTCCTCCTCCTCCTCCTCCTCCTCCTCCTCCTCCTCCTTCTTCTCTCTCTCTCTCTCTCTCTCTCTCTCTCTCTCTCTCTCTCTCTCTTCTCTCTAACTCTTTTATATCAGTTATCTTTTTCTTTCTTCTCTTAGTGGGTACTGACCTGTAACTCCCAGTACCAGCATTTGAGCTTTTGATCAGAGAGACCTACAAGGTTTCCTAAAAGAAAAACAGGTTTCTGTCAGAGAACTTGATGATCCACCAAAGGTTAGTGGTAAGACTCTACTGCTGAAGAAACCATATGCGGTTGATAAGTAAAATGGAATGACATGGCTGGAAGCTGGAAGAGAGTCAGTCCCAGACAGTTAGCACATCTTAGTGCCAGAAGGTGCTACATGGGCGACTGGGGGAAAATGACCAATATCTTTCCAAGTGACTTATGGCCTAACCTGCTTAGCAGCAAATAACCTGTTGTGATGCTCACATAAGTGCAACAGTGGCACACAGCCATGGTGGGATACTAACTGCTCTTGATTTGGCTAACTGATCCCCTCAGTGCAACGGGACCCATAGCTGGAGCTGGGAAACAAGTCAGAACCATATCTGAACATGAGCCTGCTCTCCATTATCAAGCTACCACCAAGCGTGGGCTACACCTATTAAGTTCTATATAAAAAAATAAGGGTTATCCCATTTGTCTGGTGCTAACTTACTCTCCATTGGAAAATCTGCTTCTCTCTTTCAGATATATGTAGATCCTAATGACAGAGCCACCCCATCATACCTCAAAAGAGCCCTGGATGACACTAAGAATAATTGGCAAAACAAGCAAGGGTACTGTTTTCTTGGTGAACAGGGTACCAGCACAAGGGTGAAGGAGATCAACACAGAGAAAAATCAACTCCTACCAAATCAGATATCCAGAGACCCAGAGGCCCCCAACACCTCATCACTGAAGCAGACCAAAACTGAACACAACATGGCTCAGGGAAATTTTGTGGAAGAGGGGGCAGAAAGAATGTCAGAGCCACATGTTGGGTCAGGATATGCAGAGATATTTGTCCTACCCATAACTGTGGGTTAACTCCACAATGCATGACCTATATAGCTCAACAAGGAGGGGCCAAGCGGAGGGGGTAGGATATGGATGAGCCTCATAATGGTACCCACTTGACTGCATTCACTGAGTACAAAACTAATTCATAATTTTTTTTTAAAAACCTCATGATCTCACTCATGGACATGAGAACATGAGAGTTACAAAAGGAAATTGAGGTATAGGGCATTTAGGAGATTTTGAGGCCCAGAATTTTTTTGTTTATTTTTATTTATTTATTTGAGAGTGACAGACAGAGAGAAAGAGGCAGAGAGATAGAGAGAGAGAATGAGCACGCCAGGGCCACCAGCCACTGCAATAGAACTCCAGATGCATGCGCCCCCCTTGTGCATTTGGCTAACGTGGGTCCTGGGGAATCAAGCCTTGAACCAGTGTCCTTAGGCTTCACAGGCAAGTGCTTAACCACTAAGCCACCTCTCCAGCCCAGAATTTTTTTTTAAAAAAATTTTAATGTATTTGAGAGAGGCAGAAAGAAAGAGAGTGAGAAGGAACACTAGGATCACTGTAAACTAACTCCAGATGCATGTGCCACTTTTTGTATCTGGCTTTACTAAGGAATCAAACCCAGGCCATTAGGCATTTGGGCTTTGCAAACAAGAGTCTTTAATGGCTCTCCAGTCAGAAATTCATTTTTTTAATTAAAGATTTATTTATTTATTTTGATTCATTTATTACACACACAGAGAGAGACACACACACACAGAGAGAATGTGCACACTAAGGCCTCCAACCACTGCAAAAGAACTCCAGACACATGTGCCACCATGTGCATCTGGCTTACATGGGACCTGGAGAATCAAATCTGGGTACTTAGGCTTTGCAGGCCTGCACCTTAATTACTAAGCCATCTCTCCAGCCCCAGAAATTTTTTCAAAAGTTTTAAAACTTCTTATTGACAACCTCCATTCATATACACAATGAAAACTTATCCTAAGAACTTCTTATTACTCTCCTTTGTCCCCCCCATACATCCTCCACTGAACTTTTTCTTTCCAACTAGTCCCTCTTATGTTTTGTTGTGAATTTTTTTTTTTTGCCCTCATATTATGCAGCTGTTTTGTAGGGTGGCATCAGTTACTGTGAGGTCATGAATGCAATGACCACTTTGTGTCTAGAAGGTAGCATTCCAAAACACTCCTCCTCTTCCGTTGACTCTCACATTCTTTCCACTACCTTTTCCAAAATAGTCCTTGAGCCTTTGAGGGTGTTATAAAGCTATCTCACTTAGTGCTGAATGCTCCACGGTTCCTTCTTAGCCCTTTGATAAGTTTTGAGACTCCCCAGTAGTGACAGCCATCTGAATGTGGCTGCAAACAAAAGTCAGAGTAGCATAAATATATACACATAAAAATAAGAATCTAGAGGCCAGCCGGGCGTGGTGGCGCACGCCTTTAATCCCAGCACTCGGGAGGCAGAGGTAGGAGGATCGCCATGAGTTCGAGGCCACCCTGAGACTCCATAGTGAATTCCAGGTCAGCCTGGGCTAGAGTGAGACCCTACCTCGAAAAATCAAAAAAAAAAAAAAAAAAAAAAAGAATCTAGAGGCCAATTTGGTGGGCATACTATATCCACTTATTCAAACAATGGTAGTAACTTCCTCCTAGTGCTTATGACCTTCCTAGACATAGCCTTAAAATTATTTTTCAGACATCACCTTTTTAAAAAAAATTATTATGTTTTAAAAAATATTTTTAGAGAGACTGAGTGAGAGAGACAAAGAGAGAGAGAATTGGCATGACAGGGCCTCAGCCACGGCAATCAAACTCCAGATGCTTGCAACACCTAGTGAGTATATGTGACCTTGCATTTGCTTCACCATTGTGTGTCTGGGTCATGTGTGATCTGGACAGTAAAACATTGGTCCTTAGGCTTTTTTAGGCAAGTGCATTAACTGCTAAGCCATCTCTTCAGCCCTTATTTATTTTTTTTTAATGACACAGAAAGAGAGAGAGAGAGAGAGAGAGAGAGAGAGAGAGAGAGTGTGTGTGTGTGTGTGTGTGTGTATGAGAGAGTGAGATTGAGAGCTAGAGAGCTAGAGAGAGAAAGCCAGGACCTCCAGCCATTGCAGTTGAACTTCAGACATGTGTGCCACCTTGTGTGCATGTGCAACCTTATGCATGCGTCACTTTGTGCTTTTGGCTTACAGGGGGATCTTGGAAGTCAAACATAGTTCCTTAGCCTTCTCAGGCAAGTGCCTTAACCACTAGGCAATCTGTCCAGTCCCCAGATACTTTATTCATTTGAAAAAGAGGAAAAAGCAGAGAGAGAAATAGAATGGCATACTAGGGCCTCTAACCACTGCAAACAAACTCCAGATGCATATGCCACTTTGTGCATTTGGTTTGATGTGGGTATTGGGGAATTGAACCTGGGTTGTTAGGCTTTGTAGGCCAATGCCTTAATTGCTGAGCCATCTCTCCAGCTCCTACAAATAGTAGTTTCAAATGTAAAGATTTTTTTAATTTTTAGGTTTTTATATACAGGATCTTATTTTGTAGTTCAAGCTGGCCTTAAAATCCTGCTACGTCCACCTCTTCAGTGCTGGGATTACTGGCATGGGTCATGTGTCTAGCTAAAAATGAGTTAAAACTGGTCCAATTAGCTACTTGTTTTTTTTTTTTTTTTTTAGGTAGGGTCTCACTCTAGCCCAAGCTGACCTGGAATTCACTAAGGAGTCTCAGGGTGGCCTTGAACTCACGGCAATCCTCCTACCTCTGCCTCCCGAGTGCTGGGATTAAAGGCGTGTGCCACCACGCCTGCTTGCTATTTGTTATTTTTATTCCTGTTTAGGTATTAGGAATTGTTTGAAAATATTCTAAAATTTTATGTATTTCCTGTCTTATCTAAATTATGCTTGCGTATTTTGTAGGTTTTTCAGTGTTGTAGTATGCAGACATGCTGTTGAGCCTCTAGATGGCAGTTGAGCACTGTCACAGGAGTCACCGCTTTTTCCTGGTCCTGGAATGCCAAGTGCAGGTACTTCTGCTTCTACAAAGACCTTCATTTGCAGATAACCGTGCCTCCTGCTTCTCTATTTCTTTCTTTTTAAATATATACACATATATATTTTAATTATTTTATTTATTTATTTTCAAGAGAGAGAGAAGAGATAGAGACAGGGAATGGACACATCAGGGTCTCCAGTCACTGCAAAGGAACTCCAGACACATGCACCACCTTGTATGTCTGGCTTCGGTGGGTCCTGGGGAGTCAAACTTAGGTCCTTTGGCTTTGCAGGAAAGCTCCTTAACTGCTAAACCATCTCTCCAGCCCCCTCTTTGACTAATTGTTGAAACATCCAATGACTGACATTAAAGTCAAATTTGTAAAACAACAAGGTAACTTCAAGGTGCTGGATCTGGTCTTCTGTATAGCAATTAAACTTGGTATTTTTAATGATAATGACAATAAAAATGGGCTAGCATATTAGTAACTCTTGGTCACAGGTTGAGACAATATTAGGGCACTTAGGACAGAAAACAAGTGCAGAATAGCATTGAAAATTAGCACAGTTGAGATAAGCACAACCCACAGGAAGTATTTTTGTAATTTCTTAATTAACATAGATTTTGACTTGCCCTGAGCACTGTGGCATTTTGCTGTGATTGGCAGGTTCATTTTGGAGACAGCTCCATCCCTGGCCAGTTTGCCATCCCTTTCTTCTGTGAAGCCATGTAAGTCTCCTGACATGAACACAGACCCTTACCTCTGGTACCACTTTGGATTCCTTATGAGCTAGTTAATTTTGCTTTTGTGTATGACTTAAGCCTGGACCCTTAACACCAGACAGCATCTTTGAAAATGCATTGCCTTAGCCTGGAGTGGTATAACAAGTGGGAATTTGTATTCTCAATGCAAATCCTTCATCACTAGTGAACTGTCAACTCCAAACCTCGCCAGCCAGCAATGCTTCACTGCTGTGATTGAGTGATTGATGGACTGCAGGCCCAAAGGTTATAGATCAGCACCTAAATTGGTGTGTTTCTTCACATTTCCTTGCCCCAGCCCCAGTTCATGCAGGGATCGCCACACACTTCCCAGCACCTTCCTTCTTGTCTTTAGCCTTGCACTATTTGGTGTTACTTTGTAACTTACATTGACCATTGGGTCCCCACTCCTGAATGAACAGCCTAAATTCTTTACCATTCACCATGTGGTCCCACAACATTTTTACAGTGCCCTAAAAATGTGTTTGTGTGTAGCCAGTGATTCTTAGTCTGTTAGGCTGCCTTTATTGTTATGATCATAAAAATGCCACAAGCTCTGTGAAATATTGCAGCCCCTAGAAAACTGACCTGACTACTTTGTTCCCCAGAGAGCTGTTAATGCTTTTCAGGCTCTGTGCTTTTACTCACCCTGCTTCCTGCCTCTGTAATACATGTTCCCTCCACTTCCATTTCAGACTATTGAAGTCTTACCAGGTCTTCAGAACCTGGCTGAAGTTCAAGCCACTTAATAAATGTTCATCTGTCCTCTGTGCTGGAAGTGATTCTCCCTTTCTAGTTTTCACTGTGATGTTTTGTTTTTGTAACTTTAATGCCATTTGCAATGTATCTTATTATTATAGTTTCATTTTAACATATTTTATCTTTCTTGCTGGATGTCAGTCCTTTAAGATACAGGGATTTTATCATGTTCATATATTTATTTCTCTCAATAGCAAGGACATAACAAGATAGCGATACATTCTGCTTGTTAATATATATACTTGACTCCATTTTTATAAAAGTGTATGCATATAGTTTATGCTAAATAAGATTTTTCTTATAATAATATGGAATTCTGGATAAATCCTCAAAGCTGAAGATAGGGATAATAAGTGCCTGTCATTTGCAAACAATGTGCTGGCATCCCAGAGGATTTGCTATGAGATCTTGGACTTGCCTGGCCCCATAGTCACTCCCATCAGCAACCTGCATAAAGGTGAGGACTGATACTCAGTTGTCCTGACCTTCACATGCAAGCATGTGGTATGCCTGCACTTATGCACATGAACACACACACACACACACACACACACACACACACACACACACACAGAGTTTAGAGAGCAAGTGAAAAAGGGATAGGAGCAGCATCCTTGGCTCAAGGCTGGTCATAGTTATTAAATTAGATTCTGTTGAATAGCAAAGCCTATGGTAATGGCAAGAGCTTCTTCCAGGGGAGAGTTATCTCAGAGGCTTGGTCAGTTTGGAATCCCCTTCAGTCCTTGCATCCACTGGCTGCATTAACACTGAATAGCACCAAAGGCCATATGGGCCTAAAGAGCTTAGAATGTGGCAGACAGAATGCTCTAAGAGCCTTAAGTGGTTCAGTGGAATGCATCAGAAAATACTTTGTAAAAATATTTCCTGTGATAAGGAAAAATTATGTTCATTATTTAATAGGGTAGAGTTGGAAAATGATACATTCCTCACAGTGTGTGGTTTGTGCAGTATTTTCACTAATAATTTATTTCAGAATGACTTCTCATGACAGAAATGGGCAAGAGCTGCTGTTAGTTGTTTCCATGGCTGAGGTAACTGAGGTATACATTTATATATTTTTCATTGCCCAAGGTTACATGACTACTAAATGACCATCCAGTTTTGAACCTAGGTCTTAGTTCTTCCAGAACTAGTGCTTTTGTCATGACCCTTGGTATCTTGGGTGAAGGCTATAAAAATCACTAGGACCTGACTTATTATCCTCAAGAATAATACTACCAAACAGATAATCCTTGGACAGTTACATGCACTGACTACACAGAATTTAGTGTGTTTCACCTGCAACTGACAGCAGTATTCCTCAGTATTTTACACAATTTATAACAGAATTATTGAAATCCATGAAATTAGAACATTTTTGTAATCTTATTATTGTTAAACAGCTTGCAAGAGGAAGGACACCAGGTGGCTAGTTTATTAATCCCAAATTTGAACTCTTCCTTCATTCTCATTGTTTATTTTAGGAACTGGGTGATATATTTTCAAGTACTAAAAATGAATTCCAAAGATATTCTGAGATATTGAGGATGTTTATGGGAATTATAATGAAGGTATTAGAATATTTAAAAATAAGTTTTAGCAGATTTATGCAACTCAAATAGTATTTCATAGATGACTTGTTTAAATAATCTTGTTTCCCAAACATTTTCTGCATGTAACTGTTAAATTTGAAGTGGATCCCAGCAGCATCTTGGACATAGAGGCATGCTGGTGTATCTGGGGCAGATTAGTAGTTTATTCATGCTTGTGAAGTGATGGTTTAGGGGAGCAGTAGTTCCTGTCCTGAACATTTAGGGAAGTGCTCTAGTCTTATTTATAATCTCTCTCTGTCTCTGTCTTATTTCACACAAGGCCTCATGTCTCATGTATCCCAATCTAGTCTCTAACTCGTTAAGGATGACCTTGACCTCCAGCCTTTACCTCCCAAATGTTGGGGTCACAGCATACCCCACCAGGCTCAATTTTATGTGGTTCTGGGGATGTGACCCAGGGTTTCATGTGTGCTCAGCAAGCTCTTTACCAACTGAGCTGTATCTCTTAGTAACTGTTATAGTTCTATTATTGATTAAAGATGTACTAGAAATGACCATCAGCACAGGTTTTATGAAATCTGGGGCAACTACTTCAATAGTAAGTCATCAACAACAGAACACATGACTTCCCAACGCTCTCTTACAAGGGTGACCTATATATCTCATTGCTTGGATCTGATGAACATTCCAGTAACTCAGGGAATCTACAGAAGGGCAAAGTATGAAATATCCATAGAGCTCACATTTTTAAAATTTTGCAAAGAATATTCTCTCAAGTTAAAGATATAAATCCATAGAATCAATTAACTGTGACACCATAAGATTTGGCTAAGAAATGGAATATAACAATCTGACTTGAAACCTCATGAGGAAGAAATTGTGTAAGTTGAAAATTGAGTACAAACATCTGCCTGGACATAAAATTACAATAACTGAAACTTTAGTTGATCTAATGATTGATTATACATGATTATATCTTAGGGAAACTGGGTGGAAAATAGTCTACTTAGGGCATCCTAAGAAGAGATTGTGTTGCCTCTTTTGACAGAAACATTCTTAAAAAGGAGAAGGAATTTCAATTTCAGTTCCTATCATTTTGTGGACATTATAATGAGTAAGAATATTTGCTGATATTCCCTTCTTATTTCTCCTCCTTCATTTTCTTTCTTGCAGTGAGGGGATTAAACCTAGGACTTCATGTATGCCAAGTCTTCTACCACTGATTTATATTACCAGACCTTTTCTACCTTTCCTTGTGAGACAAAGTTGCACCAGGTTACCCAGGCTGGCTTGAATTTGTGATCTTCAGCCTCAGCCTCCTAGATAGCTGAGATTATAAGCCTGTGCCATCAGGACCAGTCCCACGAGCTTTCTTTTTATTCTACCTTTGAATTTTAACTTGATTCCCTGAATACACTTAATATTCTAAGAAATGTTTGAAATACATCTCATTGAAAACTAATATATTGGCATATCAAGTTAAGAGTAATGTTAGTGAGTCTGATATCTAAGAGGCATAATAGATCTTACAGATTTGGTACTTTTGGGTGATAGGATAAGTTGACTTTTTTAAAAAAATAAATCCTATTTTACTGTTTTTATTTATTTATTTTAGAGAGGGAGAGAGAGAATTATGGAGAGAAAGAGAGAGAGAGAGAGAGAGAGAGAGAGAGAGAGAGAGAGAGAGAGAGAGAGGAGGAGGGAGGGAGGGAGGGAGAGGGAATATGAGAAAATAAGAATGGATGCGTCAGGGCCTCCTAGCCACTGAAAACGAACTCTAGACCCATGTGCCACCTTGTGCATCTGGCACATGTGGGTATTGGGGAATCAAACCTGGGTCCTTTGTCTTTGACAGCAAGAGCCTTAACTGCTAAGACATCTCTCCTGCCCCTAACCTGAGTTTATTAGCTTGTAATGCAAAGAATAAATTCCAATCTTGCCAAGTTGTACATGTCTCCTTTTCTCTCTCCCTCCCTCTCTCTCTCTCTCTTTTTTCTTTTACTATTTTAGAGATATTTATCTATTCAGTTGCATTTTTTTAAAATTTATTTTTTGTTATGGACATACTTAGTATGGATACACCATGTGTTGGTGCCATCTTTTCCCTTGTCTCTGCCCCATTCCTCTGGCAGCCCAACTCTGTGGGGTTGCTGGCATTCTCCATGGGGTTGTGGGTTATGAGTTGTGGGAGTAGCAGTCAGATTGGTATGCGTTGGGGGGGGCAATGCCTCCGGGTATGACTGAAGAGTTAATAGTCTTCCCTGAAAACTAAAGGGAACTTGAGAGTTAATAATTATCCATAAAGCTCGTGGGCAATAAAAGAAACAACAGAGGCATTTGGCTTGGATCCTTTCCCTGATTGATGTACTCCCCTTAGGCTAGATGGCCTTGAAGGACCAGAGATCATCTGAGTATCCTCCCTTAGATATTCCTTGCTGAAGAAGCCTATTCTGAACAAGGACACAAACAGCTACAATTTTCTTATCAACTGCACCTGGTACAGTCTGTTTTTCTTAGGATCCTCCTCATAAACTTGCACCCTAGCCTGGCTCAGTGCTTCAGCCTTCATCCTGCAAGAGAGCTGTGTTGCCCTTTGCTGTTTTCTCTAAATAAAACAGTCTGTTGGTAGAGATCAAGTCTGGTGTTCTCTTTAACTTTTCTTTTACACTTTTGTTACATTTCTGGTGCCATGACTCAGATACACCTCCGGGGATCTCCAGCTGCATGCCCCCACCCCATTCCTCTCTCCTTCTCCCTACCTCCCTGCCAGTGTTTATCATTTTCCTGGGAACACAGGCACTTGCAGAGCTCACTATTTGGACTAAATGGTCACCAGTCTGACCTGACACCTCTGGTCTTTTGTGACCTTTGTCTACATGAGTGGTGCAAGTTCTGTTCAGCCTTGCAGCTCAGGGAGTCTTATTGGTACTCTGTGTAAACCTAGCTTGACACCAGGAAGCTTTCTCCTTCTCTTCTCCCTCTTACTCTGACCCTCAGATTGCATGAGCTCCGCAGCTTCTTTGTGGAGACTGAGGAGTTCTGGCCAGGGCTACTCCCTGGTGAATATCCAAAAATCTCTCTCTGAGCTCAACCAAGTCTCTGACAGCCCTTTGGATAATTCACTGGGTCATATTTCTCTTACTCTCTCCCTCTCTTCTCCCCTCAGACTTTTGAATTCCAGATAAAAGGCCTTTCACCATGTGATCTGCTGCATCCACACCCTCATCAAATTGCTTCAGGGCAAGGTATTTGCCCTCTGTATGTGGTGGAGCTGCCCCATCCCAGGTCTCGGAAACTCTGGCAGTTTCTCACTTTTTGGTCTGTGGACGATTGGAGACACCAGGAGTCCCCCACATGTCATTCCACCAGACAAGCATTATGACCATAGGGATGCTCCCTCCTAATTCTTGGGTTTTGTTTGCCCTTCCTAAACCTGAGCGACATCCCTGGTGGCAGGATTGGCCACTCTAGTCCTTGTCATCCAAAATGGGCTCTAAGTTATCTGTTTCAAAAGACTCCATTGGCATGTCTTAAGGCCAATTTAAAAAAAACACGAACTTTCTAAACTCCTGCCTGCCAAATTACTCCGGCTCTCTGTTCAGATTTGGGCACAATATTCCTTAGATAATGGTCACCACTGGCCTGAATTTGGTACTTTGGATTAGAATATTTTTTTAAGTATTTTTTTTTTTTTTACTTATTTGCCAATAGGAAGAGAGAGAACAGACAGAATAGGTGGGCCAGGGCCTTCAGCCACTGCAAACAAACTCCAGGCGCATGTGCCACCATGTGCATCTGCCTTATGTGGGCTCTGGGGAGTGGAACCTGGGTCCTTAGGCTTTGCAGATAAGCACCTGTACTACTGAGTCATCTCTCCAGCCCCTGGATTTGAATATTCTTATTGATCTTGATAACTTCCTCAGAAAACATGGTGAATGGTCTGAGGTTCCTTACCTACAGGGCTTCTTTGCCCTCCTTTCCCTCCCTTCCCTTTGTACTTCTTGTTCTGCTTACCAAATTCACCAAAACCCCTCTAAAATCCTGTCACTTCTAAAACTCTATTTCTCACACACAGTTCTGCCATTGGACTATGCCTTTCCAGGGTCTCTCTTTCTCAGTCCAAACTCAAGCCATCTCACTAAATCAAATACAAACTCTACCCTCTTAGAGAAACTCCTGTCTTTTGGGGGCCTCTTTAACTTCTTTTTTTTCTTTTTTTGGTTTCTCAAGGTAGGGTCTTGCCCTAGCCAAGGCTGACCTGAAATTCACTATGTAGTCTCAGGGTGGTCTTGAACTCACAGCGTTCCTCCTATCTCTGCTTCCTGAGTGCTGGGATTAAAGGTGTGCACCAGCACACCCAGCTCTCTTTAACTTCTTCTACATATGGATATCTAATTTTTCTCTCCTTGCTAGAAGTTAATCACTATACACCTTCTAGGATTTTTTCCTTTCTTTTCCCTTTCCTCCTTCTTTTCATTATAAACTACCAAATAAATAAATAAAATAAAATGTCAGGTTGCTCTGTTAAGATTAAGTCCTCATCAATTTAAAATATAACTAAAATCTTAAAAGGATGTCTCTCCATGTTTCATATTGTCATGTATAATGTTTGCCAACTATGTAATGTCATGTGTTCTGTGTTTTATGTAATCTGTCCTTATATATGACTAAATTTATGGTTATTAATTATTCTAGTACTTATGGTCATTAAGTGTTATGATGCTCATATATTTTAAAATAATGTTAAGTTATTAAAACCAGGTTTACAATATATTTAAAATAATTAACATCTATGTTTTTGACAATGTACTTGTTGCTTACTACAATAATAGACATATTTGTATAACAAATCTTAATCTTGCTTCTATAGCAAGAGATGTGTTTTTGGATCAAAAAAGATTTTATAAGGTAAAAGGTTGTTGTAAGGTATGTTATTAGAAAATATAAAAATGATATGAAAAGGTTATAGGATTTAAACTAAAGAAGGTTTAGATTGCCTGTGGTAAAATGGGTTAACTTAAAAGTTTTCATTTTTCACACCTTAATTGTTCATATAGTTCAGACATTATTCCTTGTAATAAGTTGATAAATTTATTTACATTGTCATGTTTCAAATCAAACTTAAATTGAGCTATACCTGTATTTCCTACTGTTAAAACTCTACTAAAAAAAAAAAAAAAAAAGCTAAATGTTAGCCAGGTGTGGTGGTGCATGCCTTAAATTTCAGCACTTCGGAGGCAGATGTAGGAGAATCATTGTGAGTTCAAGGCCACCCTGAGACTACATAATGAATTGTAGGTCAGCCTAGGCTAGAGAGAGAGAGACCCTACCTTGAAAAAACAAAACAAACAAACAAACTAAATACCTAAATGTTTAACAAAATCAAGATTCATTTTTTTTAAGATTCATTTTTAATGAAAACTATAAAATTAATATAACTGACCTTCTAAATACTAAAAAATAAAATAAAAGAGAGAAGCCTAGGAAAGCCTGCTGACCCAGGAAAATGGGAAGACAGACCATCAGAATCCAGTCTATTTATAATTAACCATAGGGACAAAAAACCATACAAGCAGAAATTAGAAAAATAAACAAAACTTAAATGGTCATCTTAAAAGTCTTATAGTAAGAAAGTTTTTGTTGGTAGTTATGAAATGACATGACTAAGGAAGATAAACTGAAGAGGAAATTTTAAATGTTGGTAAGGGTTATAAAGATTTTACAGAGTTGTTACATAGATTGTAAGATAAAAGTGTGTAGATAAAGGTATGAGTAAAGTATGTAAGTGGAGGTATGAGTCAGCTTAAACAGAAAGTTAAAGACAAAGTTGATTTTGTCTTAAAGTACTTGATGAGATTACAGACTCCTTGAGATATATAAGATGACTATTAACCTACAGCTTATATCAGACTAACAAAAGATGGTCCTGGCTTGTAGCAGGATGCTATGACATTCAGACAGTAAACTTAAAAGAAAAACTTATTTATATTAATCTGGCCATGATGGCTGTAAAAGACTGACCTTAAAGTTCTCAAGCAAGTTTGCTATGTTTCTCTATTTGTCAATCTTTTACTATATATTAAGATTATTGTATCTAAGACAAACAAACAATAAGAGAAACTGTAATGCTAAGATGGGTCCTGTCTTGTTTATGCTGTTTTACTGGATGATTATCACTGAGATTATTGTCTAAGTCTTATAAAAAGCAATTTAGTCATTGTAACTTTGTTCTTAAAAAAACAGAGAAAACTCCTCCTGTCCTAAGAAAGCCTGCAATATACAATGTTAATATAGTTTGTCTAGGCTTCATATATCCTACCATTCATAAAGATTGTCTTATGTTAAACTTTAAAAATGGTTCAATGATTAAAGGTAGCTGAGGAAGAAATCACTATCTATCATTCTATCTATCATAATGTCTTTATGTATGTTAAAATCAGACTAATTTAGCTCAACAATGACCAGGTTTGGCTTTATTCTTAAACTATGTATACTCAGTCTCAATCAAGGTTTTACTTAACTAATTGTCTCATTTCCTGTATCTCAAATTTATTGCTCATTGATATATTGATACTTAAGACATGGTGGTCCCTGCTCTAGAAAAATGATCTTAGTGCTGCTGTTCTCCTTCCAGTTTTTGTGGGGTAATTGGTACCCACACAGGTGTGTAAACTAATCAGAAATGTTGGGATGGAGAGGTGGCATAGTGGTTAAGGCACATGACTGTGAAGCTTAAGGAACCAGGTTTGATTCTCCAAGTCTCACGTAAGCCAGATGCACATGGTGGCACATGCATCTAAAGTTCGTTTGCAGTGGCTAGAGGCCCTGGCATGCCCATTATCACTCTCTGTCTCTTTCCCTCTCTGTGTCTCTAATAAATAAATTAAAAAAAAATAAAAATGTTACCAAATACAAATGCCAAAACTTTATGCTGTCTTACTTGACTTGTTCTGCCTGTACTTATAATCATTACACATTTAAAGAATAAGATGTGCCTACCTTCTAAAAAG
Source organism: Jaculus jaculus (assembly GCF_020740685.1). Lineage (NCBI taxonomy): Eukaryota > Metazoa > Chordata > Mammalia > Rodentia > Dipodidae > Jaculus > Jaculus jaculus. The sequence goes on along the minus strand of NC_059108.1, from coordinate 98,352,213 downwards.
CTGTTTCTCTGTATTTCTCTTGCCTTAATTTTTTACATAGTTCAAACAGTTCTCTATAATAAGGTGATAAATTTATTTATGGTGTCATACCTCATATTATAATAAAAGAATAGTTAAAGACCTCTGGCCCAAGCTATGTCTTGTACTATCATAAACTTTTATGCTAATTATGTCACATACTACATAGTCTTTTGTACTGACACTGTCTGTAGTTTTTGTACCTTTTTAAGGCCATAATTTGTATTACAGCTTCTGGCCAGCACAGGGAACCTTTTCTTAACTCCATCCCATAGTCCTCAACAAGCGTGGTCCAGCGCATTAACTCCATTGTGGTAAAAAGATTCAAGAGATCCTTGTACTTGGGATTTCTTCTAACTTCTTGTCACCACTTATCCAGTGAACCAAATCTGAATGTTCGTTGTCAAAAGGAGCCAGGGTAACATAGAGAACAACACTTTTCAAAGCCTATTGCCTCTTTTCACTTTATGCCTGTATACAGGGAGTATCATATATTGCTCTGTAGTGCTTACAAATAGACAGATAGGATCCCTCATGCTGGTCCAGCTGAATCATTAAATTATAGTATTTCAACTTTAATGTCTCTGTATTTTCTTCTTGGAAAAATTTGGTGTTGATCTTCTTGCTGATGATCTGTGTGTGAATGTAGTCCTTCACAGCGCCTCATGTGCTCCAAAATAAACTCTACTCTCTCCTTCTTCATTGACCCACAGGTTTCCACCTGCAACTCTTGTAACATGGAAGCTGCCTCTTTCACATCTCCACTTTGCTCCTTTATGGTTGCTAACGTTTTTGTCAGTCGAGCCCGCTCAATTTCAACGTAAATCTTTCCTTCTGTAACCATTTGTAGAGTATCAATTAATCAGAGTTTGATTGGGAGGTCTGTGATCTCTTCAACATAAGTGCAGCACTGCTGAACCATTTTTGAAACAGCCTCAGTTAGCATGTGCTGGAAAGTCAGTGTATGCGACTGGAGTTCACTGGTAGTAGCAAAAGGCCCAGGGACACACATTCTCCTTCCCTCTTTGTTTTAATTGACTTCGCCTTTTTGACAAAAGCATAATATTTTCATTAAGTAAATCCCATTCTTTAGCCTCATAGCACATCTTCACTACTGCAACCAAGATGCGGGAGGTAGACACCATATCTGAGGCAGTGCGGGTCTGTTTTTCTAAAGAGAGAAGAGTTTCAATGACTTCTTGAAGTCTTCCTTCCTTAGCCAGCTTCTCGCATTCAGGCAGGCGCTGGTCCACCATGGCGCTGTAGAACACCTCCATCTTCACTATGCGCCCATCAGCCAGCTCCGAGCCGCCCTCTGCCATCGCTAATCTGAGAGTCCACTCAACAATAGGTTTCTTAAATGTTATACTCTTATGTTTTCCTGTTGGGTAAGACTTATTTATTGGCTATAAACTTATTCTAATAACTAAAACTGGGTCTAATTACATAAAATATATTTCATTGTATTATATAACCAGTATAATTCTATAAAATACAATTTCATTATGTTTATAAAATAAACAACTGTTAATAACAAATTATCAAAACTAATCAAAGTTTTAGCCTTTCAGCCTAACATACTTTCATTTGTTCTCCTAAAAATAAGACTACTGTCTTTAGATCAAGTATGTAAAGTCCTTATCTATTAAAGACTTACAAAAAACCCTGTAAACCTAAACTTTATAATTAGTTAACTTCTTAATATTCACATTTAAAACAATGTATTTAAAATATTGCTTCAATACTAATCTCTTGTACTTCCTACCTTACCTAAACTAAGTCTTTATATTTCCACTAATTTCAATTAACTTCCCATCCAAGTTAACAATTCCTTTTTCCTTACTTATCATCTATATTATTATTATTTTTCAACCTTAAATATAATGTTCATGTCACCTATAAATGTCATGTCACATACCAAAAATACTCATACATGGATAATAACAAAACCATAATGACTAATAAATTTGACATGATGTAGGCATTTCTTTCCTAATGGCTCTAATAACTATTACTCTCCTGAAGAACTGCCTCCTTGCCTATTCATAAAATTGACATGGGATAGTGTACACAAAGTACAAAATAAAGTTTGAGAAATGGAAAACTAAAACCAAAAACTCCCAAAAGCCAAGCCTGTGTGAGTATAAACTATTATTGTGGAGAGGTAAATGCTACCAATCCAGAGCCGATAATATTTTGGGCTGTATTAGCCTTTTTGATGACCAGTAATATTATTTCTCTACATGTGACCTGACATCTCTCTGTGACCAACTAAGATATCTATTGCTATAAGATAAAAAAACCCCACAACTCTACTCCCTTCAAGTTAAACCTATCCTGTCTTTGACATGTACTTTTTTCCCCCTGATTATGATAATGTTCACCCTCTCTTTGTGGTCCTTACATATTCAGATGCCTCACTAAATTCCTCCTGGACAAAATACATGCCTTCACAGCAAGTCACTAAATTCTTCATGGTTACTGAATGTCAGCCCTTAAACATCCAACTTCCACAGGTCTGCGTGGGACACCTTGAGAGATCTACTGCACCCCATAGCAGGAAGCAGTATAAGAGTTCACTATTCCTGTTCCAGCTCATGCAGTCCTCCAAAAAATGTCCCACTCACCCCCAGTTTTCCCCAATTTCTTTTATCCTTCTACTATCTGTACTGAAGGGTTAATAGCCTTCTCTGAAAACTAAAGGTTACTAGACTTAATAACTATCCCTAAAGCTCACAGGCAATAAAATAAACTGCAGAGGCATTTGGCTTGGTACCTTTCCCTGATTGATGTACTGTCCTTATCCTAGGTGGCCTTGAAGGATCAGAGACCGCCTGAGTACCCTCCCTTACACATTTCTGGCTGAAGAAGCCTATTCTGAACAAGAACACGAACAGCTACAATTTCCTTATCAACTGCACCTGGTACAGTCTGCTTTTCTTAGGATCCTCCTTATAAACTTAGCCCTAGCCTGGCTTAGTACTTCAGCCTTCATCCTGTGGGAAAGCTGTTACCCTTCGCTGTTTACTCTAAATAAAATAACCTGTCTGTAGAGATCAAGTCCAGTGTTCTCTTTTACTTTTCTCTTACACTTTTCTTACAATGACACCCAATGTATAGGCTTAAAATTAATTTTTCAGTCCCCTCTTCCACAAAATTCCCTGAGCCATAGTGGGTGAGTTTTAAGTCATTTCAGTGAGGAACTCTTTGGAGCCTCTGGATCTGTGCTTCAGTATGTGTTGAGTATCCTCAGCACTTGTTTCCATCACCTTGGTGCTGATACATGTCTCCTTTTTAAACAGCTATTTTTGAGGTTGAGAAGGCTAGCATAATAGATATTTGTTTTGGGCATTAAACCCTTCCAGGGCAGATGCAAGCAGATGTTTATTCATCCCAATTGGGGCATCAACTATAGATCAAGAAATAATTATGTGGTAGAAAAGAAACTAAAAGTTGAACTTATTCACTGAGATAGGCTGTAAGAGTTAATTGCTGTGATGTTAAAACTTATCTTTGTCAGCAGATGGAAAAATCCCAAAGAAGGAACTGTCCAGAAAGAGCCCAAAGGGGTGATAAGAAGGAAAGACAGTTTAGGCTAAAACAAAGTAAAATGGAGTTCATTGTTAGGGTGGCTTGACTACAGAAATGATTGATATGCAAATTGCCACATCTTGTTTGTTCACTTACCCCTACCCTTGGCTATGAAAACTATAAAATAGAATTAAAATCTCAGCTCAGGGCCAAAGCTTTTTTAGAGGGATACTTCAAGCTCTTTGTCCCCTGGCTAATAAACTCCTCTACTTTCACTCATAGTGGCATTGGAGTGATCTTTCCAGAGTATTTCTACATCACTACCAAAGTCTAGCTTAGTAAAGCAGCGAATTTACTTGGGTTACTTATAGGAGTATGGGTGAAAGGTAACTTACAGGAGCATGGATGATTCAAAGGCAGCTACCTCCCCTAAAAGACCACCTCAGCATAGGTAATGATTTGTAGAACCTCATGCCTGGAGCTCATTGCAATACTTTTTGACAGTTTGGTTGGTAAGAGAGTGTAGTGGTTTGATTCAGGTGTCCCTCATAAACTTAGGTGTTCTGAATGCTAAGTTCCCAGCTTATGGATATTTGGGAATTAATGCCTCCTGGAGGGAGTGTATTGTTGGGGGCGAGCTTAAGGGCTTTATAGCCAGTTTCCCCATGCCAGTGTTTGGCACACCCTCCTGTTGCTGTGGTCTATCGTATGTTGGCCAGGGAGTGATGTCCACCTTCTGCTCATGCCATCATTTTCCTCTGCCATCGTGAAGCATCCCCTTGAGCCTGTAAGCCAAAATAAATCTCTTTTTCCCAGAAGCTACTCTTGGTTGGGTGATTTCTACCAGCAATACGAACCAGACTGCAACAGTAAAGTGGTACCAGTAGTGGGGTTGCTGCTAGACATCTGACTCTGTGGCTTTGGCCTTTTGGAGTTGATTTTCAAGACGAAAGTGGAAGGAGTTGAAACCTTGGCCTAAGAGATGCCTTGCAGTGCTGTAAGTACAGCTTGATGGACTATTCTGGTCTGAGTTGCAAGACCTGGATGCAGTAAGAACTATGGACTGTGAGGTTTGGCTTATGAGGGTGAGAAAGAGCTGTGCTCGGACTGGGCTAGCAGTTTGTGTGAGAAGCTTGCTCTTATGCCCATGTCCTGAGACGTTGTGCAGGGTTGCTTTGCGTAGAAATGAACTGGTGTGAGCAGAGGGATATGGCACAGAAAGAAAAACCTTTGGGTGAACTGTTGCCCGTTCAGCTGCAACTGAGAGATTACAACCTTTGAGACTGGGCTAGCTGACCTGCGCTGGGGCAACAAGAAGAATGTAGACTCTTTTGAAGGGGCCCCAGTGCTCAAGGAGTGTCCTGTTCTTCAAAGTCTGCTTTATTCCCCCCTGGATTAACAAATTGGCACCCTATCTGGTATCGTGGAGTATAAGAAATGCTGGAAAGAGGGTCATTGAGTTTGCAACATGGTCTTGTGTTTTGGAAATGGCCATGGGCAGTGTGAAGCAAGTTTGCTGGTTGCCTGCATAGAGACCCCATGGGGCCATGAGGATAACCGTGGCTTGCAGTGGAGACCCAGTGGAGGTGCCGGGACCATGAGATGGCTGCCGAGGAGCTGCCGGCCCCGATGAAGTTTCCCAGGACTGTGAGTAGCCTAGCTGGAGGGGCGGAATTGGAATGCCAGAGACTTGTTGCTGGTTAGAATTATCGGACTTGGAGATTTGTCACTGGTTAGAGTTGCTGGACTTGAAGCTACAGAGTTTGATATTTGCCCTGGTTGTTTTAAATCTTGTATTGGTTGAATGTTTCTTTGCTATGCCCAATGCCATCTTTTGCAGTGTGAATACTTATTCTGTGCCATTATGGGTTTTTTGAGGTTATTTTTTGGTATTATGGCTCAGTTAAAAGATCTTGGACTATGGGGATGTATGAACATCATTGGAATTGATTAAAAACTATGGGGACTTTTAAAATGACTGAATGCATTGTATTTTACATCATGTATGGATATCAGTTTATGGGGGCCAGGGGCAGAATGTGGTGGTTTGATTCAGGGGTCCCTCATAAACTTAGGTGTTCTGAATGCTAGGTTCCCAGCTGATGGATATTTGGGAATTAATGCCTCCTGGAGGGAGTGTATTGTTGGGGGCAGGCTTAAGGGCTTTATAGCCAGTTTCCCCATGCCAGTGTTTGGCACACCCTCCTGTTGCTGTGGTCCATCTTATGTTGGCCAGGTGGTGATGTCCACCTTCTGCTCATGCCATCGTTTTCCTCTGTCATCGTGAAGCGTCCCCTTGAGCCTGTAAGCCAAAATAAATCTCTTTTTTTCCAGAAGCTACTCTTGGTTGGGTGATTTCTACCAGCAATAGGAACCGGACTGCAATAGAGAGCCTCTTAACCCCAGTATTTACTCCTTATGTAACCTTATGGAGGGGCCTCCTGGATCTTGTTTCAGGAACTTCCTGAGACTTGTGAGGTCCCAGCCTTATTTACTTCTGAGCCTTGGTGAGCTAGAGCTCCCTGAGTCTTAAACTTCTTGTCAGGATGAAATGTTTCAATATGGAAGAAATTGCTATACAATAGTTCACCCCTTCCTCCATATCTTTCTTTCTTTCCAGTGTCCTCTTCCATAATGTTCCTGGAGCACTGAAGAAGTTGATACAGATATTTGGCTATTATGCCACACTAACAGTCCAATGGCTTGTTTGCACCAGTCCATCAGGGACTGATTTCACAGATATTGCCTGTGTTTATGTTGCAGCCTTTGTCTTAAGCAGGAATGAATAGTTTCATTACCCAGGTTTTAGCTTTCATAGCATTCGGACTATTCCCATCTGCACTAAAATCCCATAGCCTCACAAGCCAGGCAGTGGAGGTTCTTTCATGTCTTGCCTCACCGTCTTTCCCAACTAAAGCAGTTCAGAAAGGGAATATTCCCTGACTATCATGGTTGTTTGAACTAGGCCACTATTAAGACCTCTGTATACATACTCAATAATGTATTTTCCCTTCCTCTTTATTAAGGTCATATTTGAGAAGTATCTTCTATTTGTTTTATCTCATTTTCTTTATCTTTACCATCTGACTCCTTTTACAGGTTCCAAGTTTTTGGATCCCAGGAAGGGCTTTTTAGCACAGGTGTAACTTGTACTCTTGTTTCTCTTGTGTCCCACAAATGGAAAGCCAATACCTCAATTCTTTCTTTTATCCAATTTATATTCCAAATCAGAAGTTAAGATAAAGAATGTGAGCCATTTTTGTTGCTGTTGTGGTTTTAATTCTTGGTGTAATCCCTCTATACAGAAAAGGTCCCTGTGAGTTTCCAACTCAGCCCCAGCTGCATATCTTATTATCCACAGCCTTAGTGATGTGCCTTATTTTACAATACAACAACCATGTAATCATTCCTCTCAAACTTATCTTCCATTCTGCCATGCCCCATATTGGGCATCAAGTGTTACCCACAACCTTTTCCCCTGGGGATACACAAACACATGTCTAGCCACCACAGATAGAGCACCAACAACGATCAAAGCGTGACTGCACCAAAATCCAATCTTAGTGAACCAATATGTTTACTGGGATTATTTACAGAGCACAAGTGAGGGGTTACTCACAGGGCTGTGAGTGACCTAAGGCAGTTGCAGCACTCAAAAGACCACCTTAGCATAGGTCATGACTCATAGAAGCTGCATTCCTGGAGATCATTGTGCAACCTGCAGGCAGCTCATCTGGTAGGAAAATTGCTTCTCTCAATCAGTTCTTAGTCCTTATATAACCTTAGGGATGGGCCTTGTGGATCTTATTTCAGGAACTTTCTGAGACTTGTGAGGTCCTAGCCTTATTTACTTCTGAGACTTGAGGAGCTGGAGCTTCCTGAATCATAACCAGCTTCTCTCCAGGATGAAATGTTTCAATTTAGAGGAAATTGATATACAACAATATTGTGTAGCAGATGTAATTTTTTTTACATTTTGTTCTGGTATTTAAAAAAATTTTAATATGCATATTTTTATTGACAACTTCTATACTTATAGACAACAAACCATAGTATTTCCCTCCTCTCCTCTCCCCTCTCCCACTTTCTCCTTCATAACTCTGCTCTCCATCATATCCCCTCCCTCTGTCCATTAGTCTCTCCTTTAATTTGATGTCATAATCTTTTTCTCCTGTAATGAAGGTTTTGTGTAGGTACTTCTAGGCATTGTGAATCAAGGCCAATTTCTGTCCAGACAGTTGTATGTTAGGAGTGGTACCCTTCCTTTGGTTCTTACATTCTTTCTTTTTCTTTTTTTGGTTTTTCGAGGTAGGGTCTCACTGGCTCAGACTGACCTGGAATTAGCTATGTAGTCTCAGGGTGGCCTTGAACTCATGGTGATCCTCCTACCTCTGTCTCCCAAGTGCTGGGATTAAAGGTGTGCACCACCACACCCATCATTGGCTCTTACATTCTTTCTACCACCTATTCTGCAATGGACTCTGAGCCTTGGAGGGTGTGAGATGTTTGTGCTGGACACTCCTCTGTCCCTTCTTCTCAGCGCTATGTTGCCTTTTGGGCCATCCCAGTGGTCACTGCCATCTGAAAAGAGAAGCATCTTTAACCAGAAGTAGCATTAATATATGAGTATGAACATTAAGTGTAGTGATTTCAGGGCAATTTGGTGAGAGTAATATATGTATTTATCCAGACAAGAGCAGGCTTTATACCCCTAAAGCTCATGACCTCTCCTGCCATAGGCTTTTGATTAGGTTTTCAGTATCAGACATGTATTCCCTCCCATAGAGTGAGCCTTCAGTCCAATTAAAGAGCAGTTTATTTCCCTCAGGGCAGATATGCCACTATTGCACTTGTTCAGATATTTGGCCTGTCTGGCCAAACTTGAGGTTTCCAGTGCCCACTGTTTTCACTACTGATGACTTATGTCTCCCATAAGACTGCAGCATTTTCCAGCTTTCAGTTGGCTGGTGTACAGGGAGAAGGTTTTCTGCTCACAAATTTAATTTTTTTTAAAAATTTTTTTTGGTTTATTTTTATTTCCTTATTTGAGAGCGACAGACAGAGAAAGAGTCAGAGAGAGAGAGAGAGAGAGAGAGAGAGAGAGAATGGGTGTGCCAGGGCCTCCAGCCACTGCAGACAAATTCCAGATGCGTGTGCCCCCTTGTGCATCTGGCTAACGTGGGACCTGGGGAATGGAGCCTCGAACCGGGGTCCTTAGGCTTCACAGGCAAGCGTTTAACCGCTAAGCCATCTCTCCAGCCCAAAAATTTAATTTTGAACAAAAGTTATTTAATCCAGTTTCTGTGAGTCACAATTCAGAAGCCATGACTCTAGCTTGAGGTCCTCCATGAGTTTGAAATTAAACTGTATGCAAGGGCTAGGGTCATCTACATGCTTGGAGGGACTGTAGGATTTGTTTACATAGAGATGTCTTCATGTGGTGAGCAAATTGGTCTTGGACATGTATGGGGGGCAGTGTTAATTTTTCCACACTTGGCCCTCCCAACAGGCTGTTTGAGTGTCTTCATGACATTCTCTCAGAGGTAGGATCCAAGTCACAGCAAGGCAGAAGTGGTGATGTATTTTACTTCTGTAGTATGCAGCCACCCAAAATGATGTTTTGGTAGTTCTTTAAATCCCTAAATCAGAATAACTTCTAAAATCAACCACTACTTCTTTTGTATTAATGATCCTTTTCTTGCCCTTCAGCTATGGGCTGAGCAAATTTTAGGTATAAAGAGAATTATAATTTCTCATCTTAAACACCTTATGATGATACAATGTATTTAAGTTTGCTTAAATGTCTCTTACATAAATGAAATTGGGAGAATTGTCAGGACTTATTTAAAAAACCACGACTCCACAAAACTGGATAACATGGAGGAAATGGATGAATTTCTGGACACATACCAAAGCTAAACTCAGAGAAGATTAATCTCCTAAACAAACTTATCACACCCATCAAGATTGAAAAGATAATTGTTGCAGTCAGGTTCACATTGCTGGTAGAAATCACCCAACCAAGAGCAGCTTGTGGGAAAAAGAGGTATATTTTGGCTTACAGGCTAGAGGGGAAGCTCCACGATGGCAGGGAAAATGATGGCATGAGCAGAGGGTGGACATCACCCACTGGTCCACATAAGTGGACAACAGGAACAAGAGTGTGCCAAACACTGGCATGAGGAAACTGACTATAATACCCATAAGCTCACCACCAACAATACACTGCCTCCTGGAGGCATTAATTCCCAAATCTCCATCAGCTAGGAACCTAGCATTCAGAACACCTAAGTTTATGGGGGAAGCCTGAATCAAACCACAACAGTAATCAAAAACCTCCCTCCCAGAAGAATCCAGGACCAGATAGCTTCTCAGCCAAATTCTATCAAATCTTTGTGGAGGAAATGAAACCAATTTTTCTCAAACTGTGCCTTAAATGCTAAGCCATCTCTCCAGCCCATCCATCTCTCCAGCCCTCCAATTTTCTTTCTTTTTTTTTTTCTTTTTCAAAAACATATTTTATTCATTGATTGATTTGAGAGAGAGAAGATATATATATAGAGAGAGAGAGAGAGGAAGAGAGAATGGGTGCCCCAGGGCCTCTATTTGCTGCAAACGAACTCCAGATACATGCACCACCTCATCTGGCTTTATGTGGGCCCTGGGGAATGGAACCTAAGTTGTTAGGCTTTGCAGGCAAGCACCTTAGTAGCTGAGCCATCTCTCCAGCCCTGAATTTGTTGTTTGTGTTCACCTCCTCATCCCTCAGTGCTACGTCCACGGCGACCTCGCCTGTGTAGCAAGCAGAAATGCTTCTGCACTGGAAGAGAGCTGAGGACAGAGGGCCAGCACTCCTCGGAGGGATGCCCCCGGTGACCCCTTGGCAGTCAGTTACTGTAAAGGTTCCTGCTGCCCATGAAGTCACGACGACCTAATTGCTGGCGCCAATGCTGTTTCTTTCCTGCTTTCTTCTAGCTGTTTGTCTAAGAACAGCTAATTCAACACTTATTAGTAATCATGCACGCAATCAGAGTACAAGAAACAATCTAAGTATTGAATGTGCCCCTCCTATGATTAGGGCAATGGAGAGAATGTATAACTCTACTAGGAATAAAAAATTAACTCTAGAACAGTTTTTAGATGGTGTAAAGTAAAAACAGCTTATGATGTTTGAGAACGATACTGAGCCTGAGAATATGAAAGTAGAAATGTTGATCGGTAGTGTTCATAAGAAACATGACAGTTCTGCAGAAAAGGAGTTACAAAACTTAGGCATTCCCACCAGGAAACTTCCTGGGGGATATGTTCAGTACTTGATCAAGGGCAGATGGTGGACTCCTAGAGCTGGAATCTACTTAGTTCCACTCCCCTATGAGGGAGGATATGATGAATTCGGTAATAGATGGGTGAATTATGAAGTAAAAAGGAGGCTATGGCATTCTCTTCCATTTACGGGAACGCTTAACAAGGAAGCGTAAGCCTTGGTGTTTATACAGTCCTTGGGGTATAAGAAATAAGTAACCTGTTATTCACCTTACACCTAGTTTCTGTTTGTATAATGTTGTGGTCAATGATACAAGACGCCCTTCTTAAAAAATGGGTACAGTTCCTGCCTGATCAACATTACATGTATGCTTACAATAGAACAATACTCAAGATTGTTTAGATTAATGATTTCTGAGATCACTTGTTGGCTTGCTAAGTTTCTCTGTTCAATCTGTATAAAATCTTCATGAAACCTTCAGTAAATTGCAGCAGCATATTCAACTTGAGTGTGTCTGTCTGTCATTTCCTCGCCGAATCCCGAGTTCTCCCTGAGCCTTCGCCCTTGTTCTCCCTCGGTCCTGATCTCCCCGAGAGTCAGTCCGCGGCACCTCAGGAAGTAGGAGACAGGAGAGGAAAACAGGCTCCAGACTAGCCAGAATCTGGTAACTAGTAGGCACAAGGTCACAAATGTGGCAGTTGACATTCCCAGCTTGGTGTTGGGTACATACAGAACTTACTTTTTTTTTTTTTTTTTTTTTTTTTACTGCCTCATTTTATATTTTTTTTGTTTTTATTTTTTTAAATTTTTATTAGCATTTTCCATGATTATAAAAAAAATCCTATGGTAATTGCCTCCCTCCCTCCCACCCCCACTTTCCTCTTTGAAACTCCATCCTCCATCATAATACCTCCCCATCTCAATCATTGTACTTACATATATACAATATCAACCTATTAAGTACCCTCCTTCCTTCCTTTCTCTTCCCTTTATGTCTCCTTTTTAACTTACTGGCCTCTGCTACTAAGTATTTTCCTTCTCAGGCAGAAGCCAAATCATCTGTAGCTAGGATCCACATATGAGAGAGAACATGTGGCGCTTGGCTTTCTGGGCCTGGGTTACCTCACTTAGTATAATCCTTTCCAGGTCCATACATTTTTCTGCAAATTTCATAACTTCATTTTTCTTTACCGCTGAGTAGAACTCCATTGTATAAATGCGCCACATCTTCATTATCCACTCATCAGTTGAGGGATATCTAGGCTGGTTCCATTTCCCAGCTATTATAAATTGAGAAGCAATAAACATGGTTGAGCACATACTTCTAAGGAAATGAGATGATGCCTTCGGATATATGCCTAGGAGTGCTATAGCTGGGTCATATGGTAGATTAATCTTTAGCTGTTTTAGGAACCTCCACACTGATTTCCACAATGGCAGGACCAGATTGCATTCCCACCAGCAGTGTAGAAGGGTTCCCCTTTTTCCACATCCCCGCCAACATTTATGATCATTTGTTTTCATGATGGTGGCCAATCTGACAGGAGTGAGATGGAATCTCAATGTAGTTTTAATCTGCATTTCCCTGATGGCTAGTGACGAACATTTTTTTAGATGCTTATATGCCATTTGTATTTCTTCCTGTGAGAATCCTCTATTTAGCTTGATAGCCCATTTTTTGATTGGCTTGTTTGATTCCTTATTATTTAACTTTTTGAGTTCTTTGTATATCCTAGATATTAATCCTCTATCAGATATATAGCTGGCGAAGACTTTTTCCCATTCTGTAGGTTGCCTCTTTGCTTTTTTCACTGTGTCCTTTGCAGTGCAAAATCTTTGTAATTTCATGAGGTCCCAGTGATTAACCTGTGGTTTTATTGTCTGAGCAACTGGGGTTGTATTCAGAAAGTCTTTGCCAAGACCAATATGTTGGAAGGTTTCCCCTACTTTTTCCTCTAGCAGTTTCAGAGTTTCAGGTTTGATGTTAAGGTCTTTAATCCATTTGGACTTTATTCTTGTGCATGGCAAGAGAGAAGAATCTATTTTCATCCTTCTGCAGATATATATCCAGTTTTCCCAACACCATTTGCTGAAGAGGCTGTCTTTTCTCCAATGAGTATTTTGGGCATTTTAATCGAATATCAGGTGGCTATAGCTACTTGGGCTTGCATCTGGGTCCTCTATTCTGCTCCACTGATCTACATGTCTGTTTTTGTGCCAGTACCATGCTGTTTTTGGTACTATGGCTCTGTAGTATAGGTTAAAATCAGGTATGGTGATACCACCAGCCTTATTTTTGTTGCTCAGTATTATTTTAGATATTGGAGGTTCTTTTGTGATTCCAAATGAATTTTTGAATTGTTTTTTCTATTTACATGAAGAATACCTTTGGAATTTTGATAGGGATTGCATTAAATGTGTATATTGCTTTAGATAAGATTGCCATTTTCACAATATTGATTCTTCCAATCCAGAACCAAGGGATGTTTCTCCACTTTATGGTGTCTTCTGCAATTTCTTGCTTGAGTGTTTTAAAGTTCTCATTGTACAGATTCTTTACTTCTCTGGTTAGGTTTATTCCAAGGCACTTTATTTTATTTTATTTTTTTGATGCAATTGTGAATGGGAGTGATTCTCTGATTTCATCCTCTGTGTGTTTGTTGTTAGCATATATGAAGGCTACTGATTTCTGTGTATTTATTTTGTATACTGCTACATGGCTGTAGGTTTTTATCTGCTCTAACAGTTTGCTAGTAGAGTCTTTAGGGTCTTTTTTGTTTTTTTTTTTTTGAGGTAGGGTCTCACTCTGGTCCAGGCTGACCTGGAATTAACTCTGTAGTCTCAGGGTGGCCTTGAAGTCACAGTGATCCTCCTACCTCTGCCTCCCGAGTGCTGGGATTAAAGGCGTGCGCCACCACGCCCGGCTTTAGGGTCTTTTATGTATAGAATCATGTCATCTGCAAACAATGATAACTTGATTTCTTCCTTTCCAATTTGTATCCCTTTTATGTGTGTCTCTTGCCTTATTGCTATGGCTAAGACTTCCAAACTATATTAAATAACAGTGGGGACAGTGGACACCCTTGTCTTGTTCCTGATTTTAGTGGAAAAGCTTCCAGTTTTTCCCCATTTAGTAATATGTTGGCTGTAGGCTTGTCATAAATAGCTTTTATTATATTGATATATGTTCCTTCTGTTCCCAGTCTCTGTAGGACTTTTATCATGAAGGGATGTTGGATTTTTGCCGCTACTGGGTCTGCCACTGCTGCCACTACTGGATCTGCTGCTGCTGGGGCCACTGTTACCGGTGCCAGAGCCACTGATGTTGCTGCTGGACTCTGCTCCTGCTTGGGTCCCATTGTCAGCTCAAGTTGGCATGGTCGGGTCCCAGGACCGCTGTTCTGTTCTCTGGAGTTGGGCTGAGGTGGTGGGGTAGGGGAGGGAGCTGTAGCTGCTCTAGTTCTCTCACTGTTGCACATGTTCTTCTACCTTATGGTCTGCTCCTCTGTTGCTCACTTCCGCTCAGCCTTCACATTTCTTGAGTTGCGGAGAGCTCTGGTGTGAGTGGAAGCGCCCCATACTTGGTTTTTCCTGAGGCTCGAGCCGAGCCTGGCGGCTTTCTGGTGCGCCGCCACCGCTGTGGTTGACGGAGCTGCCGGGGCCACTTTTGCTGGCCTGGGCGGGTTCTGGATGCTCTGGATCTCTTCTACTTCTCTGCTCCTGCTTCAATTTCCTATACACCTCACTTATAGTAAAAGTGTGTATTTTGCTGAGTTTTTTTCGTCTTTATCCCCCCTACGCTGCTTTGGTGTGGTCCTATGCCACCATCTTAACTGGAAGTCCAGAACTTAATTTTTCTCCAATTTTCAATAGCAAGAAAATAAATAAAATACCTTGGAATAACATCAACCATGGATGTGAAAGACCTATACAATGAAAACATAAAGATATTCAAAAAAGAAATTGAGGAGGACCTGAGAAAATGGAAAGAACTCCCATGATTCTGGATAGGCAGAATTAACATTGTGAAAATGGCAGTCTTACCAAAGGCTATATACAGATTTAACGTAATACCAATAAAAGTTCAAACATTTTTCTTTACAGTGATAGAATAAATGATCTCAAAATTCACATGAAATGGCAGAAGGCCTCATATATCTAAGCACATCTTCAGCCAAAGAAACACCTGTAGAGGTATCACCACACCTGATCTAAAGCTATATTACAAAGCCATAGTAATAAAAACAGGATTATAGATCAATGGAACAGAATGAAGGACCCGGACTTTGGGTCAATTAACTATAGTTACTGTTTGACAAAGGTCCTAACAACGTAGGCTGCAAAAAAGTCAGCATCTTCAATAAATGGTGCTGGACAAACTGGATAACCATATGCAGGATATTGAAACTCGATCCCCACATCTGGCCATGCACAAAAATCCAGTCCAAATGGATCAAAGACTTCATATAAGACGAGAAACTCTGCTAGTACTGGAAATAAAAATAGGAACTTTCCATGATATAGGAATGGGAAAAGACTTTCTGAACAAAGCCCCAGTAGCTCAGGAATTTAATCATTGAACCATTGGGATCTCACGAAACTGAAAATATTTTTCACAGACAAACATAGAAGAAGCTGAGCCAATAGATTACCCATAGAGTGGGAGAAAATTTTTGCAGGCTATACAACTGGCAGAGGCCTAAAAGAAATAAAAAACCTAAACAATAAAAAGTCAAACAACCCACTCAAAAATTGGAGCAAAGAACCAGACTGGGAGTTCTCAGAGGAAGAAATACAAATGGCAAACACACATATAAGAAAATTTTCATCCCCCCTAATCATCAGGGAAGTGCAAATTAAAACAATTATGAGATTCTACCTTACACCAGTAAGGATAGCAAACATTAAAAAATCTAATGAAAACAAATGCTGGCAAGGATGTGGAGTAATAGGAACTGTCATTTACTGTTGGTGGGAATGTAAGCTGGTACAACCACTGTGGAGAACAATATGGAGACTCCTAAAAAGGTTGCCTATAGAGTTACCAACAGACTCAGTTATACCTAATAAACATCTCAAGCACTGATCAGTAGGGAGGGTGGGGCAGGAGGGGATACCTTCATCAGGTCCTTAGAGGGAACCCCTGAATCACAGGGCCTTGGAGTAGGTATGATGAAGATTAAGCTTAATCCTCCTGTTTATTTTTTTTCTCTCTCTCCCTCTTCTCTCTTTCTCTTTTATATTACTTATCCTTTTCTTCTTTCTTTTCCCTTGGTGCTGCCTGAAACTCCCAATACCAGCATGTGGTTAACATTCACTATGAGCTGTTGATCAGAGAGACCTACAAAGTTTCCCAAAAGAAGTCAGATTTCTGTCAGAGTACTTGATGACCTACCAAAAGTTAATTGTAAGACTCTGCTGCCAAAGACACCATATGCTATTGGTATGGAACATGGAGTGACCTGGATGGAATCTGGAAGAGTGTCAGTCCCCAGGCAGTTAGCTCCTCTAGTGACAGAAGGTGCTACATGAGCAACTGGGGAAAAATGAACATCTGTCCAAGTAACTTGTGGTCTAAGCTACACAGCAGCAAACAACCTGACGTGATGCTCACCCAAGTGCAATAGTGGCACACAACCATGGGGGGTAACCAACTGCTCTTGATTTGGCTAACTGATCACTTAGTCACATGAAACCTATAGCTGGAAGGGGAAAACAAGTCAGAACCATATTCAAAAACCAAGCCCACTCTCCAATTATGGGGTACAAGAGGGCCTACACCTATTAAATTCTCTCTAAAATAATAATAATAATGCTTATCCATTTATTTGGTGCTGACTTCACTCTTGATTGGGGAATTTGCTTCTCTCTTTCAGATTGACTCAGAATCTGAGGAGAGAAATAGCCCATTGCACCTCTCCAGGGGCCCAGCTGAAACAATAGAGTAATTGGGGAAATGAACAAGAGTGCTGCTTTCTTGGTGAACCTGGTACCAGCACAAACCTGAAGGAGATAGACACAGAGAACACTGAACTCCTACCAAACCAGATATCCAAAGGCACAGAAGCTCCCAAAACCTCATCACTGAAGTAGACCAACATGGCACAGGGAACTTCATGGAGGAGGGGTAGAAAGATTGTTCAAGCCATAAATTGGGACATTATGCACAGAGATATTGCCTTTTCCCCATAACTGATGGCTAACCCCACAATGCAAGCCCCACATTTCCCAATGACGAAGGCCCCTTTAGAGGAGGGAAGACAGGAAGGAGGCTAACGATTGCATCAACACAGCTGTCTACACACTGTGTACCTAACTAATAAAAAAATAAGTCACTGTTTATCTTGTCCTCCTTTTTTTATTTTATTCTTCCTTTGATTAAACAGTGAGACTACATGGATTTCAAACATCAAAAGGTTCATATCCAGGTCTTCAGGTATTATAATTTCTAAATATATAAGTAAGTACAATTTATGTTTATGCATATTTTCTCAAGTTTTAAGAGTATTTATGTAGTGTTATTTCTACTCTCCCAAATGAATTACAGAAATTATCATTGAAGATTCATTGTTTTCCTTTCAGTAATATCTTTTCCACATCATTTTTTGAGGGAATTTTTTTTTCAAGGTAGGGTTTCACTGTGGCCCAAGCTGACCTGGAATTAAGTATGTAGTCTCAGGGTGGCCTTGAACTCACGGTGATCCTCCTACCTCTGCCTCCCAAGTGCTGGGATTAAAGGCGTGTACCACCATGCCCAGCCTGAGGAAATTTCTTGACAGAAATATTTGTACCTATGTCTGAAAATATTAATATAATTCAATCCTGAGGATCTCAAAAGAAGAGGTGCTGTGATAAAAATTAAACGTTTTACATGTATATGTGTGTGTGTATCTTTGTTCATGTGTGAAAGAGTACTGATTTGTGGAAGATAGAGGAAAACTTTCAAGTCAGTACTCACCTTCCCGCCTCATTTGAGGCAAGATTTCTCTCCCTGGATCTCACTCTGCTGTAGTTGTTCTATGCTTTACCTGCAGCAAGTTTCTGGGAAATTCTACAATCTACACCTCTCATCTTGCCATCAGTGTGCTGGGATTATAGGATTATAGAAGCTCACTAAGGCTTCTCACTTTAAAAAAAAAATTTATTTATTTGAAAGTGTGTGTGTGTGTGTGTGTGTGTGTGTGTGTGTGTGTGTGTGAGAGAGAGAGAGAGAGAGAGAGAGAGGGAGGGAGGGAGGGAGGGGGGGAGGGAGGGAGAATGGGCTTGCCAAGGCCTCCAGCCACTGCAAAAGAACTCCAGGTGTGTGCTCTTCCTTGTGCATCTGGCTAACGTGGGTCCTAGGGAATCAAGCCTCAAACCAGGGTCCTTAGGCTTCACAGGCAAGCGCTTAACCACTAAGCCATTACTCCAGCTCAGACTTCTCACTTTTTATTTCTTTTTTTTTGGGGGGGGTAGGGTTTCACTCTAGTCCAGGCTGACCTGGATGGAATTCAGTATGTAGTCTCAGGGTGTCCTTGAACTCACTGTGATCTTCCTATCTCTGCCTCCCAAGTGCTGGAATTAAAGGCGTCCTCCAACATGCCCAGCTGTCTTCTGACTTTTTAAAATGAAATTAACTAATTAATTTTAAGTTTTATTAACAACTTCCTTATATATACATCAATAAATTGTAATTATAATCCCCCTGCAACCACTCTCCATTCTTCTCTTCACAAATCTTCCATCCATTGAATCTCTTCTTTCCAACTAGTCAGTCTTCTGTTTTGATGTCATCATTCTTTTTTCCTTCTTATATTCAGGTCTCATGTAGGTAATGCCATCAACTGTGAGGTTGGATTCTGGATTTTTAAGTTGGAACTGAAGATTGAACTCAGGTACAGACTTGAGTGGTGAGCACTTTATCCATCAAGCCATCTGCATAGCCCTGATAAAATTTTTTGAAACAAGTATTTCATATTTCTTTAAAATTTTTTTTATTGGTTGATTGTTTTATAAAATGGTTGTACTCTTAGACCCTCCCTCTCCCACACCCACATTCTACTGAGAGTCGTCTTCAGTGGGGTTACTGGTATTCACTGTGGAGACCAAGTCTTTGCAGGGGGTGAGGAGACACAGTGCATCAGGCTATTACCATGCAGCTGAGGCTTTAAAAATTTTTCTGACCCCTCTTCTGAAATGGGCCATGAACCTTGAGGGGCAAGATAGAGATCTGACTTAGTGTTACTTTCTCTATAGCCCTTGGATTTCTGCTTTATTGAGGTTTAAGTGACCATAGTGTCTGTCATCATCTTCCTCGAACTCATTTTTAGGCTAGCAATGAGAACAGTATTTATGTCACTGTTTCCCTGTAGTGACTTCTGGGTCCAGGCAGATAAGATGGAGGTGACCCATCTCATTGTAGAAAGTTGACTTTCTCTTCTTAATATACGGATGTATCCCTGTTCTCCCTAGTACTCTCCTGCATCTGTAAGACAGACTAGATTCTCCAACCAAAAGTGAGAGTAGTTTGAGTTAAAGAGGACAAGACTAGTTCTTGGAGATATTTATTGATATGTATATCTGATATGGGCAACTAAGGCTCACACAACTGGCACCAGAGACCAAGTAGAGAATCAGATTATTTTCATGCCAGTATAGGCCCAGGGGAATCTCTTTCAAATCCTACACAATGAACTCTGATGGCTCAGAGTTTGTATATCTTTTCTTGGGCTATTCGTCATTGTTAGTTCTCAGAAATCAGAGCCCTGGCCTAATGCCATAGTCCTTGAGTATGTGACAGGCAAGTTTTACATAAAGAGAAAAAAGGTAGTTAACTAGTGGGCAGATATAAAAATAAGCATAAGATGATTTACAATAGAGGTTGTAATACATATCATGTCCTTAACACAGTACAAAAACCTCAGTGTCAGTACAAATTTTGTGCAGTATAAGACATACTTTGGGGGCAGGCACTTCTAAATTTCCTTACTCAATTTCCATCTTAATCCCCCCTTTAAGTCTCATATTTAACTTTAAAAGACATCACTCATCTCTGTATCTTTGATTAATCCTATAGTAGCCCTGGAGCAGCATCTGATACTTTATAGCTTCTAAGAAGGAGAGGCAAATCTAGTTAGGAGGTTTAGCTATCTCTGGGTCTGATAAGGCAGAGAGTGTGATTTTTCTCCTGGCTTTTGGTGGCATTTTCACAACATTTCCAAGTATAGCATGGACTGATAGAACACAGACTGTTACAAGAAAACAGATATCCCTTCTAATCATGCTCTGTCATTATGTAAAGTAGGTTCTGTGAAGAAAGATGGAATGTGTGTGTGTGTGTGTGTGTGTGTGTGTGTGTATATATATTTGTTTGTTTGTTTTTTGCAACCACCTGGGTGATGAGACATACCCAGAAGTTTGACTTATTAGTCAACTTTGACAACTGGCTTAAAGCAGGGCCCCATGGGTGTTCTTCAGCCTGACCTCTGGGAAAAGGGCAAGTGGCTATAAGAAGCACATAATATTCATAATTATGCCCTCAGTAACTATGTAAAACATAACTATGGGTATTTTTTTCCTAGCAAATTCCAGTCCTGTGGGGTCATTGCCTCCAATCTTATTGATAATACCAGTAGCAAGATCATTCCCAGTCCTAGATAGATGAGGTGGCATCATGACTAAGGCCCAAAAGTGTCCCATGTAGAATTCCTCAGGCTTCTGCCATGTGTAGACCAATTTGTCTCCAGGTTTGTAATTGGAGCAGGGCTGCAGATTCCCCAAGCTTCAGCTGTGCATAGATTGAACAGCCTCTGGTGTGGTCAAATCAGGGTAGTAGTCATGGAGGATGACTGGGAGGAGGTTCTCAGGAGTCTCTGGTCACTGTCCATTTGGCAGACTGATCAGGTGGAGCACCTGTCTTGACTTTTGAGGGATGAATTCAGGCCTTTATATATGCAACTTTTAAATCCGTGTGAGTGGTTAAAAGCACAATACATGGTCACTTCCAGGTGGGTCTGAGGAATGTGTTATGCCAATCTTTCACCCACATAAGTGCCCTGGTTTGTAAGAGTGTACAGGATTACTTAATGATAAAGAAAGACTCTTTAACACTCAGCTATGCATCTAGTTATGGTTGTGGCTAGGAGTTGTAGATGAATGTGGATTTTTAAATTTGCATTTCCCTTCTGTACCCTGGGATGTTTTGTCAGAGGAGGGGGCTCTGCCAAACATAATCTCATTGGGTGAGAGCTTGATGTCAGCTCTGGGAGATCATCTTATCCTCAGAAGTACCATGGGCAATACAGAAGTCCAGAGTAACTGGGTCTCCTGACAGAATTTATGTAAGACCTGTTTTAGAGTCTGGTTTATTTTCTTACTTTTCCTTGAACCCTAAGGTCAGTAGGCTGCATGCAAGTTCCATTTTATTCTGAGTGCCTTGGTAAGTCCTTGGGTGACTTCCTTTTCTGTTCATCAAGGCCATTACAGCATGTGGAACTTTGACATTTAGCCTTTGATATCTACTCAGTTTAACAGATTTTTCTATTAGGAGAACTGTACCTTCTAGTGTCTTAAGCAGGGGACCACCCAGAAGTTACTGAGTCCAACTATTTAGACAGATAGGTTATCAGTCACTACTAGGGCCCAAAGCTTTGGGTCAGGACTCCTAGTGCTATTCCTTTCTTTTTATGAACAGCAGATTGAATTCCTGAGTCATATCAAGAAGCCCCAAAGTGGGGCCTCTAATAAGGTCTAAAATTGTTTCCTGTTACTGTGGTTCACACTCACATGGTTCCTTTTTTCTCTGTTGTGACTTCATAGAGGGGTTTTACTATTAGTGAATAGTTAGGTATCCAAATGTGACAGAAGCCAGCTGCCCCTAAGAACAGCCTAGTTTGCCTGTGTTTTTTTGGGTTAGGCAGGGCCAGATTGCCTTTTCCATTCAGGTCACAGGGCCTTATATCTTCTTGAGATATGAAATCCTAGATACTTAACCTCCTTTTGATAAATTTGGACATTCTTAATGGATACCTGGTATCCAGCTCTCTGAAGCAAGTCTAACTAAGTTTTTGCTCCCTGGGTACAGTCCTCTAAAGTCTCACTTTGCAGGAGCAAATCATCTAAAAATTGTAGAAGTGTGTACTTCTGCACTCAGAATATGGGGGAAGTTTATTTTTATTTTTTAAAATTTATTTGAGAGAGTGAGAGAAGAGGCAGACAGAGAGAGAGAGAGAGAGAGAGAGAGAGAGAGAGAGAGAGAGAGAGAAAAGAGAGCACTCCAGGGCCTCCAGCCACTGCAGAAGAACTCCAGATGCATGTGCCACCTTGTGCATCTGGCTTATGTGGGTCCTGGGGAATTGAACTGAGGTCCTTTGGCTTTGCAGGCAAACACCTTTACTGCTAAGCCATTTATCCAGCCCTGTGGTGAAGTTTTTAAATCTTGTGGCAATCAAAATCCAAGTTAGTTATTCCAGCCAGTGGCAAGATCTTCTCATTCAAAGGTAAATATAGTCTGATTTACAGCTGCCAGGCAGAAGCAGAAGAAGGCATGAGTTCATGTAAGAGGTTAGCATTGTAGTCCAGTGTCAGGAGAGCCCATTAGTCTGAGTCTTTGTTTATGTTATAATATTTTGTGTTTATAGTCTCCTTTTGGGTGTTTAAGACCATGTAAGTAGCCAAAGTTAATGATGCATTGTATTTGTACAGATCAGTGGTGGTTCTACAGGAGAGACTTTTCAAGACATGTGAGGAGTTCTATGACTCTCAGCACTGTTATCTTCTAGGATAAGTAAAGGCCATGATTATCAAGTGGCCCTCCCTCTTTTAGGAAGTCTGGAGGAATGATTTTCTTTTGATATAACTCTCCCATTGCAGATACATTGACTTGGAGTGAATCTCCAGGTCTCCATGTCCTCTCTGATTAAGAAGACAAGTAACTTACCAGAGGTTAGAAACTAAATGTGTCCCATTGTCTCCTGTGGCCTTTTGAGCTGGTAGCAGGAACCAAAATATTAGTTGTCCTTTTTAACTCCAATGTTTCCAAATGGCTTTAGTGTCTACATATGGTTATTAATCACTCAGACTGTACTCATCTGATTAGCAAGACAGATTTAGTTAAAGAAGTATGGAACATATATGGTTAACAAAACAGATCTGGTTAGAGAATGACACGAAATTTTAAAATCATTCTGATTAAGATTTAAGTTTACTTGTCAGGTGACAGTTTAAGCCATATCTGGAACATAGAAAGCAGACACATTTTATCCTTTAAGTATCTGTCAATAATAAGTTTAGGCAGAACTTGTTAGTAGCTTTGGAAACAATATCTCACCAACATCTTTAAATTAATTGATTTGATCTAGAAAGTGTGTGTTGGGAAAAGACAAAACAATATTTTGGCATCTGTGCTTGAAAACAACTTTGGCCAGTCTGTATACCTATCTATGTACCAATTATCCCCAAAAAGCTGGAATCATAACAAAAGATTTTAATATTATTTCTCTTCAGTGAAGATCATTTGAACATGAGCTTGTATCCTAGAGCAATGGACCTGAGTAAAACCTTGATTGAGGCTGATTACACACAGCTTAAGAATAAAGCCTGGGGCCTGGAGAGATGGCTTAGCGGTTAAGCGCTTGCCTGTGAAGCCTAAGGACCCCGGTTCGAGGCTCGGTTCCCCAGGTCCCACGTTAGCCAGATGCACAAGGGGGCACATGCATCTGGAGTTCGTTTGCAGAGGCTGGAAGCCCTGGCGTGCCCATTCTCTCTCTCTCCCCTCTGTCTGTCTTTCTCTCTGTGTCTGTTGCTCTCAAATAAATAAATAAAAAAAAATTAAAAAAAAAAAGAATAAAGCCTGGAAGATACCTTCTGGAGCTTCTTCTGTTGTACTGTAGCATTACATGTCTTAAGTGTGTTTTTTCTTTCCTTGCTTTCATACAGCAGAGTGAACCAGCAATGGAAAGTGAGGAGCTTCTGACAGAAGAGGTGGAGTCACAAGACTGTGTAGAGCTGAGGAGCTGTGCAGCCTTGACAGTGGCAGAGGAAGAGACACAAGAGCCGTGGCAGCAATTGTACCGGAGCAATGACTGTGGCAGAAGCAGTAAGAGAAGGAACTTAACTTGACACCTGTTGCCGTCAGCTTTGTGCTGCTGGTAGAAAACACCTGGCCAAGAGCAACTTGTTGGAGGAAAGGGCTTATTTTGGATTACAGACTCCATGATGGAAGTAAAAAGAATGGCAGGAGCAGAGGGGTGAACATCACCTCCTGGCCAACACCAGGTGGACAACAGCAGCAGGAGAGTGCCAAACACTGGCAAGGGGAAGCTAGCTATAACACGTACAAGCCCGCCCCCAACAATACATCACCTCTAGTAGGCTCTGATGCTCAAATTGCCACTAGCTGGGGACCTAGCTTTCAGGAGTTTATAGAGGACATCTAAATCAAACCACCAGACTTGGGAGCTATGACATAGTTTCTGGTAGGCACTAGGGAATTCCCAGCACCCTAGGCCTGGAAGGTGCCATGCTAGCTGCTGTCAAGGGCTGAGGATTTCTTTCTCCTTCCCCTCTTTCTCTTTCTCTTTTCTTTTCTTTATCCAAGTAGGATCTCATTGTAGCATAGGCTGACCTGGAACTCACTCTGTAGTCTGGCCTTGAACTCACAGCATTAATTAGTTAATTAATTAATTGGTTTTTCAAGGTACAGTCTCACTCTAACCCAGCCTGATCTGGAATTCACTATGTAGTCTCAGGGTGGCCTCGAACTCAGAGTAGTCCTCCTACCTCTGCCTCCCAAGCACTGGGATTAAAGGCATGTGCCACCATACCCAGCTAAGAGTATATTATTATTAACTTATTTTTATTTTTTCTTATTTTAGAAAGAGCGAGAAAGAGAGAGAATTGGCACACCAGGGCCCCAGACACTGAACTCGAACTCCAGATGCATGTATCACCTAGTGGGATTGGGATGGGTCCTTAGGCTTCACAGGCAATCACTTTAACCGCTAAGCCATCCCTCTAGCCCAAGAGTTTTTCTTTTATTTTTTTTTAAATTTACTTATTAGAGTCGGAGAGAGTGAGCAAGAGTGAGAATGGGTACACTAGGGCTTCCAGCCCTTGGAAAGAAACTCCAGGTATCTTCCAGGGACTCACTTGCTTACATAAAAAGAAAATGTATGTTTTCACCACAGAAAATTTCATGCAAAGAAAGATTTGTGTTTACACTAATCATGACATTGACCCTTCTTCCTCCCCCAGACAGGGTCTCACACTAGCCTCGGCTGACCTGGAATTCACTTTGCAGCCCAGGCTGTCCTCAAACTCATGGTAATCCTCTACCTCAGCATCCCAAGTGCTGGGACTAAAGGTGTGTGCACCACAACTGGATTCTTTTTATGTTTTATTTTTATTTATTTATGAAAGAGAGAGAGAGAATGGGTTGCCAGGTCCTCTAGCCACTGTGAACGAACACCAGACACACAAGCCACCATGCACATCTAGCTTACACAGGTTCTGGGGAATTGAATCTGGGTCCTTAGCCTTCGCAGGCAAGCATCTTAACTTCTAAGCCCTCTCTCTGGCCCACAACTGGCTTCTCACAATCTTTTGTTTGTTTTGTTTTGTTTCTCAAGGAGGAGTCTTGCTGTAACCCATCTGATCTGGAATTCATGTGGTGGTTTGAATGGATACCTCCCTGATAGATTCAAGAGTTTTTGTCACGCTTCTTAGATTTCCTGTTACCTGGCTAGAGGTGTGGGGGTGGGTTTGGAATTCCAATCCAAAGATATACAAAGTGCTTGAGTTCTTCCTGAGGTTCCTGAGATATGCTTGCTTGTGATGCTGCTGGTGGGTTTTGGTTTTTCTCTATGCATGGACCTGTGAAAAAGAGCCAGCTTCTTCTGCCATTATGGAACTTCCCCTAGATTTGGAAGCTTCAAATAAATTCCTTTCCTCCCATAAAAAAAAAAAAAAAAGAATAAAGCTGAACCCAGTCATTGTTGAGCTAAATGGGCCTGGTTTTAACCTAGATTACAGACATTATGTCAGACATAAAGTAATCTTGTAAGAAAGTACCTTTAACTACTGAACAAATTTTATAGATTAACATAAAGTAATATATATGACTGTTAGAATCTATGAAGCTTATATAAACTATGCCAACATTATTATATATAGTCGATTTTCCTGGGATATGGGGAGTTTAACCCAGTTCTTCTTAGAACAAGGTCACAATGACTAAATCACCTTTTATAAGATGTAGATTTATAAGATGATAACCACCTGCAGAATGGCATGAACAAGACAAGAACCATCTCAAAGTTACAGTGTTTTTAGATGTCATAATATTATAATATAAAAATACGAGTGATTAACCTTAATATTAAAATTCTGTTTTTCCAATAGTTAAAAGATTGTAAGAGTACTTCCGGCCAAGATGGCTACCACCTAACTGCCGCACATCCCCAGGAAAGAAAGGCAATACATTAAAGCTTCACTGGGACTTTTAGGGGAGAGCAGTCTCCAAAAGATTGCCAGTGGGAGGGCACAGAGGGGAAAAAATAAGGAATTGCTGATTCTCTCCTGTGTAGGTAGCCAACCAGACCTCCCCCACCCCAAGCAGCCACCATACCCACAGTCCGAGCTGCAGGAAATTACCACACTTACTGTAGGGAAAGTGCCCAGGCCAACATAGTTCCACTTGCCTCACTTCGCAGGGGCAATCGCCCTGCTATCCCTGTCCATGAGTGACCTTGGCCAGGCTACATCTGCTGTCCCATTGGAGCTGAGGCTCCTTTGATCCATTTGCCTGCCACATTTGCACCGCCACGCTGATCCCTGCTTGTGCAAGCTTAGCATGCTCTGCCCATTTGCTCACTTACTGCTTAAGCTGCCACACATTCATGTGTGAGCCCAGGCCCATCCCAAATGCCCATGTGAGCTCAGGCTGTTTCTGCCTGTCACTTACACCAGCTCAGGTGCCAGCCCCCTTATGTCTGCCACATTGGCAGACCACCATTGTCCTGTTGCAGGGGAGCTCAGACTGCTTCTGGATCCCAGTATTCCACAACACCAGAGTTTGGGCTACTTTTGGCATGGTGCCTCAGTATCCCTCCTGGCATGAGCACAGGCAGCTTTGGTACATTACCCTGTGTGAGCTCAGGAAACTTTGGCACCCCTGCCATGCAGGAGCTTAGGTGGCTGTGGCAAGTGAGAGCCAAAGCCCAGATTGCTTAGAAACTGCCCAGGCTGCTTCAGCTTCCCACTGTGCTTGAGCCCAGGCTGATCCACTCACCTACATGCCCATATACTGTGATGGGCAGACCACAATGCAAAGGAAATAACATGAAAAATCAAATGCAAGAAAATCCAGTTAGATCATACAGTCCTACATTGAACATCTCTAATCAAAATATAGAAGAGTCATTATGATCAGAACACCAAAATGAAGCTATGGATAATGCAACCCTGAACAAGCTACTGGTAGAACTTGCAGAAAAGCAACAAAGGACTGATAATCATGTGAATGCTGCCATCACTAGACTAGACCAAATAGACAAGAAAATGGAAGGAGTTCAAAGACAGTTGAGAGATATGAAGAAAAGTGGAAAAAAAAGGACCTAAAAAGTCAGCTGGAAGACAAGATGGAAGAAAAAGTTCGAGAATTCAAAAGTTTCAGTAAGTTTAAGAGTTTCTGTAAACAGAACATGAGGGAATTGTGGGATACCCTTAAACATCCTAATATCAGGATCATTGGAATACCAGAAAGAAAAGAAATGCAGACCAAAGGCATGGAGAACTTATTTACCAAAATAATTGAAGAAAACTTCCCCAGTCTCCTAATAAAAAGGCCCATCAAGATACAAGAAGCTAACAGAACTCTAAACAGACTGGACCAAAGGAAAAACTCTCAAAGACATATTATCATTAAGACTCTAAACATTGACAACCAAGAGAAAATCCAAAAAGCGGCTAGGGAAAAACAGCACATCACTTTTAAAGGTAACCTCATAAGAATTATTTCAGACTTCTCAATGAAAACCCTGAAAGCTAGAAGGGCCTGGATTGAAACACTGAAAAGTCTAAGAACCTATGGCTTCCAACCCAAACTATTCTACCCAGCAAAAGTATCCCTCATAATAGATGGTGAAAGAAAAACTTTCCATGTCAAAACTCAGCTTTACGATTATATGAACATAAAACCAAACCTACAGAGAGTATTTCAGGAAATTCTCCACAGAGAAGAATCAAATACTCAAACTCAAATGCCTACAAGAAGCAGATCACAATAACCAAACTCAGAGAAGGCACAAGAAATTTCAAAGTCCATGAAAACACCAAACCACATATACCATCACAATATGGCAGGATTCAGTTCAAATCTAACAGTCATTACCCTAAATATTAATGGATGGCCTTAATTGATGCATCAAGAAACACAAGCCAACAGGAAAGATCAAAAAATTAGACCCCTCAATCTATTGTCTTCAAGAAATCCACTTCACTACTAAAGACAGACACCTCCTCAAGGTGAAAGGGGGGAAAACAATATTCCAAGCAAATGGGAATTAGAAACAGCAGGCATAGCCATACTAATATTGGATAAAATAGACTTCCAACCAAAAATAATCAAAAAAGACAAAAAAGGCCACTTCCTACTTATCAAG
This sequence comes from Jaculus jaculus, assembly GCF_020740685.1. Lineage (NCBI taxonomy): Eukaryota > Metazoa > Chordata > Mammalia > Rodentia > Dipodidae > Jaculus > Jaculus jaculus. Next base: position 98,323,761 of record NC_059108.1, on the reverse strand, counting down.
GGAATGATCCATCAAGAGGATATTACAATCATAAATCTGTATGCACCAAACACAGGGGCACCACAGTTCATAATCCAAAACCTTCTTGACAATAAAACAGAAATAACCACCAACACTGTCAGATTTGGGGACTTCAATACACCATTTTCAGTAATAGACAGATCATCCAAACAAAAACTCAACAGGGAAGCAAGAGAGCTCAACAAAACCATAGATCACTTAGACCTAATGGACATCTACAGAACTTTACATCCCAAATCCACAGACTACACAGTCTTCTCAACAGCCCATGGAATATTCTCTAAAATAGACCATATACTGGGTCACAAAGCCTGCCTCCATATATTTAGGAAGATTGATATAATTCCCTGCATGATATCAGATCACAATGCTATATTGCTAGAAATTAACACCAAAGGACCCACCAAGAATCCCAATGGCACCTGGAAAATGAACAACACACTTTTAAACAATAAATGGATTGGGGAATGAATAAAAAATGAAATTGCAAAGTTTCTAGAAAGAATGACAATGAGAACACATCCTACCAAAACTTATGGGAAATAATGAAAGTGATCCTCAGGGGAAAATTCATAGCACTCAATGCCTTCATACCAAAGACAGAGAGATCCCAAATCAATAACCTAACTATCCACCTAAAGGCACTGGAAAAGCCAGAAAACTCCAATCCAAAAGCTCTAGAGGAAAGAAATAATTAAAATAAGAGCAGAAATTAATGAATTAGAAACTTAAAAAGAATTAAGAAAATTGACAAAACAAAGAGCTGGTTCTTTGATTGACAAACCCCTGGACAATTTGATCAAAAAAAAGAAAGAAAAAAAAAAGAGAAGCTTGAAATTAACAAAATTCAAAATGAAAAAGGAGAGATCACAACAGACATAAGTGAAATTGGGAGAAGCATTAGGACTTATTTTAAATACCTCTACTCCACAAAACAGGATAATGTGGAGGAGATGGATAAATTCCTGGATGCATACCATCTATCAAAGCTAAAATCAGAGAAGATTAATCTCCTGAACAAACCTATCACACTCATTGAGATTGAAAAAGTAATTAAGAACTTCCCCCTGCCCCAAAAGAAGAGTCCCGGACCAGATGTCTTCTCAGCTGAATTCTATCAAATCTTCATGGAAGAATTCAAACCAATCTTGCTCAAACTGTGCCACACAATTAGAGAACAACTCCTTCTATGAAGCTAGTATCACCCTAATCCCAAAACCAGGTAGAGATGCCACAAGGAAAGAAAACTACTGGCCTATTTCCTTGATGAACTTAGATGCAAAGATCCTGAACAAAATCCTCATGAACCGAATCCAACAACACATCCAAAGCATTACCCACCTTGAAGAAGTGGGATTCATACCAGAAACACAGGAGTGTTTCACGTACAGAAATCTGTCAATGTAGTACATCAAATAAACTAGGTTAAACACAAAAACCACATGATCATTTTGATAGATGCAGAAAAGGCCTTTGACAGAGCCAACATCACTTCATGATCAAAACATTGGAGAGAATTGGCATGGTTGGTTCATATCTTAATAAAGGCAATATACAAAGCTCCTAAGGCCCAAATAATACTTAATGTGGAGAGACTTGAGGAATTCCCATTGAGATCAGGAACAAGACAGGGTTGTCCACTCTAACCTCTGCTCTTCAATATTGTACTGGAAGTCCTAGCTCAAGCAATAAAACAGGAGAGAGAAATAAAAGGGACACAACTTGGAAATGAAGAAATTAAGTTAGCTCTATTTGCTGATGTCATGATTATATACATAAGAGACCCAAGAGAATCCATCCCACAACTCCTGAAGGTGATTAACTCCTAGAGCAAAGTAGCAGGATACAAAAGCAACGCACAAAAATCAGTAGCCTTTTTATATGCAAAGGACAAAGATACAGAGAAAGAAATAAGGGACATGGTCCCACTTTCAATAGCAACAACAACAACAAAATACCTTGGAAAAATGTTAACAGGGAAGTGAAAGATCTACACAATGAAAACATAAAAACACTCAAAAAAGAAATTGAGGAGAAGGACTTGAGAAAATGGAAAGACCTCCCATGCTGCTGGATAGGCAGAATTAACATTGTGAAGATGGCAATCCTACCAAAGGCAATATACAGATTTAATGCAATTCCAATTATAATCTCAACATTGGTCTTCACAGAGATAGAAAAAATGATCTCAAATTTCATATAGAAAGGCAGAAGGCCTCACATATCCAAGCATATCCTCAGCAAAGGAAATACCTCTGAAGGCATCACCATACCTGATCCAATGCTATATTACAAAGCCATAGTAATAAAAACAGCATGGTACTGGCATAAAAACAGGAGTATAGACCAATGGAATAGATTTGAGGACCCAGACTTTGGGTCAAGAAACTTTAGCTACTTGATATTTTACAAAGGCCCTAACAATATAGGCTGGAAAAAAGACAGCATCTTCAACAAATGGTGCTGGACAAACTGGATAACCATAAGCAGGAAATTGAAACTTGATCCACACATTTCACCATGCACTATACTCTAGTCCAAGTAGATCAAAGACCTCAATTTAAGAACAGAAACTCGACTACTACTGGAAGAAAATATAGGAAGAACTTTCTATGATATAGGAATGGAAAAAATTCCTGAACAAAACTCCAGTAATTCACGATCTTAAACAATCACTCAACCAATGGGATCACATGATGCTGAAGAGTTTTCTTACAGACAAGCATACAATAAGCAAAGCCAATGGGTTACCCACAGAATGGAAAAAAAAAATTTGCTTGTTATCCAACTGACAGAGGCCTAATCTCTAAAATCTACAAAGAATTTAACAACCTGTACAATAAAAAGTGAAAGGACCCACTCACAAAATGGGGCAAAGAGCTGAATAGGCATTTCATGAGGAAGAAATACACATGGCAAACACAAGAAAATGTTCACCATCCCTAATCATCAGTGAAGTGCAAATTAAAACAACTATGAGATTCCCCTTACCCCAGTAAGGATAGCAAACATCAAAAAATCCAGTGAAAATAAATGTGGGTGAGGAAGTGGAGAATTCGGAACACTCATCAATTGTTGGTGGAATGTAAGATGGTACAACCACTTTGGAAAGCAATATGGAGACTCCTGAACAAGCTGACTATAGAGATGCCAAGAGACCCAGTTATTCCCTTACTGGGCATCTACCCTAAAACCTTTAAACCAAAGGCCAGAGAGATTTGCTCAACCACATAGTCTCACTCATCTACAGCACCTAATCTGAATCTACCCAAGATGCCTTACATACCCAGCAAGCATCTCGTGGACTAGACAATAGGAAGGGTAGGGAGAGAGGAGGGTAAGGAAGGGGGTGGGAAACACAAATCTAGACCCAAACGGCAATGGTACCATAAAACTCTATATCCTAAAAGGCAGACCAAATGGCTGAACCTTCACTAGGCCCTTAGAGGGAACACCTGAGCCACAAGACACTGGAGAGGGAACGATGAAGACTGATCTTAATCTTTTACAGCTTTTCTCTCTCTCTCTTCTCTGTAACTCTTTTATATTAGTTACCTTTTTCTTCCTTTTCTTAGTGGGCACTGACCTATAACTCCCAGTACCAGCATGTGGCTATCACCCACAATGAGCTTTTGATCAGAGAGACCTGAAAGGTTTCCTAAAAGAGAGACAGATTTCTGTCAGAGTACTTGATGACCCACCAAAGGTTAGTGGTAAGACCCTACTGCTGAAGACACCTTATGCGGTTGACATATAAAATGGAATGGCATGGCTGGAAGCTAGAAGAGAGTCAGTCCCCAGACAGTCAGTGTGTCTAGTGCCAGAAGGTGCTACCTGGGCAATTGGGGGAAAATGACCAATATCTGTCCACACAACTCATAGTCTAACCTACTTAGCACCAAGTAACTTGTTGTGATGCTCACACAAGTGCAATAGTGGTGCATAGCCATGGTGGGAAAACAACTGCTCTTGATTGGGCTAAATGATCCCCTCAGTGTACAGGATCTGTAGCTGGAGCTGGGAAACAAGTCAGAACCATATCCAAACATGAGCCTGCTCTCCATTATCAAGCTACCACCAATTGTTGGCCAGGAGAGGGCCTACACCTATTAAGTTCTCTATAAAAAAGTAAGGGTTATCTCATTTGTCAGGTGCTAAGTTTACTCTTGATTGGAGAACCTGCTTCTCTTTTTTAGATAGACATAGATCCTAAGGGAGAGCCACCCGTTGTACCTCCAAAGGGCCCCGGCTGAAACTAAGACTAATTGGCAAAACAAGAAAGAGTGCTGTTTTCTTGGTGAACTGCATACCAGCACAAGAGTGAAGGAGATCAACATAGAGTAAAATCAACTCCCACCAAATCAGAGATCCAGAGACCCAGAGGCCCCCAACACCTCATTACTGAAGCAGACTAAAAATGAACCCAATATGGCTCAGGGAAATTTTGTGGAAGAAGGGCCAGAAAGAATGTCATAGCCACATGGGTCATTTATCCTCCCCATAACTGTGGGCTAATTTCAGAATGTATGACCCATATACCTGAACAAGGAGGGCCCAGGGGGAGAGGGTAGGACATGGATGAGCCTAACAATGGTATGAAATTGACTGTATTCACTGAGTACAAAAGTAATTAATAAAAAAATAAAATCACCCATTTCTAAAATTTAAAGGAATGCTCATTGTCTTACACTTATATAGTGCATACCAAGATTTTTATGATAAGTAAAAGTAACTTTTGAGAAAAAAAAAAGATTGTAAGAGGAACATAGCTAACTTGTTTTTTCACTCTAAAGTTAGTCTTTAAAAAAATTTATTTTTATTAGATATGGACATACTTAGCATGTAAAGAACACATGTTGGTACCATTTTCCCCTCATCCTTGCCCATTTTCTGAAGAAGCCTGCCTTGTTGGGGATGCAGGTTAACCCCATGTGGATTGTGGGTCATGAATTTTAGGGCCAGCTAAAATCAGTCTTTTGTAAGCATTATAAGGAGAATAACATCAGTGCTTTGAAGTTTTAACATTTTTATGTTAAGACATGGAGACATAATTTATAGCACGAATACCATGACATCCTGCATATAGGCCCGGTTCATGTGTTGGTACCATCCTTTCCCTTGTCCCTGCTCCCATTATTTTTGTTTTTTTCAGTGTCTTTACCTGGATGGTTAGGTTATTAATTTTAGTTCAATCTGTCTTTGTTATGAAGGTATTTAGTGCTATGAATTTTCCCCTTAGGCTGGCCTTCACTGTGTCCCATAAGTTGTGTTCTCATTGTCATCCAATTCTAGAAAATTTACACCTTTTTTGTTGTCATTCTTTTGTGTGTTTTTTTTTTGGAGTCTCAGTGTGGCCTTGAATTCATGGCAATCCTCCTACCTATGCCTCTCAGAGTTCTGGGATTAAAGGTGTGTGCCACCATTCCTGGCTTTATTTATTTATTTATTTTTTGAAGTAGGTTCTTTCTCTAGCTGAGGCTGACCTACAATTCACTATGTAGCTTCAGGGTGACCTCAAACTCAGGGTGATTCTCCTATGTTTGCCTCCCAAGTGCTGGCATTAAAGGTGGGCACCATGACATCTGACTTATAATTTATTTCTTTGTTTTATTTCTTCCACTACTCATCTATTGTTTAAAAATGTGTTGTTCAGTCTCTAAGAGCTGGTGTAACTCCTGAAGCATCTCTTGTTGCTAATTTTAGCTTTTCTGCATTGTGATCTGATATGATGCAGAAAATTTCATCAATTTTCCTTAATCACTGAAACATGCTCATGGCCTAATATATGACATATTTTGGAGAAGGTTCCATGGCTGCTGTGAAGAATGGGTATTCTGTAGATTTCTGGTGGAATGTTCTGTAGATATCTGTTAGATCTAGTTGATCTATGGTGTTGTTGAGCTCTCTTACTTCCCTATTGATTTTCTGTTTGGATGATCTATCTATTGATGATAGTGGAGTATTGAAGCCCACAACTATGATGGTATTGGTGTCTATTTCTGTTTTGTTCACAAGTAGCTTTTAATTAATAAAATGTGTTGCCTTCTTTGTCCATTTTGATTCTTTTTGGTTTGAAATCTATTTTATCAGATATTAATATTGTTAACACCTTTTCCTTTTTATTTCTGTTTTCATAGAATAACATTTTCCATCCTTTATCTTGAGGAAGTGTCTGTCTTTAGTGGTGAGGTGGGTTTCTTGAAGACTAAAAATCAAAGGGTCCATTTTTCTTGACCTACCCTATTAACTTGTGTCTTTTGATGGGTGAGTTAAAATCATTAATATTTAAGGTTATAGTTGTGAGGTTTGTTTTAATCCCTGCCATGTTGGGCTGCTTTATGGGATTTGGTGTTATCTTGGACTTTATACTCTTGAGTCTGCTCTAGTTTTGGTTATTGTGATCTTCTTGTAGGCTCTTGAGATTGGTTGTGTGAGTCTTCTGTGTGAGAATTCCCTGAAACATCTGTAGGTTTGGATTTGTGTTCATATAGTCATAGAGCTGGCTTTTATCATAGAAAGTTTTTTCTTTCACTGTGTATTATGAAGAATACTTTGCTGGGCATAGTAGTTTGTGTTGGAAGCCATAGATTTTTTTAAATTTTTATTTATTTATGACCAACAGATAGACAAAGAAAGAGGGTGAGAGAGAGAGAGAGAGAGAGAGAGAGAGAGAGAGAGAGAGAGAGAGAGGGGGGGGGGGGAGAATTGGCACACCAGGGCCTCTAGCCACTGCAAATGAACTCCAGATGCATGCACTGTCTTGTGCATCTGGCTTATGTGGGTACTGGGGAATCGAACCTCAAACCAGCGTCCTTAGGCCTCATGGGCAAATGCTTAACCACTAAGCCATCTCTCCAGCCTTTAAGCCATAGATTTTTAGATTTTTAAGTGCTCCATTCCAAGCACTTCTGGCTTTTAGGGTTTCCATTGTGAAATGTGAGGTAATTCTGATGGAATTGCCTTGTATTTGATGTGCTGTTTCTTTCTTGTTGCTTTTAGCATACTCTGTGTTTGTTGCTTAAAGTTTTAACAATGATTTCCCTTGGAGGAGAATTTCTTTTTTGGTCCAGTCTGTTTGGTGTTCTGTTAGCTTTTTGTATCTTGACGGAACTCTCTTTTGAGAAGGTGGGAAAGTTTTCTTCAATAATCTTGTTGCATAAGTTCTCATGCCTTTGGTCTGAATTTCTTGCCCTTCTGATACACCCATGATCCAAATGTTAGAACATTTTAGAGTATCTCACAGTTCCCTCATGTTCTATTCACAAGATTTTTTTAAAATTACTTATGGACATACTTAATATGTAACAGCATATGTTGGTACCATTTTTTCCCTCATCCCTGCCCTTTTCCAAAGGGACCCTCCTCATTGTGGATGCAGGTCATCCCTATGGGGATTGTGGGTCATGTATTGTGGAGCCAGGTGTCAGGGGGAAGAGGCAATGTCTCTGTTTATAATATTCCAATATGTGGCTCTAACAATCTTTCTACCTCCTCTTCTGAAAAATTCCCTGAGCCATGTTGGGTTTGTTTTAAGTCTACTTCAGTAATGGGCTCTTAGGATCCTCTGGACCTCTGGTTTGGTAGGTGTGCTGAGTGTTCTCATTGTCTATCTCTTTCACCCTTGTGCTGATATCAGGTTCACCTAGAAAAGTCACACTTTTGGACATTTCCCCTATCCCTCTGTGGTTTCAGCTAGGGCCATGGTGAAGTGAGATGGGTAGTTCCTCTCCTCTGGTCCTGCTGAAATCTGAAAAAGACAAGCATTCTACCAATGGAGAGTGAAGTCAGCACAGGTTAAATGGGATAACCATTATTATTTTAGAGAGAATTAAAGGGGTATAGGCCTTCTTGTAGCCCAAGATTAGTGGAAGCTTGATATTGGAAAGCAAAATCCTTATCTGGATATGATTCTGATTTGTTTCCCAGTTCCAAATATAGGTACCTTTCCACTGAGTGGATCTGTCAGCCAATACAAGAGCAGTTGGTTACCTACCATGGCTGTGTGCCCACTATTGCACTTGTGTGAGCATCACATCAGGTTGTTTGCTTCTAAGGAGTTTAAACCTCAAATTGCTCAGCCAGATGTTGGCCACTTTCCCCCAGTAGCTTTTGTAACACCTATTAGCACTAGATGGGCTGCCTAGGGACTGGTTCTCTCCCAGATTCCAGCCAGGTCTTTCCATCTTCTGTACCAATAGCATATGGTGTCTTCAGCAGTAGGGTTTTTTATCATTTACCTCTGATGGGTAACTAAGTGCTCTGATAGAAGTCTTCCTTGTTTTGGGAAACCTTGTAGGTCTCTCTGATCAACAGCTCATTGTGGGTATTAACTGTATCCTGGCACTGGGAATTATAGGCCAGCGCCAAGAGAAAAGAAAGAAGAAAAAGAAAGAAAATAGGGGGAAAAAACAGGAGAAATTTAAGTTTAGGCTTCCTCTTACCCTCTCCAGGGCCCCTTGATTCAGGTGTTCTCCCCAAGGTCCTGTTGACGGTTCAAACTTTTAGTCTATCTTCTAGGATATAGGATTCTATGGTAATAGTTTCATTTGTGTTCCCACCCTTCCCATCCCCTCCAGCCCTACCCTTCCAATTGTCCAGGCTTTGAGATGCCTATGAGGTATGTCAGCAACTCAGGCTGATCCTGTTTAGCAACTGCAAATGAGTGAGACCATGCCATGATTGTCTTTCTGTGATTATGTGAGTTCACTGAGTATGATCTGTTCCAAGTTTGACCATTTTTCTACAAATTTCATTGTGTCATTTATTCTTACTGCTGAGTAGAATTACATCATGTAGATATACCACATCTTGGTTATCCATAAGTCCAATGATGGCCACCTGTGTTGATTACAGTTCTTTGCTATTATGGATTGAGTAGATATAAACATGGTTGAGAAAATGTCTCTGAACAGAGATGTGGGTAAATGCCCAGGAATGGAATAACTGGGTCTGCTGTTAATGCTATATTCAACAATTTTAGTAGTCTACATATTGATTTCCATAGTGATTGTGCCAGCTTACATTCCCACCAACAGTGAATGAGTGCTCCCATTTCTCCACATCCTTGCCAATATTTGTTTTCATTTGATTTTTCAATGTTTGCTAACCATACTGGGGTAAGGTGGAATTCGTTGTTATTTTAATGTGCATTTACCTTGTTGTTAGGGATGTTGAACATTTCTTTAAAATTTTTTTGTTTATTATTTTTATTTATTTATTTGAGAGTGACAGACAGAGAGAGAAAGAGGCAGATAGAGAAAGAGAGAATGGGCATGCCTCCAGCCACTGCAGACGAACTCCAGGTGTGTATGCCCCCTTGTGCATCTGGCTAATGTGGGTCCTGGGGAATTGATCCTTGAACTGGGGTCCTTAGGCTTCACAGGCAAGCACTTAACTGCTAAGCCATCTCTCCAGCCTGATGTTGAACATTTCTTAAGAGTGTGTTTGCCATTTGCACTTCTTCCTCTGAGAACCCGATTTTCTGAGTGGGTTGTTTGATTTTTTTTGTTTTTTCAAGATAGGGTCTAACTCTAGCTTAGGCTGATCGGGAATTCACTATGTAGTCTCAGGGTGGTCTTGAACTCATGGTGATCCTCCTACCTCTGCCTCCCAAGTGCTGAGATTAAAGACATGTGCCACCTGGTGATTTTTTTTATTGTTTAGTTTTTTGAGTTCTTTATAGATTCTGGAAATTAGGCCTATGTCAGTTGTAGACAGAAAAGATTTTCTCCCATTCAGTGGGTAATCCACTGGCTTTCTATGTTGTGTTTATGCAAAAACTTTTTAGCTTCACAAGATCCCATTTGTTGAGTGATTATTTAATTTCTTGGGCTACTGGGATTTTGTTCAGGAAGTCTTTCCACACTCCTATATCATGGAGACTGCCTCCTACTTATTTGTTCTAGTAGGAGAAGAGTTTCAGCTCTTAAATTCATGTGGACTTGATTTTTGTGTGCAGAGAGATGAGTGAGTCTAGTTTCATTTTTGTACATATGATTATCCAATTTGTCCAACGCTATTTGTTGAAGATGCAGTCTTTTCACCAGTCTACATTATTGGCAACTTTGTCAAAGATCAAATAGCTGTAGTTCCTTGACTTAAGATCTAAGTGTTCAATTCTGTTCCATTGGTCTATGTTTTTGTTATTGTGCCAATATCATGCTGTTTTTGTTAGTATGGCTTTGTAATATATCTTTAGATTGGGTATGGCTTTTTTTTTTTTTCTGAGGATATGTTTGGATATCTGAGGCTGCTGCCATTCCATAAGAATTTTGAGATCAGTTTTTCAATCTATGTGAAGAATAATGCTGGTATTTTATTGGTATTGCATTAAATTTGTATATTGATTTTGGTAGAATTGCTTCTTTCACAGTATTTTCTGCTTATCCAGTTGCATGGGAGGTCTTTCCATCTTCTCAAGTCCTCCTTGATTTCTTTTTTGAGTATTTTGATTTTTTGATTTTGTAGGTCTTTCACATCCTTGGTTAGTGTTATACCAAGGTATTGTTTTTTTTTTTTTTTCCATACTGTTGAAAATGAGACAACCTTACACAGATATCTTTCTCTATATGCTTGTCCTTTGCATATACAAAGGCTACTGGGTTTTTGGGTTTTTTTTTTTTTTTTGTTTGTTTGTTTGTTTTGAGGTAGGTTCTCCCTCTATTCCAGCCTGACCTACAATTCACTATGTAGTCTCAGGCTGGCCTCAAACTCATGGTGATCCTCCTACCTCTGCCTTCTGAGTGCTGGGATTAAAGGCATGCACCACCACATCTGGCAGACTACTGATTTTTGTGCATTGATTTTGTATCCTGGTACTTTACTGAAGGAATTAATCACCTTTACAAGTTTTGTCGTGGAGACTTTCAGGTAACTTATGTATAGGATCATGTCATCTGCAAATAGGGCTAACTTGACTTCTTCCTTTCAAATTTGAATCCCTTTTCTTTCTTTATCCTGTCCTATTGCTTGCACTAGGACTTCTAGTACTATGTTGAAGAGCAGTGGTGAGAGTGGGCAGCCCTGTCTTGTTCCCAATTTCAATGGGAACTCCTTGAGTCTTTCCCCATTAAGTATTATTTGGGCATTGGGTGCTTTATATATATCCTTCGTTGTGTTGATATATAAATCCTCTATGCCTATTTTTTTTACAGCATTTTGATCATGAAGTGGTATTGTATTTTGTTAAAGGCCTTCTCTGTATCAGTTGAGATGATCATGTGGTTCTTATGTTTAAGTTTATTTTTGTAGTGTATTATGTTGACTGATTTCTGTTTGTTGAAGCATCTGTGCATCCCAGGGATGAAGCCTACTTGATCAAGGTGAATAATGCTTTTGGTGTGTTGTTGAATTTGGTTTGTGAGGATTTTGTTCAGTGTCTTTGCATCTAAATTCATCAGGGATATTGGCCCATAGTTTTCTTGTTGCATCTCTGTCTGGTTTTGGTGTTAAGGTGATGCTAGCTTCATAAAAGGAATTGGGGAGGACTTCCTGGTCTCCAATTATGCAAAACCGTTTGAGAAAATTTGATTTCAGTTCTTCAATGAAGATTTGATAGAATTTGGTGGAGAAGGTATACGGTACTATACTTTTCTTTTTGGGGAGGTCATTGGTTATATTTTCAATATACATGGGTGATAGGTTTGTTTAGGAGATTAATCTGCTCTGTGTTTAGTTTTGTTAGATAGTATTTGACCAGGAATTCATCCATTTCTTCCAGATTCTTCAATTTGTGGAGTAGAGGTTTTGCAAGTATGCCCTGATGATTCTTCCAATTTCATTGATGCCTGTTGTGACCTCTCCTTTTTCATTTCTGATTTTGTTAATTTGAAACTTCTCTTTTTTTTGCTTGATCAAATTGGCCAGGGGTTTATCAACATTGTTAAGTTTTTCAAAGAACCAGCCTGCCATTTCATTGATTTTTAACATTTTTTTTTTTTTTTTTTTTAGTTTCCAATTCATTAATTTCTGCTCTGATCTTGGTTATTTCTTTACATGTTGAGCTCTTAGTGTTTGATTCTTCTTGATTTTCCAGTGCTTTTAAATGGACAATTAGGTTATTAATTTGGGATCTCTCTGTCTTTGTAATGAAGGCATTTAGGGCTATGAATTTTCCCCTTAGAACTGCCTTCATTGTGTCCTAAAGTTTTGGTAGGTTGTGTTTTCATTATCATTCGATTCTAGGAATTTTACAATTTATTTTTTATCTTCCATAATAAATTCATTGTTTAAAAGCATGTTGTTTAGTCTCCAGTATCTAGTGTAGTTCTTTTTTTTGGTTTTTTGAGGTAGGGTCTCACTCTAGCCAAGGCTGACCTGGAATTTACTTTGTAGTCTCAGAGTGGCCTTGAACTCATGGTGATCCTTCTGCCTCTGCCTCCCAAGTGTTGGGATTCTAGTGTAGTTCTTGATGTGTCTCATTGTGAATTTCTAACTTTAAAGAATTGTGATCTGATATGGTGCAGGTAGTTACTTCAATTTGTTTGAATTTTCAGAGTTATACTTTATGGCCTAATATATGGTCTATTTTAGAGCAGGTTCAATGGGATTCTGAGAAGAATATGTGTTCTTGAGAGTTGGGGTAGAAAGTTCTGTAGATGTCCATTAGGTCTAGTTGATCTATGGTGTTGTTTGATGATTTGTCTGTTGATTATAGTGGAGTATTAAAATCTCTGGCTATGAAGGTGTTGGTGTTTATTTCTGTTTTGTTGTCAAGTAGGCTGTTGGGATGAACACAGGTTTATGGGAGGAAAGAATTTATTTCAGGCTTAAAGATTCTGGAGAAGTTCCATGAATGGTGGAAGAAGCTGACTCTCATTTATATATTCAAGCAGAGACACCACCAATCAGCCAGCAGCATCACCAACACACACCAACCTGACAGAGCTAAACCTCTTAGTACCTTTGGACTAGAATTCAGATCCTTTCCCTTATGGCTGGATTCCAGTATCTGCCCTTCCCTTCCAGTGACACCTCATTCATCCAGGCAGCTGGAGATGCAAGTTACAAACTTATAAATCACCTGAGTCTATGGGAGACATACAATCAAATTACCATATTCTGCCCCTGGCCTCCATAGACCCCAAACCATCTCACAATGCAAATTGCATTCAGTCCAATTTTAAGGTCCTCATAGTCTTTTCCAACTTTAGACTGTTCCTTAACGCTGAATCCTGTAAAATCAAAATGTTACATACTTTCAAAATATAATAGCGGAGAGTAAACATTTTCCTTGCTATAAGGTATAAGAAGGAGAGACTGGACAATGAAAAATTAATAACCATCATGTTAATATCAGACATCTGTAGTTTAAGTCCAACATCCATAACTAGTGATTACATCTCTAGATTTCCAATTTCTAACACTCCACCTGGGCTGAGTAGCCAGGGAAAACTTTCATTTTGAGCCACCAGTGCAGCATGGTAGCCTTTCATAGCATAGTCCTCGCATATCCAATACATCTTGGAATCTCCATTGCAAATCATGGTCCATCTTTGACTTCATACATTGACCTTTACAGCTGTTAAAATAGGAATATTTTATTTACTATGCCTCATCTCAGCAGAGGCATCTATTAACTTCAAACAATGGCCTCACTGGCCACACAGGAAAATTGCACTGTTTCATATGCCATGTCTCAGCAAGAGCTCCTGGAACAATATGACTATATGACCCACTTCCATGCATTTTTCAGGCTTCAAAATTAACACCAGATGTGCAGCCAAACAGCCTTTTGTTAATCCAGGGATGAAAACAATCATGATCTTGAACAGCAGGTTACCTTTGAAATTCTTCCTTTGGTGAAATTTACTTCAGGCATTTTTTGAATGTAAAGTAGTTGGGCCATATTTTTTTTCAGTTGGGATATATACATACATGTGCATATATATACATTTTGAGGTAGGGTCTCACTCTAGCCCAGGCTGACCTGAAATCACTGTGTAGTCTCAGGGTGGCCTTGAACTCCTAGTGGTCCCTTTACCTCTGCCTTCTGAGTGCTGGGATTAAAGGCATGTGCCACCACCCCTGGATAAAATTGGGCTATTTTTTTAAATGGGAAACCAGCTTACATTTAATTGTGATATTTTAAAATTGTGCAAGTTTTTGACATCAGACCTCCCACCTTCTATTTAGTCTTTTGAAATGACAGGGAAATATCATAAATCACAGGTTAATGGGTTTAATAAGTTTATCCCTTCAGTTCCTATTTGCAGTACCCAATATTCCTTTGAAGTACCAGTCAGACCCAGCAGTGGCCAACAGTAAATTTTCATCTTCCAGAGTTGAAAAGTTCAGATTCTCCAAGCATTCTCTATTCCAGTGGCACATGTCCAGAATTGGTATCTCCCCTAGCTGGGGAATTTTAAATGTACCAGTGAAAAAAAGTTTTTTCCCCTTCAAGGAGAAGAAAGAAAATTATTCCTCAGCAGCCAGCCAATCTGACTGTGAGGTCTATCCTATCCCATCTCTTCAGGCTCTCTCTCTCTCTCTCTCTCTCTCTCTTTGCAGTAGAGCAAGAGACCAAAACCTAACCTGATTTACAAGAAACAAGGCCGTGATGGCTAGTAAGGGAGTCAGCAGAAGTAACTGAGATACTCCTTCACCTTGCACATCCAGTGTATGTGCTTCACAGAAAAACAATAACAAATTCACAAAATACAACAGTTAGGATTACAAAACTCATTCATCTGAGGGTGCTGGAAGGCAGCAAAGAGAGGTGGAAGGGTAATGGCACAGGGAGAAAAACAAGTATTCAAATCTGTCCAGGCACAGGAGCTGGTAAATGCTAGAAAAAAGCTGGAAAACCTGTGGTCTTTTCAAACTCATGGTGGTAAAACTCCACATACTGGTGTCAGGACGATCCTGCCTTATGTGCACCAGAGACAAAGATTCCATTTCCTCAAAGAGAAGGGGATATGCAGAGGCCTTTGGCAGTGGGTCCCACCTGGCAGGGAAGGAGAACAGGGAAAAGAGCTGCCACAGCCTCCTTTGGACAGCAGGGAACTAAGCGGCCTGCAATAGCCTTCAGTTTGGCAGGAGATGGATGCAGTGAGGGGAGCTTCTCTGTGGAGGTTAAGCTGCTTAGGGATGACTGCAGGTAGACTGTCTTGTGGAATAGTCTGTTGCTTAAGAAGACCACCAAGGAGAAGAGGCGCAGCTGGAAAAAGTACGCTTTCCCAAGGAGCCTTTGCTTCATTGGCGCTGATGATGAATAAAGGAAACAGGATAGAGAAGAGGCAGCCACTGATGATGTAGGAGGACTGCATTGCTGTGAGGAACGCCAAGGGCAAGCCAAATCCAAAGTAATAAGGCCAATTCCTTTCGATGTTTGACAATCGCTGGTGCATTTCAATTCCTTTATTGAACCAACGATACTCAAAGCAGTACAGTGAGTAAAGAAGTGACATATGCAGCAGAGTAAACAGCTGGCTAACGAGATGGATGGGGAAGAGACTCACTAACATCCCCTGGATAAGGAAAAGAGCCTGTAGCAGAAGATTGAAGAGCATGTCAGCAATTATTTTGCTGACACTGGGGAATGGATGAGGCTTCCTCCCTGATACCTCAAATGCAAGGTCAGCTATATCCTGAAACCAAATGGCATTCACAACTTTGCTAAGCACAAACGGGGGAGCACCCAAAGAGCACTGAAAATGGAGGTGAGAAAGAATTCCAGCCACAACCAGACATCTCCATGGAGCGGTGGGTCACCAATGACCCAGGCTGTTACTGACTGAAGTGCAGGAAGAAACACTGGTAAAACAAGAGGAGACTGAACCAGAATACTCCACCATTCCAAGAACAACACTGGAAAATTGGACTAACAATGAGTGGCTCACTCTCTTGTTTTTGCTCTATGCTCTGGGCTCTCCTCTGTGCCAGGACACTACTTGCCCTTCTTCGAGGCTGTTCTCTCTTTTGCTGGATTGGTCATCTAGCTTTGAGATGGTGCAAATGCCCCAGACAGAGTCTTTGATTCCCCTGCCAAGGTCCTGGAGAAAGGTTTTAACACTGTCCGCTATCTCCTCACCGCCCAGACTATCAATTAGTCAGAGAGGGAAGTACCCCTGAAGTTCTCATCATGAAAGACCCCGCAGCCCCGTCTGGCCGCCGCTTGCCCCCTGCAGCCCCACTGGGCGGCTCGGGCCTGGCTGCCCGCTCCTCCCAGGGGCCAGGACTGTACCCGCACTGTGCATTCCCGGCTGCACCTGGCAAGTTGGGCTATTTTTGTTTTATTTTTATTTATTTAAGAGCGACAGGCAGAGAAAGAGGGAGAGAGAGACAGAGAGAGAGAGAGAGAGAGGGAGGGAGAGGGAAAGAGAGAGAGAGAATGCATGTCAGGGCCTCCAGCCACTGCAAATGAACTCCAGACACGTACGCCCCCTTGTGCATCTGGCTAATGTGGGCCCTGGGGAATTGAGCCTTGAACCAGTGTCCTTAGGCTTCACAGGCAAGTACTTAACCAATAAGCCATATCTCCAGCCCTGTTTTTCCAACCTTAAATCTTATATCTTTCAGTTCTATATCTTCTGTCAAGCACATCAGTCAATAACTTTTATATTCAACCTTGACCAGATTCTCTGGGCATGGGAAACAGAATGTAGCCAGCCTTTGTGCCACTAGCTCAGTTCCAAGAAACTTCTCTGTCATTTTTCTTTCCTCATTGAAAGTTCATAAGCCAGCACAATTGTTTCTGCACTTAGCATTTTCAAACTCTGGCAAAAATTTGGCTTACTGCTTGGAAAGGCGTCTTCACTCTCGAGTACCAATTCCATTAACATTTCTTCAGAAAACAAGTTCCAAAGGACTAAAATTCACATGGTCAAAATCTTTGCAGTAGCACCCCACTTTTCTGGTACCAAATTCTCTAGCAGTCAACTTCCACATTGCTAGGATGAACATCCAATCAACTAGTTATAGGAATAAGGGATTTATTTTAGGCTTACAGATTCATGAGCAGTTCCATTAATGGCAAAAGCTGCTCCCATTCATAAATCCAAGCAGAGAGACTCTCCAAGCATCCAGCACCACAAGCAAGCACCAATACCAGCACACACAAACCTGCAAGAGCTCAAACCTCTCTGTATACCTTTGGGTTGGAATTCAGATTGTCCTTCAGTGATACATTAGGACTGAACTCGAGGATCTTCTTCAGTGACACCTCATCCAAACTGGGAGATAGACACTCAAGTATGGTAGTTTGAATTCTTGTCTCCCAGTAGACTCATGTATTATTAAAATTGAGTTTTTAGCTTCTGTCCCTAGCACATGTACTCCTGCTACAGGGCTGTGTGTTCCTAGGGGGCAGATATGAATTCCAACCCAAGGGTATGTGGATCACTTCCTCACTGCCTGGGACTGTGCTGTTGCTGCTGAGTTTTGCTTTTGTTTGTGGGCTGGTGGTGGTTTTTCTTTCTCTGCTTAGATCTGTGAAAGGGAGCCAGCTTCTTCTATCATCAGTAGAAATTCCTCTGGATCTTTAAGGTTCAAAAAAACCCCTGTCATAAATTGTATCTGGTTTGAAAGTTCATTTCAGCAGTGTAGAGCTGACCACAACACCAAGCTACAAGCTTTATTAAATCATCTTTGTCTATGGGGGACATACATTTAAGCTACTGTAGATGGGGAGCAATAATACCTTTATTTATTTATTGAACGTATTTTATGTGGATACATCATGTTTTGGTACCATATTTTCCCTCTCCCTGCCCCAATCCCACAGGGGACCCTCCTCAGTGGAGTTGCTGTTATTCCCTATGTGGTTGTGGGTTATGCTTTGTGGGAACAGAAATCACTCATTTAGTGGAGTCCATGCCTCTGAGCATGACATCCCAATCTGTGACTCTTAACATTTCCACCCCCTGTTCTGCAAAATTCCATAAGCCTTGGTGGGTTTGTTTTAAGTCTACTTCATTGATGAGTTTTTAGGAGCCTCTGGGTTTCTGCTTTGGTATGTGTTGAGTACCCTTAGCATCTATCTTCCTCACTCTAGTGCTGCTTGTCAGGCTTACCATGGAAGCAGCACTCTTGCTCATCTCCCCTCTCCTGTGGTTTCTTCTGGGTCTAGATCAAAATGCAAGGGGTGGTTTTACTCCTTGGGTCTCACTACCTTGTGAAATATAAAAGATTCTCCAATGGAGAGTAAAGTCAGCATAGGTTAAATTGGATAAGCTTTATTAATTTAGGGAGAGTTTGATGAATATAGCCCCTCTTTTTGCCAAAGACTTGTCATTGGAGGGCAACATCTTTGTCTATGTAGGATTCATACCTGGTTCCCATTTCCACATATGGGTTCCTGTCCACTGACTGGATTTCTTAGCCTATAAGAAAGCTACTGGGGGCTGAAGAGATGGCTTAGCAGTTCAACACTTGCCTGTGAAGCCTAAGAACCCTGATTTGAGGCTTGATTCTCCAGGACCCATGTTAGCCAGATGTACAAGGGGGCGCACGCATCTGGAGTTCATTTGCAGTGGCTGGAGGGCCTGGCGCGCGCCCATATTCTCTCTATATATATCTGCCTCTTTCTCTCTCTCTCTTTCATTCTCAAATAAATAAATAAAAAATGAACAAAAAATTTTTTTTTTAAAAAGCTACTGATTACCCACCAAGAATATGTGCGATCATAGCACTGGGGTATACTTCTTTCCAGGCTGGTTGTGTTAAATATCTTAGACCCCAGTTTGCTCACACCATTGTTAGCCACTCTCCACCATCAGCTCATCTAGTGCTTTTCAACCTGAACTACTGGAAACTTCTTAGGTACTAGACTGGCAGGAGAGCTCCTCCCCCATTTTCAGGGGTCACAGCAAGCCAGGCTCCTTCCCCCATTTTCAAGGGTAACAATGAGCCTGGACCCCTGGACAAAAATCTCAGGCCCTGAGATTGGCAGGAAGTAGGGCCACTCTTTCTTTAAGCCCGGGGTACCTGGACATTCAGATAAGACTTATGCTTCACTCATATCCCTGTGACCTTTGGCCAGTTGCCTAGGAAACTCCTTATATGGCATCAGCCAGCAGACTTCACACAGCCCATCCCCCTGCAACCCTCTTCCCACTATTATGTAGAACACCTGAGTCTCTCCCTATGTGCTGGAATGAATGTTCCTGGGCATTGGTAAGCAAACGTTGACCCCACCAATCCCCTTAGGACCCTCTTCCCACTCTCTCAACTGCTTATAAAAACTCAGTCCCCTGACAAATAAAGAAGCTGTTTTATGAGTACTTCTTCCTGTTGTACTCACAGTTGCTCAAGACCATGAGTACTTCTTCCCGTTGCACTCACAGTTGCTCAAGGACCTGCTCTGGAAGTTGCCTGAATGTCTCCAGGGAACTGTGGCTCCAAGTATCCAGAGATGCACAGCTGGTGCTTAAATAGGGATCTTCTGGGACACATCAGGGTAGGTGATTGCTCAGAAGGACAGTCATTGTCTGGTGCAGATTGGCACCCCATGGCCTTGCCTCCATGCTCTGAGGGCTGGCAGTTTCTCTCCTCCTTTACTTTTGGCTCATGCCATTGTGAGGGACCAGACACAATGAACTGGCAACTGATGTCTCTTGGCCAAGGCCACTCTTTGGCATTGACTGAAGGCCAGTTATCTTCTGCCTGGACCCCAACAGCCCATGTGGATGCTGACAAAACTTTATATCTATTTATCTCTGACACAAAAATCTGGTAATGCATCAACCCTTAAAAGCCTGCAGGGCAACTTGCTGGTGTCTTAAACTTGTGGACAGGCTTGCTTCTGGACCACTGAGGAATCCTCTGTGGTGCTATTTAGCACTCAGGAATGTTGCCCTTTGGTCTTGGCATTTCCACTCTTCTTCTATAATAGGGAACATTGTGTCCTGCCAAAAGGAATCACAGATATGTGGATTGAGGACTTTCCTGAAAGTTAGGGGAATTAAGCTCTCCCAGAGAGAAGCTATCTCCATATTGCCTCCTGGATGATTTCTGGGGATCCATATGATCTGGACACAGGTACCTGCATAGCTTATCTAGCCAGGAGATTGGAGGCTCATGGAGGAAATCCCCCTCAATCTTTTCTACCAACCATAGCAGCTGTTAGGCAATGTATTAGCCTCCCTAAGACCACCTCCACTCAAAAATCAGATGATGACTCTGATGAGGAGAGTCCTGAGGGCTGGCCAGTGGTGGGCCTCAGTTCCCTTGAAAAACCAATAGAAGAAATTAGAAAAAAAAACCCCAAACTCCCCTACACCCACTCCCCTTAATCCACCCTTGCCACCATACCTGCTTCCCAATCTGGGCTGCCCCCTTCCAGACTTATGTAACACAGGCCAAAAGAATCCTAACAAGATAAATTACCCTGGCCAGGACCCTCCTCCATTTGCACCCCCATTTACAATCACACAACAATAAAGAGGCATTCAAACAGGAAGTAGCAGCGTTTCTTGTTAATGTTCAACCAACTTGGGCTCAGCCCCTAGATTGGTAACCCTATCAAGCCAGTGATCTTAAAGAGCTCAGACAGGACATTAGAAAGGATGGGATCAAAGTGCTATGGACTAAGTACCTC
Organism: Jaculus jaculus; assembly: GCF_020740685.1. Taxonomy (NCBI): domain Eukaryota; kingdom Metazoa; phylum Chordata; class Mammalia; order Rodentia; family Dipodidae; genus Jaculus; species Jaculus jaculus. Next base: position 98,303,204 of record NC_059108.1, on the reverse strand, counting down.
TTCCTGAGTCTAGGGGGCTTCATTAATAACCCCCAGGACTGATGTGATATCTTCCAGTTCTTGCTGCCTAGTCCCCTGTTCCTTCAATGGGAAGCCCTCTAGGCAACCCTCAGCCCTGCCAATAAAAGGGAAACCCATAATCTACAATGGGTAACAAGCATCCTAGAGGGTGCCCATCCAAGGCTAGCCTTAGAGGTTAGAGGAAAAATTTTCAAATATCTAATTGATACTGGGGCATATAAGACAATCTTAAAGCAATCTGAAGTTCCCCAACACTGGGATATTCCCAGGCCCCAATTAATGGGGGTAGGTGGTCCTTCACAAGCATGTTACCAAAGAAGCCTTTAAGTGGAAGAACCCAGATGGAACTACAGGTGTCATCTGACCCCTAGTGGTAGATGTAACAACTAACCTGCTAGGGAGAGACATACTTGAGGCTCTAGATGTAGTTATCACCAGTAATATAGAAGGAGAATGAGTTGAGATAGAAGACTATGAGAGATACCTTCACTGATGTCACCCCAATCCTAAAGGCCACTGTTAAGTATGAAACTCCTTGCCTAGAATGGCCCTATAATGAGCCAACCTGGGTTGACTAGTGGCCTCTGCCAAGGTAGAAACTTGAAATCTTAAATCAGTTAGTAACAGAACAACTCCAATTTAATCACATCCACCCTTTGCAGAGCCCATGGAACACTCCTGTGTTTGTAATTCAAAAGGGCTCAGGAGGATGTAGGTTACTACAAGATCTTACGGCCATCAATAAAGCTATGCTTATTTGGGGTGCCCCTCAGAGGGGACTGCCCCTTTTGTTGGCCATTTCACCCAACACCCCCCTCCTTGCTATTGATATGAAGGATTGTTTCTTTTATATTCCCCTGTATCCCTGAGATTGACAACACTTTGCATTCTGAGTCCCTCTATCAAAAATGCAGAACTTGCCAAATGCTTTGAGTGGATGGTCCTACCCCAAGGTATGGCTAATAGTCCCACTATATGCCAAGAAGCAGTTGCTATGGCATTAAGGCCACATTCAGATCAAGGCCTTAATATCTATCATTATATGGATGACATGCTAGTTTGGAAAGACTCCTCCACCTCACCAGCTGAACTAAGAGATCAATTAATACCTTCCCTCACTTAGGCAGGCTTCAAAATTGCCACAAATAAAGTCCAACTTATACCACCCATTACTTTCCCAGAGAAAGAATTATCCTTCACTTCTGCCTAGCCTCTTAAACCCACACTCTCATTTCTCCAGAAGCTCACATTGGCTTTGCTTCAGAGCTTTCTGGGGAACCTCAATTGGCTCCCACCATGGCTTCCTATGCCCACCAGTGATTTACAATCTTATTTTATATGTTGAAAGGTGATAAATACGCATCCCCCCTGCCTCCTAAGCCCAGAGGCAAAACAGGCATTAGCCAAGATTAGTAACACATTTTCTGATATGGCACTTGCCTGGTACTCACCAGACAATCAACTATCATGAGAGCAGTATACCAACCCCAAGGAGTCCTGGAGTAGCTTCACACTTCTATTGGTGGTGCCCCACATATATTGACAGACATTGATGCCCTTGCAGCCATGATCAAAACTGGGTGAGACCGGGCTCTCCAAATCTTGGAAAAAGAACCTGACACTATCATAAACCCCTTCTCCCTTGCTGATATACAATGGCTATTCAGGAACCACTCCCGAATAGGCTTCCCTGGTCAAATTGACAGCCACTACCCTATTGAAAAATGGATTCTAACTGCTTAAAAAAAAAAAAAATCCCTAGAAACCCTCTTCCATTTTTACAGACAGGGGAGGGAGGGGAGCAGCTGTAGTTCCTTACCACCCAGAGGATCAACCTCTCATCATCATTTTTAGGAACTTCCTGACAGATCCCCAGGATATAAGGAACTCTATGTCTTCTGTCTGGCACTCCTAGAGGAAAAAGGCCCCTTTAATCTCTTTTCAGATAGCTACTATGCTGTTAACTTACTCCCCTGGCTTGATTCCTCACATATCCAGTTAGATGAAAACCCTCTTTTATTCTTGCTGATAAAAGTCACCAACCTCATTTGCAAAAGAAGCCCCCTCCCCATTTGTACACCACATAAGGTCTCACAGCCCCTTACTTGGCCCCTCACCCACTGAGGGAAATGCATTTGCAGACCAGATGGCCACCTATGGAGATCCAAGAGACAGCTTCTTGGCCACCCTTGAGGAAACAAAAAAAATTCATGCTGGTGCCCATGTAAACCTTAAGGGATTACAATCGTGCTTCCCTCTGATTCCTCAAAATCAACTCCAACATATACTAAAAACATGCCAGTCCTGTACCTCACTAATAACAATACCTGCCCTTCAGACAATGGGCACTAACACCTGAGGCCTTAAGGCCAATGCCCTTTGGTAGATTGATGACACTGATATTCCCCAATTTGATCATCAGAAATGTGTCTTTGTGACAGTGGATACTTACTCCCATTATATATGGGCCATGGCACAAACAGGAAGAAACTCAAAAAAACTTATATGCTCTCTACCTTTGCCATCATGGGTGTCCCCCATCAAATAAAAACTGACAAGGGTCCAGCTTTTGTCAGTACCTCATTCAACAATACCTATCCTTTAGATGGAAGGGACCAGACCTCATCCTCACCATAGGAGAGGACTTGCTTGTGTCTTCCCACAGGACCAGCCCAGACTCAATTGGGTGCTGGCTTGAAATGTGTGATTCCACCACATTGACCAAAGAGATGGGCTGTGTGATGACAGATCAGAGATGGATGAAATGGAGGAAGCACCACCCCTGCCGGCACCATCTGAGAAAGGGAGCCGCCTGGGGGGATGTCCATGACCTTGTGGACACAGCCAAAACCATATGCCCACCAAAGGCCTCCCTTTCAGCCATTTTGTTTTGGCTTTAATAATCTTACATTCCAATGCAAATGTCTCTCTCACCACCTCTTTTATCGCCCCCCCCCCCCCCAGGATGGTGCTGTTAAGCCTGAGAGACCTATCAAGGGCTCAATAAAATCATTGGCACAGGATATTGCCCTACTAAGGGCTGCCAAGACACTGTCACCTTCTGTGTCTCTTCTAAGTCTGTGGTTTGTGTGAACAGCATGGCATGCTTTGCCTATCACCAAACTAACAAAAAGTGCCTTAAAGACCAGGACTATTATAGAGGATGTCTATATAATTACGGTGCCATTAACTGCTTTAGGCATCCAGACTTTGTCTTTAAAGCCTTCTGGAAAACTAGAGAATATACACTCTCCATACAAGACTCCTGGAATGAACGCTGGAGGATAGGGGCAAGGGAAAACTCTATGGGAGTATCTACTACTCATCATCTCCCTCTGGTGCTCTTCATAGCTCTATACAGTATATCCCACTTCCCACCTAGTGCAAGCTATGCAAACTAACCATCATATTCTCTCACAGGAAAAACAAGTCACAGAAAAAAAATACAAGGGCTGGAGAGATGGCTTAGCGGTTAAGCGCTTGCCTGTGAAGCCTAAGGACCCCGGTTCGAGGCTCGGTTCCCCAGGTCCCATGTTAGCCAGATGCACAAGGGGGCGCATGCGTCTGGAGTTCGTTTGCAGAGGCTGGAAGCCCTGGCGCACCCATTCTCTCTCTCTCCCTCTATCTGTCTTTCTCTCTGTGTCTGTCGCTCTCAAATAAAAAAAAAAATTAAAAAAAAATGCAAGCCACTATAACATGGATACAATATATCTAATATGTGGCTGTTTACTTTACTAACCTTCCTAATGCTTCTGCTTCTTTTGTGCATCTCCTACCCATCCCCTGCTAAATGCAGTTTCTATTAATGCTACCCTTGAATACCCTACATCTATAACAAACTATTCCCAACCCCACCTTACTGATATTCCCCTCTTTTATGCTGCTCAGGGTGTGCCTCTCTGCTTCTCCAGCTCTAAGGTGACCAAAGCTGAATACCTCCTCAATATTTCCATAACCAGGACCACTTGTGTCAAGTCACCTGCTCTCCTGTGGTGTGAAGAGTTAACCATTCTATGCAAAATGTTTCCTCTCCCACTTATTGTTCCCCAGTCTTGATTGTTCCACAGGTGTATCTCTATAAGGAAGAAATGGCATATCAGCTCCATCCACACCAACTGAAAGAGATTTCATCCCCCTGCTGGTGGGCCTCAGTGTGATGCTGTCCTAGGGTGCCTCTGGTGCTGCAGGAGCAGCTCTTGTTCAGACCAACCACCTCATGGGGGTCTTCCAAAACAAGCTTAACCAAGCCATAATATCTACTGCCAACAGCCTTGAATCTATCCAGAGACAATTGAGCGCTCTTGCTGGTGTGATACTTCAAAACTGTAGAGCCTTAGATTTCATTACTGCTGAACATGGGGGGACACGTGTGGTCCTTAGCTCCCTCCTTGCTGTAGGAACTCTATTACTTGTAGTCCCTTGCCTAATCAAATTTCTCAGACAACAAATAACTAAAATTGCTATGATTTCTCTTACTTTTAGTGAGGTTTTTGTTCACCCTTTCAATCTTGGTGCTTGTGATAGGCTTTTTTTTTTCCTTTTTCTTTTGAGATTAATCTGCTCTGAGTTTAGCTTTAGTAGGTGGTATGTGACCAGGAATTTATCCATATCCTGTTTTGTTGAGTAGCAGTTTTTGAAGTAAGTCCTGATGATTCTCCCAACTTCACTTACTGGTGTTGTGATCTCTCCTTTTTCATTTCTAATTTTTAAAATTTGAATAACTTCTTTTTTTCACTTGATCAAATTGGCCAGGGGTTTATCAATCTTGTTTATTTTTTCAAAGAACCTGTTCTTTATTTCATCAATTTTATTATTTATTTTCTCAATTTCTGATTCATTAATTCCTGCTCTGATCTTAATTATTTTTCTGCATGGAGAGTTTTGAGTTGGTTACTTATTGGTTTTCCATTGCCTTTAGGTGGCTGGTTAGGTTATGGATTTGGGATCTCTCTATCTTTGTTATGAAGGCAATTTTCCCCTGAGGTCTGCCTTCATTGTGCCCCTTAAGATTTGGTATGTTGTGTTCTCATTGTCATTCATTTCTATAAATTTTGCAATTTCATTTTTAATTTTGCCCACTACCCACTTACTGTTTAAGAGTGTGTTGTCAGTTTCCAGGAGTCGGTTGGTTTCCTGGAGCATCTTTTGTTCTTGATTTCTAACAATACATCACTGAGATCTGATACCATGCAGGAAATTATGTTGATCCTCCTAAATATATGGAGGCAGGGTTTGTGACTCAGCATATTGTGGGGCTCCTTCCCGCTCAGGTAGTGCCAAGGGAAGGACCAGGCCTGCTGGTTCCTCCCTAGGGGTTGAGGGGATGATGAACGTCGGACGACTCAGAAACCTCTCCTGGCCACCGGAGAAAAACCACACTGAGTTGGGAGTCTTTTCCATGCAGAAACAACTCACTTTATTACTCTGAGCAGTTGCCTATATCATGTTGGGGACGAAGGTGGGGATTTTAGGATGGGGGAAGAGGTAAGGGCCAATAGTAAACTTTAACTATTGAAATGGTAATTACAATTGCCATGCAGAGGTAGCAGGCCAGAAGCCATTAGGCGTCTTGCTGAGTCCTAGCTGGCCAGAGACAGGTCACCAAACTTTAGCTAGGCTCAGGAAGTTCCACTAGGCCTCACACCTGGGCCTTTCAGGGCCCAACAGCATATGATCCTTTTTAGAGTAGGTTCCATGGACCTCTGAGAAGAACGTGTAGTCTCTGGATTTTGGGTAGAATGTTCTGTAGATATCCCTTAGGTCTAATTGCACTATGGTGTCATTGAGCTCTCTTATTTCCATGTTAATTTTCTGTTTGGATGATCTATCTATTGCTGATAGTGGAGTATGGAAGTTCCCAACTATGATGGTGTTGGTCATTATTTCTTTTCTATTGTCAAGTAGGTTTTATTTTATGAATTGTGGTGCACCTGTATTTGTGTTTTAAAGATTGTAATATCCCCTTGTTGGATCACTCCTTGATAAGGAAGACATGACCTTCTTTGTCTTTTTTGATTAGTTTTGGTCTTAAGACTATTTTTTGGGGGGTTTTCGAGGTAAGGTCTCTCTCTAGCCCAGGCTGACCTGGAATTCACTATGGAGTCTCAGGGTGGCCTCAAACTCACGGCAATCCTCCTACCTCTGCCTCCCAAGTGCTGGGATTAAATGCATGCGCTACCATGCCCGGATTAAAACTATGTTTTAAATTTAATTTATTAGTTTTCTTTTCAGCAAATACAGGCAGTTTGGTACCATTGTTTAGGTTCATCCATGATCTACCCCCTCCCAATGGACCCTCCTTGTTGATGTAAATGGGTTGTGGAGTTATTGGTATGATAAATGTCTCTGCATAACATGACCCAACATTTGACTCTAACATTCTTTCCACCCACTCTTCCACAAAATTTCCCTGAGCCATGTTGGGTTCATTTTTGGTCTGCTTCAGTGCTGAGGTGTTGGGGCTCTCTGAGGCTCTGGCTGTCTGATTTGGTAGGAGTTGATTTTCCTCTGTGTTGGTCTCCTTCCCCTTTGTTCTGGTATCCGGTTCATCAGGAAAACAGCATCCTTGCTTGTTTCACCAATTTTCTTTAGTTTCAGTCGGGCCCCTTTTGAGGTATGTTGGGGCAGCTTTCCCTTTTGGATCTGCATCTTTCTGAACAAGAGAAGCAGATTCTCTAATGGAGAGTAAGTTAGCACCCATAAAATTGAGAAAACACTTACTTTTTGATAGTGAGTTTAATAGGTGTAGGCCTGCTTGTACCCCATGATTAATGGTAGCTTGATATTGGAGAGAGGGCTTATGTTTGGATATGGTTCTGACTTGTTTCCCAGCTCCAGCTATGGGTCTTGTACCACTGAGGGGGATCAGTTAGCCAAATCAAGAGCAGTTGGTTCCCCACCATGGCTGTGTGTCACTATTGCACTTGTGTGGGCATCACAACAGGTTATTTGTTGCTAATTAGGTTAGACCATGAGTTGCTTGGAGAGATATTGGTCATTTCCCCCAGTTGCCCATGTAGCACCTTCTGGCACTAGACACACTGACTGTCTGGGGACTGACTCTGTCCTGGCTTTGAGCCATGCCATTTGATTTTACATGTCAGCTGCGTATGGAATCTATTTACAAGATATTAGTATAGCTACACCTGCTTGCTTCTTATTTCCATTTGCTTTGACTATCATTTTCCACCCTTTCACCCTGAGGAGGTGTCTGTCTTTAGTGGAAAGGTGGGTGTTTTGAAGACAGCAGATTGAGGGGTCTAATTTTCTGATCCACCCTGTTAACTTTTGTCTCTTGATGGGTGAGTTAAGGCCATTAATAGTTAGGGTAAGAACTGTGTTTTGATTTAATATGTGCTGTATTGTGGTGGTTTATGTGGTTTGGTTTTTTTTTTTGGCCTTTGTAGTTTTTATGCCTTCTTGTTGTTTGGTTATTGTGGTTTGCTTCTCATTGGCACTTGAGATTTTTTATTTGAATCTTCTGTGTGGAGCAGTCCCTGAAGTACTCTGTGTAGGTTTGGTCTTGTGTTCATATAGATGTATAGCTGAGTTTTATTGTGGTAAGTTTTTCTTTCACTATCTATTATGAGGAATATTTTTGCTTTGTAGAGTAGTTTAGGTTGGAAGCTACAAGTTCTTAGAGTTTGCAGTGTTCCATTCCAGGCCTTTTGGGCTTTCAGAGTTTCCATTGAGAAGTCTGAAGTAATTCTGATGGGCTTTCCATTACATGTAACATGTTTTCTCTCCCTAGCTGTGTTTAGGTCTTTCTATTTTTGGTTGATGTGTAGAGTCTTTATTTTTTATTTTTAAAAAATTTTTATTAACATTTTCCATGATTATAAAAAAATCCCATGTTAATTCTCTCCCTACCTGCCCCGACACTTTCCCCTTTGAAATTCCATTCTCCATCATATTACCTCCGTATTTCAATCATTGTACTTACATATATACAATATCAACCTTTTAAGTACCCTCCTCCCTTCCTTTCTCTTCCCTTTGTAACTCCTTTTTAACTTACTGGCCTCTGCTACTAAGTATTTTCCTTCTCACGCAGAAGCCCAATCATCTGTAGCTAGGATCCACATATGAGAGAGAACATGTGGCACTTGGCTTTCTGGGACTGGGTAACTTCACTTAGTATAATCCTTTAAAGGTCCATCCATTTTTCTGCAAATTTCATAACTTCGTTTTTCTTTAGTGCTGAGTAGAACTCCATTGTATAAATGTGCCACATCTTCATTATCCACTCATCAGTTGAGGGACATCTAGGCTGGTTCCACTTCCCAGCTATTATAAAATGAGCAGCAATAAACATGGTTGAGCATGTACTTCTAAGGCAATGAGATGATTCCTTCGGATATATGCCTAGGAGTGCTATAGCTGGGTCATATGGTAGATTAATCTTTAGCTGTTTTAGGAACCTCCACACTGATTTCCACAATGGTTGGACCAGATTGCATTCCCACCAGCAGTGTAGAAGGGTTCCTCTTTTTCCACATCCCCGCCAACATTTATGATCATTTGTTTTCATGATGGTGGCCAATCTGACAGGAGTGAGATGGTATCTCAATGTAGTTTTAATCTGCATTTCCCTGATGACTAGTGATGTAGAACATTTTTTTTAGATGCTTATATGCCATTTGTCTTTCTTCCTTTGAGAATGCTCTATTTAGCTCCATAGCCCATTTTTTGATTGGTTTGTTTGTTCCTTATTATTTAACTTTTTGAGTTCTTTGTATATCCTAGATATTAATCCTCTATCAGATATATAGCTGGCGAAGACTTTTTCCCATTCTGTAGGTTGCCTCTTTGCTTTTTCACTGTGTCCTTTGCAGTGCAAAATCTTTGTAATTTCATGAGGTCCCAGTGATTAATCTGTGGTTTTATTGCCTGAGCAGTTGGGGTTGTATTCAGAAAGTCTTTGCCAAGACCAATATGTTGAAGGGTTTCCCCTACATTTTCCTCTAGCAGTTTCAGAGTTTCAGGTCTGATGTTAAGGTCTTTAATCCATTTGGACTTAATTCTTGTGCATCTTGAGAGAGAAGAATCTATTTTCATCCTTCTGCAGATATATATCCAGTTTTCCCAACACCATTTGCTGAAGAGGCTGTCTTTTCTCCAATGAGTATTTTGGGCATTTTTATCGAATATCAGGTGGCTATAGCTACTTGGGCTTACATCTGGGTCCTCTATTCTGTTCCACTAATCTATATGTCTGTTTTTGTGCCCGTACCACGCTGTTTTTGTTACTATGGCTCTGTAGTGTAGGTTAAAATCAGGTATGGTGATACCACCAGCCTTATTTTTGTTGCTCAGTATTATTTTCGATATTCGAGTTTTTTTGTGACTCCAAATGAATTTTTGGATTGTTTTTTATATTTCCATGAAGAATGCTTTTGGAATTTTGATAGGGATTGCGTTAAATGTGTAGATTGTTTTTGGTAAGATTGCCATTTTCACAATATTGATTCTTCCAATCCAGGAACAAGGGATGTTTCTCCAGTTTCTAGTGTCTTCTGCAATTTCTTGCTTGAGTGTTTCAAAGTTCTCATTGTAGAGATTCTTTACTTCCATCGTTAGGTTTATTCCAAGGTACTTTATTTATTTATTTATTTTTTGATGCAATTGTGAATGGGAGGGATTCTCTGATTTCATCCTCTGTGTGTTTGTTGTTAGCATATGTGAAGGCTACTGATTTCTGTGTATTTATTTTGTATCCTGCTACATGGCTGTAGGTTTTTATATGCTCTGACAGTTTGCTAGTAGAGTCTTTAGGGTTCTTTATGTATAGAATCATGTCATCTGCAAATAATCATAACGTGATCTCTTCCTTTCCAATTTGTATCCCTTTTATGTGTGTCTCTTGCCTTATTGCTATGGCTAAGACTTCCAAAACTATTTTAAAGAAAAGTGGGGACAGTGGACACCCTTGTCTTGTTCCTGATTGTAGTGGAAAAGCTTCCAGTTTTTCCCCATTTAGTAATATGTTGGCTGTAGGCTTGTCATAAATAGCTTTTATTATATTGAGATATGTTCCTTCTGTTCCCAGTCTCTGTAGGACTTTTATCATGAAGGGATGTTGGATTTTGTCAAATGCTTTCTCTGTGTCCAATGAGATGATCATGTCATTTTTGTCCTTAAACCCGTTTATATAATGTATTACATTTAGAGATTTGCATATATTGAACCATCCCTGCATCTCTGGGATAAAGCCTACTTGGTCAGGGTGAATGATCTTTTTGACATACTCTTGTATTCTGTTTGCAATATTTTGTTGAAAATTTTTGTATCTATGTTCATGAGGGAGATTGGTCTGTAATTTCCTTTTTTTGTTCTATCTTTGCCTGGTTTTGGTATCAGGGTGATGCTGGCCTCATAGAAGGAGTTTGGTAGAATTCCTTCTTTTTCTATTTCCTGGAAAAGCTTAACAAGCAATGGTGTTTTATCTTCCTTAAATGTCTGGTAAAATTCATCAGTGAATCCATCTCGGCCTGAGCTTTTTTTAGTTGGGAGATTATTAATAACTGTTTGGATCTCCATGCTTATTATAGGTCTATTTAACTGATTAATCTCATTTTGATTTAATTTAGGTAGGTCATATAAATCAAGGAAGTCATCCATTTCTTTCAGATTTTCATACTTTGTGGAGTATATGCTTTTATAGTATGTCCCTATGATTTTTTGAATTTCTCTGGAATCTGTTGTGATGTTACCTTGTTCATCTCTGATTTTATTAATTTGTGTCTCTTTTCTCATTCTTTTGGTCAGATTTGCTAAGGGTTTATCAAGCTTGTTTATCCTTTCAAAGAACTAAGTCTTTGTTTCATTAATTCTTTGGATTTTGTTTGTTTGTTTCTATTTCATTAATTTCTGCCCTAATCTTTATTATTTCTTCCTGCCTATTGATTTTGGTTTGCCTTGTTCTTCTTTTTCCAAGGCTTTAAGGCGAAGCATTAGGTCGTTTACTTGCGACCTTTCTAATTTCTTAATATAGGCACTTAAGGCTATAAATTTACCTCTTAGAACTGCCTTCATTGTGTCCCAGAGATTTTGGTGTGTTGTGTTCTCATTATCATTTGACTCTATAAATTTTTTGATTTCCTTCTTGATTTCTTCATTGACCCATTCATCATTTAGTAGTGCATTGTTCAGTTTCCATGATTTTGTGTATGCTCTATGGCCTTTTTTGCTACTGATTTGTATTTTAATTCCATTGTGGTCAGATAGAATGCAAGGAATTATTTCAATCTTCCTGAATTTGTTAAGGTTTGCATTGTGTCCTTATATATGGTCTATTTTAGAGAATGTTCCATATGCTGCTGAAAAGAATGTATATTCTGTAGCCTTTGGATGAAATGTCCTGTATATATCTGTTAGGTCCATTCCTTCTATGACCTCATATAGTCTAGATGCCTCTCTGTTTATTTTTTCCCAGGATGACCTGTCAATTGATGAAAGTGGGGTGTTAAAGTCACCCACCACCACTGAGTTTGGTGTTATCTGTGACCTTAGTTCTAAGAGTGTTTGTTTGATGAATTTGGGATCCCCCTTGTTAGGTGCATATATGTTTAGGATTGTAATGTCCTCCTGTTGGAGTGTGCCCTTAATCAATATAAAGTAACCTTCCTTATCTTTCTTGACCAACATTGGACTAAAGTCTACCTTGTCAGATATTAGAATAGCAACCCCTGCTTGTTTTCTAGGCCCATTTACTAGAAACACCGCTTTCCAACCTTTCACCCTAAGATAATGTCTATCCTTTGTAGAAAGGTGAGTTTCTTGGAGACAAAAAATTGTAGGATCCTTCTTTTTAACCCCATCTGCAAATCTATGTCTTTTCATTGGGGCATTGAGGCCGTTGATACTAAGAGATATTATTGAAAGGTGTGTATTTATGTTTGCCTTTTGTGTGTGTGTGTGTGTGTGTGTGTGTGTGTGTGTGTGTGTGTGTGTTTCTGGTTCTACCTGTGCTCTCTTGTGTTAACTAGTATTTGAGTATTGCTTGTTTTTTCTAGGTTCCTTATATGTGCGCTTTTCCTTTTCTTCAGCATGGAGGATTCTATCAAGTATTTTCTGTAGAGCTGGTTTTGTCTTCAAATACTCCTTTAACCTGCTTTTGTCATGGAATGTCCTTATTTCTCCGTCTATTTGAATGGATAACTTTGCAGGATAAAGTAACCTTGGTTGACAGTTCTTATCTTTCAGAATGTGGGATATATCACTCCAAGCCCTCTGGCTTTAAAAGTTTGTGTTGAATAATCTGCTGTAATCCTGATGGGCTTGCTTTTGTAGGTAACTTGATTTTTCTCTCTAACTGCTTTCAGTATTTTTTCCTTGGTTTGTGTGTTTGGTAGTTGATTATAATATGACATGGCGAGGTTCTTTCCAAGTTTTGTGTGGCTCGGGATCTAAAGGCTTCCTGTATCTGCATTGGCACTTCTTTCCCAACTGGGGGGAAATTTTCTTCTATGATTTTGTTGAAGATACCTACTATGCCTTTGGAGTGGAATTCTTCTCCTTTTACTATGCCCTGAATTCTTATATTTGATCTTTCATAGTGTCCCGAATATCTTGAAATTCCCACTCATACTTTTCTATAAGTTTATCTTTCTCTTTGTTGGCCTGTATTAGATCTGCCACCTGGTCTTCTAGCTTAGATATTCTGTCCTCTCCTTCATCCATTCTACTGGTGAGATTTTCTACAGAGTTTTTTTAATTCATTAACTGTGTTCTTCATTGCTAGTAATTCTGACTGGTTTTTCTTTATTATTTCTATTTCCTTATTTATGTCTTGTATTGCCTTCTTTATTTCATTAAATTGGTGTCCTGAATCTTCTTTGATTCCTTTGATTTCCTCTATAAGGTCCTCTTTGACTCCTTTGATTTGTTCTCTGACTTCTTTGAACATATTTACAATCATTCTTTTGCAGTCTTTCTCAGGCATTTCCTCTAACTCATTCTCACTGGAGGTCATTTCTGATGCATTAATATTTTTAGTTGTATTTATATTGTCTTGCTTTTTAGTGTTCTTTGTGTTATAATGTATATATTTTTGCATCTTGGATTAAGTTAATGCTTGGATTTTCTAGCTAGCTGGGTATTCTTAGCTGTATCAGTTGATTTGATGTTATATATTTTCAGGGTAGGAGCTTAAGGTGTTAGGTGTGTCTCTTAAGACTCTCAGGGTATCTACAAAGGTGCTCCTAGGGGTTGAGTTTCCTTGCTATGGGAGTATTCAAGTAGGCTGAGTGGAATAAAATACAGGTAGATTCTAAAAGTTAACTAAACACTGTACCCATTCAATCAAAAACAGCCCCAATTATGTATGCCAAAGTAATTATTATTACAACCATATCTCTATCAACAAAGAGGTTAAGATTTCTGGTCTGTTGAGGGATCCAAGTCAGCTTGTGACCAAGTGAGTCCCTTCCCTGGTGCACTTCCAGTTACCTTGGATGATTTTGGTCTCAGTCAAGTTGCTGTCTGGTTGTTGGGGTGCTGTTCTGATTTCTGGAGCTGGGCACTGGCTTTTCCTGTGGGGCAAACCAAGCCTGGCAACTGTGGCCCTGCAGATCAGCACCCTGGTGCTGGAACTGCTGCTGCTAAAGCTGCTGCTTCTGGGTCTGCTGCTGCTGGGTCTGCCATTGCTGCCGCTCCTGGGTCTGCTGCTGTTGGCGCCTCTGTTACCGGTGCTGGAGCTTCTGGGTCCCGCTGTTGCCCCAAGTTGGCATCGCCGGTGGGGGGGATGCTGCTCTGTTCGCTGGAGCTGGGCTCAGGTGGTGGGGGAGGGGAGGGAGCCACAGCTGCTCTGGATCTCTTGCTGTTCCACATGTTCTTCTACCTCATGGTCTGCTCCTCCATTGCTCACCACCGCTCTCCCTTCACGTTTCCTGAGTTGCGGAGAGCGTCGGTGTGAGGGGAAGCTCCTGCACCTGGCTTTTCCTGTGGCTGGGGCCGAGCCTGGCAGCTTTCTGGTGCACTGCTGCTGCCGGTGCTGGGCCGCTTTTGTCGGTCTGTGCGGGCTCTGGATGCTCTGGATCTCTTCTACTTCTCCGCTGCTTCAATTTCCTATACACCTCACTTTTTAGTAAAAGTGTGTATTTTGCTGAGCTTTTTTGGTCATTCCCCCCCACCCCCCAGGCTGCTTTGGCATGGTACCTAAGCCGTCATCTTTACTGGAATCATCTTTTCTATGTTTTGATTAGAGACATCCATTGTGGGACTGAGCAATCCAGCTGGATTTACTTGCATCTGGTTTTTCATGCTATTCCTTTTTTGCTGTGTTCTGTCCATTACAATATTTCAGAAAGCCTGGGGTGTAGGATGCTAGCCTGCTGGCCAGGGGTGGGGGGGCAGGGGTGAGTGGGATGATGATCAGCCACAAAATTCAGAAAGGCTAGGGTGGAGACACTATCCTGGTCCCTGTTTGGTGGAGGGATGGGACAGCAGCCAGTGGGATGGCAATTGTGTTCTATGCTCACCTGGGCTGGCCAGAATGGTGACTAGGGCAGTCATTGCCCAAGTGGGTCAGCAAGGCTGGGAGGAAGGGCAATTGCTGTGGCCACAGGTCAGCAAGGCTGGGGGAATGTGATCATGTGACAGCAAGGCTGGGGGGTGGTTGTCAGCCATTGTGCACACGTGTAGGGGACAGCAAGACTTGTGTACATGTGTAGGGGACAGCAAGACTTGTGTGTGGGGGAATGGTGATCAAACATTTGGGCGGGGGACAGCAAGACTGGGCGGGAATGGCAATCATGTATGACAGCAAGACTCGGCGGAACAGCGTTTGCAGGAGCCAAGGGTGACCTGAAGGCTGGGTGGAATGGTGATCAAGCTCGCCCATGGCTGACAGCAAGGCTGGGAGGGACCAGTGAGAGCATGTGGGGGGAACAGCAAAGCTGGGGCGGGGGGTGGGGGGACAAGACTGGGCTGGAACTGCGTTCATGCCCAACCGAGGGGCCCATGAGGCTGGGTGGGAATAACTATTGCGAGCCCTCAGGGGACAGCAAGGCTGGCGATATTGGCTATCACCAGCACCGGTGGGTGACAGCAAGGCTGGGGGGAATGGCAATCACGTGCGCCCATGGGGATGGCAAGGCTCTGCAGGAACAGTGGGACATCTATTGCATCCGTGGAGCTCTGCCCAGTGGCAGAAAGCCTAGGGAAGTGGACCTATCCTGCCATCTTGGGTCCACTTGGCCTGCAGTTATTGCAGGAGGGACCTCCTACTGGGACTGCAGCTAAGATGGCTGTTTGAGGGGTCGGGGACTGGTGGACTGCCCTAGAGCGTGGGAATCAGCAGATTCCCTATTTTGCTCCTCCACACCCTCCCGCTGGAAGCCTACCAGTTTCAGCAAACTTCTAAACAAAAAATACCCCCCCCCCCAACTTAAGGGTCTTGCCTTTTCTTCTCTGTGAGGTGAGGCGAAGTTAGGCGAATGCCATCTTGACTGGAAGTCTCCTCTGTACTTTCGTTAAACTTGGTGTAACCATGAATGTAACCTTCTTCATTCCTTATTTCTCTCTGAATCTCCTGGTCTCTGTTTTGATATCTGCCCTCTTATTTTTCCTTGATCCTAGCATTTACCCTCTTAACTTCCCTACACAGCAAAGCATATGGTAGATCCCATGCAGTTTCTCCCAAGTTTTCCTACACATGCTCCTAGACTCCTACTTTCCACATGTTTATGGCTCTGTTCTAGCTTTCTTTCCTAGATCCCAATCTTCCTTAAATAACTCCCACAATTTGTGATTTTCCTCTCAATAAACTTAGTAATTCATAGTTTATCCTTCTTGAGTCTGTCTTTATTAATTCTTTATTAAAGGTAGAACAGAACCCCAAACTTGGGGTTCATAAATTCTGGGAAACCCCTCATGAATTTCAAAATCATGCATCAAAACTAGGGCTTTCTGATTTCACTTGTCACATGTCCTTGAAGTTAACTTTGTACTTACTTTATAGTGTTGTAAGTCTCCTTGCATAGTATCCTGTGTATGGCTAATAAAAATTGTTCCATTTTCTTACGAACAAAACATGAGATCCCTTCAGAGCCCACTTCTGCTCTTTCAGTGGCACTTTTAATTTGAATGTCTCCTTTCAGAGGAGTTTACATTTTCACATTTTTGGGGCCTTTGATGGGTGTGGTCCTTTCTTCAGGGCAACTTTCCTTTTGTTCCAATGCAAATTTTTTTCTTGCAGCTGCATTCTCTGCACCAGCTTTGTCTTCACTTTAAACTCATTCACACACCTCTCTTCACCACACAGCACATCATTTTTTTCATCAAAATTGTGTGACAAGCACTTCAGTCACTGAGCCATCTCCACAGTTCCCTTTTGGTTTTGACAGTTTTAAGTCAAGGGAGCACTAGAAAGCAGTCCAACTAAGATCTTGTCAAAAGTATGTTTGGCCAAAATGTTCGCCCAGTAAAATTTGCCTCATAAATTCTCTGTGGAAATGTCCTTGCATTTCTTTCTAACCTTTGGGACTTGTGGGCAGTGTACTAAGGAGTTTAATTAGAAGCTATACTTCAATACTCAATTGTACTATTTGAGGAAAACATCTGAAACACAAGTAAAATTGGGAAGGAAGTAGATTAAGAATTATCGGTCATCCACATACAGATTAAACATCAAGCTAGATCGTACATCCTTTACAAAAGTTAACCTAAATTAGACCACAGAGTAAAATATAAAATACAAAAACTGTCCAAAACCATTAACTCCTAGGAGATAACATTGGAAAAAATGTAAATGACTTTGGTTTTGTGAACAACTGTGTAGACATGAAATCAAATACATACTCTATGAAATAATTTATAAACTGGATTCCATTAAAGTTATATTTTCTGCTCCATTAGAGACACTGTGATGGTTAATCTTAGTTATCTGTTATACATCTTTTGCAATGGAGAACCAAGACAGAGAGCTTCTTGAATTTAAGATTTTATTGTAACAAGAAGAACGGGGTCAGACAGTGATACAGAAGAGAAAGAAAGAAGGTGTATGCATGAGAGAGAGAGAGGGAGAAAGAGAGAGAGAGAGAGAGAAAGAGAGAGAGAGAGAGAGAGAGAGAGAGAGAGAGAGAGAACACAGAGGGGGTTGCATGCACCTGAGAAGCAGGAGATTCATAAAAAGAGAGTGTGAGCAATGGAGAGGATTTTGTGTTGAAAGGAAAGAATGCTCTGTGAGGGAGGGGCCTTGGGTGGCTTGTAAAGGTAGAGGTGTAGGTTGGGGGAAGGTGACCTTTCTTCCTCTTAGCCTAGAGGTATACTGAATGACCATATAAGGACACAGTCTGAAAGTCCCAGGATTAACAAGGCCAGGTTAGTAGGGGAGATGAGAGAGAGGATGTGTAGATAGCTCTGAGAGTCTCACATTGTCAATTTGACAGGATCTAGAGTCAACCTAAGAGACACCTCTAGGTGTGTCTGTGAAGGAGTTTGCAAGAAGGATTAAATAAATGGGGAAGACCCTCCCTCAGAGTAAGTGGCATCCTCCAAAGGGTATCCCAGATATGGTGGTTATCAGTAACCCCACTGAGGAGGACCCTCAGTGAAATGGAGAAGGGGATATAATAGGATAATATGAAGATCAGGAGACCAGTACATGATTTGTCTATGCAGCAAGGTTTCTAATTGTTAGGAAAAGCAGGGAAAAGCAACAACAGGGCAGACCCTGCTCAACAGTAAAATTGCCTTATTTAGGAATGCCTGAGAAGGGCTCTGACCTGGCAGGACAAAAGGTCACCTTCTTTACAGACTAGGGGATACTTATGGGATGGTGGGGCACTGAACTTATTTAATTGATGGCTGGTCCACCTTGCCTCAGGGGTTGGGTCACTTCAGGAAAGTGATAATCAAACAGGCAGTTTGGGTCATTCCAGAAAAGTGATAATGGGATGGTTGGTCTGGGTCATTCCAGGAATGTGACAATTGTGAGGAGTGCTTGGGTCACTCTTGAGAGACAGAGGGTTACAATGAGATGATGGAGTCCAAAGATGGAGTTATTCTGATTCTAATGCTAATTAATAATAAAGTAAAAAATCAAAAGAGAAAAAAAAAGAGGCCTTAGAAAACCCAGTACTCCCAGTGATATGCCTGTTCTTCTGACTAGGTGAGTTCATCATTGCTGCTGCTGTTGCTGCTAACCTTTCCTGACAATTAAACTCAGGTTCTGCAGCCTTCCAATGTGGACAGAAGACAGTGACTCTCCAAAAAAAAAAAAAAAAAACAAAAAAAACAAAAAAAAAACAAGAACAACAAAAAATCTTCCAGGCCTTCAGGGTGGATTGGGATTGTTGATGCATCTAAGTCCATGGGTGAGCAGCTATTGGGTTCTGAGCCTTTTCAGCATGCAGACAACCATTGTTGTGCTAACCAGTATACATATATTGATAGTTTGCATAGATGGCCTGGTCTGGAAGTTCATCTCAGTGAACCTGAAGCTGTCTGCTACTATGTGTGTGTGTGTGTGTGTGTGTGTGTGTGTGTGTGTGTGTGTGTGTGTATGTGTGATTTTGTATCCATACATATATATTACATATGTATTTACACAAATACTTACATTCTATTGGTTACATTCTTCAGTATTACCCTGCCTACTACAGATAATTTTAAGGTAATGGAAAGACAAGCCATAGACTGGTGAATTTGTAAAGATACATCTGCTGTATACTATTATCTAATATACCATTGAATAAAATACCCAAACTATTCTTAAGACTCAATAAAAAAATTGCTATTTAAAAAAATTAAAAGGCTCAATCTACTTCACCAAAGAAGATATCTAGATGATAAGTAAGTACATGACAAGATAGTCCACATTATATGTCATTTGGAAATGCCAAGTTAAACAACAAAGAGGTACTACTGCATAGCTGTGACAGTGGCTACCATCAGGACACCAGTGCTACATGTTGGTAGGAATGTGCAGCAGCATCAGCATCAGCTCTCATTCATTGCTCATGGAATGCAAAATAGTACAATCATTTTGGAGGACAGATTGGGGGATTTTTACAAAGCTAAACATATTCTTACCATATCATCCAGCAATCACTCCATAAGTATGTACCCAAAAGAGTTGAAAAATTATACCTTAACAAAACCAGAGTACAAATGTTTATAGCAGCTTTTTCCATAATTGTTAAAACTTGGAAACAACCAAGATGTTTTTCAACAAGCAAATGGATAAATTGAGGTAATCCAGTCATGGAACTCAGTGCTAAAAAGAAAAGAGCTGTCAGTCATTGGAAGGCATGAAAGAAACAAATGCATGTTACTGAGTAAAGAAGCCAGTATGAACAGGTTTCATATTATATGTCATTCAGGAAAAAGCAAAGCTATATGGAGACAATGGTTACTAAAGTTTAGGGTGAGGGAGAGGTGAATATATAGAACACAGAGGGTTTTTAACATAGTGAAAACTCCATATGATATTATAGTGGTAGGCACATGTTATGATATATTTGCCCAAACCCAGAAATGATACATCACCAAGACAGACTCTAATGTAAGCTATTAACTTTGAATGTGCCAAGATAGCCTCCTCAATTATAACAACTATAATATTAACGGGAGATGATGGAGGACATGCATGTGTGTGTCAGAGAGCATGTCAGGTGTCTTTGTATTTCCCCTTGATTTTAGTTTTACTAAAATCCTAAAACTGTCTCCCCCAAATTAAAGTCTTTAAAAACTGACCACAACTTCAAAATCACTATGTATATTTGGCAAACCAGTTATCTGAGTACTTTATAATTGTCATTTATTTCTTACTATTACTATTTGTTTTTCATATTTCTATTTTGTAGATTAAATGGTGTGTAAGGGGTAATATTTATTATTATCCTGAGAAAAAATTATTAGCATGATAACAAACCATCTTGAAAATCTAGAGTCTTATAAAGACAAAAATTTATATATCTTGTGTTCATGGATCTGTATGTTTCTGTTTACAACATGTTCACTACCTTCCATTGCCAAAAGCATGGCCAGTATTCAAAGGGTGGGAAAGTATATTTTAATACAGTGGGATGGTATACAGTGATATGGCAAAGACTATAGATGAGCAATCCAATTACAGTAAAAAATCCAAGACTTATAACCAACTTCTATTTGGGAGTAAGGAATGGAGATGATGAATTATACTGGTCACAGAGGAGGATGGATAAAGGGAAATGAACTGTGCTGTGAGCACTTTGGAATGCCTTGCACGGAGAAAAAGTATTGGGTGAGGGGTGGACATGCTAAGCAGGAAAGTGTGTTCTTTACCTTCTTTTTTTTTTTGAGGTAGGGTGTCACTCTACCCCAGGCTGACCTGGAGCTCACTCTGTAGTCCCAGGCTGGCCTTGAACCTCACAGTGAGCCTCCTATCTTTTCCTATCTTTCAAAATGTTGGGATAAAAGGCATGGGATAAAAGGCATGGTGGCACATGCCTTTAATCCCAGAACTTGGGAGGCAGAGGTAGGAGGATCACTGTGAGTTCGAGGCCAGCCTGGGACTACAGAGTGAATTCCAGGTCAGCCTGGGCTAGAGTGAGACCCTACCCCAGAAAACCAAAAAAAGAAAAAAAACAGCATGTACCACCACATCCATATCACCTCCTTTCTATAAGTGCAAGCCAGACTATCTTTTCGCAACTTTATTTATGACTAAGCAAATAAGAGCATTCAGAGGGAGCCATTGCAACCCAAGCAGGACCCTGGGGTCCATTTTAAACCATTACATTATCGTAACCAAGAGCAGTCAAAGGCTGGGGTTTCTGTTACTGCTGATTATCAGTAGGCTTGAGGATGTTCATTAAAATATCAGCTCATAAGACCCTGTTGCTGAAGACATCATATACTGTTGACACAGAGCACGGACAGATCTGGCTGGAATTCAGAAGAAAGCCAGTCTCCAGACAGCCTGTCTAGTGCTGGAAAGTGCTACATGAGCTACTGGAGGAAAATGGCCAACAACAGTTGGGCAACCAGAGGTCTAAGCTACTCAGAAGCAAATACCCTAACACTAGGTACACACCAGTGCGATAGTGGCACACAGCCTCAGTGGATAATAATAGCTTTCTGATTGGCTAAGCAATCTCTCAGTGTAAAGGAATCCATATCTGGAATTGGGAACCAGATCAAACTCCTATGAAGACAAAGATTATGCTCTCCAGTGTCCAGCTCTCACTGGTCTTTGGCTAAAAGAGGGATTACATACATCAAATTCTCCCTAAATTAATAATACTCATCCCATTTAAATTATGCTAACTTCACTCTTCTTTGGAGAATCTGTTTCCAGAAGGTACTGAGACTGGAGGATATAAACTACCCCTCACTCTTTAGCCATGCCACAGCTGAAACCACAGAGGAATTAGGGAGACAAGGAAAAGTGCTGCTTCCATGCTAAACCTGATACTCAGTGCCAGGGTGAAGGATCCAGACCCCGAGGATACTCAACACTTACCAAAGTAGAGATTCAGAGGCTCCTAAGGGCTCATCACTAAATAGACTTAAAACAACCACTCTGGCTCAGGGAATTTTGTACAGGATGGGGCAGAAAGATTGTAAGAGCCACAGGTTGAGACTTCAGGAGGCATTCCCTTCTTCCCAAAATAACTGAGTGCTGCTCCCACAAAGCATAAACAACAACCCCATGGGGAATACCTGAACCCCACTAAGGAGCATCCCCAATGGAATGAGGGTAGGGATGAGGGAAAAGAGGGTTACCAACATATGATGTAGTCATACGAAATATGTTGTTAATAATAATAAAAATTTTCAGCTCAAATATCCTTTATTGCAGCACAGATAATATTCTAGTTTTCTTAAATATCCCTCTGCTTATTGCAGCAGAGACGTTTCTTAGTTTGAGGGTTATATTTTGGATCAGAGGCCAACTTTTGGCTCCTTTGAGGTTTTAACATAACAGTTTTTGGAAAGGACATATTATTCTTCCAGCCACCACAGGCAAAATGACATCATGAGAAAATTAATTCATTTCTCATACTTGAAGGAGATATGTTCCCCTTGCCAGGGATAGAGTCAAGATTGTAAATAGGATCAGAGCCAGATGGAAAAAGTCTAGGACACCATGATAAGACATTTAGACTTCATGTGAGATTACTGAGGAAAGAGAAGGCCATGAAGTGCTAAAATTGATTCTTTTAAACAATGAAGAAAAGAACACAACTGAAGGGAAACAATGGGCAGGAGGTAAGGGAACCAATTTGTGATTGATGAGGTGTTGCAGGCAAGAGAGGAGAGCAGTTGCATTCTTGTTCTTGGGCACACTGTTTTGGATATCCTCTGAGGCCAGCTGTTCTTCACGCTCTTTAGTGCTTCCAACTCCAAGGCAACAAAATTCTGGAAGTCTTTTGCTCAAAGTGCCATCTGATTTTTAGATTTAGGCTACATTTTTTTAAAAGATGCTTTCTAAAATACCTGACTTAAAAAGTAGAAATAATTTCTCTAATCAAGCTGCTCTCTCTTCTCCCTCCCTCTTTACCTTTCTTTCTCTCCCCTCCCTCTTTCTGTGTCTCACTTCACAGGAACAAATGTACCTTATAGTACATTCAAGAAGAAAGGAGGGAAGCCGGGTGCTGTGGTGCACACCTTTAATCCCAGCACTCGGGAGGTAGAGGTAGGAGGATTGCCGTGAGTTTGAGACCAACCTAAGACTCCATAGTGAATTCCAGGTCAGCATGGGCTAGAGTGAGAACCTACCTCAAAAAAGAAAAAGCAAAAAAAAAAAAAAAAAGAAGAAAGGAGGGGCCAGCTGTGGTGGCACATGCCTTTAATCTCAGCACTCAGGAGGCAGAGAATTGTAGTCAGTTCCAGGCCAACCTGAGACTACATAGTGAATTTCAGGTCAGCCTGGGCTACAGAGAGACCTTACTTTGAAAAACCAAAAATAAATACACAAATAAAAAACAAAGAAAGAAAGAAAACAAAGAAGAGGGAGAAAGAAGTGTTGTTAAAGCCAAAGTCTATAGGAGGTGAAGACAAACTCCTGATTTTGCTTGTTGCCATTTATAGCATCTTGTCTAAAGTCTGTGCTCCTTTCCAATGCACATCAAGGAAGGGAGGAGGCAGATTTGTTCATAGCTCTCTAAGCACACATAGGACCATATGTGGAGACATTCAAGTCAGGTTAAAGCAATATAAAGTCCATATCCTAAACAGATAAGGAAGAGTGGCACAGAGAAGTACAGCATATATATTCTAGTTAATATAATTTGTCTGGAGACCTAGGCCTAACCAACCCTGAAATTTGGCAGAAGGGTCTCTTACTGCATGTTTTCTCATTTACTATGTGGTCCTCTTCATACTTGGCAGGTTCATCACAGGGCTAGAAATACAGCTTTTCCCTGGGACTCTTAGTTGGATCCAGTGTACAAATAGCTGCCTCAAGTGAAGTCTGGTGGAAGGCTCCTACTGTCTCTTTATAGACTTGTTGAGTTCCAAATCAGTCTCCATGTCCATGACTCTATTTTTTTCTCTTATACCTTTCCTCTTCATTTTCTATACAACTGGGTAAATTGTGTGTGTTTCTTACAACCATCCTTAGATTATGACTGTGTCTTAGTCCATTCATAACAAAATATAATCTTGGTTGCTTTATAATAATGATCACTTCCTTCTTTTAAAACAAGTTTTATTTATCTTTCTCTCTCTCTCTTTCTCTCTCTCTCTCTCTCTCTCTCTCTCTGTGTGTGTGTGTGTGTGTGTGTGTGTGTCAGGGGTGCACCAGCATCTTTTGTCATTGCATAGTAACACCAGATATTTGGGCTGCCTTTTGGATCTGGCCTATGTTGATGGTTTGGAAATTGATCCTGGGCTGCCAGGCTTTGCAAGCAGGCATTTTTAGCCACTGAGAAATATTCCCAGTTCTAGAATTTATTTTTATAACCTGAAGGAGGGTCTTTATTTAGCCCAAGGTGGCCTGGAACTCACTATGTAGTCCAGGATGGCCTCTAGCTCATAGCCATCCTCCTAAATGCTGGAATTAAAGCTGGTAACTACCACAGCCAGCCAATCACTTGGGAAGTTCAAAGTCAAGGCATTGATAGATTGACTGTACAGTAATGGTCAGCTCTCAGGTTCACAGATAACTCAAATTCTCAGTGCATACTTGAATAGAAAGAGGAGAAGCATAACCCAAAGCCACACAGCACAGCACACTTCAGGAACTCCAGCTAGGCACACTTTGCATATCTTTAGATTGAAATCCCAAACCCATCACCACACCTTAATATCCACCCAGTGACACTGTTTCCAGCCAGGTGGCTGCAGATGCAAACTATATAAAGAGAGTGTTGCAGTCAGGTTCACATTGCTGGTAGAAATCACCCAACCAAGAGCAGCTTCTGGGAAAAGGAGGTTTATTTTGGCTCACAGGCTTGAGGGGAAGCTTCACGATGGCAGGGGAAAACGATGGCATGAGCAGAGGGTGGACATCACCCCCTGGCAAACATAAGATGGACTACAGCAACAGAAGGGTGTGCCAAACACTGGCATGGGGAAACTGGCTATAAAGCCCATGAGCCCGCCCCCAACAATACACTCCCTCCAGGAGGCATTAATTCCCAAATATCCATCAGCTGGGAACCTAGCATTCAGAACACCTAAGTTTATGGGGGACACCTGAATCAAACCCCCACAGAGAGCAATATGTTATATTTCTCTACATTTTTTTTTTTTATAACAAACTTAGAGAATCTCAAGTTGGCTGTGCTCTGCTCTTGAGAGTCAATCCTGGCAGCTTGTGCTTTTCCTGAATAAAAGCTTCTGTCTTTGCTTAGAGTGGTTTCTGTGGTATTGATTACTTCCAAACCTTACATATTGTATTCATGATTCAGAGGAGACTTCCAGTTGCCCTCTTGGGAGGCCAGGCTTCCTTTCCTCTGACCAGACCACTGAGCTGCCATTTGACCCTCTAAAGGCTTCAGACCATTTCTGCCTAGTACTGGCTTTCACATCCACCACAATTCTTCTTCTCTTCTCTGTCTCCTCCCTCCTTCTCTGTTAAGTGTCACTCTGGGGTTGGCCTGCTCTCAGGTTTAATCACTCCTCATGGAAGCTGTGCCCGCATGCCAGGCTACACCCCTTATTTGCTTTTGGGCCCCAACCCCTGGTCTTGAGAAAGATGCACTCTCACTAGCTCGTGTCTATTGCTCTCTGGTCTACCATACCCTAAGGGGTGCCTTTTGGTTCATTTGTACCATCTCAGGACGTGCTCCTTCTCTCTTCTGAGGTCTCATCTTTCACTGCCAGCCACTTTTGCCATCCAGAGCACAGTTGCCCACCTTGCCCCCTAACAGACTAAAAAGCCAACAGTTGCGACCTGTATGTCCTCTGCCCATGTAGGAGGTGCAGGCCCCATTCACCTTGAGGGGCCAGAGAGTCATTTTGGTGTTCTGTGTAAACCCAGCGTAAGCCCTGGTTCCTTTCCCTCACTCTCGCTTTGCTCGTTCCCTGTCTCCTTAAGAACTCTATGACTCTTGGAGGACAGCTTATCTTTCTCTGCAACTCTGCCTAGTCACAATATAAGCTGGATAATGGGTCCAGATGGCCTACACATGGTACTTTTGGTTTCTAATTTCTCACTGATTTAAAAAACTTCTGCCAGCATACAAGCAAGTGGTCTGGAATACCCTATTTTTCACTCTGCATGCATGGTCTTCTCTTTGCTCTACCTGCTCTTCTCACCAGGTCCTTCTAGCCAAGCCTCAGGAATGCACTCTCACTCAACTCCTCCCCCATACACATCCTCACCCTCTGCTTTTATCCAGAATGCCATAGATGACCTCGCCCCAACAGCTCCTCCAGGTCCTTCAGCTCCCTCAGCCTCTCTTGAACACTGCCTGGTAACAAGGTTTGATTTTAGTCTTGGGAGTTGTAAATAGAATAGACACTTAAAGTGGGAATGCAGGGCTTCTGGGAAAGATAGCATCTGCCTAACCAAGCCACTACTCCTGGGAAGGAGAAGCAAGAAATAAAGGGGTCACTGGGACTTTTAGGGGAGAGCAATCTCTAATAGATTGCCAGTGGGAAGGTGCGGAGGGGAAAAAAAGGAATTGGCTGATTCCCATGCTCCTGGTAACCCACTAGTCCCCCAATCACCCCAAGTGGCTGTCCTAACCAGAGTTCCAGGCTCAGGCTACTCTCGCAGTAACTGCAGGCAAGGAGACTCAGGCGAGTAGTTCCACCTGTGCCCCCAGGCACAGGCGAGTGCCAGGGTCCACCTTCTCCCCCCCCCCCACTGCCGCCGGGTCACAGATTCACCCCCCCTCCCCGCATGTCTTCAGACTCCCTTCATTCCCCCCACCCCCCACTTCAGTCTCTCTCCACCCCACCCCAGTCCCCACCCCACCTGCCTTGTCTTCAGATTAGCTCCACTCTGCCCTGCCCCCAACTCTACTTCCAACCACCGCATGTGACCGCACCCCCCCTTGCTTTCTTCAATCTAAACCCACTCTGCTTGGCCCTGCCCCACCCCAGACGAATTCTGACCCCCTCTGCTGTGCTCTGCCCCCAACCCAGGCAAACTCAGACCTGCTCTGCTCCACTCTGCTCTGCCCCTGACCCCACACCCTGCAAATTCAGAACTGATCTGCTCCACCCCGCTCTGCCCCACCCCCAGGCTTCTTGACACATCCCATTCTGTCCTGACACACATGTCTACCACATTCTACTCCCACTGGCCACATCTTTGGAATCCCTCCACTCTGCCGCGTGCCCCTCCCCTTGACTTCCACCCACTTGGCATGGCCCTTCCGCCTGTGACTTCGGATTTGCCCCACTTGAACCCTCCCCCGTGTCTTCCTTTGACCCACTCCACTTGGCTCCACCCTGTGACTACAGATTTGACCTGCTCGGCTCTATGCCCACGTGAATTCTGACCCCTTTGGCTCTGCTCTGCCCCTGACCTGCTCTACTTCAGAACTGCTCTGCTCTGCTCCCACCCACACCCCTGAGAATTCAGACCTCCTTTTCGCCACTCCCCGCTGCCCCCAAGTGAACCTTGACACTGGCAGCTGCTCTGTCCAGACCCATGTACTCCACCCCAACCCCACACCCTCCTCCACCCCCAGGAAGCTGTACCACTTCCCCCACCCATTGCGACCACAGTCACTTTCTCTAAGCTCTCATGCTGTGATGGGCAGACCACAAAACAAAAGAAATAACAAAAACAACAACAACAAAAAATCAAATGCAAGTAAATCCAATTAGATCTTCCAGTCCTAGCCGGACATGGTGGCGCACGCCTTTAATCCCAGCACTGGGGAGGCAGAGGTAGGAGGATTGCCATGAGTTCAAGGCCCCCCTGAGATGACAGAGTTAATTCCAGGTCAGCCTGGAGCAGACTGAGACCTGACCTCAAAAAACCAAAAAAAAAAAAAAAAAAAGATCTTCCAGTCCTACCATAGAAGTCTCTAATCAGAACATACAAGAGACAGTAGGATCAGACTCAAAATGAAGTTATGAGAAATGTAGTCCTGACCAAGTTATTGGTGGAACTTCCACAAAAGCAACAAAGGATTGATAATCATGTGGATGTTGCCATCACTAGACTAGACCTAATCGGTAAGAAAATAGGAGTCCAAACACAGTTAATGGATATAAAAGAAAACAAACAAAACAAAATATGATCTAAAAAACCAGCTGGTTATGCTAAATGAAGACATAAAGAAATGCAAGAAGGAATTCCAAGAAGCATTAAGAAAAGTCAGAAAATTATGTGAAAAGGGTACTTGACAGAGGGATAGAAACTGTACATAGAAACATAGTAGAAAATGCAAACCTAATTGAACAAGCCTTAGAAGCTCTCAAGAACAGAGTCAGCCATGTGGAGGATAGAAACTCAGATCTGGAAGACAAAGCAGAAGAACAGTTTGAGAGTGCAAAAGGTCCAATAAGTTCAAAAACTTCTGTGAACAGAACATTAAAGAAATGTGAGGTACCCTCAAATGTCCTAACATTTGGATCATGGGAATACCAGAAGGGGAAGAAATTCAGACCAAAGGCATGGAGAACGTATTCAATGAAATAATTGAAGAAAACTACTCTCTCAAAAGAAAGGCCCATCAAGATACAAGAAGCTAACAGAACTCCAAACAGATTGGACCAAAGAAGAAACTCTTCAAGATATATTATCATTGAGACTCTAAATATACTAGACACTAAGATGGGTGGGGAGGAAGGGGAGGACAACGGAGGTGCGGGAAACACAAATCTAGACCCAAATTGCAATGGTACCATAAAATTCTACTTCCTAAAATGCAGACCAAATGGCTGAACCTTAACCAGGCCCTTAGAGGGAACACCTGACCCACAAAACACTGGAGAGGGTATGATGAAGATTGACCTTAATCTTCTACAGCTACACTCCCTCTCCCTCTCTCTCTCCCCCCCCCTCTCTCTCTTTAACTCTTCTATATTAGTTATCTTTTTCTTCCTTTTCTTAGTGGGCACTGACCTGTAACTCCCAGTACCAGCATGTGGCTATCATCCACAACGAGCTTTTGATCACAGAGACCTACAGGGTTTCCTAAAAGAAAGACAGATTTCTGCCTGAGTACTTGATGACCCACCAAAGGTTAGTGGTAAGGCCCTACTGCTGAAGACACCTTCTGTGGTTGATACATAAAATGGAATGGCATGGCTGGAAGCTGGAAGAGAGTCAGTCCCTAGACAGTGTGTCTAGTGCCAGAAGGTGCTACCTGGGCTACTGGGGGAAGATGACCAATATCTGTCCAAGCAACTCATGGTCTAACCTACTTAGCAACAAATAACCTGTTGTGATGCCCACACAAGTATAATAGTGGCACACAGCCATGGTGGGGAACCAACTGCTCTTGATTTGGCTAAATTATCTGCTCAGTGGTATGGGACCAGTAGCTGGAGCTGGGAAACAAGTCAGAACCATATCCAAACATAGGCCCATTCTCCATTATCAAGCTACCATCAATCATGGGCTACAAGAGGGCCTACACCTGTTAAATTCTCTATAAAAAAAAAGTAAGGGTTATCTCATTTTTCTTTATGGTAATTTACTCTCCATTGGAGAATCTGCTTCTCTTTTTCAGATAGATGTAGATCCTAAGGATAGAGCCACCCCATCATACCTCAAAAGGGCCCCAGGTGAAACTAAGAACAATTGGTGAAACAAGCAAGGGTGCTGTTTTCCTGGTGAACTGGATGCCAGCACAAGGGGGAAGGAGATCGACACAGAGAAAAATCAACTCCTACCAAATCAGAGAGCCAGAGACCCAGAGGCCCCCAACACCTCATCACTGAAGCAGACCAAAAATGGACCCAACATGGCTCAGGGAAATTTTGCGGAAGAGGGGCCAGAAAGAATGTCAAAGCCATATGTTGGGTCATGATATGCAGAGACATTTACCTTACCCATAACTGTGGGCTAACTCCACAATTCATGACCCATATAACTCAACAAGGAGGGGCCATGGGGAGGGGGTAGGTCATGGATGAGACTAATAATGGTACCAAACTGACTGTATTTGCTGAATATAAAACTAATTAATAAAAAAATAAAAAAAGACTCTAATCATAAATAACAAAAAGAAAGTCCTAAAACCAGCCAGGGAAAAAAAAAACAACACATCAGATTTCAAGGTAAACCCATCAAATTCATTTCAGACTTCACAATGGAAACCCTGAAAGCCAGAAAGGCCTGGAATGGAATATTGAAATCTCTAAGAACCTTTGGGTTTCAATTCAAACTCTACCCACCAAAAGTATCCCTTATAATACATGGTGAAATAAAAATCCTTCCATGAAAAAACCCAACTTTGTAATTATATGAACACAAGACCAAATCTACAGAGAGTATTTCAGGAAATTCTCCACATAGAAGAATCAAATAATCAACCTAAGTACCGACAAAAAGCAGAGCTCCGAGTAAAAAAAAAAAAAAAAAAAAAAAAAAAAAAACCCAAAAAACAAAACAAAACAAAACAACCAAACAAACAAAAAAACCAAACTTAGAGAAGACACAAAGCCCATGAAAACACCAAACCACATAAAACAACATAACATGGTAGGGATCAAATCAAATCTCAGTCATTACCCTAAATACCAATGGCCTTAATTCACCCATCAAGTGACACAAGCTAACAGGGTAGGTCAAGAAATTAGACCCCTCAATCTGTTGTCTTCAAGAAACGCAACTCACCACTAAAGACAGACACCTCCTCAGGGTGAAAGGGTGGAAAACATTATTCCAAGCAAATCGGAATGAAAAACAAGCAGGTGTAGCCATACTGACACTGGATGAAATAGACTTCAAACCAAAAATAATAAAAAAAGACAAAGAAGGTCACTTCCTACTGATCAAGGGAACAATCCAGCAAGAGGATATTACAATCATCAATATGCACTGAACACAGGTGTACTACAATTCATACAACAAAACCTACTTGACAATAAAACAGAATTAACCACCAACACCTTATATTTGGGGACTTCAATATACCATTATCAACAATAGATAGATCATCCAAACATAAACTCAAGATGGAAGTGAGAGAGCTCAACAAAACCATAGAACATTTAGACCTAACAGACATCTATAGAACATTCCACTCCAAATCCCCAGACTACACATTCTTCTCAGCAGCCCATGGACCCTTCTCTACAATAGATCATATACTGGGTTATAAAGCCTGCCTTCATATTTAGGATGATTGACATAATACTCTGCATGATATCAGATCACAATGCTATATTGCTCGAAATTAATAACAAAACACCCACCAAAATCCCACTGGCTCCTGGAAACTGAATAGTACACTTTTAAACAACAAGTAGACAGTGGATGAAATAAAAAAAATGAACCACAGAAATTTCTAGAAAAGAATGACAATGAGAACACATCATACCAAAACTTATGGGACACAGTGAAGGCAATCCTCAGGGGAAAATTCGTAGCACTAAATGCCTTCATAAGATAGACAGAGAAATCCCAAATTAATAACCTAATCATCCACCTAAAGGAATTGGAAAAGCAAGAAAAATCCAACCCCAAAAGCTCCAGACAGAAAGAAATAATTAAGATCAGAGCAGAAATTAATGAATTGGAAACTAAGAAAACAATTAAGAAAATTGATGAAACAAAAAGTTGGTTTTCTGAAAAAATAAAAATAAACAAGATTGACAAACCCCTGTCCAATTTGATCAAGTGAAAAACAGAGGCACTTCAACTTAACAAAAGTAGAAATGAAAAAGGAGAGAACACAACAGACAAGTGAAATTGGAAGAATCATCAGGACTTACTTCAAAAACTTTTACTCTATAAAATTGGAAAATGTAGAGGAAATAGATAAATTCCTAGACACATACAATCTACCAAAGTTAAAATCAGAGCAGATTAATCTCCTAAACAAACCTATCATGTTCATCGAAAGTGAAGAGGTGGTAAAAATTCTCCCTCAAAAAAAGAGTCCAGGACCAGATGGCTTCTCGGCTGAATTCTATCACACCTTCATGGAAGAACTGAAACCAATCTTTCTCAAACTGTACCACACAATTGGAGATCAGGGAAAACTTCTCAAGTCCTTCTATGAAGCTAGTATCATCCTAATTCCAAAGCCAGGCAGAGATGCCACAAGAAAAGAAAACTACCAGCCTATTTCCCTGATGACCTTAGATGCAAAGATCTTGAACAAAATCTTCACAAAAAGAATTCAACAACACATCAAAAGCATTATCAACTTTGATCAAATGGGCTTCATCCCAGGAACACAGGGATGGTTCAACATATAGAAATCTGTCAATGTAATACACCACATAAACAAGGCTAAAAGCAAAAATCACATGATCATTTCCATAGATGCAGAAAAGGCCCTTGACAACATACAACATCACTTCACGATCAAAACATTGGAGAGAATTGGCATGGTAGGTGTATATCTTAACACAATAAAGGCTATATACAAAGTTCCTAAAGTCCAAATAATGCTTAATGGAGAGAGACTGAAGGAATTCCCACTGAGATCAGGAACAAAACAGGGGTTTCCACTCTCACCTCTGCTCCTTAGTATAGTACTGGAAATCCTAACTCAAGCAACAAGACAGAAGAAGTAAATAAAGGAGATATAATTTGGAAAGGAAGAAGTCAAATTAGCACTATTCACAGATGACATAATTCTATATGTAAGAGACTTGAGAGCCTTCATTCCAAAACTCTTAAAGGTGATAAACTCCTTCAGCCAAGTACAAGGATACAAAACCAATGAACAAAAATCGGTAGCCTTTCTGTATGCAAATGCAAAGATACAGAGAAAGAAATAAGTGACATTAGCTCATTTTCAATAGCAACAACAACAACAACAAAATACCTTGGAATAACATTAAGCAAGGATGTGAAAGATCTATACAATGAAAACATAAAAACACTCAAAAAAGAAATGGAGGAGGACTTAAGAAAATGGAAAGACCTCCAATGCTCCTGGATAGGCAGAATTAACACTGAAAATGGCAATCCTTCCAAAGGCAATCAACAGATTTAATGTAATTCCCATCAAAATCTCAACATCATTCTTCACAGAGACAGAAAAATTGATCTTAAAATTCATATGGAAAAGCAAAAAGCCTCATACATCCAAGCATATCCTCAGCAAAAGAAACACCTCTGGAGGCATCAACATACTTGATCTAAAGCTATATTACAAAGCCATAGTAAAAAACAGCATGGTACTGGCATAAAAACAGGAGTTTAGACCAGTGGAATAGAATCGAGGACCCAGATTTTGGGTCAAGTAACTTGAGGTACTTTATATTTGACAAAGGTCCTAAATATATAGGCTGGAAAAAAGAATCTTCAACACATTTTGCTGGACAAACTGGATAACCATATGCAAGAAATTGAAACTTGATCCACACATCTTGCAATACACAACAATCAAGTCCAAATGGATTAAAGTCTTCAATATAACACCAGAAACTCAGCTACTACTGGAAGAAAAGTTGGGAGGAACATTCCATGACTTAGGAATGGGAAAAGATTTCCTGAACAAAAACCCAGTAGTACAGGAACTTAAATAATCAGTTAACCAAGGGGATCTTATGAAGCTGAAAAGTTTCTTCACAGACAAACATACAACTAGAAGCGCCAATAGGTTATCCACAGAATGGGAGAAAATTAAGTTAATTAAGTTCTTCTATTTGTTAACCTTTTAACTAAATCTTAAGGTTAAAATTGATTCATTAATATTTAATTCTCTCCTAAGGTTATTATACCTAAAATCTTGCCTAAAAACAACAAACAAACAAACAAAAACCTCACAGAGGAACTATTTACTCTTTTGTTCTATTTTGTAAGGTAAATAGACCACATTTGAAACATTAAACAGTATTTATCTGTCGCACACTTGAAAACTATTTACTTCATGGTGAAGAGTCAAATAAAATTCTAAACAAAGTTATGTTGTGATTTAAGATATAATTCCTTAATTCCTCCAACAATCAGTACTAATGCTTTAATTTTAACTTACATTATTGAACAAGTTTACCAAGCTATCACAGGCAGAATTATAGAGTTGGTTAATTTTTGAATAGTTATAGATTGTGTCATAAAATTTTGTGTATGTTTGGAGCTCAATATAGTTCTATAAAATCAATTTGGAAGAGATTAAAAATATTTCTTTTGGGTCCAGCAATTAAAGGTGTGTATATGCAAATTAGCTTTTAAAAGTGCTAAATATCCACACACACACATATATATGTATATATATATATATATGAATGATATATAATATATATAATATATAATATAAATTATATATTATATAAAGGTATCCCACTTCTGATAAACTTTAAAAATTATAAAATTTTCATGTCTTTATATTTAAGCCAAAAATGTTACTACATAATATAGATTTCTTGTTTATTTTAAATTTTGTCAGCAGATCTTTAATTCATAGTTTACTCTCTGTAGCCCTATGTGCCTTCAACATTTAAACTATATTTTTTGTTAATATCAGACATTTCCAGATATCAGAATATTATAATTTGGTTTATACAAATTCCATGATGTTTGGCTATGAATAAGCATGCATTACTATGCCTGGCTAATACTCTGTAATTTTAAGATGGTTCTCATCTTGTTCATGCTGGTTTTGCTGGTTGATTATCACTGAGGTTATAATCTAAGTCTTATAAAAATAGACTTATTGTGATTTTGTTCTTAGGAAAACTGAAAAAGCTCCCCATGTCTTAGGAAAATCCACTATACACAAAAATGTTAATATAGTTTGTCTAAGCTTCATGTAACAGTCATAAATATTTCTTTAGTTAAATGTTAAAATTGTTCAATGGTAAAAGGTACTTATTTAAGAAATTACTTTGTGTCTGTCATATTATCTCTAATGTAACTCAACAATGAGCAAGTTTTATTTTATTCTTTGAGCTATGTATAATCAGTCAAGATTTCACTTAATTAATTATCTCATTTCTGGTATCTTAAGTTCATTGCTTATAGAGATACTGATACTTACATGTTTCCTAGCCAAGAAAAATATTTTAAATTGCTTTTCTACTTCCAGTTTGGGGGGGGCGGGGAATTGGTACTTCCTTTGGTATACAGACTAGCCAAAGTCATTTTCAAACACAGATGCTAAGTTTTTATACTGTCTTGTCTTTTCCTGGCATACAATATCTAGAGTAAAATCAATTGTCTTAAAGTTATTGATAAAATATTGTTCTCAGGGCTATGAAAATGTTCTACCTATGCTTATAACTGACAGTTACTTAACAGATGGAATGTGTATGCTTTCTATGTTCCATGTATAGCTTACACTTTCACCTAACAACTAAACTTAAATATTAATCAAAATAATTTTGAACTATTGTGTCATTCTCTAACCAGATCTGCTTTGCTAACCAGATATGTTCTGCATCCCTTTTAACTAATCTGTTTTGCTAATCAGATATGTACAGTCTCTCTCAGTGATTAATAACCATATGTAGGAGCCAAAATCAATTGGAAACATTCGAGTTAAAAGGATAACCAATATTTTGGTTCCTGCTCCTGGGTCAGAAGGCTACAAGAGATGATGGGACACGTGAACTTTTGGCTTCTGGTAAGTTACCTGTCTTGTTGATCAGAGCAGATATGGAGACCTAGAGATGTGTATCTGCAACAGGAGAGTCACATCAGAGGAACATCAGTCCTCTAGGCTTCCTAAAAGAGGGAAAGCCACTTGGTTAGCATAGACTTGACTTATCCTAGGAGGTGACAATGCTGACAGCCATAGAACTCATTCCAGGTCCCTAAAAGTCTCTTCTACAGTACAGTTAATTCTAGCAGCCTACATGGACATAATCACCCAATGAGAAAAACATAGCTACAAAAATATAACTATAATATAAACAATGAGTCAGACTAATAGGTTACCCTGTCTGGTGCTGACTTACAATAGTAAACTCTAACATTAACTCATGCAGTCTGCCTCTGCCTGTCTCTGATTAACTTCACCTATCCTGACCCTAGCTCCTCCCACGTGCCTTAGCCAGAATCAGAGATATTCTTCAGGCTCCCTCCTTCCTTAGCCCTTACCCTATCTCATCCAGTGATAAGTACACTGCCACCCCAACAGGAACTCTGAAACTTAAACTCTTGTGTTCCTACTCTTTCTCAGATAACCAAATGCCCCTTTGCCTCCTCTGTTGTCCCAAGCCCTCTATCCCTCACCTCTGAATGCTCATCCTTCCTTTATGCCTGGTGTTTTGATGTCATAGCTGTTGACATGAGCAACAAGCTCCTTTATTCTCCCTTCTGTCTTCTCATGGGGTGCACAGAGCCTATCTCCCTCACATTCTCTATAACAGGTGTCTGCCAGTGACTGCCATGAAGGCAGCTCAATACAGGGATGGTATCATAGAAGTCTCCACTTTGCTCAAGACCAAGCCATAACAATATGCTACATTGGTGCTATCGATCTCATCACTCTGATACCTCTAGCTGCCATTAAACTGCCTCTTCATCACCTACCCTGAAGGAAGACCCATCGACTGCATTACCCAGCCACTCTCATAAGAACTCATCACCCTTATGGTCAGCATGAAGAAATTAACCTTCGTGTCTTATCATTAACAAAAAGCTGGAATGTTAGGTTGGGACAGACTCCCAAAGTAGAGCAACTGTGTAGTGACAGAGACACAAGGAAGTAGGTTATCTACATTCCTCAAGAAACTGCCCAGCCATAATCCATTCTTTGCCTAACAAAGATCCTCTCCCCCAAGGTAATGATGTCATGTAAGTCACCTGGTCACTGCTCTGGTGTCACACCCTAGCTATCTTAGATCGCCCCTGAAGAAACGTTTTTTCTTTTTCTTTTTTCCAACTTTTCCCTTCCTAACCTTCCTCCAACTGAAGAGTCCTGTAAAGCACACTATCTAGAATCTCAAGTTGGCTGTGCTTCCCTTGTAAGAGTCAGTCCTGGCAGTGTGTGATTTTCCTGAATAAAAGCTTCCATCTTTGCCTCAGAGTGGTTTCCATGGTCTTTGTCACTCTCAAACCTTACAAGGTCTTCATGCAAATCACGGTCTATCTTCCAAAGGCTCTTTCAGCCTCTTAGGGCATCAGACCCTGCCTCATGCCATATATTAGCAGCTGTTCATGGAACCGCGTGCAATTTATGACCACTCCAGGCATTTTCATGCTTTCAAAGCTAATACCAGGTGTGCAGGACATAGCTATATTCTTTATTGTTAATTCATGGATGAAATAAATCACAAATTTGAAAAGCAGGCTCCTTCTCCATTCAACTCTTTCCAAAAGAGTTTGCATTTCTAACAGTCTTTCCTCAGACATCCTCTCCATTGTTTTAATGTAAAGCAGTTAGGTCATCTTCCTTAAGATTGCTAAAGTGTTGACAATAGCAGCTTCACTAACCTAAAACCAGTCTTAGTGCCTCTAATTTTAACTTGCTTCAAGTTTTCCAACTTAAAATCTTAAATTGCTGAGTCCAATATTTTTAGCCAAGCACATCATTCCATTATAAGTTTAGTTTGATATAACTCTCTGGGCCTGGGGAGCAGGACACAGCCAGCCTTTATGCCAGTAGTTCAGTTCTAATGAAGTCCTCTGCAGTCTTCCCTTCCCCTTAGAAAGCTCACAAGCCAAGCCCTGAAGTTCAATACTGTCTACACTTAGAATTCTCAAATTCTCATCAGAATGGTCCATAATACTTGGCTTACCACTCCATAGGCATCTTCAGTTGCAAGCACCAATTCCACACCCATTCCTCCAAAACAACAGTTCCAAATGACCAATATCCACATGGTCAGGTTCATCTTACTCTACATTCTGGTTCCAGAAAGGTCTCCAGGGTCTCTTTTTTGTTTTTTCTACTTTTATTAGTGTCTGGTAATTGTACAAAACACTGGGTTTCATTGTGAGAGTTTCATATGTGTATATAGTGTACTTTGACCAGATCTGCTCTCGTCGCCCTCTCCCATTCCTCTTCACAAATAGTTTCCAGGGTCTTATTTTAAAATTATTTTATTTTATTTATTTATTTATTTACTTATTTATCTATTTGACAGAGAAAGGGAGGCAGAGAATGGGTGCACCAGGGCCTCCAGCCACTGCAAATGAACTTCAGATGTGTGTGCCCCCTTGTGCATCTGGCTAACATGGGTCCTGGGGAATCAAACCTGGGTCCTTTGGCTTTGCTGGCAAACACCTTAACTGCTAAACAATCCTTCTGCCTTCCCCCCCTTTTTTAAAGGAACTAATCTAATGAACTTAAGAGTCCTCATAACCTAATTGTCTTCTAAAAGTCCCTGCTCTAAATATGATCATGTTGGGATTAGGTGTCACACCAAGATTGTGGAGAGAGGTAAACATTCAGTCTATAGCAGGCTAATTTGTCTCATGTTGGAAGCTGTGAGACAGGATTCTGGGCTCTTATTTTTTGTAAAACCTTGTGTGGATCTTGGTAAGTTGCAGTTTGTTTCTGCTTTTTCATCTTGCTTTAGCTTAATTTTTGTGTCTTTTGTTAAGAAAAATAGAAAGCCAATCCCATGAATAAGAAGAACCACTTACACCAGTTCCATGGCAGATATGAGTGTTGCAGAACCACAGTTTGACAGCCCTGTCCACAGCTAGGCTCTGGGCACTGGAAAGGATTATAACTGATAATCTGCAAATATCAAATCCACATTCGGTAACCTAATCCTTTCATCTAATCTTGTGACAATATCTAATGTCTAATCTGTAGCTTCAGACTCTGCTCTTAGATGTCATTTTTTTCTCTTTATCCTGTTTATGCTGAGTTGCTCCAAGGCTGTCTTAAGTGCTTAGGTGAGACAGTACTCTTTTGTTTTTCAATCACTTTCCAAAAAACACAGGCATTTGAGCACAACATAGAAATGAAAAGTGAAGCCCATTTTTAGTGATAGTTTGTGTGCTATGGGAAAGTATTTCAAAGGATTAATCTGTGCATATCCGGGGCCATCCAAACAAATTATTTCACTTATGACCTCTCTTGGTCCACTAGGAAAGAAGAGGATAGTCTTGAAACACAGACTAAATATTTTGTTATTAGGTTAAAAATGATAACCAAATGTAGGGATGAGTTTAAAGCAGAATTGTACGGGTTTTTACTTGTAACTAAATGGTGCTATGGGTTGGGAAGGAGATGAGAGGTGGGCCATGATCCAGGCCAATATAAATAGGGGTGTTGTTTCTGAGGCTGGCTAAATATTTTCTACAATCCATTTCTTCAAATGTACTCAGAATATTCAGTGAACAATTGGGACTTTGTCCTCATAAATGGATTGAGGGCTTGATGTCTTATTGTGAAAGTGAGTCTGTTATAAACGCCAATTTAGCCAGGTCTCTCAGCACTTGGTCACCATTTGACATCGTGTGCTGCCTTGGTACTCTACCAACAAGGCCATCACTAGATGCAGCCCCTTGACCTTGGCCAGAACTATGATCTAAAACAAAGTTCTTTTCTTCATAATTTAAGAAAAAAAAAAGGCCAATTGTGGTGGCACAAACCTTTAATTCCAGTGCTCTGGAGGCAGAGGCAGGAGGATGGTTGTGAGTTCAAGGCCAGCCTGGGACTATAGTATGAGTTCCAGATCAGCCTGGTCCCTATCCTGAAAAAAACAAAAAAAAAAAAAAAACACAAAAAAAAGATAAATAAAAAAAGGCAAACTTTGCTGCAAAAAACTTATTTTGTATCTATATTAACATCAGGAGTATTTGTAGTGAAGCAGTCTTTAAGAAAATGCAAAATCAACCCAGGGACATCAATGTAACCCTCTTCTTTCAAGGCTCAGGAAGCATCTTGGAGGGTTGGAAAGAATGGAAAAGTCAGAGGAGGGGAGGAATGCTGTGGAACAATGTCTTTTGGACACGACTGGCTGTTGTACTCATAAACTCACAGAGGCTATTTGTGCACAAGACCGGAACAAGATTGGGCCTGTCAGCATTCCATTATGAATGGGAGAAGGGCTCACTAAACTCTACACCTCCCAGAGGAGCTATTTATTGGCAGTTAATATTTACTGGGGGAGAGGGAGACATTTCTTTCAATAGTGTAGTCACAGGTAAATTGCCCATACTCCAGTAAATAATTCTCACTTTTGTTCATGCAAGCAACCCAAATTAGACTCATTAAGTTGCAAGAAATCATCCCATCCAAGTAGAAGAGGACCAGTTGGAACAAGGAAAGTTATTCAGTGGGATTAGAAGAGGGTCAAGAGAAAATAATGGGGAATGAATATGATCAAAATACATTATATTATTATTTGTCAAAATAAATAAAACGTTAAGAAGTCCAATCTGGGTCTAGAGAGATGGCTCAGCAGTTGAGGCTCTTGCCTGCAAAACCTAATGACCCGAGTTCAATTCCAGTACCCATGTAAAGCCGGTTGCACAAAGTGGTGCATACATCTGGAGTTTGTTTGCAGTGGCTAGAGGTTTTCATGTGCCCTTTCCTTCTGTCTTTCTCTGTATCTCTTTTCTCTCTTTCTGCTTGCAAATAAGTAAAAATATTAAAAAAGTTCCAAAAGTCCAATCTTTCCCATCACACTGCTACTACTCAGCCTTGAACACAGAAGTTTCTTTATGCAGTGGGCAGAGGTCAATACAGAGATGCAGTGTTGGGAAATTTACCCAAGGAAAGTGACTACTGTTTTTTGCTCAGCCCTAAACATGATATCTAAGTCATATCCTCTAAGGTTTAGGGAACTTCTATGAAGGGTTGATGAAAAGAATGTAAGAGCAGGAAGATGGGAAGTGGGGTTACCAAATGCTGTCTTCTGGATATGACAAGTCTGTTACACTTGTGAACTCACAACATGATATGGTTTCCTGCACATGACTGAGCCTGTCAATTCTCATTGTATATGATGGAGGGGGTCCGTGAGACTCCACACTGTCTAGAGTAAATAGTGGAAACTGATGATTGCTGGGGCAATGTATGAACCCCATTTTGGGTTCTATCCTCTAACAAAGAATTGATAAAGGCATACTCAAGAAGGATAAATCATTAATTATTAAATTTATTTAGGAAGAAATCACAAATTGTGGGTTTTAGGAAACATGCTCATGTGGAAACACTGCATAGCTTGTAAGGTTCATTTATAAGTAATTGAGGTTTTTGGGGTAAAAACTCAAGCAGAGCTGCCAGCATGTGGGCTTAAGAGAAACAGGCTTTTAAAGAGAAAGTAGGGTAAAGCTGCTGGTGTGTGGGAAGTAGAATCTAGGAGTTTATGTAGGGAAACTTGGAAGGAACTTGCACATGGTAGATTCAGAAATTAGAGGAAAATTATGCATGTAATTAAAGAGAGAAGTTACCTCAAACCATAAAGCAGAAAAGACATCCAAACCAACAATTTAATGCTCTTCCCCACCTCCCAGCCATGCTGGGTAAAAGGAAAGCAGAATGCACATGTATCCTGTGGCCCTAGTGAAGAGAGATAGGAAGGCCAAGCAGAGAAGCACAGCAGAGCTGAGCTGAGTTGGGTTGAGCAGAGCTTGCAGGAGCAAGGTGGACTTGCAGAATTCAGGACAGGTAGAAGACAGGAGCCTTGGTGAATTGGTTGGTGAATTTAGAGGGCTGATCACTAGGCTAGGTCTGTTTAGGTAGTGTGGTAGATTGGGCAGCAGGGGCACTGTAGATCAGTTTCTATCGGACACATATACCATTTTTGGGGCGGCATCTCATGGTTCTCTTTGAGTCTCAATCCCTAGCTGAGACTGCCTAAAAATAGCTAGCATCCTCCTGCCCTCCTTTAATACCAAGTAGATTTTAAGGAATTGTTGAGACTTATCCACACAGTCTAGGAAAGTTTGGGTCAAGATTCTAGAGTCCTTCTTAAAGTAAGTTGGTTATTTTTGTTTTCCTCAGATATGCTATGTTTATTACCCAGGTTCTTAAATGCTTCGACATACCACTGTTCTAACAGATGATCCTAAAATAACAGAGGCAAAAGCCATACTGAGGATGGAAACATTCAATTCCAAGAGAATCAGCAAGCGATAAAGAAATGGAGACTGTTATTTGTCCAGCAGAGGAACTGAGCATGGGAACAAAAAGCCTCCAAACTCCTGAAAAGACAGTTATGAAGCTTTCATTATTGTTAGGGTCAGAGCTTATACTTGCCCAATTTTCCAATTAGCAACAATGATTAATAGGGAGTAGTTGTCTCAGCTAAGGCTGACATTAAATATCTGCCTCTGTGATCACCATGCAGCATGCTCTTCAGGCCGATCTCCACCCTATTTCACCTTTGGAATCAATAAACATTTCTTGAGACTGCTCTCCAGTATTAGAGGCTTACTTTCTTTGACTAGCCTAGCTCTTCATTTCTTTTTTCTTTTTCTTTTTTTAAATTTTAAATATTTTATTTATTTGAAAGGAGAGAGAGAAACACAGAGACAGACAGACAGACAGAGAGACAGAGAGAGAGAAAGAGAGAGAGAGAGAGAGGGAGAGAGAATAATTATGGGTCACAAGGGCCTCCAGCTAATGCAAACAAATTTCAGATGCATGTGTCATCATATACATCTGGCTTTATGTGGGTACTGGGGAATCAAACATGGGGTCTTTGGCATTGTGGGCAAGCACCTTAATCACTAAGCCATCTCTCTAGCCCTTCATTTCTTAAACATCAACTACATCTTTGTGTTTTTAGTTTCAGAGTTCAAGTGTCATGTCAGTCTTTCTGAAGGGACTATGAAAAGGGCAGTCATACAGTAAGAATGTACTTTTATCACAAGAAGCTCATTTTTCCTTTCTTCAGATTCATTTTCTGCTCTGAATCTCTGAAGACAAAAGCAATATATTAGCAATGTCCATATGGCATATATAACTTGCTACATATGAGAAAGCTTGATAGAGCAGTGAAAAAGTGATTGAAATATATCAAAGACAATCTGGGTGGGAAAGGGGAATTTCTGTGGGAGGGAAGACTGTATGAAACACTAGTGTTAGGTGTTTGAGCCTTTCTACCACCTCTTGTAGGGAGCAGTTCTACTGATCCTATCTTATACTGAGGTTAGGGTCCTAGAGAGGTTCTCTTTTGGAATTAGAGGTTTAGTATGGACTCTGAGGCCAGTTTCTTGTCTGGATTTCTCTGAGAAGCAGAAGTATCATCAGTCTCTGGAGCTGAGAAGAGGGGAGCAGGACTCAGTGGAGTGTTTAGTGTACTTGAAGAAGGTAGAAGTCTGATGTGGTGCACTTACCTACACTCCTAGCTCTGAGGAGGCTGAAGCAGAGGAATGGAGAATTCCAGCCTAGCCTGAGTTATATAGTGTGACCTGTCTCAAAAAAAACAAAAACTGGGCTGGAGAGATGGCCTAACAGTTAAGCACTTGCCTGTGAAGCCTAAGGACCCCAGTTCGAGGCTCGATTCCCCAGGACCCACGTTAGCCAGATGCACAAGGGAGTGCACCCATCTGGAGTTCATTTGCAGTGGCTGGAGGCTCTGGCACACCCATTCTCTCTCTCTCCACCCCCTGTTGCTCTCAACTAACTAAATAAATAAAATAAACCAAAAAAATTTTAAAAACCCCAATAACTAACACAAGAAAGGAAGACAGAGATGACCCCCATTTTCCTGAAGATTGACATTAATAGATTCTCTTGCATTCTGGAGCCAATTTTAGAAAGCACCTGCCATTATAGTTGGGCTTGCTCTTTTGTAGGCTGTTTACCAGGGTAAATTGATGCCACCAAGAAGCTATGCAGTAGAGCACTAACTGG
Source organism: Jaculus jaculus (assembly GCF_020740685.1). Classification (NCBI taxonomy): domain Eukaryota; kingdom Metazoa; phylum Chordata; class Mammalia; order Rodentia; family Dipodidae; genus Jaculus; species Jaculus jaculus. The sequence continues at coordinate 98,259,951 of NC_059108.1, read as the reverse complement.
GAGTTGAGGTGGCTCGTCTCAGATATGTTCTGATATTCTCTCTCTTTCTCCTCTCTCTCCCTCATCCAGGGCCTTCCACATACTAGGCAAGTATTTTACCACTGAGCTACATCTCCAGCCCCCTAGACATTCTCTTCATAGTAAGTGGTTATGTAGAGATTGACCAGCGATGCTCAGAGACTATCAGCCTGCCATAAAGTAGAACCAGCAGCTGGTGCAACACCAGAGTCAGAAGAGGAATGACTGTACCAGCTTATCCAATCTCTGTCTCCTGTGATGGGAGGGGAGGACCCACCCACTCAGTCCTTTAATAAGAGGACAATCCCAGCCATTAGGGCAGAAATGTATGGCCTAATTACCCTAAAGGCTTTTCTTTTTGAGAGAGAGAGAGAGAGAGAGAGAGAGAGAGAGAGAGAGAGAGAGAGAGAGAGAATCCTCTTTAGATTTCATTTAAGACTTTTGGGGGGTGTGGGGGGGCATACAAACATATGTGTGCAGATGTGTGAGTCCTGTATGCACTCAGTGGAGCCTAGAAGAGGATACTGGCTTTCCCTTATTACCGTTCCTTCTTACTTCCTTAGAACAGAGGCTCTCATTGAAGCAGAAGCCTCCCCTCCTTTTTTTTTTTTTTTTTTGTTAGACTGGCTGATCAGGTTCCTCAGTGCTGGGGTTATAGGTATGTGCAGCCATGCTCAGCCTTTAAGAAAATAATTATAGAGATAATAGCAGTCTGGAGCTAATATAGAAATAATTATGGAGAGATGGCTTAGTGGTTGAGGTGCTTGTGTGCAAAGCCAAAGGACCCAGGTTTGATTCCCCAGGACCCGCATAAGCCAGGTACACAAGGGGGCACATGCCTCTGGAGTTTGTTTGCAGTGGCTGGAGGCCCTACCACACTCATTTTCACTCTCTCTCTTTCTCTTACTATACCTCTCTCCCAAATAAATAAAATAAAAAAATTGTTATTGATTTGAGTAGGAGGGAGGTGGGCAGGAGGGGATATGCCAGGGCCTCTAGTCATGTCAAGTGAAGTCCAGATGCATGTGCCACTTTGAGCATCTGGCTTCAAGTGGGTACTGGAGAACTGAACCTGGCTGTTAGGTTTTCCAAACCAGGGCTTTAACCACTGAACCATGTCCCCAGCCTGTTTTTCTTATTTTTCTTTTGAGGTAGGGTCTTACTCTGGCCCAGGCTGACCTGGAATTCACTATGTAGTTTCAGGCTGGTCTTAATTCATAGAGATCTGCCTACCTGTGCCTTCTAAGAGCTGGGATTAAAGGTGTGCACCACCATGCCTAGCCATGTCAGCTTTTGACATGGTTGAAGGGGATCCATCTCAGGTCCTTATACTTGTGCATTAAACACTCTTACCCACTGAGCCATCTCCCTGCCCCCAAACTCTTAGTATATTGCACTAGTGAATATGTTTCAAAATGAATTTTGAACGGGACACATTTAAGCCATAGTAGTAAGACTTTAAGAGAATATTTTATTCATATAAGCAAGTAGAAAATTTCACATATTTTTATTCTACACAAGAATTTTTTTAAAAAGAAGACTAAAGTTTACTTCAAAGTTAGGGGGAAAGAAGGCAGAAAGAACAAATTCCTCTGGAAGAAAGGGATTCTAGAGCTGGAAAATCTGTCACCCCAGTGAGTACTAGACTTTTGTTGAAAGAGGGACATTCACACTTATAGTGTCCATAATTGCTCAGCTTAAATGAAAACAAAGGTTCTGGTTGGTCCATGATGCACTCAGTACTGCACAGGCCCCTGAAAGCTCACCAAGCCAGGCCACCAAGCTAGGCTACCAATCCAGGCCACCAAGTCAGCTCACCAGTAAGAAAAGTTACTTAGGGCAGGAAGAAGGAGAAGGAAGTGAGGCCATCCTCTTCACCATCTTGGGTTAGAATATAGTCACTTACTGAGGGCCCTTTTTTCCTAGCTGTCTTCCTAGTCAAGGAAACTGCCTGTCTCCTATCATGTTTCAATGTCCCATTCTCAGAAGCTACCCTAACTGCTGTTAGGGACCTGGGGTGATAAATGTTCTGGCTGCTTTGTGTTTATAAGAGAATTGTTTTGAGCCACAGCAGGTTCCTCAGGAGTGAGGGCTATCTAGAGCCCATGGTAGAACATCAGGCCTGGTCAGATTTTGTGTACTGAAGTATCTCTTAGCATTTCTAGAACTTATTTTTGTAAATGCATGACTTTGCTTTATGAGTGTCTCTCTATATTCTAGCTGGCTTTGATCCCTTGATTTGCCCATAATCACCTTCCAAGTGCTGAGATTACAAGTGTACACCACCATGCCTGGCTAATGAGTGCCTTTTTATTGTTTAATCACTAATTCATGGGAACTAGGTATTAATTTTTAATAGCCTCCAAGAGTATTCCAAAGAGGTACCTAGATTCAGCAGTATGTTTTAAAAAACATTTATTTTTGTTTATTTATGAGAGAGAGAATGGGTGTTCCAGGGCCTCTAGCCACTGCAAACAAACTCCAGACGCTTGGGCCACCTTGAGCGTCTGGCTTATGTGGGCGCTGAGGGACTGAATCTGGGTCCTTTGGCTTGCAGGAAAGTACTTAACTAGTGGTGTAGTCAGGTTCACATTGCTGGGAGAAATCACCTGACCAAGAGCAGCTTGTGGAAAAAGGATTATTTTGGCTTACAGGCTCAAGGGGAAGCTCTGCCATGGTAGGAGAAGACAATGGCATGAGCAGAGGGTGGACATCACTCCCTGACCAACATAAAGTGGACAACTGCAACAGGAGAGTGTGCCGAACACTGGCAATGGGAAAGTGGCTATAATGCCCATAAGCCTACCCCCAATAATACACTGCCTCCAGGAGGTATTAATTCCCAAATATCCATCAGCTGGGAACCTAGCATTCAGAAGACCTAAGTTTATGAGGGACACCTGAATCAAACCATCACATTCTGCCCCTGGCCCCCATAAACTAATGACCATGCATGATATAAAATACAATGCATTCACCCCAACTTTAAAAGTCCCCATAATTTTTATCAATCCCAATGATGTTCAAACATCCCCATAACCCTAGATCTTTTTTTTTTTTCAAGGTAGGGGCTCGCTCTGGCCAAGGCGGGCCTGGAATTCACTATGTAGTCTCAGGCTGGCCTCAAACTCAGGGAAATCCCCCCATCTCTGCCTCCTGAGTGGATTAAAGGTGTGTGCCACCACGTCATGTCTGGCTTTCATCCAAGGACTTTGAGCCATAATACCAAAAATCCCCCCTCCCCAAGCCCATAATAGCACAGAATAAACATTCACACTGCAAAAAGTGGCACCAGGCATAGCAAAGAAATAGTCAACCAATGCAGGATTTAACCAGGGCAAACATCAAACTCTGTAATTCGAAGTCCAGCAACTCTAGTCAGTGACAAATCTCCAAGTCAAATAATTCTAACCAGAAACAAGTCTTTGGAGTTCCAATTCTACCCTTGGGCTAGGCGACTCACAGTCCTGGAAAACTTCATCCAGGACCAGCAGCTCTCTTTAGCAGCCATCTTGTGGTCCCGGCATCTCTACTGGGTCTTCACTGCAACCCAAAGTCCTTCTTCACTGCTCCATTGGGTCTCCATGCAGGCATCCAGCAAACCTGCTTCACACTGTCTGTAGCCATTTCTAAACCACAAGACCTCGTGGCAAATTCAATGACCCTTTGTTTCATGCATTTCTTATACTCCATAATACCAGGTGGGGTGTGAATTTTTTATTCCAGGGGAGAATAAAGCAGATTTTGAATAACAGGACACTCCTTGAGTACGTAGACCCCTTCAAAAAAAGTCTCCACTTTGCCTGTTGTCCCAGTGCAGGTTAGCTGGCCCAATCTCAAAGGTTGTAATCTTTCATATAATTGTAGCTGAACAGGCAGAAGTTTCAGTCCAAAGATTTCATTTCTGTGCCATATCCTTCTGCTCCCACCAGTCCATTTCTATACAATGTAACCCTGCACAAGTTCTCAGGACATGAGCATAACAGTCTCTCACACGAACTGCTTCTAGTCCAGTCCAAGCAAAGCTCTTTCTCACCATCACAAGCCAAACCTTGCAGTCCATAGTTCTTACTGTATTCAGGTCTTTCAACTCTGACCAGAATAGTCCATCAAACTGCAAAGCATCTCTTAGGCCAAGGTTTCAAATCCTTCCACATTCCTCTTTAAAATCAGCTCCAAAAGGCCAAAGCCACACAGTCACGTGTCTAGGAGCAATGCCACTCTCAGTAACAACTTTACTGTTGTAGTCAGGTTAGCATTGATGGCAGAAATCATCTGACCAAGAGCAGCTTATGGCAAAAAGGTTTATTTTGGCTTACAAACTCTAGGGGAAGCTTCACCATGGCAGGGGAAAATGATGGCATGAGCAGAGGGTGGACATCACCTCCTGACCAACATAAAGTGGACAATGTAACAGGAGAAACTGGCTATAACACCCATAAGCCAACAATACACTTCCTCCAGGAGACATTAGTTCCCAAATCTCCACCAGCTGGGAACCTAGAATTCAGAACAGCTAAGTTTATGGGGGGCACCTTAATTAGACACTACAACTGGTAAGCCATGTCTCCAGCCTCCAGATTCAGCAGCTTTTAAGCAGTGGAAATATCGAATCCCTATGGCAAGGGGGAAAACTTTAAAATATTGAGCTATTTAGCATACGCTTCACTCTATACCAAATGGCAATCCTGGATTCTACCTGAAGTGTAACATCAGCCCTTCATGTATTCAGTCTGATAAAAGCAGTATAAATATGTGTGTGAAAGGCTGAGCCAGCATAGTATACATTAATAATGCAGCCTTTGTTTGCACACTAATGCATTTCTGCAAGCAGCTCTGTAGTATGAAAAGTCTAAACTATATTTTGAAATGCATTTGGTGAGGAAAGGCAATTGGATTAGAAGCAATTATGTTACTTGTTTTGAGAGGTATGGCTTGAAGATCTCTTAGAGTCACAGAGCAGAAATTTTCATTTCTGTTTCATAGCTAAGATCATAATGAAAGTCACAGATCATGACCTTGTCTGGATAACCTGGGGCATGAGTGGTCTTATTAGTTCTCTATTAAATAGGACATGTAAGAAACACATTCAAATGAAAGGGAAGCTTATGCAATGTAAATCTAATACTTCCTTCTGTAATGGACTTTGAATACTGGAACTTTTTTGGTTCTGGATTCTTTGCTTACTGCTATTATGAAAGAGTAATAATAGAAATGGTTTTTTTAATATGGTCTTTCTGTTTACAAATAAAGCTTCATTTACCCTTTTTCTTATTGTTAACTCAGCTTACATAGCACTGTAAGCTCTCTCTCCTTCACTTTAGATGTTTAGTGCACTTGTGAATTTGCAACTCTTGAATACAGCACAGCATAGCACAAACCAATCTTAAGCTGTTTACATCTTTGGACAGCTGGATTCAGTCTTCATGTCTTCTTCTGAACACTGACCAAAACAATGTTTCCTGAAATGCATAAGCTCTCTTCTGATAGCATCTTTCATAAGTCAGAGTCATTTTGTTTTTTAAATACAGGGTCTTCCATTGTAGCCCAGCTATGTAGATCAGACTATCCTTGAACTAACTCATGGCAATCCTGCCTCAGCATGAGGAGGGCTGGGATTACAGGTGAGAGCCACCATACATAGTTTAAGTCAAATATTAAAATATCTAAAATTGGGGTTGGAGAGATGGCTTAGCAGTTGGGGCACTGCCATGTGAAGCCTAAGGACACATGTTTGACTCTCTAGATCCCATGTAACCCAAACACACAAAGGTGAGGCAACCATAAGGTTGCACATGCCCACTAGGCAGCACAAGTGTATGGAGTTCAGTTGCAGGTGCTGAGGCCATGGCACACCAATTCTCTCTTTCTGTCTCTCTCTTTCTCACTCTCTCTAAAAATAAAATTAAAAATCTAAAATTGGGGTTAGGGAGATGGATTGATGAATAAAGTGTTTGCTACTCAAGCTGGAGTATCAGAGTTTGATCCACAGACCCCCACATAAAAAGACAGAAGCCTTGTCAGGTTTTCTGGAGCTCATGGCAGCAAAGAAAGGCAGAACTCCTAGAGTGAGAAACATTGCCTCAAATGAGGTGAACAGATGAAGACCCTACCTGACAGTTGTCCTGTGACCTCCACATATGCACTTTGGCACATGAAAATTTGAATCCACATGAGCATGCACAGACACATGCACACAAATAATACAACATTAAAACTTATAAAATACATGCATACACATAAAAAACATATTTGCATTGTCATTATTTATGTGTTTATGTAACTAGATTGTGATATATTATTCCAGCTGCACTAAAGTCATTCTTTTAATTTAATTTGCTTTGTGAACAAAAGAATGATTTTGTAAGGGATGGAAACTTGGAGTGATAGGTGAACTGGCATCTCCTCAATGTTCCTTTGTGTACTTCAGACAAAAAGAATGGAATTCAAAAGGCATAAAATATCCATTTACAAATTAAATTATTGTTAATTTCGAAACCTTGACTTTGTGAAGTGAGAGATTCATGCAAACAGAGACTGTGCTGGAAGTATAATTCCCTAGCCGACAGTCTTTTCCTGTGGAACTGAGTAAGGAAGCAGAGTTGACCAAAACAGGTAATGGATAGAAGATGGGTATGCTTAGGGTACTGGCCAAAAGCCACCTCCTTCCATGCTGAGGAGAAAATTCTGAACTTGGGAGCCAAGACATTTGGACAGAGGCTTTTTATTTTTATTTTTCTAGGTAGGGTCTCCCTCTAGCCCAGGCTGACCTGGAATTCACTAAGTAGTCTTAGGGTGGCCTTGAACTCACAGTGAGTCTCCTACCTCTGCCTCCTAAATGCTGGGATTAAAGGTGTGTGCCACCACACCCGGCTGACAGAGAGTATTTTAAGTTTAGTATGTATGATATTTTTGTGTCATTTAAAAAAATTCAAGAAGGATTTAGTCTCTTCATTGTTTAGACTTCAGAAAGGCCTAATGTAGCCTTTAATTGGTAGAGTGTATTCCTACAAAGTGAAGCCTGAAGGCTCCCAGGGGCATCCTACCAAATATTTAGTAAAGACTTTTCATAGTCCGACATTGGCATTCAAAGTTCTCTATAACATGAAAGTGTAAAAGAGTGGAGAATTTGCATACCTTTCTGATGTCTGATGTACACATGTGAGTGGAGTTGTGATTCCCATGAGGATAACCAGGGCACGAGTGAGCTGTACTTCTCCAGAACACTCCAGATTCAATACAAATTGAGCATCTCGAATATCAAAAACCCAAAATTTATAATGCAAATAATTTGGAGTTTAAAGCATTGAATAGTTCAGATTTTCAGATTAAGGATACTTAACAAGTAAGGTTTTTTGTACATATTCCAAAATCTGGAGTAAAAAAATTGAAATCTAAGGCACGTCTATTCCTAAGAAATAGAGAAAAAAAGAAAACAAGAAAACCTATATTCAACACACATGGAACATAATTTTGTACTTAAGATTGTTATATTAGATTAGGTTACTAACATTTAGATCATCAACATAACTTAAACTATACCTCAATATATGTGATTGCTAAGATAGTATATTATCAAAATCATATGAAATTATTGAGGAGGTTTTGTAAATGTGTAAAGGAGTAATGATGAAAATAAAAATTATCTATTAATTTGCCACCCAGAAATGGCTGGTGTGTGTATGAACACACACATGCATATTGTGTAGGGTGTCAAGAGTATGTGTACATATATGTAATTATAATCACACTTGTAATCATGGATCTAAAAGATGTGCTCTGTGTTGCCTGGATCTCCTTTTTTTGTGATACAGTTTTTATGGAAGAAAAATTAACTTGTTTTGCCATCTATAATTTGTTTTGATGTTTATTGTTCGTCCTGCCCTTGTTCTCCTTTTCATAACTTTACTGACCTGAGTAATCACTATTTGTTGAAGTCCTTTGTTTTGCTCTCAGGAAATACCTGATCAAGAGCACCTTGTGGGAGGAAAGGGTTTATTTTGGCTTATAGACTCGAGGGGAAGTTCCATGATGGCATTTATACTTATATCCATTGATTTTTACCTAGGTTGATTCTATATTTTGACTATTCTGTAAAAAATGATACCATAAATATGGAAATGCTAGCATTGCTTTTTCCCTTTGACTAGAGATTCTGTGTCTAAGAAGTAAAATTTTATTTTATTATTATGGTTAGTGTAGTGTTAAGCATTTTAGGACCTAAATACAAATCTTCACAAAATATATAATCCCATTTAAGATATTTAAGATATTTCAATTTAAAAATTTTTATTTTTATTTATTTGTGTTTTGTGTGTGTGTGTGTGTGTGTGTGTGTGTGTGTGTGTGTGAGAGAGAGAGAGAGAGAGAGAGAGAGAGAGAGAGAGAGAGGGAGGGGGAATATGATGGGCATACCAGGGCCTCTAGCCACTGCAAATGAACTCCAGACTCATATGCTATTATATGCATCTGGCTTACATGGATTCTGGGAAATTGAACCTGGGTCCTTAGGCTTCACAGGTAAGTGCCTAACTGCTAAACCATCTCTCCAATCCCTATTTTAGTTTTTAGTGCTGAAAATGCATTTATCATATAAATTTGCTTCATAATATATTTTATTAAGTAGCTTATCTATCACCCAGAGGCTCTCTGTGGTCACAACCACCACTGCTGGAACTCAGCATGACATAATTATGCCTTCTGTCAGCTTGTGCTTTGACTTTTTGGGTTACCAGGACAGCTCTGAGTGCGCTAACTTAAGAATCATTCATCTGTAAAATGCAATTTACTTTTGCCTTTTAAGAGACTGATCAATTATAAACAGTGTAAAAGATTCACTCATTGCTGTACATAAGCTCCTTCTTATCAGCACAATTTTTAACCATCACTGAACATTTGAAATATGTCAAATGTTCCCATCATTGCAGTTCACTGGAATTTTAGACTAAAAGGGAAAACAGGGTTAATATAAGCCACTATGATAAAAAAAATTTAAATCAAGCAAAACTCAGAAAAGGGAACAAAATTATGATAACATGGACATTAGTGGTCTTTGTGCAATTGGAAAAGAAAGACTGTCTCAGAAAACAATCCAGCTAAATTGTATGACATGAGGTGTCTGTTTAGAGGATGACAGTTGCAATTTTTAGACAGCTCAGTTTTACTTAGGAATAAGTGGTGAACCTGTTGGCTTTGTCACATGAAATAAAAATAGGCAAGAATGTTCTAATGTTTTCTTTCAGGATGGATTTCTAATCATGGTAAAACTTTTAAAAAATGTACTATGAAATCGGATTTTTAAATCCATTCTCTTTGAGTGTGCATCTGTGCTTCAACACTTTAGCTAATCTATATTAGAATGTAATAACTTGAGTCAACAAGCCCGAAGAATTCATTCTAAGTGCAATCACGTCATGATGGAGAGATGTGATACCTGACTGTTTTTACAAAACAGATTTTTACTTTTGTATTTTCCTACTGTAGGTAAAAGTAAACTGTTGAGGATCTATTTTTAATGGACAGCTTCCTCTTTATTTCTTTTTTTTCCCTCTTTTTCTCTCTCTATTTCTTTCCCATTTATCCAATTGTGATGTTTTCTTTAGTTCTTATGTATTTCTTCCTTTAATTAACTAGTTTTCATTGTTCTGAATACAACAGGGTTTCATGCAATTTCCCAGAACCCCATGATACATTTTAATGATTAAAACATAACAGAATCAGAACACATGCAGCAAGACCAGGAGTCCCTTCTGCTTTTCTCCTCCCCCCCCCCCTCAGCTTTCCCATTGCACTACATGGAGAGAAAATTATAGGCCATCAGTGCTAGGACACATTAGCTTCAGGACAATGTAGGTGCTTCAGGGGAGAAGCTAGGGGTAATAAAAATTTAACCTAAAAAATCATACAGCCAGAAAATAACATTCAGACTATTTGAAACTTGGAAACGTAATGTTTTGTTTTTCTATCTTCAGTGCACTAGCTAGATTTGAAATGAATATTTTCATCTCAGTCCTAGGAGGGTTTGATGGTTAAACCCTCCTACTCTTGAGGACAGGAAACTGGCTGTTGGTGGCTAAATTGGTTGTTTCACATGTATTGTGGACTATCTGTTATATATCAGGTGTTGTTCTGAGCACCAGTTTACATTTTATGTAAGATAATAGGGGCATGTTAGGGAGTCACATAATTTAAAATACAAATATATATCTAAGTACCTGTTGATGGATGAAGAAAATGTGGTACATTAGTCTCAGTGGATTATGATTGAACTTCTGTGTGAGTAGGAAGAAAACTCAGTAACAGAGGCTAGTAAGCTAGAAAGGAGATATAAAGGGAATAGAAAAGAAGGGGGGTACTTAATAGGATGGTATTGTACATATGTAAGTAGAAGAACATATTAATGGGGGTAAAAGGCCTAAGTGAAGTCAGGGGAAGAGACTGAGGTAGAGGGAGGGCTAATCAAATCTAAGAGGATATAAATAAATCATATGGAAACCTACGTTTTTGGACAATGGAACACTCAGGAACCATATATGGTTATTAGAAAATTTTCAGTGCCAAGAATGGGATACTTTCTGGTGAGTTGTTGGCCAGAGAGGTCCCTGATGCCCCCAAAGCATTACAGGCCATTGCCAAGGCCCTTGGTTCCCCACCAGGAATAGATGGCAAGACCCTATTGCTGAAGACTCCACATATTTGGGCTACAAGGTCACTGAGATATCCTTCTGGAACTGATCTGAAAACCTCTTACATATAGACTAGCTAACAGAAAGCTGAGAAAAGCCATGCAGTATGCAGTTCAATGGGAGAGAGAGAAATCACCAGTGAAGATACTCAACAGTGGACACTGCAAGCCTTAAATTTGGCCAGCGAGGCCAAATGAGCCAATGGGTGCAATAGTGGCATGTCTGTTATGGGGGAAACCAACCACCCTCTAATTTGGCTGGAGGCCTGCTCCATGGAAGGGATTACATCCCTGATACTGAAAACCTACAACAGGGGTAGTCATGAGCCCTAGGGGTGTAACATCTGCTGCTGTCCAGCTAAATGTATATGCTATGTTCATCAAACTGCCCAGTAAGCACTTCTGTTAATGTTCATACCCATATATTAATGCTATTCTCACTTTTGGTTAGAGAACCTTCTCTTTTCAGATGGCAGTGACCTTGGAATGACTCAGAAGGCATCATGGTTCTGAGAAGAGGTGACAGAGAGTTCTCAGCACTGCAATATCTCTATCACACCTTCCAAGGCTCAGGATCCATTGCAGAAGAGGTGGCAGAAAGAATGTAAGTGCCAAAGGAAGGGTAGGACTCCTACAAATGTGTTCCTTCAGACAAAATAGCCTGAATATCCATGACCTCACAGTGCCTGACACTACCTACACAAGACCATCATAATAGGAGGAAAAGATGATGATATCAAAATAAAAGAGAGAGAGATTGATTGAGAGGGAGAGGGGATATGATGGAGAGTGGAGTCTCAAAGGGGACAGTGGGGGAAGGAGCAAATTGCCATGGGATATTGTTTACAATCATGGAAATTGTCAATAAAAATAAATTAATTAAAAAAGCTTTAAATAAAAAAGGAATGGAGTACTGTTATTTTCAGGAAAATAGATAGAAGTGAAAAACACTAAGTTATGTAAAATAATGCAGGCCCAGGAAGACAAACACTGCATGTCCTAAAAATGCTGGATAGAACGAAGAAGTTTCATGCATCTTGGTGTCATGGCATGAAAAGTTCATGACAACCTGTTATGTATTCTGTGAAGATCTAGAAGAGAGGAACTTGATGGCTTCAAGTGATGATGAGGGAATTCTCATCACCTTCACTGGACCAGGACTACCTCATACATGTGCTGAAACTACACACTTACTCACTAACATGTTCCAATAACATTTTAACAACCCTATCCACTAATATCTGACTTTAAAAAGTCTTAGGACAAAAATAAAATGAGGTTGAAGAGTTCCCAATCTTTTTTTTTTTTTTTTTTTAATGTTTCTGGGTAGGGGAAGACTACTTGAAATACTGTTTTAAATTTTTTTTGTGTGTGCTTATGAATGTTTCTACTCTCCTTTCAGCTTCTTTTGAGACAGGTTCTCTCAAGTTTTTGCTTCTGTTGCTCCCCATGTACTGGATTGTTCTGGTTCCAACTCCCATTGCCTTAAGCACTTTGTGATTACAAAAGTAGGTGCCAGTGAGGAGTATGGAACTCTGGTCACCATGCTTGTATCACTGAGTGCTCCTGAGCCATCTTCCTAGTGGGGAAGACTACTTTAGATAATGATTTAGACTGTCAGTTTAGTCTGCCCATGTGTGCTTGCTAAAGGAGGTGAGGTTTGAGGGAAAGAAGCATGGTGTCCTTTTGCAGCTGAGGCTGAAGGAGGACATCTAGTAGTACCTGCAAGACTTATTTCTTTGTGGCTGTAACACACCAAAGAGGTGGCCATATCACAGAGATGAAGTTTGTGAGCATGACGCTAGTGTCCCAAATTCTGAGGTTCTGCCGTCAGCAGACCCTTATGTCCCATTTGTAGCAAGGGAGTATAGAGGCTGATAGATTTGAAGAATCTGTTGGGTGTAAACTAATGGAGCAGCTCTGTAATTGACTGTAAGAGAAGTCATGAATCCTGTTTCAAACCTTGGGAGTTGTGTGTGGGACCACCAAACATGCCTCAAGTTTTTTTTTTTTTTTGTGTGTGTGTGTTAAGTATGGGTATGTGGTTTATTTATGGATTTATTCATATATCCTGTGTGCACACATATGGAGGCCAGAGAGTAGTGTGTCCTGCCTCCATCACTCATCTGCATGTTTCCTTGAAATGGAGTCTCTCATGATTTTGGAGCAGCTATGTTCACAAACCCCAGTGATTGTTTGGTGTATGCTCCCATAGGACTGGGGTTACAGAGACACATGGCAATGCCAGCTGTTTAAATGGGTGCTGGAGAATCAAAGTTGGGTGGTCTTATGCTTTCACAGGAAGCACTCTTATTTACTGAGCCACCTCCACAGCATCAAGTTGAGGTGGGTTTTTGTCCTTCTTTTTGTTGAACAAAAATCATGTTGATTTACAGTAAATGGAAGTAATTTTAATTTTATATGTGAATTTGCTGATGGAGACTTATGTTAATTATGTGACTCTTCCATGCTGGATTTCATTCACATTACCCACTGCAGTCTTACCTTGCTCTAATGGTAACTGTTTATTTGCCTATACTGACCTAGAATTTATTTGGACACTCTTGCTCCCTGGAGTTTACTAAGGATATGACCTTTTGTGGCAATGTTTCAACAGGTTAAGAAAAGTTTACTGAGGGGCTGGAGACATGGCTTAGTGGTTAAGCGCTTGCCTGTGAAGCCTAAGGACCCCAGTTCAAGGCTCGATTCCCCAGGACCCACGTTAGCCAGATGCACAAGGGGGCGCATGCATCTGGAGTTCGTTTGCAGTGGCTGGAGGCCCTGGCGCGTCCATTCTCTCTCTCTCTCTCTCTCTCTCTCTCTCTCTCTGCCTCTTTGTCTGTCGCTCTCAAATAAATAAATAAAAATAACAACAACAACAACAACAAAAAGAAAAGTTTACTGAGGTAAAAGCTTATTGTATACCTGAACTTTATGGTATCTTTTCCATCCTAAAGTGCTAGCTGTATTTAGTGATACTTAAATTTAAGGCTTAGTTTAAAAAAAATATTGTTTTCTTTGAAAAGACTATGAAAACAAAGCTACTGATGATTTAGTAATACTTAAATTTAAGGCTTAGTTTTCAAAAATTATTGTTTTCTTTTGAAAAGACTATGAAAACAAAGCTACTGATGACCTTATTTTAAAATTCTAGGAAATCAAAGAATATTAATTTTGGGGTTCAATTTTGAAATCTGAGAGAAGCCTAAATGATAGCAATCCTTGCTGCTCTCTCAGAAAAGTGGCTGTAAGAAGGTTTCTGTGCCAACATCAATTATTTTACCCAAATGATGACTGATGATAAGTTGCTGGATTCTGGTGTTTAAAAAACCCATGACTAGATGGGATGGGGCAATGGTTAAGTAGTTAAAGGCTCTTGCTTGCAAAACCTACTGGCCTGGGTTCAATTCCCAAGTCAATCATGTAAGTCAGATTCAAAAAGTGGTGTAAGTGTCTGGTGTTCATTTGCAGTAGCAAGAGGCCATAGGATGTATGTGTGTGTGTGCGAGTGTGAATGCATGCACATGCACACACACAAAAATAAAAAAGAAGATTAATATCAAAACCATGCCTAGAATATGGCTAGTAAAATATGGTTGATATTTTACTTATTTTACTATTGTGAGCCCTTTTATGCTTCCCCTTTTCTTACGAGGAGGTACCAAAGTGTTCCAGCTTGTCTGAAACTGAGGAAATAGATTTGACTCTGCTACTGTTTTCCTCTTGTTTTTATTTAAGCTTTTAGCATGTGGTCTTAGGCATGGAATATTCAGACAGTGAGAGACACTCCACTTTCAGAAGGGAGAAATATTTTTCCAGCAATAGATGCTCCATTTGCCTTAGGCTTCAGCTTCTATGTTCCCCAGCTGCATTCAGGTATTTTGAATGGTATATTCTCAGATTTTATCTCTTACTCTATGGTGGGAACAATGGCCAAGTGACCTACCTTCCCCAATCTTTCCACCAGGGAAAGAATCTGACTCAAAAGGATATAGCCTGAGCTAGGGCCATTACCTGGGAAACAGGAAGCAGCTGTGTGACACTCCTGGATAGCAGCCAGATCTCAGCCCAGTTCAATAGAATCCCAGTGTTAATGAGATAAATCAGGTTGCCTATTATTTCTCCATGGCCAGCCAGAGTCCTGATACCAAGAAAATGTTCTTTCTTTTACAGAGAGACTTATTTGTCTCCAAGGAAAGCTAATGTTTGACACTGAGAGAAGTGCTTATTTAATTGGTCCCCTAGTAAGGGAACCAGCAGGCTTGTCACTATAACAGGAGGGAAGCTGGAACTAGAATTGGGGGACACATGTTCACTCTAGTTAATGAATTGCAATGGGTGTGAATAGTATTTATTAACTGCTATTAGGAAGAACTTGAAAAGAGTCTCTTAATATGTGGATGGAATATGGAGAAATGCAGTGGGTAAGAATATTACTCAAGGGAGCAGAAGCAGCATGACTGTTATGAGATAAATGGATTGGGGTAAGCTCCTGTCTCAGGATGGATGGCCTCTGGTGGGTCTGCTGCTTTGTGTCTGGTGGTGAACCTGTGTCAGAAATGGAAACATTGGGATTTGTAGAATGAAAACCTTCAGGCAGGACCATGAACTTGAGGGCAGTGGGCCTGATGTGAAGCTGAGGGGGATTGTGAAGGATGAAGGCTGGAGTCTTGAGATCTTTTGCTTAAATTGCACATGGAAAAGGCCAGATTATCCAGAATATTCTGTCTAGCCATGTTAATAATTACATTACATAACTTGAATATATTAGATTTCTGAAGGCCAAGGGTAAAATGGTATAACAGTTATCTTGTTGTTGCTAGGGCAAACACCCAAGCAGGAGCATATGATGGGAGGAAAGGGTTTATTTAGGACTACAGTCTCTAGGGGAAGTTTTTTTACAGTTGGGAAAACATGACAGGTTTGAGCAGGAAGATGGGGGTCACATCTTTACAGTAGCAGGAAAGAAGTAGTCAGAGTTGGAGCTGAAGAGATGGCTCAGCAGTTAAAGACACTTGCTTGCAAAGTCTGGTGGCCTGGGTTTGACTCCCTAGTACCTACATAATGCCAGATGCACAAAGCAGCACATGCATTTGGACTTTGTTTGCAGTAGCAGGAGGCCCTGGTGCACCCATATTCATTCATTATTATTCTTGTTCTCATTCTCTCTCTTTCTCCTAAGTAAATAAATGAATATCTATCTATCTATCTATCTATCTATCTATCTATCTATCTATCTATCTGTCATCTATCTTTGTACTCAGTGAATACAGTCAAGTTGCTACCATTGTTAGCCTCCTCCCTGTCCTCCCTCCTCCACAGGGACCCTTCTTGTTGGGGTTTATGGGTGGTGCATTGTAGGGTTTGCCTTTAGTATTGGGTAGGAGGAAATGTCTCTGTGTGTCATGCCCCAATGTGTGGCTCTGACATTCTTTCTGCCCCCTCTTCCATAAATTTCCCTGCGCCATGTGGGGTTCATATTAGGTCTGCTTCTGTGTTAAGATCGTGGGTGCCTCTGTGTCTCTGGACATCTGGTTTGGTAGGGGTTGCTTGTTCTCTGTGTCTATCTCCTTCACTGTTGTGCTGGTTCCTGGTTTGCCAAGAAAACAGCATTCTTGCATGTTTCCCCACTTACTCTTAGTTTCAGTTGGGGTCCTTTTGAGGTATGATGGGATGGTTCTCTCCTTAGGATCTGTGTCTATCTGAAAAAGAGAAGTAGATTCTCTAATGGAGAGTAAAGTTAGCAGCAAGTAAATGTGATAACCATTGTTTTTTAGAGAGAGTTTAATGGAGAGTGGGCTCAGTTTTGGATATGATTGTGACTTGTTTCCCAGCACCAGCTCTGGGTTCCATTTCACTGAGCAGATCAGTTAGCCAAATTGAAAGCCAAATAAAGATCCTGTGCTACATGGTGCTACCACCATGGCTATGTGCCACTATTGCACTTATATGAGCACCAAATCAGGTTGTTTGCTGCTAAGTAGGTTAGACCATGTGTTTCTTTTACAGATATTGGTCATTATCCCCCAGTCACTCATGTAGCACCATCCAGCAATAGACACACTAATTGTCTGGGGACTGACACTCTTCCAGCTTCCAGCCATGTTGCTCCATGATATGTGCCCTCAGTGTATGGTGTCTTCAGCAATAGGGTCTTACCACTAACCTTTGGTGGGTCCTCAAGCTCTCTGACATAAATCTGTTTTCTTTTGGGTGACCCTGTAGGTCTCTGTGATCAAAAGCTCATTGTGTATGATAACCATGTGCTGGTACCAGGAGTTACAGGTCAGTGACCAAAAAGAGAAGGAAGAAAAGGATAAGTGATATAAAAGAGATAGAGAGATGATAGAGAAGAGGGAGAGAAAGGGAGAGAGAGAGAGAGAGAGAGAGAGAGAGAGAGAGAGAGAGAGAGAGAGAGTGAGGCTGAGAGAGAGATATGCAGAAACAGGAGGAGATAATAGTCAGTTTCCATTGTACCCTCTCCACTGCCTTATGAATTCAGTGGTCCCTCTAAGGGCCCGGTTGAGGTTCAACCATTTGGTCTGTATTTTAGGATGTAGAGTTTTATGGTACCATTGCCTTTTGGGTCCAGTTGTGTGTCCCCCACCACCTCCCTTACCCTCCCCACCTTCCCTACCCTTCCTATTGTCTGGTCCTCAAGACGCTTGGTAGGTACGTTGGCAACTTGGGTAGATTCAGGTTAGGAGCTGTAGATGAGTGAAACTATGTGGTGATTATTTTTCTGTGATTGGGTGAGTTCACTGAGAATAAGCTGTTCTAGGTTTGAACATTTTTCTTCAAATTTCATTGTGTCATTTTCCCTTACTGCTGTGTCTATCATGTAGCTAAACCACATCTTAGTTATCCATTCATCTAATGATGGACATCTGGGTTGATTCCAGCTCTTGGCTGTTATGAATTGAGCAGCTATAAACATGGTTGAGCAAATCTCTCTGAGCTGAGGTGTGGAGCTTTTAGTATACATGCCCAGTAAGGGAATAACTGAGTCTGTTGGTAACTCTAGAGTCAATCTTTTTAGGAGTCTCCATATTGCTTTCTTAGATTTCTTAGATCCCCACCAACAGTGGATGAGGGTTCCTATTTCTCCACATCCTTGACAGCATTTGTTTGCATTTGATTTTTGATGTTTGCTATCTTTACTGGGGTAAGGTGGAATCTTATAGTAGTTTTAATTTGCATTTCCCTAAAGATTAGGGATGATGAACATTTCTTTAGGTGTGTGTTTGCCATTTGTATTTCTTCCTCTGTGAACTGCCTGTCCAATTCCTTGCCCCATTTTGTGACTGGGTTGTTTGACTTTTTATTGTTTAGGTTTTTGATTTCTTTGTAGATTCTGAAAATTAGGCCTCTGTCAGTTGGATATTCAGCAAATATTTTCTCCCATTCTGTGTGTAACCTATTGGCTCTGTTTATTGTATGTTTGTCTGTGAAGAAAATCTTTACCTTCATAATATCCCATTGGTTGAGTGCTTGTTTAAGATCCTGTGCTACTGGGATTTTGTTCAGGAAATCTTTTCACATTCCTAAGTCAAGGAATGTTCCTCCCAACTTTTCTTCCAGTAGTAGCTGAGTTTCTGGTGTTATATTGAGGTCTTTGCTCCATTTGGACTTGACTGTTCTGTATTGTAAGATGTGTGGATCAAGTTCCAATTTCTTGCATATGGTTATCCAGTTTGTCCAGCAAAATGTGTGAAGATCCTGTATTTTTTTCCAGCCTATATGTTTAGGGCCTTTGTCAAATGTAAAGTAGCTTGAGTTTCTTGATCCAAAGTCTGGGTCCTCAATTCTTTTTTTTTTTTTTTAATTTTAATTTTAATTTTATTTATTTATTTATTTATTTATTTATTTATTTATTTAATTTTTATTAACATTTTCAATGATTATAAAATATATCCCATGGTATTCCCTCCCTCCCCACCCTACACTTTCCCATTTGAAATTCCATTCTCCATCATATTATCTCCCCATTACAATTATTGTAATTACATATATACAATATCAACCTATTAAGTATCCTCCTCCCTTCCTTCCTCTACCCTTTATGTCTCCTTTTTAACTTACTGGCCTCTGCTACTAAGTATTTTCATTCTCATGCAGAAGCCCAATCATCTGTAGCTAGTATCCACATATGAGAGAGAACATGTGGCGCTTGGCTTTCTGGGTCTGGTTACCTCACTTAGTATAATACTTTCCAGGTCCATCCATTTTTCTGCAAATTTCGTAACTTCATTTTTCTGAGTAGAAACTGAGTAGAACTCCATTGTATAAATGTGCCACATCTTCATTATCCACTCATCTGTTGAGGGACATCTAGGCTGGTTCCATTTCCCAGCTATTATAAATTGAGCAGCAATAAACATGGTTGAGCATGTACTTCTAAGGAAATGAGATGAGTCCTTTGGATATATGCCTAGGAGTGCTATAGCTGGGTCATACAGTAGATCAATCTCTAGCTGTTTTAGGAACCTGCACACGGTTTTCCACAATGGCTGGACCAGATTGCATTCCCACCAGCAGTGTAGAAGGGTTCCTTTTTTTCCCCATCCCCGCCAACATTTATGATCATTTGTTTTCATGATGGTGGCCAATCTGACAGGAGTGAGATGGAATCTCAATGTAGTTTTAATCTGCATTTCCCTGATGACTAGTGACGTAGAACATTTTTTTAGATGCTTATATGCCATTCATATTTCTTCCTTTGAGAACTCTCTATTTAGCTCCATAGCCCATTTTTTGATTGGCTTGTTTGATTCCTTATTATTTAACTTTTTGAGTTCTTTGTATATCCTAGATATTAATCCTCTATCAGATATATAGCTGGTGAAGATTTTTTCCCATTCTGTAGGTTGCCTCTTTGCTTTTTTCACTGTGTCCTTTGCGGTGCAAAGTCTTTGTAATTTCATTAGGTCCCAGTGGTTAATCTGTGGTTTTATTGCCTGAGCAATTGGGGTTGTATTCAGAAAGTCTTTGCCAAGACCAATATGTTGAAGGGTTTCCCCTACTTTTTCCTCTAGCAGTTTCAGAGTTTCCGGTCTGATGTTAAGGTCTTTAATCCATTTGGACTTAATTCTTGTACATGGCGAGAGAGAAGAATCTATTTTCATCTTTCTGCAGATATTTATCCAGTTTTCAAAACACCATTTGCTGAAGAGGCTGTCTCTTCTCCAATGAGTATTTTTGGCATTTTTATCGAATATCAGGTGGCTATAGCTACTTGGGCTTACATCTGGGTCCTCTATTCTGTTCCACTGATCTACATGTCTATTTTTGTGCCAGTACCATGCTATTTTTGTTACTATGGCTCTGTAGTACAGGTTAAAATCAGGTATGGTGATACCACCAGCCTCTTTTTTGTTGCTCAGTATTATTTTAGATATTCGAGGTTTTTTGTGATTCAAAATGAATTTTTGTATTGTTTTTTCTATTTCCATGAAGAAAGCCTTTGGAATTTTGATAGGGATTGCATTAAATGTGTAGATTGCTTTAGATAAGATTGCCATTTTCACAATATTGATTCTTCCAATCCAGGAACAAGGGATGTTTCTCTACTTTCTAGTGTCTTCTGCAATTTCTCGCTTGAGTGTTTTTAAGTTCTCATTGTATAGATTCTTTACTTCCTTGGTTAGGTTTATTCCAAGGTACTTTATTTTTTTTTGATGCAATTGTGAATGGGAGTGATTCTCTGATTTCGTCCTCTGTGTGTTTGTTGTTAGCATATATGAAGGCTACTGATTTCTGTATATTTATTTTGTATCCTGCTACATGGCTGTAGGTTTTGATCAGCTCTAACAGCTTGCTAGTAGAGTCTTTAGGGTCCTTTATGTATAGAATCATGTCATCTGCAAATAATGATAACTTGATTTCTTCCTTTCCAATTTGTATCCCTTTTATGTGTGTCTCTTGCCTTATTGCTATGGCTAAGACTTCCAACACTATATTAAATAAAAGTGGGGACAGTGGACACCCTTGTCTTGTTCCTGATTTTAGTGGAAAAGCTTCCAGTTTTTCCCCATTTAGTAATATGTTGGCTGTAGGCTTGTCATAAATAGCCTTTATTATATATATATTTTTTAAATTTAATTTATTAGTTTTCTTTTCAGTAAATACAGGCAGTTTGGTACCATTATTTAGGCTCATCTGTGATCTACCCCCTCCCATTAGACCCTCCTTGTTATTGAAAATGGGTCGTGCATTGTGGAGTTAGCCCCCAGTTATTAGTATGATAAATGTCTCTGAAAATCATGACCCAACATGTAACTCTGACATTCTTTCCGCCCCCTCTTCCGCAAGATTTCCCTGAGCCATGTTGGGTTCATTTTTGGTCTGCTTCAGTGCTGAGGTGTTGGGGGCCTCTGAGGCTCTGGCTCTCTGATTTGGTAGGGTGTTGATTTTTCTCTGAATTGATCTCCTTCCCCTTTGTGCTGGTATCCAGTTCGCAGGAAAACATCACCCTTGCTTATTTCGCCAGTTGTCCTTAGTTTCAGTTGGGCCCCTTCTGAGGTATGTTGGGGCAGCTCTCTTCTTAGGATCTGCATCTATCTGGAAAAGAGAAGCAGATTCTCCAACGGAGAGTGAGTTAGCACCCAGAAAATTGAGATAACACTTACTTTTTTGATAGACAGTTTGATAGGTGTAGGCCCTCTTATACCCCGTGATTGATGGTAGCTTGATATTGTAGAGTGGGCTTGTGTTTGGGTATGGTTCTGACTTGTTTCCCAGCTCCAGCTAAGGGTCTAGTACCACTGAGTGGATCAGTTAGCCAAATCAAGAGCAATTGATTCCTCACCATGGCTGTGTACCACTATTGCACTTGTATGGGTATCACATCCGGTTAATTGTTGCTACTTAGGTTAAACAATGTGTTGCTTGGACAGATCTTGGTCACTTCCCCCAGTCGCCTATGTAGCGCCTTCTGGCACTAGACACGCTGACTGTCTGGGGACTGACTCTCTCCTGGCTTCCAGCCATGTCATTCCATTTTACGTGTCAGCTGCGTATGGAGTCTTCAGCAATAGGGTCTTACCACTGGCCTTTGGTGGGTCATCAATTACTCTGACAGAAGTCTGTCATTGTTTTGGGAAACCTTGTAGGTTTCTTTGATCAAAAGCTCATTGTGGATTGTAGGCCCAATATAGCCTTTATTATATTGAGATACGTTCCTTCTGTTCCCAGTCTCTGTAGGACTTTTATCATGAATGGATGTTGGATTTTGTCAAATGCTTTCTCTGTGTCTAATGAGATGATCATGTGATTTTTGTCCTTCAACCCGTTTATGTAATGTATTACATTTATAGATTTGCGTATGTTGAACCATCCCTGCATCTCTGGGATAAAGCCTACTTGGTAAGGGTGAATGATCTTTTTGATATACTCTTGTATTCTGTTTGCCAATATTTTGTTGAGAATTTTTGCATCTATGTTCATGAGGGAGATTGGTCTGTAATTTCCTTTTTTTGTTCTATCTTTGCCTGGTTTTGGTATCAGGGTGATGCTGGCCTCATAGAAGGAGTTTGGTAGAATTCTTTCTTTTTCTATTTCCTGGAAAAGCTTAAGAAGCAATGGTGTTAGCTCTCCTTAAAAGTCTGGTAAAATTCAGCAGTGAATCCATCTGGGCCTGGGCTTTTTTTAGTTGGGAGATTATTGATAACTGTTCGGATCTCCATGTTTGTTATAGGTCTATTTAAGTGATTAATCTCATTTTGATTTAATTTAGATAGGTCATATAGATCAAGGAAATCATCCATTTCTTTCAGATTTTCATACTTTGTGGAGTATATGCTTTTATAGTATGTCCCTATGATTTTTTGAATTTCTCTGGAATCTGTTGTGATGTTACCTTGTTCATCTCTGATTTTATTAATTTGTGTCTCTTCTCTCTTTCTTTTGGTCAGATTTGCTAAGGGTTTATCAATCTTGTTTATCCTTTCAAAGAACCAACTCTTTGTTTCATTAATTCTTTGGATTGTTCTTTTTGTTTCTATTTCATTAATTTCTGCCCTAATCTTTATTATTTCTGCCCGTCTACTGATTTTTGGTTTGCCTTGTTCTTCTTTTTCCAAGGCTTTAAGGTGAAGCATTAGGTCGTTTACTTGTGACCTTTCTAATTTCTTAATATAGGCACTTAAGGCTATAAATTTACCTCTTAGAACTGCCTTCATTGTGTCCCAGAGATTTTGTTATGTTGTGTTCTCATTATCATTTGACTATAAATTTTTTGATTTCCTTTTTGATTTCTTCATTGACCCATTCATCATTTAGTAGTGTATTGTTTAGTTTCCATGATTTTGTGTATGCTCTATAGCCTTTCTTGCTACTGATTTGTAGTTTAATTCCATGTGGTCAGATAGAATGCAAGGAATTATTTCAATTTTCCTGAATTTGTTAAGATTTGCTTTGTGTCCTAATATATGGTCTATTTTAGAGAATGTTCCATGTGCTGCTGAAAAGAATGTATATTCTGCAGCCTTTGGATGAAATGTCCTGTATATATCTGTTAGGTCCATTCCTTCTATGACCTCATTTAGTCTAGACGCCTCTCTGTTTATTCTTTCCTGGGATGACCTGTCAATTGATGAGAGTGGTGTGTTAAAGTCACCCACTACCACTGTATTTGGTGTTATCTGTGACCTTAGTTCTAATAGTGTTTGTTTGACGAATTTGGGAGCCCCCATGTTAGGTGCATATATGTTTAGGATTGTAATGTCCTCCTGTTGGAGTGTGCCCTTAATCAATATAAAGTGACCTTCCTTATCTTTCTTGACTAACGTTGGACTAAAGTCTACCCTGTCTGATATTAGGATAGCAACCCCTGCTTGTTTTCTAGGCCCATTTGCTTGAAACACCATTTCCAACCTTTCACCCTAAGATAATGTCTATCCTTTGTAGAAAGGTGAGTTTCTTGGAGACAACAAATTGTAGGATCCTGCTTTTTAACCCAGTCTGCAAATCTATGTCTTTTCGTTGGGGCATTGAGGCTGTTAATATTAAGAGATATTTTTGAAAGGTGTGTATTTATGTTTGCCATTTTTCTGTGTGTGTGTGTGTTTCTGGTTCTACCTGTGCTCTCTTGTGTTAACTAGTATTTGAGTATTGCTTGTTTTTTCTAGGTTCCTTATATGTATGCTTTTCCTTTTCTTCAGCATGGAGGATTCTATCAAGTATTTTCTGTAGAGCTGGTTTTGTCTTCAAATACTCTTTTAACCTGCTTTTGTCATGGAATGTCTTTATTTCTCCATCTATTTGAATGGATAACTTTGTAGGATAAAGTAACCTTGGTTGACAGTTGTTATCTTTCAGAAATTGGAATATATCACTCCAAGCCCTTCTGACTTTAAAAGTTTGTGTTGAATAATCTGCTGTAATCCTGATGGGCTTGCTTTTGTAGGTTTTTTGTAGACGCGTGCGCCCCCTTGTGCATCTGGCTAATGTGGGACCTGGGGAACCGAACCTCGAACCAGGGTCCTTAGGCTTCACAGGCAAGCGCTTAACCGCTAAGCCATCTCTCCAGCCCTACACCGCCATCTTAACCGGAAATCTGGGTCCTCAATTCTTTTCCGCTGGTCTAAACTCCTGTTTTTATGCTAGTACCATGCTGTTTTATTAATATGGCTTTGTAATATAGCTTTATATTAGGTATGTTGATGCCTCTAGAGGTGTTTCTTTTGCTGAGGATATGCTTGGATATCTGAGGCCTTCTGCTTTTCCATATGAGTTTTGAGATCAATTTTTCTTTTTTTAAAAATTTTTGTTCATTTTTATTTATGAGGAGGGGGATGGGCTTGCCAGGACCTCCAGCCACTACAAACAAACTCCAGATGAGTGTGCCCCCTTTCTGGCTAATGTGGGTCCTGGGGAATCAAGCCTCGAACTGGGGTCCTTAGGCATCACAGGCAAGTGCTTAACCCCTAAGCCATCTCTCCAGCCCAAGTTCAATTTTTCTATCTTTGTGAAGAATAATGTTGGGATTTTGATGGGAATTGCATTAAACTGTAGATTGCCTTTGGAAGGTTTGCCATTTTCATAATGTTAATTCTGCCTATCCAGGAGCATGGGAGGTCTTTCCATTTTCTTAAGTCCTCCTCAATTTATTTTTTGAGTCTTTTTGTGTTTTCATTGTATAGATCTTTCACTTCCTTTGTTGATGTATTCCAAGGCTTTTTTTGTTGTTGCTATTGAAAAATGGGCTAATTTCACTTATTTCTTTCTCTGTATCTTTGTCATTTGCATATAGAATGGCTACTGTGTACTGGTTTTGTATCCTGGTACTTGCTGAAGGAGTTTATCACCTTTAAGAGTTTTGGAATGTAGGCTCTCAGGTCTCTTACTTACAGAATCATGCTGTCTGCGAATAGCGCTAAGTTAACTTCTTCCTTTCTACATTTTAATCTCCTTTATTTTTTTGTCCTGTTTTATTGCTTGAGCTAGGACTTCTAGTACTATATTGAAGAGTCGAGGTGAGAGTGGACACCTCTGTATTGTTCCTGATCTCAATGGGAATCCCTTCAGTCTCTCTCCATTAAGTATTCTTTGGGCTTTAAGAGCCTTTATTGTCTTAAGACATAAACCGACCATGCCAATTCTCTCCAATGTTTTGATCATAAGATGATGTTGTATTTTGTCAAAGGTCTTTTCTGTATCTATAAAAGTTATTATGTAGTTTTTATGTTTAGCCTTGTTTATGTGGTGTATTACATTGACAGACTTGTGTATGTTGAACCACCCCTGCGTCAGCATTAGCTGTCTTTGAACACCCAGTGGGTTGGATTAATAAATTTCAAGGTCTGCCTCTAGTGATAAACATTCCCCTAGCAAGGTTCCCTCTGCCAAAGGCTTTATAACTCCCCCAAATTGCCAGCAGCTAGGCACAAAGTATTCAAAACACATGAAATTATTGGAGATAATTAATTCAAACCATCATAAGTGGTTAGAAAGAAGACCTATGTTTTAGTTATGATCTTGGTACCATCAGAAAATCCAACCTTACCAGTAAGGATTTATTTTTGTATAGTGTAAGAAGTCTGGATGAAGTTTCTCCAGGCTGGAACAAGGGCTTAATTACGTTTCATAGGACTTATATTTCTCCCTTTATGTCATGCTTTCAGCATGCTGGTTTTTATGCTTGTTCTTATCACCTTATGGTCTCCAGATGTCTGTCCCCAGCTTCAGGCATAACATCTGCTAAAGATAGGAAAAAGGTGAAATGGGCTAAATTTTTCGCCTTTCATGATTATTGTTTGAAGCCAACACTCAGGCCTTTCTTTCTTTTTTTTGGTTTTCTGAGGTAGGGTCTCACTCTGGCCCAGGCTGACCTGGAATTCACTGTGTAGTCTCATGGTGGCCTCGAACTCACAGCAATCCTCCTACCTCTGCCTGCTGAGTGCTGGGATTAAAGGCATGCACCATCATACCTGGCTTCCTTTCTTTCTCTTTTATTGACCAAAATTGTGTCTTACTTACAAAAAAA
Organism: Jaculus jaculus; assembly: GCF_020740685.1. Classification (NCBI taxonomy): domain Eukaryota; kingdom Metazoa; phylum Chordata; class Mammalia; order Rodentia; family Dipodidae; genus Jaculus; species Jaculus jaculus. The sequence continues at coordinate 98,233,765 of NC_059108.1, read as the reverse complement.
GGTAGGGAAAGAACTTATTTGGCAAAGTGGAAATGCATTACTCTACTCTTTCAAATTGATCATGAACAACTCCTGAGCCTGCTGAGGGGGCCCAGCTTCATCATTTCCACAAAAGATGATGGACGTTCTGGTGGTGTGATGGGAGGATGACTGTGGAACCAGAGTTTAGTTTGCTCCAGAGTGTTCTGCTGCTCCTCTTTTTCTATTTGGTCCTGAGTGGAAAGGGATGTTCACCTTCAGGGTGGACTGTGATGGAGAGATCCTGCTAGTTTTTTAGTGGCAACATCGTCTAGATGAATATAGATCTGGATGTCCTGGAGAAAAGTTGATCTGCTCTGGGGAAAGTAGGACCACTTTTCTGAATCTCTGGACAACAGATGGCATCATCTAACATGGAATAGATGGTGGTGGGCTACTGTATGAGTTATCTCTTTATTACAGGACCTACTAATTATATATGACCCCTCCATGAGGCAGCAAGCTCCCTTAAGATAAGGATCTTGTCCTGTGCCTCTTGCTTCTAGTGTCGAACACGGTGTCTGCCTCCGTGTGAATATTGGCAGAATAGCCTTTTCCAGGGAACCCTTGTATGGCTGGCAAAGGTTACACATATGAGGCACTGTGAGGGAATTTTTAATGCCTGGACCAGACTTGTGGCTATTGAATCTGGACCTGGGAGGACTGGACACAGTTATCAGAGCTTTCAAAAACAGCATTTAAACTTTTTCAGGTGATTTCACTGTGCATCCAGGATTGATAAATGCTTAAATAAAATAGTGGAATTCTCTTACTACTTTTTCTTTGAAAAATCCTCCCAGGAAAGTTTAAACAAAAATAAAATAACAAAACAAAAAAACCCACCAAGCAAAACCTAGTATTAAGAATTGTTGGGGGCTGGAGAGATGGCTTAGCAGTTAAGCGCTTGCCTGTGAAGCCTAAGGACCCCGGTTCGAGGCTCGGTTCCCCAGGTCCCACGTTAGCCAGATGCACAAGGGGGCGCACACATCTGGAGTTTGTTTGCAGAGGCTAGAAGCCCTGGCGAGCCCATTCTCTCTCTCTCCCTCTATCTGTCTTTCTCTCTGTGTCTGTCTCTCTCAAATAAAAAAAAAAAAAAAAAAAAAAAAGAATTGTTGGTGTGTGAGATTCCTGAGGCAATACTTAAAAAAAAATTATTAATTAGTTTTGTATTAGCAAATACAGTCAGTTTGGTACCATTATTAGGTTCATCCGTGATCTACCCCCTCCACTTGGCCCCTCCTTGTTGAGGTATATGGGTCATGCATTCTGGAGTTAGTCCAAAGTTATGGGTAGGAGAAATATCTCTGCATATCATGACCCAACATGTGGCTCTGACATTCTTTCTTCCCCCTCTTCTGCAAAATTTCCCTAAGTGATGTTGGGTTCATTTTTGATCTGCTTCAGTGATGAGGTGTTGGGGACCTCTAGGTCTTTGGATCTCTGATTTGGTAGGAGTTGATTTTTCTCTGTGTTGATATACTACACCCTTGTGCTGGTACCCAGTTCACCAAGAAAACAGCACCCTAGCTTGGTCTGCCAATTGTTCTTAGTTTCAGCTGGGGCCCTTTTGAGGTAAGATGGGGTGGTTCTCTCCTTAGGATCTACATATATCTGAAAAAGAGAAGCAGATTCTCCAATGGAGAGTAAATTACCACGAGGACAAATGAGATAACCCTTACTTTTTTAAAATAGAGAATTAATAGGTGTAGGCCCTCTTGTAGCCCATGATTGATGGTAGCTTGTTAATGGAGAGCAGGCTTATGTTTGGATATGGTTCTGACTTGTTTCCCAGATCCAGCTATGGATCCCATACCACTGAGGGAATCAGTTAGCCAAATCAAGAGCAGTTGGTTCCCCACCATGGCTGTGTGCCACTATTGCACATGTGTGGGCATCACAACAAGTTATTTGCTGCTAAGTAGGTTAGACCATGAGTTGCTTGGACAGATATTGGTCATTTTCCCCAAGTCACCCATATAGCACCTTCTGGTACTAGACACACTGATTGTCTGGGGACCAACTCTCTTCCAGCTTCCAGCCATGCCATTCCATTTTAGGTGTTAGCCACATAAGGTGTCTTCAGCAGTAGGGTCTTACCACTAACCTTTGGTGGGTCATCAAGTACTCTGGCAGAAATCTGTCTTTCTTTTAGGAAACCTTGTAGATCTCTGTGATCAAAAGCTCATTGTGGATGATATCCACATGCTGGTACTGGAAGTTACAGGTCAGTGCCCACTAAGAAAAGGAATAAAAAGATAAGTAACATAAAAGAGTTAAGAGGGGAGAGAGAGAGGGGAGGAGGGAAGAGAGAGAGAGAGAGAGAGAGAGAGAGAGAGAGAGAGAGAGAGAGAGAGAGGGAAGCTGTAGAAGATTAAGGTCAGTCTTCATCATACCCTCTCCAGTGTCTTGTGGCTTGGTGTTCCCTGTAAGGGCCTGGCGAAGGTTCAGCCATTTGGTCTGCCTTTTAGGATGTAGAATTTTATGGTACCATTTCCATTTGTATCTAGATTTATTTTTCTCACCCCCTCCATTGCCCTCTCCTCCCTCCCCACCCATCCTATTGTCCAGTCCCCGAGATGCTTGCTGGGTATGTAAGGCATCTTGGGTAGATCAGGTTAGGTGCTGTAGATGAGTGAGACTATGTGGTGAAGTTTTTTCTGTGATTGGGTAACTTCACCGAGAATGATCTGTTCCAGTTTCAACCATTTTTCCTCAAATTTCATTGTGTCATTTTTTCTTACTGCTGTATAGAATTCCAATGTGTAGATATACCACATCTTAGTTATCCATTCTTCTAGTGATGGACATCTGGGTTGATTCCAGCTCTTAGCTATTACGAATTTAGCTGCTACTAGCTGGTTATCAGGCTTCCAGGGAGAGCAGGCCTCATGTCTCCACTTCTGCAATTTCTTCTGGGCACCAGCGTGTCTCATGTTGCATAATTGGCTATCTTTTCCTGTCATATTTATGGATCTTGGATCTCCTCTGTTTTCTTTGATATCTGTAAAATAAAACTCCAACCAAGAGTGAGGGTATCTTAGGTTAAAGGCATATGCATCATTATTTGAGAGATTTTTTGGTATGGGAAACCACTGTTCTCATTCACAGAGCAGTGGGGGCTTCTTTATAGAATGTATGAGTTTCCTGTCCATGGGATTCTTACTTGCTTCCCAGTACCAGATTTGAATTATTTCCCACTGAGTGGGTATCATGTCTAGTCAGAGACCAGTTGGTTAGCCACAGTCTGTGTGTCACTATTGCACAAGTGTGTCCTTCTTGTCTAATTGGTTGATTTCATAGTTTTCAGGGTCTCTGCTTATTCATACTGTTGATGACCATTGTCCTCCAGCAGCTTCCAGAGTGATTTGAGTGCTTTCTAGCACTATGAAGGCCAGCCAGGAGGGAGCTGTTTCCCTTTCAGTTCCAGTATGGTATTCTGTTGTCCTGCGACTGTACCCTGTAATACAGCATTTCTTTACTGCTTACATAAACTCTTGATTATTCTGGGCAGTTTTTAATTTTTAGGGAACTCTGAATTTCCCTGTTGTCATCATATTAGAGTTGGTAGTTATAAAGGTCAAAGTGTCTTTCTGGTGAACTCAGTGTGAGGACAGGTGTGCCTTTATGGAGTGCCATCACATTATGTCTTGAATCTGTCCTCAGCCCTAGTTGAATTAGAATCAAATCCCTTGGGATTGGGAGATGGCATGACAGGGTAGAGCAGGCAGACTGGGTTGGAGGACCTGGTTCTATATTAGCTGTACTGCTTAACACTGATTCCTCAGTCTCCATGGTCATTGGGTTTCTTCTGCAATGTGTGGAACAAAATGTGTTTCTTTTAAGATAATGGATTTTTCATTAACTTTAAAATACATTTCTTCCACTAAACCAAGTCAAACAATACACAATGTCCATGGTCTTAGCCTCTCTAGTTTACCATCACAAAATACCATTGAGCCTTTCTTGCAGTTGCAAAGGTGGGAATTCCAGGATCCACACACCTGCAGATTTTACAATTGATGATAACCCTTTTCCTGGCTTGTTGATCTCCTCTGTTTCATTTTGTCCTCACACATCTGAGGGAAGGAGCTCCAAGGAGTCTCTTTGTCTTCATATAATGGCATTAATCCTATTAGGGGAATTTTACTCTCAAGATCTCATTTGAAGTTAGGTGCTTCCTAAAGTCTTCCTCCTCCTAACATCATGTGTGTGGTTTGGCATTGACACAGGAACCTTAAGGGGACATAAGTAATTAGTTCTTAATACTCACCCCTGCAAATATGACTTACACCTTTTTAAATCTCATAAATATTTCTTTTGTGGGCAAACACCATAAAATATTTGTGTTTCCATGATTTCTATTTTTCTCACTGTCTACTTGGGCTTCAGAGCAAGCCTGAAGGAGTTCTAAACAGCATCCATCCTAGCATTTCGACAGTGCTCTGCATTGCTGCTCATTCTGGTCTTTCCTTATAGCCCATGGTACTGTACTGTTCTGGGTCTGCTCAGCCTCTGCACACTCCCTTATCATAGATACTCTTCAACTTAGTCCCAGGAGCTCCTCTCTCACTCTTCAGGCATTCTCAACACTCACATGTGGATGTTCTGAAATCATTCTCTGGAGTCCAACTTGTTTAACTTTTCAGTGCTAGTCAGACTTTTCAGTGCTCTTAGTACCTAAGTTTCAGTTCTGACAAGTCTCTAAGAGATGTAGTTTATTCTGACTCACAGTTTCAGAGGTCTTAGCCCATTCTTGCCTGGATCCATTGTTTCTGGGTGAGGCAGCACATCAGGGAAGGGGAGCACTGGTGGAGTACATCTGCTAACTTTGTAGGGAGCAAAAGGCAGAGAGAAATGGAAAGAAAGTGGCCAACCGCAGGGCATATCTTCTCAGGGAAGGCCCCATGACCTACTTGTTCCAACTGGACACCATCTCTCAGAAATACCATCATATTGTGAATTCATCCAGAAATTCATCTGTGGACTTAATCGGCATCCGCAGGATACGATCACTTTCGCAAAGGCTATCTATCATCTGGCAACCAAGCCTTTAACACATTAGCCTTCTGGAGACATTTCATATTCAAGCCTAAAACTAACACTTTGACATTTCTACTTAAATGTTTTGAAAGGGAAATTCCAACTAAGTCTCAGACTTAAATTCAAAATTTTTTCTTTCTCTAATTTTGCTTTTACCTACTTCTATGTCTTAAAATATGTCACTTTAAGAAGATATTTGCTGGGTGTGGTGGTGCATGCCTTTAATCCCAGCACTTGGGAGGCAGAGGTAGGAGGATCACCATGAGTTCAAGGCCACCCTGAGACTACAGAGTGAATTCCAGGTCAGCCTGGACTAGAGTGAGACCCTTCCTCGAAACCTCCCCCCCCCCCAAAAGAAGATATTTATTTATGAGAGAGAGAATGAATATGTGGATGTCAGGCCTCCTGGCACTGCATAGACACTCCAAACACATGTGTCACTTCTCCATCTGGCTTTGTTGGGTACTTGGGTATTTAACCTGGGCCATCTAGTGCCTTTAACCACTGAGCAATCTATCAAGCCCCTAGTGTCATTTTTTTAAAATTATTTTTATTTATTTATTTGAGAGTGACAGACTGAGAGAGAAAGAGGCAAGTAGAGAAAACGGGCATGCCAGGGTCTCTAGCCACTGCAAACGAACTCCAGATATGTGCACCCCATTGTGCATCTGGCTAATGTGGGTCCTGGGGAATTGAGTCTCAAACTGGGGTCCTTAGGCTTCACAGGCAAGCGCTTAACTGCTAAGCCATCTCTCCAGCCCTCCCAGTGGCATTTTTACTCTGTATATTTTACAACCCAGAAATCTGGAATGATTACCTTTTATAACCAAACCATTGCATGTGTTGCCTTCTTAAGTTCCAATTTTTTTTGTCTTTTTATTTTATTTTACTGTTGATCTATCCACCCTTGGCATGGAATCTTCTCTGTCTCTATTTCTGATCTGCAAAGCTTTTTTTACATCTTCAGAGTTCATTCTTCTGTGACACTTGGATTAATCCGATGTTCGGTCACATGTCCTCATAGTCTGTGACCTTCTCTCAATGGCATGATATCACAGGTCATTAGTATGCTGAGACTGCCATGACAAAACACCAATGATTGGTAACTTAGCAACAGACATTTACAACTCACAGTTCTAAGCTAGAAGTCCAAGATCAAGGTGTAGGCAGGGTTAATTATTTCAAGGCTTCTCTCCTTTGATTACAGATGGTCATCTTCTCACTGTCCACACGGAACCTCTTCTGTGTGTTTCTGCATCCCTGGAGCTCCTTTGCATGTTCAGATTTCATTTTATTATGAGTATAGTTAGATTGGATTATGGTTTATCAGGCCCTCATTTTAACTTGATTACCTCTTTCAAGATTCTGCCTCCAAACACAGCTGTATTCTGAGGCAGAGGGTAGAGCTTTTATATAAGTATTAGGACAGAAAGCAAAATTCAGCCCATAACATACCATTTCAAGTTTTTATTCAGATTGTAATTATTACTGCTTTCTCTATGAGCTTGTTATTTCAGTGAGGATGAGTTGTGTCTAGATGACCTGCCATTGTCAATACACAAGCCGGCAGCACTGTACACAGTCATTTGTTACATAAACGAACAACTGTGAATGAGGAGAGCTGGGCAGAGTGGAATGCACCATACATGCACTGCGAATGGTGGATGTTCCCACTGATGGCCATAATAAACAGGTGCCCAGCCCACTCAGGACCACTCTACAGTTTCCTCTCATGATCTACTTACTGTTTTAAAACACTTATTTAGAAGTTCTACTGATGACTTAAATTCTTAGCTTCTCACAGTTGTTTAATAGAGTGATATAAGGCAAAATATCAGGAGTGCTACTTTGGTAATTAATGACCATGGATTTTGTGTGTTTGACGTTTAGGCAAGAAACTCTTATTTAAAATTTTATTTTTATTTATTTATATGTTTTTATTTGGCATGCAGAGATTTTGATATTCATTCTGGTGCTGTAATATCCTCTTAAATAATGTTTAAATTAGTTATTTTGTTATTTGAGAGATAGAGAAAGAGAGAGAGAGAGAGAGAGGGAGGGAGAAAGATGCAGATACAGAGAGAATAGGTGCACTAGGGCTTTCAGCTGCTGCAAACGAACTCAAGACACATACGCCACCTTGTGTATCTGGCTTACGTAGGTCCTGAGGAATTGAACCTGGATCCTTTGGTCTTGAAAGCAAATGCCTTAACTGCCAAGCCATCCCTCCAGCCCTGTAAGGAACTCTTAATGTATGTTTTATTACTGGATATGTGACTACTTGCTTGCAGTTATCAGTTTAACAACTCTCCTTTGATACTGAAAAATACAAAGCAGAAAAGCCTTTGATATTTTATTTAACATGATGATTTAAATTATCTAATCTTTATTATAAAAATGTATACAACGAGATTCAGGAAATAATATATGCAATTCAGGGCCTATTAATGTATTTTATGCCTGCTACGCTATATTGGGTTAATTAGTAGTGCTTTTCTAGACGTTTATGTTTCCCTACGAAGAAAAATGAACATGCATTAATATTTCTTTGAAATTCATTACTTTTTCTAGTTTTCAAGATAAGCACACCAATTCAAAGAATTGAAGGTTGATGTGATGGATGATGTGGACTTCAGTTGTTCAGGCAAGCAGAGAATGAGATAGAACCAACACAAAGAGCATATATATAGGTCTACCTAGGATTTGATTTCACTCATTTCCTCTTAACCAAATAGTAAAACTCACTGAGCCAAGACCTCCAGCTTTTATGTTGGCTGAGTGGCAAAATGTGTAGTTCATCTTTGTAACCACGAGATGTCAGTGTTGTTTCATCGCAAACGCACTCCAAGAGCCAAGGAGATTTTGTGAGCGCTGATCAACACTGGACCTTGATGGCTTCTCAGAATCTGGAAGGTTCTTTTGCATCCCAGAACTGAACAAGACTTTACTTGTGCACAGACAGCACTGAAAGTACTTTTTTCTTCTTTTTTCTCTTTGGTATTAAGCAGATGAAGCATGAAGGGCAACAAATTTAAAAGATCCCAAGGCAATTTTTGCCCAATAATAACAGCCTCCTACATATCCTGAAAGCTCCAGTGCATGGGGCATGGTGATAAGTATTTGACACAGATTCTCTTATTAAATATTCACTTAGAACGCGGCAGGGGAAAACTCACTCTCAATACACTTACATTTCACACGGGAAGAAATGGAGGCACAAAGAGATTAAATAATTTGTTCAGAACCACAAAATCAGAAAGTAATGGAAACATGATTCTCACACAACAAGGCCAGTTGCTCAGCTTTTCCTTAAGTACAATACTGTGGGCTTCACCTATTAAGTTAATCATAATAACAATGTATCCTTGTTAAAAACCATGTGTAGGCTTGACAGATTGCTCAGTGGTTAAGGCATTTGCCTGCAAAGTCTAATGACCTGGTTTGATTCCCAAGTACCCACATACAGCCAGATGCACCGTGGCACATGCATCTGGAGTTCATTGGCAGCAGCTAGAGGGCTTACCCTGTCAGCTCTGAACATCTAGTGCTACACTAATAACCTTCAGGATCCACTCACCAGTGACACCCTCTCCAGCGATACCCTCTCCAGCAAGGCTTTACCTCCCAAAGGCTCCACCAGTTGGGGATTAAGTCTGAGGCTTAATCACAAACAGTTGAGACTATGAGGGACACTTTACATTCAAACTACCATATGTGGTATGGGGGGTGGGTTATAGAATCACTTGCTACTTTAAATTCTACTTCTTTACATTTTTGATTGATTCTTTTAAGATTTGTTGTTTTTCTTCTAAGGTGAGATTGCATGGTACAAAGATCCTTGTGTACTTATGAATGTTGAACATTATTAGAATCACATAATTCTATTTAAATGCTCACTTAAATAATTCCAATATTATAGTCTCAAACTTTTCTTTTAGAGATTTTTCTTAGCAATATCTTTATGAATACACTGATCTCTTGTTAAAATAGCTTTGAAGTTTTGTGAAGTCTTTTTCATCAAATAATAATCCTTAAAGCATTGGGTTTTTATGGACCACAGTATCAAAACATAGGCCTGTAGGCAGACATTGTTCACAGAGCACAACTTGAACCTGAGCAGTGGATGGAGAGTCATGACTTAGCAAATGATGAATTCTGTCTTGGCAGCCTTTGCTCTTCTTATCCTAACCTTATAAACACTACTGGTGACCATTCTGATAAGATGTTGACGATTGTGGCAAAACTGATTAATTACATCCCTGGACTTTGATTCTAAACCCATATTCAAATGAACAAATTTAAATTTCATGTTTCCAAGAGTGTGTGTGTGTAACAATCCATGTTCTCCTCATCCCCTGCTTCTCTGGATGCTTGTTTGGGATTTCATTTTTGAGCAAAAATACTGGGATAGCTTCCTTCTGAATAGACATTAAAATCTAGCATCCCAAGGGTCACACTAGTCTAATTAGGCATGAAACAGCTTAGGTGAATGTTGGCTTGAAATGAGAATGCAGAAAATTTACTACAAGAAACACCTGAAATCCTCAATGCAGCATTTGCTTATGTAGCTAGTACAGAGTCCTATTGAGTCTAATCTCAATTAGTACTACCCATAGCCACAGCAGGCAGTACTGCTCAGACTGACCCTCCAGTAAAATGCCCTTCCAAATGGAAGAATTGCACAGAAACACATCCACAGAGCTTCTTTGGGTATAGGGAGGTACCTATAGCTGCATCTTCTTGTGTGGGCCATAGGGGGTCGAAACACCCTCCCCCCCTTTTTTTTGTTGTTGTTTTGTTTTTTGAGGTAGTGTCTTGTTCCAGTCTAGGAAGACCTTGAATTCACTATGTTGTCTCAGGGTGGTCTCAACCTCATGGTGATCCTCCTACTTTGGCCCCCTGAGTTCTGGGATTAAAGGCATGTATCATCATGCCCCGCCTCTCCCCCTGTTTTTCTATGTGCATGCTAGCAAATGAAAAACAATACATAAAAAACTAGTATAACTTTACTTATTGAGAACAAGAAAGTGTGCTATTAAAGCAAGTCATTTTAAAAATAACAATCCAGGGGCTGGAGAGATTGCTTAGTGGTTGAGGTGCTTGCCTGTGAAGCCTAAGGACTCTGGTTCGAGGCTCGCTTCCCCAGGACCCATGTTAGCCAGATGCACAAGGGGGCACACACATCTGGAGTTCATTTGCAGTGGCTGGAGGCCCTGGCATGCCCATTCTCTCTCTCTCTCTCTCTCTCTCTCTCTCTCTCTCTGTCTGCCTCTTTCTCTCTTTGTTGCTCTTAAATTAAAAAAAATAACAATCCATTCAAATTTAAGCTGTTTTTGATAGGTTTAGTAAACTATAGGGAATAAAGAGATAAGATGTCTTGTCATTTGTATAAAGAAATGCAATTTGTGGTCTGAAGAGATAGCTTATTGGTTAAGGTGAAGCCTAAGGAACCTTGTTCAATTCCTCAGATCCCATATTAGTCAGATGCATAAGGTGATGCAAGTGCAAGGTTGAGCATGTGCACAAGATGGTGCACATGTCTGGAGTTTGATTACACTGGCTGGAGGCCCTGGCAGGCCAATTTTCTCTCCCTCTTTCTTTCTGTCTCCCTATCTCTCCCTTTCTCTCTCACAAATAAAGGCCAATCTGTTGGGCTTGCCAAAAAAATGCAATTTCGGACCTTTATATTATGTTGTATAAGGTAGAAAAATGATGTCCAAAGATTCCAATTCTAAGAATGTAAAATTCAGGAAAGTAAAACAACTTAGTTGAATATTTTAAATAACGAGTGGAAATGATAGGTTGCATTCTAAAATTTAAAGTTACGTTATTTTAATAAACCAAGACTTTATGTGGATGAGCTATTTAGCACAGAGCCACCATTCTCAACACTTTGACACTTCATTTACTTATGTCTGATGATTGCCCTGTAGGCATTGGTCTCAGAGCTGTCACCAAGAGCGCCTTCTTACCGAGTGGAAATTCACCTATATTGAAATAGCTAGTTGTCCGCAGGATTCACACTGGTGGTGACTCTAGCTCACCTGCAATCCCTTTGCCTCTCTTGTAAGCAGTGACTTGCGGAGGGAGCTCTGCACTGCATTGTGCTGCTCTGTAAAATTGGTGGGGAATGGGAGATTGCAACAAGAGGTGATTGCATTTCCTAGCCTCATATTTGTGGTGAAGTGCAGCCCTCCTCCCAAGAAGTTCTGTTTTGGGTTAATTAGCAAAATGACTATTATGGAGCAGGGTGGTAAACTTTTCTTTAGAAATGGATGGAGAAGTGAAAGTTAAAGAAGCAAAGTAAAAATGCAGTAATTTTCCATTTTGGGTGTGTTTTCTATCTTTTCTTGACCTTCAGTTTCCTTTGAAGGTACAAGATGTTTGCTTGACAAAGGCATTGGAGTGGTATTTACAAGTGTCAGGGGAAGCTGTCAGTCACTCTGTCACTGCCTAGCAATCTGCTTACGCCACACATCCATTTTTTTTTCCTACCTACCAATCAGCTCCCTCTTCTTTGCACTTTTCTGCCCTTGAACAAATGACCCCTCTGTGCTCTTCCCTCCCAACCACATACACTGGCACATCTTATTTAGATGCTTGTTTCTGAACACGAGAGTGGAGACTTCATGGAAACTCTCAGTTAGGTACTTGTGGGTGGAGAGTTTGCTGGAAGAGAGCCAGCAGCCACATTCCTTCACTGAAAGTGGAATGGGAGGTCAGAAAATATAAGCACTTTGACCACTGCTGAAAAGAAGGGAAAACAAAGTAGTACAGACAAACTAGTGGGCTAGAACTCAAATTACTGACAACCAAAGTGTTTCCTTTTTGTGATGTTTTTGGTAAAAATAATTTTTTTGAAAAAAATTCCTATCATCATTACCATCCTCCTCTTTTTCATCAAAGTTGTTTAGAAACCAAGTTTTTCAAGACAAACACATTTGTACTGCTTGGGAAAGGGGAAATTCTGGTTCCAGAGATTTTTCTAAATTGAAGCCAGGACACAGAAACGTTGTCAAATAGCACTTTCTAAGCAATGCCAGTGCATTTAGTCTCTGCCATCTTTGCTTTTCTTTGAATTAACAGTGTGTAGTAAATATAGCTCAAAGCACCATTTCTCCCTTGGCTGGAAATTTTGGCTTTAGGTGAAACAGACACTGCTGTGCTGACCTTGGGCCTTTCTGAGCTCTGTTGTGAAGCTATAAATGGTTCTTAACATGCTGCTCACATCTCAAATGTCTCTGTTCACAAGGACTCCAGAATAACAGAATGTGCTTTGATACACACAATGAAGAGAGGAGAGTGAAATTCACTTCTTTATTAGGATGGCTTAAGTAAGAAAGGGGAAGAGACAAAGACCTTATTGGTCTTCTACAGACAAGTTAGGGTGTACTTCCTGTGGTCCCATGCTAAAAACTCAATTGCATGCCAGTGAATGAAAACATACTCAAATAGGAAGGAGTTTTCAATGTATTGCTGTTTGAATGTATCCTTGACCTTTTAGTTCTTAATTTAGACAGCCTCTTTCTTTCCTTTCTTTTTTGTTTTTTTGAGGTAGGGTTTCACTCTAGTCCAGGCTGACCTGGAATTCACTATGTAATTGCAGGGTGACCTTGAACTCATGGCGATCCTCCTACCTCTGCCTCCCGAGTGCTGGGATTAAAGGTGTGCACCACTACAGCCTCTTTCTTATCAGTATTTTCTTTAGATTCTGGAAGGGAACAAAAGGAGAGACAGCCTCTCTGTCAGGAATTATGGAGGGCAGAGGTAAGGAGAAAAGAGGGACACCTGGAAAGAATGGGAAACAAATGGTTAGAGGAAAGCCAACAGGGCAGTGTAGTCATGCTGGCAAATGTGTTACCTTGGGCCTAGGGGAATCAATTTTAGAGCTGGAGTTTTCAGTCTATGTCAGAGAGCCACACAAAATAATGGTCCTGAACACTTTTTTGTGATTGAATTTCTGGTCTTCTCTGTGGTTCTCATTCTACATGTAAAATATTAATCTTTATTAACATTTATTTCAACATGAACCAGTGGTTTAGTGGACTGCAAAAGGAAGTGGAACAGTAAAGCTTCTGTCTTCGTACAAAGACCCTTGAAAGACCAGTCTTATTCCACAGACTCTATTAGTGAGATTTTTGGCAAAAATAATTAAGGCAAAGCAGGGCGTGGTAGTGCACACCTTTAATCCCAGAACTTGGGAGGCAGAGGTAGGAGGATTGCTGTGAGTTCAAGGCCATCCTGAGACTACATAATGAATTCCAGGTCAGCCTGGGCTAAAGTGAGATCTTACTTGAGAAAACCAAAAAAATAAAAAATAAAAATAAAGATAATTAAGGCACTTTGTGTAAAGGCTAGAGCTATAATCTGGAACTCATGTGGAGTTCAAACTTAAAATTTTTTATTAGCATATGTTAATTATACATAGGTTTTATTATGTCATTTGCACACATATATGATGTATGTAGATCATGGAGTTTAAAACTTTCATTCCTTACAGGCTAGAGAGATGGCTTAGCAGTTAAGGCACTTGCTGTCTAAGAATAAGGACCAAGGTTTTATTCTCCAGTGCTCCTATAAGCCAGATACACAAGGTGGGGCATACATCTGGAGTTTGCAGTGGCTAGAGGCCCTGGCACACTTATACTTTCTTTCTCTGCTATCTCTCTGCTTGCAAATAAATACATAAAATATTTAAAATAGGGCTGGAGAGATGGCTTAGCGGTTAAGTGCTTGCCTGTGAAGCCTAAGGACCCCGGTTTGAGGCTCAGTTCCCCAGGTCCCACGTTAGCCAGATGCACAAGGGGGCGCACGCGTCTGGAGTTCGTTTGCAGAGGCTGGAAGCCCTGGCGCGCCCATTCTCTCTCTTCCTCGATCTGTCTTTCTCTCTATGTCTGTCGCTCTCAAATAAATAAATAAATAAAAAATTTTTAAAAAAATATTTAAAATAACTTTTCACTCTTTAGTTTCCATTGTTCTATTTAGGATCACAAAGAACAATATAAGCCACCAACTGTAATATGTAGCATATATGGGAAAAAAATCTCAGGAAGCATGATTCTGAAAAGAGCTCCTGCTTTCTGCCTTTAAAATCCCATTCTCAGACAGAGAATCTGTAATTATGGGCTTAGTGGTTTCCACCTTTTGAATTTTTATGCAAACACAAAAGGTATGTTGAGAGATGTAAGAACAATAGCATGAGAAGGGTATGAATCTTATTAGGTCTATATACATCTACCCACAAATTGTAATCTCATGATGGGAGTTATAGTTTATGGTTCATTGTTTAAAATTTCAAGTTAGTATTTTCAGTTATTGTACAAAATACTGTGTTACATTATGACATTTTCATTCATGTATGACATTGTACTTTGCTCATATTTACTCCCCTATTACCCTCTCATCCCCATAACCCTCTTTTGCTGGATTCTCTCTTCAAGTAGTCCTCTCTGCTTTCATGTTATTTCGATTTGTCTGCCAATCTTCTAGCCATCTGAATATTATTACATATATAGTCAAATTTAAATAAATTTAAATATAATAATAAGGAAATAAAATTACATCTGTAGTTAGATCTAGATTCCACATATGAGAGAGATCATACCATATTAATCTTTCTTTTCCCTTCCATTGTCCTCTGTTGTTCACCCTTTACCCTCCCTCCCCTCCAATAGTACTACTTTTACTTTCCTGCCACAGCCATGTTGTGGCTTGAATGTAGATTATATCATGTAGGCTCATTTGTTTGAACAGTTGGTGCCCAGCTGGTGTCACTTTTGGGAAGGATGTGGAATCTTTAGGAGTCAGAGCCTTGATGGAGGAAGTGGGTCACTATGGATTGGACCTTGAGGTTTTATAGCCTGGCTTCACTTCCTGCTTACTCTGCACTTCCTGATTACAAATACAGTGTGATCAACTCTGTCACTGTCACCATGCCTTCTTTGCTATGACACTGTAAACTGAATTAAGACCCTTTCCTTTTTTTTTTTTGGTCTTTTTAAAAAATTAGTTTTCTATTCAGCAAATACAGGCAGTTTGGTACCATTATTAGGCTTATCCATGACCTACCCCCTCCCTATTGGCCCCTCCTTGTTGAGGTATATGGGTCATGCCTTGTGGAGTTAGCCCACAGTTATTGGTACGATAAATGTCTCTGCATATTCTGACCCAACATGTAGCTCTGACATTCTTTCCACCCCCTCTTCCGCAAAATTTCCCTGAGCCACGTTGAAGACCCTTTTCTTTTTTAAGTTGTTTCTAGTCAGGTATTTATTAGAACAATGAGAAATTAGCTAATACATTAATAAACATGTATATTTTAAAAACATTTACATTCTCATATGAGAAAAAAATATACAATATTTATTTGAATTTGGCTCATTTTATTTAACATAACAAGTTCCAGTTTTGCCCATTTTTTTCTGAAAATTACATAATTTTATTCTTCTTTAGGGTTGAATAAAACCCTGTTCTCTATATTTACCACATTATATTATCCATTCATCTGTTGATGAGCACATAAGCTGACTCCACATCATGGCTATAACAAATGTGCACAATCAATATGGATGCATATTTATCTCTGCTGATATGTTGACTCAGTGTCCTTTGGGTATAAACCCAAAAGTGGTATAGTTGGATTACAAGGTCATTTTTTTTTTTTTGAGTAATCTCCATATTGATATCCATAGCAGTTGTACTAATTGACATTTCCATATGTTTCATTATTTAATTCTTGGTTTTTAGCACAGTATCTGACATACATTCAGAATACTTTTGTTAAATTAGTGAGTACAATAATAATTCTGACATTTTCTGTGAGGGTCTTAATAAAGACTTTTGCTTAGTACCCCTATAAAAGTATGGTTTTGAATATTTTGCTTCAATTGGATGCTATGATTTGGATATAGGCTTGGATATTATGATTTGGATATAGAATGTACCCCATACACTCATGTGTTTGAATGCTTAAACATAAACTTCTGTGTTGGGAGGCCATGGACTTTTGAGAGTTGAGGTCTTGCTGGAGGAAGTGGGTTGATAAGGGTGTGCCTTGAGGTTTTATAGGCTGCCCCTGTTTATCTTCCCTCCTGTACTTCCTGCTCTGCCAAGCTGTGAGGAGTCAAGGAGTTCCAACGACATGCTCCACTGGGATGGAGCCAACTGCTTCCCTGCTTTTTCCACCATTATGGACTGTATTTCCTTAGACTGTGAGTCAGAATAAGTTCTTCTTACATTAAGTTGTTTTGTTAGGAATTCAGTCACAGCAATGGCCTTTCCATTTTCTGTCTTTTCTCTCTACATTCTCTTTACTTTCTTCTGTCCCAATAGTCTCCCATCTTTCATTTTTTCTTTCTTTGCTTTTATTACCATCCCTTTTCTGAGGTTAATACTAGTAGTGATATACTTTTTAGATCATCTGTTCTAGATGATCAACTTCCTGTCTTAGGACTCTAGTAAGAGTCACTGAAATTTCCTTGTGCTTGGTTAGTATGGCTGAAAGTACATATTAAAGTAACAAATTTCTATCACTTGATATTTACAGAGGACCTCATTTCTTCTATTGTATGCTACAAAATGGTGGTACCCTACTTAATTCATTTGTTACTATTGTATCTTCATTACATGGTTAGCCAGAATTCTTAAAAGAACAGAAACAATTAATATGCAAACATATATTTTATAAAGGGAAGTTTATTTGGTTATATTATACCATAGAGACTGGGCAGTTCAACAATGACTGTGTGTACATTGGAAAGTCTGAGAACCCAATATCTTTTTTTTTTTTGGTTTTTCAAGGTAGGGTCTCACTCTACCCTAGGCTGATCTGGAATTCACTCTGTATTCTCAGGGTGGCCTCAAACTCACGGCGATCCTCCTACTTCTGCCTCCCAAGTGCTGGGATTAAATGCATGCACCACCACGCCCGGCTCCAGTAGCTTCTTAATGTAAGGAGCTGAAAGGCTTCACAGTTTCTGTCCAATACTGAAGGTCTACAAGCTCCTGGAGAGTGGCTGGTGTTGAGTCCACATCGAAAGGCTGGACTCTGATGTCATTGGCAGTAGGAGCAGCAATAGATACAACTGCTTCAGGAGAATGGAGCTTGTACATCTCTGTGGCTTATCTTTTCTCCCCAGGTTTTAAAAAATATTTTGATTAGCCTGCTGTGGTGGCACATGCCTTTAATTCCAGTACTCTGGAGGCAGAGGTAGGAGGGTTGCCATGAGATCAAGGCCACCCTGAGACTACGGAGTAAATTCCAGGTCAGCCTGGGCTAGAGTGAGACCCTACCTTGAAAAACCAAGACCCTTCCCCCCCAAAATAACCCCCCCAAAACAAACCAAGGTTATCTCATATTTGAAGTCTATTTTGAATGTTCTATAATGCAATGTTACATTTAAGCAGGTTGAAACAAAGATATGATCATAGTATAAGAAATACATGTTGAGGACAGTAAATTGACCTTATTCCTCAAAAATTTTTCAAAAGACTTAAAAAACAAATTATTGGAGTTTTACAGATGGATTAGTGGGTCAGGGTGCTTTCTGGGCAAATTTGAGGTCCTGAGTTTGATCCCTAGTACCCATGTAAAAATCCAGGCAGGGATACATGTGGCTATCACCTCAGTCCTATTGGGAGGATAGACAAGAGACTCACTGGCTCACTGATATGTCTGACTGAAAACCACAGCTTTGGATTCAGAGAGAAACTCAATTTCAAAAATGCAATGCATAAGAGTGATGGAGGACACCTGATGTTTTCCTGTGGTCTCCATGTGCATGTACATGGGGAGTATATACATGTGTACCTGCACGCACCACCCATACATACCACACCACACAGAACACATTATACACACACATGCAAAACTGAATTGTTTTATTCTTGTTGTATATCATTCTATTTTAAATTAGAATTTCTGACTTGTGGTCTAAAAGTTGCTCTCTTGCTGATATCATAATGCTGGATAACTTCTGGACCCCACATCTTCCTTTGTTATTGTTATTCATAGTTTTGTATTACGAAATAGATTCCTTCATAGCTGCTTAAAAATACATAAGAAATAGGTCTGGAGAGATGATTCAGCAGTTAAGGTGCTTGCTTACAAGGCCTAAGGACCCAGGTTCAACTACCTAGTACCCATGTGAAGTCAGATGCACTAGGTGGTGCATGCATGTGGAATTTGTTTGCACTGGCTAGAACCCTAGTGTATCCATTTTCTCTCTCAAATAAATAAATAAAATTTTTTAAAATGCTTAAGAAATACATAATAGAATTCTACACAGCAATAAGGAAAACAGACACAATGGAATTTGAAGAAAAATGGTTGAACCTGGGACAGGTCATTCTCAATGAACTCACCCAATCACAGAAAGACAATCATCATATGCTCTCACTGATCTGTGGCTCCTAACCTGAATCTTCCTGAGATGCTGACATACCTAAGCATCTGGAGGACCAGACAATAGGGAGGGTGGGTGTGAATGGAGGGTAAGGATGAGGGTGGGGGACAAAAAAAATGGACCCAAAAGGCAATGATGCTATAAAATTCTGTATCCTAAAAGACAGACTAAATGGTTCAACCTTCATCAGGTCCTTAGAGGGAATACCTGAACCACAGAGGCCTGGAAAAGCTATGATGATGATTAACTTTAATCTGCCATTTCTTTCTTTCTCTCTCTCTCTCTCCTTTTTTTCTATCTCTTTTATATTATCTTTTTTTCCCTTCGTTTCCTTGGTGTTGGCCTGTAACTCCCAGTACTAGCATGTGGTTAATATCCACAATGAGCTGTTGAAAAAGACAGATTTCTATCAGAGTACTTGATGACTCACCAAAGGTTAGTGGTAAGACCCTACTGCCAAAGATGTCATATACTGTTGTTATGGAATCTGGGAGAAAGTCAGTTCCCTGACAGTTAGCTCATCTAGTGCCAGAAGATGCTACATGAGTGACTGGGGGGAAATGAGCAATATCTGTCCAAAAAACTCATGGTCTAAGCTACTCAGCAGCAAACAACCTGACGTGATGCTCACCCAAGTGCAATAGTGGTAGACAGCTATGGTGTTTAACCAACTGCTCTTGATTTGACTAACTGATCCACACAGTGGAATGGAACCCATAGCTGGAGCTGGGAAACAAGTCAGAACCATATCCAAAAAATGAGCCCATTCTCCATTATCAAGCTCCCACCAATCGTGGACTACAAGAGGGCCTACACTTATTAAATTCTCTCTAAAGTAATAATGGTTATCCCATTTATCTTGTGCTGACTTAACTCTCCTTTGGAGAATTTGCTTCTCTTTTTCAGATGGACACTGATCCTGAGGAAAGAATTAGCCCATCACACCTTACCAGGGCCCCAAATGAAACCAACAGTAATTGGGGAAATGAACAAGAGTGTTGCTTTCTTGGTGAACCTGGTACCACAGAGAACACTCAATTCCTACAAAACCGGATATCCAGAGACACAGAGGCTCCCAAGACCTCATCACTGAAGTAGACCTAAAATGAACTCAACATGGCTCAGGGAAATTTGTGGAAGAGGGGACAGAAAGACTGTTAGAACCACATGTTGGGACGTTATGCATTAAACATTGCCTCTTACCCATAACTGATGGCTAACCCCACAATGCATGACCCACATTCCCTAATAAGGAGGGTCCATGTGGAGAGTGGATGACAGGGAGGAGGCTAACAATGGTACCAACATGGCTGTATACACACTGTGTACATAACTAATAAAAAAAACCCACAAGAAGTGTACTCACATTTTTTATACTTCTGAAAATATTTTTATTTTACATTTAGATTTGATTAATAAATTTATTTGATATATCATTCTGGACTAAGCATGTGTATTATTTAGAATATTCAAAACATTGGATCCTTATATTATGGATTTCAACATTGTTGATGAGACATAACATTCTGTTTCCTATATTCTTTTTTTTTTTTTTAAATTTAATTTATTAGTTTTCATTTCAGTGAATACAGGCAGTTTGGTACCATTATTTAGGCTCATCTGTGATCTACCCCCTCCCATTAGACCCTCCTTGTTAATGAAAATGGGTCGTGCATTGTATATTCTACACAAAATATGTACATCAGTGTTATGAAGTACCAATGATAAATATTAGAGTATGAGTAATTTTTAATATTTTATTTAGGTATTTGAGAGAGGGGGTGAGAAAGAGAGAGAAGAGAGAAAGAAAATGGGCACACCCGGAGTCTCCATCTACTGAAAACAAACTCCAGACACATGCACAATCTTGTGCTTATGGCCTAAGTGGGTATTGGCAACTTTTGCTTTGCAGGCAAGCACCTTAATCACTAAGTCATCTTGGCCCGTGTGTGTGTGTTTAATTTTATTCTTTTTAGACTGGCATTGGTGGTGATCATTTAAATATATTTTATCTATCAGAGAGAGAGAGAGAGAGCGCGCGCGAGAGAGAGAATAGGTGCACCAGGGCCTCCTGCCGATGAAAATGAACTCCAGATGAAGGTTCCTCCTTGTGCATCTGGCTTATGTGGGTCCTGGGAAATTGCACCTGGGTCCTTAGTCTTTTCAAACAAGCATATCAACCATTAAGTCATATCTTCAGCCCATGTGTGTTTGTGTGTTTTTAATTTTAATTTTAATTTTTTTAGACTGACAGTGGTGCTAATATTTTACATTTATCTATTTTTTGAGAAAGAGGGGAGGGAGGGAGAGAATGGGTGCCCTAGGGCCACCTGCCACTGTAAAATAACTTCAGATGCCTGTGCCTCCTTGTTTATCTGACTTTGTGAGTCCTGGAGAATTGAACCAGGATCATTTGGCTTTGCAGGCAAATGCCTTAACTGCTAAACCATCTCTCCAGCCCAGATATGTGCATGTTTTATTGGTAACACTGTATATGCTAGTCTGCCTTTTAAATCTGGAATAGATCCTTCAGACGTAGGGATTTTTTCTTGAATTATTTGATCGGCTCCTTCTTTCTGAGTTTTTGCCCTATTTCCATCTTAGATAATGCCTAACAGATGATGTTATTATAAAAAGTTCTATGAAATGTTTTATCTTTATTTATATTTTCTTCCTCTTGATCTTTTGATCTCCCTAGGAGAGTTTCAATATTGCATTCTAAACCATTTAAATATGCTTGGATTTTTAATTCTCCAGTTTTATTTTTCAAGGTGATTTCTTTTATTTTTTAAAAATTTATTATTTTATTTTAACTAATTAGTTTTGTACTCAGTGAATACAGTCAAGTTGGTACCATTGTTAGGCTCATCCATGTACTACGCCCTCCCTCTGGCCCCTCCTTGTTGAGGTTTATGGGTCATGCATTCTGGAGTTAGCCCACAGTTATGGGTAGGAGAAATGTCTCTGCATATTCATGACCCAACATGTGGCTTTAAAATTCTTTCTGCCCACTCTTCCGCAAAATTTCCCTGAGCCATGTTGGGTTCATTTTTGGTCTGCTTCAGTGATGAGGTGCTGGGAGCCTCTGGGTCTCTGGATATCTGATATGGTAGGAGTTGATTGTTCTCTGTGCTGATATTCTTCACCCTTGTGCTGGTACCCATTTCACCAAGAGAAGAGCACCCTTACTTGTTTTGCCTATTCTTTGTTTCAGCTGGGGCCATTTTGAGGTATGATGGGCTGGTTCTTTCCTTAGGATCTGTGTCTATCTGAAAAAGAGAAGCAGATTCTCAGGTGGAGAGTAAATTTAGCACCAGACAGATGGGATAGTCATTATTTTTTTACAGAGAATTTAATAGGTGTAGGCCCACTTGTAGCCCATGATTGGTGGTAGCTTGATAATGGAGAGTGGGCTCATGTTTGGATATAGCTCTGACTTGTTTCCCAGCTCCAGCTATGGGTCCTGTACCACTCAGGGGATCAGATAGCCAAATCAGGAGCAGTTCATTTCCCACCGTGGCTGTGTGCCACTATTGCACTTGTGTGGGCATCACAACAGGTTATTTGCTGATAAGTAGGTTAGAACATGAGTTACTTGGACAGATATTGGTCATTTTCCTCCAGTCTCCCATGTAGCACCTTCTGGCACTAGATGCCCTGATTATCTGGGGACTGACTCTCATCCAGCTTCCAGCCATTGCATTCCATTTTATGTTTCAACCACATATGGTGTCTTCAGCAGTAGGGTCTTACCACTAACCTTTGGTGGATCATCAAGTACTCTGACAGAAATCTTTCTTTTAGGAAATCTTGTAGGTCTCTCTGATCAAAAGTTCATTGTGGGAATACCTACAACAACTTCCAGCAAATCCCAGGGAGTGAAAGGCAAGACATTAAGGGTGCACTGGGTCTTTCAGGGGAGAGCAATCTCCAATAGATTGCCAGTGGGAGGGTACAGAGCGGGGAGAACAGAAACTCATTGATCCCCTTGTGGGTGGGTAGCCCATCCCTCCACAAGTAGCCACCATATCCACAGGGCCACCAAACGCTGATCAATCCCTGCATGCAGAAGCTTAGACTGCTCTGCCCACTTGCCCACTTACTGCTCTGGCCACCACACATGCAGCAAGTCCTGGCAATAACAGGGAATTGCTGATTCTCTTGTGGATGGGTAGCCCACCCCTCCCCCCAAGTAGCTTCTGTACCCATGGTGCCACTGCATGCCGATCGATCCCTGTGTGTGGAAGATTAGTCTGCTCTGCACACTTGCCCACTTACTGCTCCAGCCACCGCACTTTCAGGGAGTCCTGGCAATAACAGAATTGCTGATTCCCTTGCTGATGGGTAGCCCACCCCTCACTCAAGTGGCCACAATATCCATGGCGGGGCCATGTAGCAATCAATCCCTGCATATGGAAGCTGAGTCTACTCCACACGCTTGCTCACTTAATGCTCCCGCTGCTGCACATTCAGTGAGCCCAGGCCCACAGCAACTGCCACACAAGCTCAGACTGTGTCTGTCACTTGTGCCAGCTCAGGAGCCATCCCCTACTTGTCTGCCATGCTGGCCATCTGCCATTGTCATGAGGTGGGGGAGCACAAACTGCTTCCACTTCCCAGTGTTCCCACACCAGAGTTTGGGCTGCTTTAGGGCTTAGTGCCTCAGTGTCCCTCCTAGCTCAAATGCAAGCAGCTTTGGTGCATTACCACATGAGAGATCAGGTAACTTTGGCAGCCCAGTCAGGCAGTAGAGCTGGAGGATTTAGCAAGTGAGAGCCAAAACCCTAGCTGCTAGGTGACTGCTCCAAGCTGCCTCAGATTCCCATTGTGCTTGAGCCCAGGCTGATCCACCCACCTATGTGTCCATACACTGTCATGGGCAGACCACAGTGCAAAAGACATAACATAAAAAATCAAATGGAAGAAAATCCAGTTAGATCACCCAGTCCTACAATGACCATATCTAATCAAAACAAAGGAGAGTCATTAGGATCAGAACACCAAACTGAAGCTATGAGCAATGAAACCCTGACCAAGCTACTGGTAGAACTTTCAGAAAAGCAACAAAGGACTGACAATCATGTGGAAGCTGCCATCACTAAACTAGACCTAATATATAAGAAGATGGAAGGAGTTCAAAGACAGTGAAGAGATTTGAGGGAGAGTGAAAAAAAAAAAGAAGAGCTCAAAAATCAGCTGACCATGCTAAATGAAGACATAAAGAAATGCAAGGAGGAATTCCAAGAATCATCCAGAAAAGCAGAAAATGATGTGAAAAGAGAGCTTGACAGAGGGATGGAAACTATACATAGAAAAGTAGTAGAAAATGCAAACTTAATTGAACAAGTCCAAAACTCTCTAGAAGCCCTCAAGAATACAGTCAGCCAAGTAGAGGATAGAAATTCGGATCTGGAAGACAAGATGGAAGAAACAGTTTGAGAGTTCAAAACTTTAGTAACTTCAAAAGCATCTGTGAAGAGAACATGAGGGAACTGTGGGATATAATTAAGTCTCCTAATATCAGAATCATTGGAATGCGAGAAGAAGAAGAAATTCAGACCAAAGGCATGGAGAACTTATTTAACAAAATAATTGAACAAAACTTCCCCAGTCTCTTAAAATAAAGGCATCAATATATAAGAAGCCAACAGAACTCCAAACAGACTGGACCAAAGGAGAAACTCTCCAAAACATATTGACACCAAAGAGAAAATCCCAAAAGCCACTAGGGAAAAACAGCACACCACTTTCAAAGGTAATCCCATCAGAATTACTTAAGACTTCTCAATGGAAACCCTGAAAGCTAGAAGGACCTGGAATTAAACACTGCAAAGTCTAAGAACCTATGGCTTCCAACCCAAACAACTCTACCCAGCAAAAGTATCCCTCATAATAGATGGCAAAAGAAAAACTTTCTAAGACAAAACTCAACTTTCAATTATAAGAACACAAAACCAAACCTGCAGAGAGTATTTCAGAAAATTCTCCACAGAGAAGAAACAAATAACCTAACTCAAATGCCTACAAGAAGCAGATCATAATAAACAAACTCAGAGTAGGCAAAAAAACATCAAAGTCCATGAAACCACAAAACCACATATACCAACACAATATGGCAGGGATCAAATCAAATCTTACAGTCATTACCCTAAATATTAATGGCCTTAATTCACCCATCAAGAGACATAAGCTAACAGGATGGGTCAAAAAATTAGGCCCCTCAGTCTGTTGCCTTCTAGAAACCCACCTCTCCACTAAAGACAGACACCTCCTCAGGGTGAAAGGGTGGAACACAATATTCCAAGCAATGGGAATAAGAAACAAGCAGGTGTAGCTATGTTATTATCAGACAAAAGATACTTCAAACCAAAAGTAATAAAAAAAAGGGCTTCCGGTCAAGATGGCGACCGCCTAGCTGCACTACAAACAACGAGGGAAAAAAAGGCAAGTATTCAAGGGAAATTAGGAACTTTTTGAAGATGGAGGGCACAGATTGGGATAAAAGAGGGAAGCACACACCCCCGCGACCCACGCCCCGCCACCCAGCCCGTGGCGAATAACTGCATAGGGCGCGGCCCCACGCCCAGAGGCCCGGCGCCCCGTGCACACCAAGCCCCACGTGCCCCGGCGGCCCAGTGCACCCCACAACCCCCGTGCACCACGCCTGCTGCACCCCCGCACCCCCCCAGCGCGCCCCTCCCCCCCAGCGCGCCCCACGCTCCCTATCCACACACAGCAGACGCGGCCCGAGCGAACCAAGGCTTCCCGCGCCCCGGGTGCCCAGGCCTGCCCCGCGCCCCCGTGTGCCCAAGACCCCTGCGCCCCACCACCGCGTGCCTCGAGACCACCCCACGCCTGCCCCAACCTCCCGCGCGCCCCACCCTCCGCGCGTTCTGTGCTCTCCATCCACACACAGCAGGCATGCCCCAAGCGCCCCGCGCCCCGGGTGCCCAGGCGTGCCCTGCACCCCCGCCCCCACCTCCCCCCCAGCGCGCCCAACGCTTCCTACCCACATGCGACAGGGGCGCTCAAAGCGCCCCACAGCGTCCAGGGCCCAGGCGCCCAGGTGTGCCCCACGCCCCCCGCGTGCCCTGAGACTCCCCGTGCACCCCACCCCCGCCGCGCGTCCAGACTGCCCCGCAGCGTCCCGCAGCATCCAGCACTCCATCTTACCTCAGCGTGCTCCACACCCCTGCGCGACCCGGGACCCCCTGGATCCCCTCACCCCCCCGCGCGATCTTCCCCCTCCCCCCTGCGAGTCCAGAGCACCCCACGGTATCCCACAGCGCCCCGCGCTCCTAGCTGCCCTCCCTCCCCTCACTCCCTGCTGTTCTCACATCACTTGCCGCCGGTCAGTTTCTGCTGTGTCCTGATTCTGTACCCACATCATCTGCCTCTGCACTACAATTGCACGTGCAGTGGGCCCAGTCCCACACCAAGATCACATAAGTCCACACTGAGTCACTAGCGCCAGCGCAGGTGCCATCCCCTACCTGTACATCGCCACCCATCCCCCACTCCCCTGAGGCGGAAGAGCACAGACTGTTTACAGACCCCAGTGTACCCAGCCAGAATCTAGGCACCTTCAAGGATTGCTACCTCAGTCCCTTTTCAAGCTCAAAGGCAGGCAGCTTAGGTGCATTACTGGGTGAGAATTCAGGCAACTTTGGTGCCCCTGTCAAGCTATAGGTAGGCGGCTTTGGCAAGAGTGAGCAAAAACCCAGGCTGCTTACAACTGCCCCAGGCTGCCTTGGATTTGCATTAAGCTAGATCCCAGGCTGCTCCACCCACCTACCTGCCCATACACTGACATGGGTAGACCACAGAGCAAAAGAAATAACACGAAAAATAAAATGGAAGAAAATCCAGACAGATCACCCAGTCCAACAAGGATCACAACAAACCAAAACATAGAAGAGTGTTTAGGATCAGAACATCAAGTGGAAGCAATGAACAATGCAACCCTGACCAAACTACTGCTAGATCTGACAGGAAAGCTACAAAGAATAGATAATCGTATGGATGCTACCATCACTAAGCTAGAGCAATATGATAAGACACTGGAAGGAATTCAAAGAGAGCTAAGAGAGTTGAGGGAGAATGAAAAAAAAGAGGACCTTAAAAATCAGCTGGCCACACTAAATGAAAACATAAAGAAATGCAAGGATGATTTCCAAGAATCATCAAGAAAATCAGAAAATGAGACAAAAAGGGAGCTGGACAAAGCGATGGAAGTGATACATAGGAAAGTAGTAGAAAATGCAAACTTAATTGAACAAGTCCAAAACTCACTAGAGGCTCTCAAGAATAGAGTCAGCGAAGTGGAAGATAGAAATTCTGATCTGGAAGACAGGATGGAAGAAACAGTTCGAGAGTCCAAAAATTTCAGTAAGTTCAAAAGTTCCTGTGAACAGAACATGAGAGAATTGTGGGATACACTTAAACGTCCTAATATCAGAATCATTGGAATACCAGAAGGAGAAGAATTTCAGACCAAAGGCATGGAGAACTTATTTAACACAATAATTGAAGAAAACTTCCCCCGTCTCTTAAAAGAAAGGCCCATCAAGATTCAAGAAGCAAACAGAACTCCTAACCGACTAGACCAAAGGAGAAACTCCCCAAGGCATATTATCATTAAGACTCTAAACATTGACACCAAGGAAAAAATCCTAAAAGCAGCTAGGGAAAAACAGCACACCACTTTCAAAGGAAACCCCATCAGAATTACTTCAGACTTCTCAATGGAAACCCTGAAAGCTAGAAGGGCCTGGAATGATACTCTCCAAACTCTAAGAAACTATGGCTTTAAACCCAAACTACTCTACCCAGCAAAAGTCTCCCTTATAATAGATGGTGAAAGGAAAACTTTCCATGATAAAACTCAGCTTTACAATTATATGAACACAAAACCAAACCTACAGAAAGTATTCCAGGAAAGTCTCCACTGAGAAGAAACAAATAACCAAACACAAATGCCTACAAGAAGAAGATCACAGCAATCAAACCCAGAGTAGATACAAAAAAAAAAAAAAAAAATTCCATGGAAATGCCAACACACCTCTACCACCACAAAATGACAGGGATCAAATCAAATCTCACAGTCATCACCCTAAACATTAATGGCCTTAATTCACCCATCAAGAGACACAGGCTAACAGGGTGGATCAAAAAATTAGACCCCTCAATCTGCTGCCTTCAAGAAACCCACCTTACCACTAAAGACAGAAACCTCCTCAGGGTGAAAGGATGGAAAACAATATTCCAAGCAAATGGGAATAAGAAACAAGCAGGTGTAGCTATATTAATATCAGGTAAAGTTGACTTCAAACCAAAAACAATCAAAAAAGACAAAGAAGGCTACTTCCTACTTGTAAAGGGAACAATCCATCAAGAGGATATTACAATCATAAATCTGTATGCACCAAACACAGGGGCACCGCAGTTCATAAAACAAAACCTAGTTGACAATAAAACAGAAATAACCACCAACACCATCATAGCTGGGGACTTTAACACACCATTATCAGTAATAGACAGATCATCCAAACAGAAGCTCAACAGGGAAGTAAGAGAGCTCAACAAAACCATAGAGCACTTAGACCTAACAGACATCTACAGAACTTTCCACGCCAAATCCAAAGACTACACATTCTTCTCAGCAGCCCATGGAACATTCTCTAAAATAGACCATATACTGGGTCACAAAGATAGCCTCCACATATTTAGGAAAATCGACATAATTCCCTGCATGATATCAGATCATCATGCTATATTCCTAGAAATCAACAACAAAAAAACCAACAAGAGTCCCAATGGCAACTGGAAACTGAATAGCACACTCTTAAACAATAAATGGATAGTGGATGAAATAAAAAATGAAATTGCAAAATTCCTGGAATTGAATGACAATGAGAACACATCATACCAAAACTTGTGGGACACAATGAAGGCAGTCCTCAGGGGAAAATTCATAGCACTCAATGCCTTCATAAAAAAGACAGAAAAATCCCAAATCAATAGCTTAACCATCCACGTAAAGGCATTGGAAAAACAAGAAAAATCCAACCCAAAGAGCTCCAGAAGGAAGGAAATAATTAAAATCAGAGCAGAAATTAATGAATTGGAAACCAAGGAAACAATTAAGGCAATTGACAAAACAAAGAGCTGGTTCTTTGAAAAAATAAACAAGATTGACAAACCTCTGGCCAATTTGATCAAGCAAAAAAAGGAGAGACTCCAAATTAACAAAATTCAAAATGAAAAAGGAGAGATTACAACAGTGAAATCGGCAGAATCATCAGGACTTATTTAAAAACCTCTACTCCACAAAACTGGAAAATGTGGAGGAGATGGATAAATTCCTCGATGAATATCATCTACAAAAGCTAAACTCAGAGCAGATCAACCACCTCAATGAACCCATCACGCTCATGGAGATTGAACAAGTAATAAAAAACCTCCCAAAAAAGAAGAGTCCAGGACCAGATGGATTCCCAGCCAAATTTTATCAAACCTTCATGGAAGAACTCAAACCAATCTTCCTAAAACTGTGCCACACAATTGAAGAACAGGGAAAACTACCCAACTCCTTCTATGAAGCTAGTATCACCCTAATCCCAAAACCAGGCAGAGACGCCACAAGAAAAGAAAACTATCGGCCTATTTCCCTAATGAACATAGACGCAAAGATCCTCAACAAAATTCTCACAAACCGAATCCAACAACACATCAAAAGCATTATCCACCTTGACCAAGTAGATTTATCCCAGGAACACAAGGGTGGTTCAACATACGAAAATCTGTCAATGTAATACACCACATAAACAAGCTTAAACATAAAAATCACATGATCATTTCGATAGATGCAGAAAAGCCCTTTGACAATATACAACATCACTTCATGATCAAAACATTGGAGAGAATCGGCATGGCCGGTTCACATCTTAATATAATAAAGGCAATATACAAGTGCTCCAAAGGCCCAAATAATTCTTAATGGAGAGAGACTGGAGGAATTCCCATTGAGATCAGGAACAAGACAGGGATGTCCTCTCTCACCTCTGCTTTTCGATATAGTTCTGGAAGTCCTAGCCCAAGCAATAAGGCAGGAGAAGGAAATAAAAGGGATACAATTTGGAAAGGAAGAAGTTAAGTTAGCTCTATTCGCTGATGACATGATTGTATATGTAAGAGACCCGAGAGACTCCATCCCAAAACTCCTGAAGGTGATTAACTCCTATAGC
This sequence comes from Jaculus jaculus, assembly GCF_020740685.1. NCBI lineage: Eukaryota > Metazoa > Chordata > Mammalia > Rodentia > Dipodidae > Jaculus > Jaculus jaculus. Next base: position 98,204,058 of record NC_059108.1, on the reverse strand, counting down.
AAGGTAGCAGGATACAAAATCAATGCACAAAAATCGGAAGCATTTCTGTATGCAAATGACAAAGACACAGAAAAAGAAATAAAGGACATAGTCCCATTTTCAATAGCAAAAAATAAAATAACGTTAACCAAGGAAGTAAAAGATCTATACAACGAAAATATAAAAACTCTCAAAAAAGAAATTGAGGAGGACTTGAAATGATGGAAAGACCTCCCATGCTCCTGGATAGGCAGAATTAACATTGTGAAGATGACAATCCTACCAAAGGCAATATATAGATTTAACGCAATTCCAATTAAAATCCCTACAATGTTCTTCACAGACATAGAAAAAATGATCTCAAATTTCATATGGAAAGGCAGAAGGCCTCGCATATCCAAACATATCCTCAGCAAAAGAAATACCTCTGGTGGCATCACCATACCCGATATAAAGTTATACTACAAAGGCATAGTAATAAAAACAGCATGGTACTGGCATAAAAACAGAAGTATAGACCAATGGAATAGACTTGAGGACCTGGATTTTGGGCCAAGCAACTATAGCTACTTGATATTCGACAAAGGCCCAAACAATATAGACTGGAAAAAAGATAGCATCTTCAACAAATGGTGCTGGACAAACTGGATAACCACATGCAGGAAACTAAAACTTGATCCACACATTTCACCATGAACAACACTCAAATCCAAATGGATCAAAGACCTCAACATAAGACCAGAAACTCGTAAACTACTGGAAGAAAATTTAGGAAGTACTTTCCATGATATAGGAATGGAAAAAGACTTCCTGAATAAAACCCCAGTGGCACAAGTTCTTAAACAGTCACTCAACCATTGGGATCATATGAAGCTGAAGAGTTTCTTTACAGATAAGCATATAATAAACAAAGCCAATAGAATACCCACAGAGTGGGAGAAAATATTTGCAGGTTATCTAACTGATAGAGGCCTTATCTCTAGAATTTACAAAGAACTCAAAAGTCTAAACAATAAGAAGACAAATACCCCACTCACAAAATGGGGCACAGAGTTAAACAGGCAATTCACAGAGGAAGAGATACAAATGGCAAACACACACCTAAGAAAATGTTCATCATCCCTAATCATCAGAGAAATGCAAATTAAAACAACTATGAGATTCCACCTTACCCCAATAAGGATAGCCAACATCAAAAGGTCAAATGAAAATAAATGCTGGCGAGGATGTGGAGAAGCAGGGACACTCATTCACTGTTGGTGGGAATGCAGGATGGTACAACCACTTTGGAAAGCAATATGGAGACTCCTGAAAAAGCTGACTATAGAAATACCAACAGACCCAGTTATACCATTACTGGGCATGTACCCTAAAACCTTCAAACCAAAAGCCAGAGAGATTTGCTCAACCATGTTTGTAGCAGCTCAATTCGTAAAAGCTAAAAGCTGGAATCAACCCAGATGTCCATCATTAGAAGAATGGATAACAAAGATGTGGTATATCCACACAATGGAATTCTATACAGCAGTAAGAAAAAACGACATAAAGAAATTTGAGGAAAAATGGTTGAACCTGGAACAGATCATTCTCAGCGAACTTACCCAATCACAGAAAAAAAATCGACACATAGTCTCACTCATCTGCAACACCTAACCTGAATTTGCCCAAGATGCCTTACATACCCAGCAAGTACCTCATGGACTAGACAATAAGATGGATGGGAGGGTGGGGAGGGAATCAAAGGGTGGAAAACAGTAATCCGGACCCAAACGGCAATGGTACCATAAAATTCTACTTCCTAAAAGACAGACCAAATGACTGAAACTTCACTAGTCCCTTACAGGAAACACCTGAACCAGAAGACACTGGAGAGGGTAGGATCAAGACTGACCTAAATCTCCTACATCTTCCTTCCCTCCCTCTCCCCCTCTCCCCTCTATCTCTCTCCTCTCTAACTCTTGTATATTAGTTATCTTTTTCCTCAATTTCTTAGTGGACACTGACCTGTAACCCCCACTTCCAGCTTGGGCCTACAATCCACAATGAGCTTTTGATCAGAGAAACCTACAAGGTTTCCCAAAACAATGACAGACTTCTGTCAGAGTAATTGATGACCCACCAAAGGCCAGTGGTAAGACCCTATTGCTGAAGACTCCATACGCAGCTGACACGTAAAATGGAATGACATGGCTGGAAGCCAGGAGAGAGTCAGTCCCCAGACAGTCAGCGTGTCTAGTGCCAGAAGGCGCTACATAGGCAACTGGGGGAAGTGACCAAGATCTGTCCAAGCAACACATTGTTTAACCTAAGTAGCAACAATTAACCGGATGTGATACCCATACAAGTGCAATAGTGGTACACAGCCATGGTGAGGAATCAATTGCTCTTGATTTGGCTAACTGATCCACTCAGTGGTACTAGACCCTTAGCTGGAGCTGGGAAACAAGTCAGAACCATACCCAAACACAAGCCCACTCTACAATATCAAGCTACCATCAATCACGGGGTATAAGAGGGCCTACACCTATCAAACTGTCTATCAAAAAAGTAAGTGTTATCTCAATTTTCTGGGTGCTAACTTACTCTCCGTTGGAGAATCTGCTTCTCTTTTCCAGATAGATGCAGATCCTAAGAAGAGAGCTGCCCCAACATACCTCAGAAGGGGCCCAACTGAAACTAAGGACAACTGGCGAAATAAGCAAGGGTGATGTTTTCCTGTGAACTAGATACCAGCACAAAGGGGAAGGAGATCAATGCAGAGAAAAATCAACTCCTACCAAATCAGAGAGCCAGAGCCTCAGAGGCCCCCAACACCTCAGCACTGAAGTAGACCAAAAATGAACCCAACATGGCTCAGGGAAATCTTGTGGAAGAGGGGGCGGAAAGAATGTCAGAGTTACATGTTGGGTCATGATTTTCAGAGACATTTATCATACTAATAACTGGGGGCTAATTCCACAATGCACGACCCATTTTCAATAACAAGGAGGGTCTAATGGGAGGGGGTAGATCACAGATGAGCCTAAATAATGGTACCAAACTGCCTGTATTTACTGAAAAGAAAACTAATAAATTAAATTAAAAAAAAAAGTAATAAAAAAAAGACAAAGAAGGCCACTTCCTACTTACCAAGGGAATGATCCATCAAGAGGATATTTCAATCATAAATCTGCATGCACCAAACACAGGGGCACCACAGTTCATAAACCAAAACCTGCTTGACAATAAAACAGAAATAACCATCAACTCCATCATAGCTGGGGTCTTCAATACACCATTATCAGTAATAGACAGATCATTCAAACAGAAACTAAACTCATCAGGGGAGTAAGAGAGCTCAACAAAACCATAGATCATTTAGACCTCATGCACATCTATAGATCTTTCCATCCAAATCCACAGACTACACATTCTTCTCAGCAGCACATGGAACATTCTCTAAAATAGGCCATATACTGGGTCACAAAGCCTGCCTCCACATATTTAGGAAGATTGACATAAACCCCTGTATGATATCAGATCACAATGCTATATTGCTAGATATCAACCACAAAAGACCCACCAAGAATCCCAGCAGCACCTGAAAGCTGAACAGCACCCTTTTAAACAATAAACGGATAGTGTATGAAATAAAAAATGAGATTGCAAAATTTCTATAATTGAATGACAATGAGAACACATCATACCAAAACTTATGGGACACAATGAAGGTGGTCCTCATGGGAAAATTCATAGCACTCAATGCCTTCATAAAAACAAAACAAAACAAAAAAACAAAAACAAAAACAAAAAAGAAACAACAGAGAGATCCCAAATCAATAACCTAACCTCCCACCTAGAGGCACTGGAAAAGCAAGAAAAGTTCAACCCAAAGAGGTCCAGAAGGAAAGAAATAATTAAAATCAGAGCAACAATTAATGAATTGGAAATGAAGACAATTAAGGCAATTGACAAAACAAAGAGCTGGTTCTTTGAAAAAAATAAACAAGATTGACAAACCTCTGGCCAATTTGATCAAGCAAAAAAAGGAGAGACTCTAAATTAACAAAATTCAAAATGAAAAAGAAGAGATCACAACAGACATAAGTGAAATTGGGACGATCATCAGGACTTATTTCAAAAACCTCTACTCCACAAAACTGGATAATGTGGAGGAGATGGATAAATTCCTGGATGTATACCATCTATCAAAACTAAACTCAGAGCAGGTTAATCACCAAAATGAACCCATCACACTCATGGAGATTGAAAAAGCAATCAAAAACCTCCCCCAAAAGAAGAGTCCAGGACCACATGTCTTCTCAGCTGAATTCTATCAACCCTTCATTGAAGAACTCAAACCAATCTTCCTCAAACTATGCCACACAATTGGAGAACAGGGAAAGCTACCCAGCTCCTTTTATGAAGCTAGTATCACCCTAATTCCAAAAACCAGGCAGAGATGCCACAAGAAAAGAAAACTACTGGCCTATTTCCCAGATGAACTTAGATGCAAAGATCCTGAATAAAATCCATGCAACCCGAATCCAACAACACATCAAAAGCATTATCTAACTTGTCCAAGTGGGATTCATCCCAGGAATACAAAGGTGGTTCAACATACAGAAATCTGTCAATGTAATACAACACATAAACAAGGTTAAACATAAAAACCACATGATCATTTTGAGAGATGCAGAAAAGGCCTTTGACAAGATATAACATGACTGCATAATCAAAATATTGGAGAGAAATGGCATGGTTGGTTCATATCTTAACAAAATAAAGGCAATATACACAGCTCTGAAGGCCCAAATAATACTTAATGGAGAGAGACTGGAGGAATTCCCATTAAGATCAGGAACAAGACCAGGTTGTCCACTCTCACCTCTGCTTTTCAATATAGTACTGGAAGTCCTAACTCAAGCAATAAGACAGGAGAAGGAAATAAAAGGGATACAATTTGGAAAGGAAGAAGTTAAGTTAGCTCTATTCTCTGATGACATGATTGTATTCATGAGTCCAAAGAGACTCCATCCCAAAACTCCTGAAGGTGATTAACTCCTATAGCAAAGAAGCAGGATACAAAATCGATGCACAAATATCAGTAGCCTTTCTATATATAAATGACAAAGATACAGAGAAATAAATAAGGGACATAGTAATATTTTCATAGCAATAAAAAAATAAAATACCTTGGAATAATGTTAACCCAGGAAGTGAAAGATCTATATAACGAAAACATAAAAACACTCAAAAAAAATTGTGGAGGACTTGAGAAAATGGAAAGACCTCCCATGTTCCTGGATAGGCAGAATTAACAATGTGAAGATGGCAATCCTACCAAAGGCAATATACAAATTTAATGCAATTCCAATTAAAATCCCTACAATATTCTTCACAGAGATATAAATAATGATCTCAAATTTCATGTAGAAAGCAGAAGGCCTCACATATCCAAGCATAACCTCAGTGAAAGCAACACCTCTGGAGGCACTACCATACCTGATGTAAAGCTGTATTACAAAGCCAAAGTAATAAAAACAGCATGGTATTGGCATAAAAACAGGAGTATAGACCAGTGGAATAGATTGAGGACCCAGACTTTGGGTCAAGTAACTATAGCTACTTGATATTCGACAAAGGACCTCACAATATAGGCTGGAAAAAAGACAGCATCTTCAACAAATGGTGCTGGACAAACTGGATAACCATATGCAGGAAACTGAAACTTGATCCACACATTTTGCCATGCACTACACTCAAGTCAAAATGGATCCCAGACCTCAATATAAGACTAGAAACTCAACTACTACTGGAAGAAAATTTGGGAAGTAGTTTCCATGATATAGGAATGGAGAAAGACATCCTGAACAAAACCCCAGTAGCTCATGAAGTTAAACAGTCACTCAACCAATGGGATCACATGAAGTTGAAGAGTTTCTTTACAGACAAACATACAATAAGCAAAGCCAATAGATTACCCACAGAATGGGAGATATATTTGCAGGTTATCCAACTGATAGAGGCCTAATCTCTAGAATCTACAAAGAACTCAAAAATCTAAACAGTAATAAGTCAAACACCCCACTCACAATATGGGCCATAGAGCTGAAAAGCCAGTCCACAGAGGAAGAAATACAAATGGCAAACACACACTTAAGAAAATGTTCATCATCCTTAACCATCAGGGAAATGGAAATTAAAACAACTATTAGGTTCCACCTTATCCCAATAAGGATAGCAAACATCAAAAAATCAAATGAAAATAAATGCTGGCAAGAGACACAAGCTAACAGGATGGGTCAAAAAATTAGTCCCCTCAATCTGTTGTCTTCAAGAAACCCACCTCACCACTAAAGACAGACACCTCCTCAGGGTGATAGGGTGGAAATCAATATTCCAAACAAATGGGAATAAGAAACAAGCAGGTGTGGTTATGTTAATATTGGACAAAATAGACTTCAAAGCAAAAATAATCAAAAAAAGAAGAGATCATAACAGACATAAGTGAAATTGGGAGAATCATCAGGACTTATTTCTCTACTCCATAAAACTGGATAATGTGGAGGTGATGGAAAATTCCTGGACACATACCATCATTCAAAGCTAAATTCAGAGCAGATTAATCTCCTAAACAAATCTTTGACACTCATGGAGATTGAAAAAGTAATGAAAATCCTACCCAAAAAGAAGAGTCCAGGACAGATGGCTTCTCAGCTGAATTCTATGAAACTTTGATGGAAGAACTCACACCAATCTTGCTCAAACTGTGTCACACAATTGGAGAATAGGGAAAGCTTACCAACTCCTTCAATGAAGCTAGTATCACCTTAATTCCAAAACCAGACAGAGATGCCACAAGCAAAGAAAACTACCAGCCTATTTCCCTTAGATACAAAGATGCTGAATAAAATCCTTGCAAACCTAATCCAAGGACACATCAAAACCATTATCCACCTTGATCTAGTGGGATTCATCCCAAGAGCACAGGGATGGTTAAACATATGGAAATCTGTCAATGTAATATACCACATAAACAAGGTTAAACACAAAAAACACATGATCATTTTGATAGATGCAGAAAAGGCCTTTGACAAAATACAACATCACTGCATGATCAAAACATTGGAGAAGGGTTTTGCTTCCGGAGAGCGGAAGGCTGAAACGCGGTGGCTGAGCTGAAGTCAAGTTTGCAAGGTTTTAGGTGGAGAAAGCTGTAGCCATGGACAGGAGTGGCTTTGGAGAGATGTCGTCCCCTGTGATCTGGGAGGCAGAAGTGACCCGGACTGCAAGGAAGCAAAGTGCTCAAAAAAGAGTTTTAATTCGGGGTTCCCAAGATGAAAATTTTGGAAATACTACACCTAGGAACAAGATTATCCCTCGAACTCCCAGCTCATTTCGACAGCCTTTTACTCCATTGAGTCGAAGCTTACTAAAACATCCAGATATTTCCTGTATTCTTGGAACAGAGGGGAGATCTCCCCAGCATACACAGTCATCTGGGTTCTTGGGGAATTTGTCCATGGTAACTAATCTGGATGACAGTAACTGGACAGCTGCCTTCTCAGCACAGCGTTTGGGGGTCTTCACAAACCTGGAGACACACAGTATGACAGAGGATGTAAATCTCAGTGCTGTTATGTTACGTGAAGATGACCCCGGAGAAGCTGCATCTATGAGTATGTTTTCTGATTTCCTACAGTCTTTTTTGAAACATTCTTCGACCACAGTTTTTGACCTTGTAGAAGAATATGAAAACATTTGCTGTAGTAAGGTGAATATACTGAGTAAAATAGTGAATCGAGCAACACCTGGGCTGCAGAAGTTTTCAAAAACAGCCAGTATGCTTTGGTTTCTTCAACAAGAGATGGTTACATGGAGGCTGCTTGCTTCTTTGTACAGAGATAGAATACAGTCTTCATTAGAAGATGAAAATATGTTTGCAGTTGCTGCTGTTAATGCCAGTGAAAAAACAGCTGTGGAAGCATTGTTTCAGCGAGATTCACTTGTCAGACAAAGTCAGCTGGTGGTAGATTGGTTAGAGAGTATTGCAAAAGATGAAATTGGAGATTTTTCTGATAATATTGAGTTTTATGCAAAATCAGTATATTGGGAAAATACCCTTCACACCTTAAAACAACGGCAGCTGCCTTCTTACATAGGGAGTGTCCGTCTGCTGGTCACTGAATTGGATCCAGATGCACCCATTAGACAGAAAATGCCCCTGGATGATCTGGATAGGGAAGATGAAATACCTGTTCACACTAATCCGTGCTGGGATGACAGAAGAGGCACAATGACTCTGCAAACGCTGCGGTCAAGCATGGAGAGCTGCAACACTTGAAGGCTGGAAATTGTATCATGACCCTAATGTTAATGGAGGAACAGAACTAGAACCTGTTGAAGGGAATCCATATAGAAGAATTTGGAAAATTAGTTGTTGGAGAATGGCAGAAGATGAGCTGTTTAATAAGTATGGAAGAGCAATTTATGCAGCATTAAGTGGAAATCTCAAGCAGCTTCTTCCTGTCTGTGACACCTGGGAAGACACAGTGTGGGCCTATTTCCGAGTGATGGTGGACAGTCTGGTGGAACAGGAGATTCAGATGTCAGTAATGACTATGGACGAAACAGAAGAGCTCCCTAGAGAGTATTCAGAAGTAAATTGGACGTTAGAAAAGGTTTTTGAGGAACTTCAAGCTACTGATAAAAAGAGAGTTCTGGAAGAGAATCAAGAGCATTATCATATAGTTCAAAAATTTCTTATCCTGGGAGACATTGATGGTTTGATGGATGAGTTCAGCAGATGGCTTTCCAAAAGCAAAAACAATCTACCTGGACACCTTCTGTGCTTCATGACTCATCTCGTTTTGTTTTTCCGCTCTCTGGGACTACAGACCAAGGAAGAAGTTTCTATTGATGTTTTAAAGACATATATACAGCTTTTAATAAATGAGAAACATACAAATCTCATTGCATTTTATACCTGTCATTTGCCTCAAGACCTTGCTGTTGCCCAGTATGCATTATTTTTGGAAGGTGTAACAGAATTTGAACAGAGGCACCACTGCCTGGAGCTAGCTAAGGAAGCAGATCTGGATGTTGCCACAATCACAAAAACGGTGGTTGAGAATATTCGAAAGAAAGATAATGGCGAATTTAGTCATCATGACCTGGCCCCATCCCTAGATACCGGTACCACCGAGGAGGACCGGTTGAAGATTGATGTAATTGACTGGTTAGTATTTGACCCTGCACAAAGAGCAGAGGCACTGAAACAAGGCAATGCAATAATTAGGAAATTCTTAGCATCAAAGAAACATGAAGCTGCAAAAGAAGTTTTTGTGAAAATCCCTCAAGATTCCATAGCTGAGATCTATAATCAGTGGGAGGAACAAGGGATGGAGAGTCCCCTTCCTGCTGAAGATGACAATGCTATCAGAGAACATTTGTGTATTTGAGCTTATTTGGAAGCCCATGAAACCTTTAATGAATGGTTTAAGCATATGAATTCAGCTCCACAAAAACCTACTTTGATGGCCCAACCAACTTTTACAGAGAAAGTGGCTTATGAACACAAAGAAAAGAAATACGAAATGGATTATGGTATTTGGAAAGGACATTTTGATGCCCTAACTGCTGATGTAAAGGAGAAAATGTACAATGTCTTGTTATTTGTTGATGGAGGGTGGATGGTAGATGTCCGAGAGGATGCGGAAGAAGACCATGAAAGAACACATCAGATGGTATTACTAAGAAAGCTCTGTCTGCCAATGATGTGTTTTCTGCTTCATACCATATTGCACAGAACTGGTCAGTATCAGGAGTGCCTGCAGTTAGCAGACATGGTATCCTCTGAGCGTCACAAACTGTATCTGGTATTTTCTAAAGAAGAACTAAGACAACTCCTGCAGAAGTTAAGGGAATCCTCTCTGATGCTTCTTGACCAAGGGCTTGATCCACTAGGGTATGAGATTCAGTCATAATTCACCCACCTTTGATTTCCATGACAAATGGAGCAGTTTTATTTTTTTGTTTGGTTGGTTTTTGTAAAGTAATATATTTGTAATTACTAGTTTGTTTGTTTTTTTTTCCTTTGGCATTCTGGGGGGAAATGTAAACTGGGCATTTGAATTTTGTACTTTTGAGAATATTATGTCACTTTGAAAATTTATTGTATTATATCTGTATTTCCTGTTTTTTTTAATGAAATTATACAAAAAAATAAAATTTTCTGTTCTTAAAAATCTAAAAAAAAAAAAAAAACATTGGAGAGAATTGGCAATGATGGTTTATATCTTAACATAACAAAAGCAGAGTACAAAGCTACTAAGGCCCAAATACTACTTAATGGAGAGAGACTGTTGGAATTCCCATTGAAATGAGGAACAAGACTGCGTTGTCCACTCTCACTTCTGCTCTTCAATATAGTACTGGAAGTCCTAGCTTAAGCAATAAGACAGGAGAAAGAAATAAAAGGGATACAATTTGGAGCCGGGTGTGGTGGTGCATGCCTTTAATCCCAGCACTCGGGAGGCAGAGGTAGGAGGATTGCCATGAGTTCAAGCCACCCTGAGATTGCTTACTGAGTTCCAGGTCAGCCTGGACTACAGTGACACTGTACCTTCAAAAATCACAAAAATGGGGGAGGGGGCACAATTTGGAAAGGAAGAAGTTAAGTTAGCTCTATTAGCTGATGACATGATTGTATATAAGAGACCCAAGAGAATCCATCTCAAAGCTCCTGAAGGTGATTAACTCCTGTAGCAAATTACCAGGATACAATATCGATGCACAAAATTCAGTAGCCTTTCTATATGCAAATGACAAAGATACAGAGAAAGAATAAAGTACATGATCCCATTTTCAATAGCAACAGCAACAACAAAATACCTTGGAATAAAGTTAACCAAGGAAGTGAAAGATCTACACAACAAAAACATAAAAACACTCAAAAAAGAAATTGAGGAGGACTTGAGAAAATGGAAAGACCTCCCATGCTCCTGGATAGGGAGAATTAACATTGTGAAGATGGCAATCCTACCAAAGGCAATATACAGATTTAATGCAATTCCAATTAAAATCCCAACAGTGTTCGTCACAGAGACAGCAAAAATGATCTCAAATTTCATGTGGAAAGGCAGAAGGCCTTACATATCCAAACATATCCTCAGCAAAAGAAATACCTCTGGAGATATAACCATACTGGATCTAAAGCTATATTACAAAGCCAAAGTAATAAAAACAGCATAGTACTGGCATAAAAAAAGAGTATAGATCAATGGGATAGACTTGAGGAACCAGACTTTGGGTCAAGCAATTATACCTACTTATATTTGACAAAGGCCCTAACACTATAGGCTGGACAAAAGATAGCATCATCAACAAATGGTGTTGGGAAAACTGGATAAAGAAATGCAGGAAATTGAAACTTGATCCACACATATCTCCATACACTACACTGAAGTCCAAATGTATCAAAGATCTCAATATAAGACCAGAAACTCAAAAACTACTGGAAGAGAATATAGGAAGCACTTTCCATGAAATAGGAATGGAGAAAGACATCCTGATCAAAACTCCCAGTAGCTCATGATCTTAAGCAGTCACTCAACCAATGGGACACAGGAAGCTGAAGAGTTTCTTTACAAACAAGCATACAATAAGCAAAGCCAATAGGTTACCCACAAAATGGGAGAAAATATTTGCGGAATATCCAACTGATGGAGGCCTAATCTCTAGAATCTACAAAGAACTCAAAAAAACTAAACAATAAATAGTCAAACACCCCACTCACAAAATGGGCAAAGAGACAGTTCACAGAGGAAGAAGTACAAATGGCAAACACACTTAAGAAAATGTTCCTTATCCCTAATTATCAGAGAAATGCCAATTAAAACAACTATGAGATTCCACCTTACCACAATAAGGATAGCAAACATCAAAAAAATCAAATGAAAATAAATTCTGGCGAGGATGTTGAGAAGGAGGGACACTCATCCACTGTTGTTGGGAAGGTAAGGTGGTACAACCACTTTGGAAAGCAATATGGATTCTCCTGAAAAAGCTGACTATAGAGATACCAACAGATCCAGTTACTCCCTTACTGGGCATCTACCCTAAAACCTTCAAACAACAGACCAGAGAGATTTGCTCAACTATGTGTGTAGCAGCTCAATTCATAATAGCTAAGAGCTAGAATCAACCCAGATGTCCATCACAAGAAGAATGGATAACTAAGATGTGGTATATCTACACAATGGATACAGCAGTAAGAAAAAAATGACAGTGAAATTTGAGGAAAAATGGTTGAACTGGAACAGATCATTCTCAGTGAACTTACCCATTCACAGAAAAAATCGCCACATAGTCTCACTCATCTACAGCACCTAACCTGAATCTACCCAAGAAACCTTACATATCCAGCAAACATCCTGTGGTCTAGTGCTAACTTACTCTCTGTTGGAGAATCTGCTTCTCTTTTTTAGATAGATGTATATCCTAAGGAGAGAGCCACCCCACCATATCTCAAAAGGGCTCTGGCTGAAACTAAGAACCATTGGCGAAACAAGAAGGGTGCTGTTTTCTTGGGGAACTGGTTACCAGCACAAGGGTGAAGGAGATCGACACAGAAAAATTAACATTGTGAAGATGGCAATCCTACAAAAGGCAATATATAGATTTAATATATAGATTTAATTCCAACCAATCCTATTGATTAGTCCATGAGATGCTTGCTGGGTGTGTAAGGCATCTTGGGTAGATTCAGGTTACGTGCTGTAGATAGTGAGACTATGTGGCAATTTATTTTTCTGTGATTGTGTAAGTTCACTAAGAATGATCCGTTCCAGGTTCAACCATTTTTCCTCAAATATCATTGTGTCATTTTTCCTTACTGCTGTGTAGATATACCACAATTTACTTATCCATTTTTCTAGTGATGGACTTCAGGTTTGATTTCAGATTTTAGCTATTTTGAATTGAGCCATTACAAACATGATTGAGCAAATCCCTCTGGCCTGTGGTTTGACAGTTTTAGTGTGAATGCCCAGTAAGGGAATAACTGGGTCTGTTGGTATCTCTATAGTCAGCTATTTTAGGAGTGTCCATATTGCTTTCCAAAGTGGTTGTACTATCTTACATTCCCTCCCACAGTGGATGAGTGTTCCTACTTCTCCACATCCTCTCCAGAATTTATTTTCTTTCTTTTTCAATTTTTTTCTTAATTAGTTTTGTATTCAGAAAATACAGTCAATTTGGTACCATTATTAGGCTCATCTGTGACCTACCCCCTCCTCATTGGCCCCTCCTTGTTGAGGTATATGGGTTGTGCATTGTGGAGTTAGCCCACAGTTGTGGTTAAGATAAATGTCTTTGCATATCATGATCCAACATGTGGCTCTGACATTCTTTCCACCCCCTCTTCCACAAAATTGCCCTGAGCCATGTTGTGTTCATTTTTGGTCTGCTTCAGTGATGAGATGTTGGGGACCTCTGAGGCTCTGGCTCTCTGGTAGGAGTTGATTCTGGGTTCGTCTCCTTCCCCCTTGTGCTGGTATCCGGTTCATCAGGAAAACAGCACTCTTACTTGTTTCACAAATTTTTCTTAGTTTCAGCCAGGGCCCTTCTGAGGTATGATGGGGTGGCACTCTCCTTATGATCTACATCTATCTGAAAACAAGAAGCAGATTATCCAATGGAGAGTAAGTTAGTACCAGGACAAATGAGATAACCCTTACTTTTTTAAATAGAGAATTTAATAGGTGTAGGCCCTCTTGTAGCCCATGATTTATGGTAGCTTCATAATGGAGAGTGGGCTAATGTTTGGATATGGTTCTGACTTGTTTCCCAGCTCCAGCTATGGGTCCCATACCATTGAGGGGATCAGTTAGCCAAATCAAGAGCGGTTGGTTCCTCACCATGGCTGTGTGCCACTATTGCACTTGTGTGGGCATCACAACAGGTTATTTACTGCTAAGTAGGTTAGACCATGAGTTGCTTGGGTAGATATTGGTCATTTTACTCCAGTCGCCCATGTAGCACCTTCCAGCATTAGATGCCCTGACTGTCTAGGGACTGACTCTTTTCCAGCTTCCAGCCATGCCAACCCATTTTACATGTCGACTGCATATTGTGACTTCTGCAGTAGGGTCTTACCACTAACCTTTGGTGGGTCATAAAGTACTCTGATAGAAATCTGTCTGTCTTTTAGGAAAACTTGTAGGTCTGTCTGATCAAACGCTCATTGTGGATGATAGCCCCATGCTGGTACTGTGAGTTACAGGTCAGTGCCCACTAAGAAAAAGAGGAAAAAGATAGCTAATATACAAGAGTTAGAGAGAAGAGAGAGGGAGGGAGAAAGAGAGGGAGGGAGGGAAGATGTAGAAGATTAAGGTTAGCCTTGATCCTACCCTCTCCAGTGTCTTCTGGTTCAGGTGTTCCCTGTAAGGGCCTGGTGAAGGTTCAGCCATTTGGTCTGCCTTTTAGGAAGTAGAATTTTATTGTACCATTGCTGTTTGGGTCTAGATTTGTGTTTCCCACCCCTTCAATGTCCTCCCCTCTTCCCTATCCAATCTAGTGTCTAGTCCATGAGATGCTTGCTGGGTGTGTAAGGTATGTTGGGTAGATGCAGGTTAGGTGCTGTAGGTGAGTGAGGCTATGTGGCGATTTTTTTTCTGTGATTGGGTAAGTTCACTGAGAATGATCTGTTCCAGTTCAACCATTTTTCCTCAAATTTCATTGTGTCATTTTTTTCCTTACTGCTGTATAGAAAACCATTGTGTAGATATACCACATCTTAGTTATCCATTCTTCTTGTGATGGACATCTGGGTTGATTCTAGCTCTTAGCTATTACAAATTGAGCCGCTTACACATAGTTGAGCAAATCTCTCTGGCCTGTTGTTTGAAGGTTTTAGGGTATATGCCCAGTAAGGGAAAAACTGGGTCTTTTTGTATCTTTTGAGGTTGTTTATTTGTTTCTTCTCTGTGGAGAATTTTCTGAAATATTCTCTGTAGGTTTGGTTTTGTATTCATGTAATTGTGAATGTGAGTTTTGTCATGGAAAGTTTTTCTTTCACCATGTATTATGAGGGATACTTTTGTTGGGTAGATTAGTTTGGGTTGGAAGCCATAGTTTCTTAGAATTGGCAGTGTTTCATTCCAGGCTCTTCTGGCTTTCAGGTTTTCCATTGAGAAGTCGGGAGTAATTCTGATGGGGTTACCTTTAAAAGTGATTTGCTGGTTTTGCCTAGCTACTTTTAGGATTTTTCCTTTGGTGCCAATGTTTAGAGTCTTAATGACAATATGTCTTGGAGAGTTTCTCCTTTGGTCCAGTCTGTTTGTCATTCTGTTGGCTTCTTGTATGTTGATGGGCCTTTCCTTAGGAGAGTGGGAATTTTTTTTGAATAAGTTTGTTAAATAAATTCTCCATGCCTTTGTCTGAATTTCTTCTCCTTCTGGTATTCCAATGATCCTTATGTTAGGATATTTAAGTGTATCCCACAATTGCCTCATGTTCTCTTCAGAGAAATGTTTGAATGTATTGAAACTTTTAAATTCTCGTATTTTTTCTTTCATCTTGACTTCCAGATTCATGTTTCTATCCTCCACATGGCTGACTCTGTTCTTGAGAGCTTCTAGAGAGTTTTGGACTTTTTCAACTAGGTTTACATTTTCTATTACTTTTCTATGTATAGTTTCCATCTCTCTGTCAAATTCCCTTTTTACGTCATTTTCTGATTTTCTTGATACTTCTTGGAAATCATCCTTGCATTTCTTATGTCTTCATTTAGCATCACCAGCTGCTTTTGAAGTCCTCATATTTTCACTCTCCTTCATATCTCTTAACTGTCTTTGAATTCCTTCCATTTTCTTATCTATTAGGTCTAGTCTAGTGATGGCAATATCCACATGATTATCGGTCCTTTGTTCCTTTTCTGCAAGTTCTACCAGTAGCTTGGTCAGGGTTTCATTGCTCATAACTTCATTTTGGTGTTCTGATCCTAATGAGTCTTCTATGTTTTGATTAGAGATGATCATTGTAGGATTGTGTGATCTAACTGGATTTTGTTGCATTTTATTTTTCATGTTATTTCCTTTGCTCTGTGGTCTGCCCATCACACTTTATGGGCACATAGGTGGGTGGACCAGCTTGGGCTTAAGCACAATGGGAATCTGAAGCAGACTGAGGGTGTTGCCATGTAGCCTGGGCTCTGGGTTTTGCTTGCCAAAGCCGTCCGAGTTTCTGTCTGGCTGGTGTGTCAAAGTTGCCTCAGCTCTCACAGTGTAATGTGCCAAAGTTGCCTGCACTCAGCTAGGAGGGACACAGAGGAACCAAGCACTGAAGCAGCCCACACTCTGGTGTGGCGGAACACTGGGACCCAGAAGCAATCTGTGCTCCCCTGCAACAGGACAATGGTATGGGAGACAGTTAGGATTTGGCACCTGAGCTAGAATAAGCACAAACACAGTCTGAGCTCAGGTGTGAAGTTGGAAATGGGCCTGGGCTCGCGTTTGTGAATGTGCAACAGCCAGAACAGTAAGTGGGAAAGTGGGTGGAGCAGACTAAACTTCCACAAGCAGGATTGTAGGGGCAGTGGGGCCCTGTTTAAATTGACCAAGGGAGCCTGAGCTTCAACGGGCCAGCAGGCATAGCCTGGTCAATGTCAATCATGGGCTGGGGTAGCAAGGCAATTGCCCCTGTACTGTGAGACAAGTGGAAGTAGTTAGCCTGGGACCCTTTTCCTACAGTAAGTGTGGGAGCTTCCTGAAGCTGGGACCATGGTAGGTGGTTGATTGGGGGGAGGGATAGGCTACGTGCCCGCCCACAAGGAAATCAACGATTCCCTGTTTGTTCTCCTTCCTGCCCTCCCACTGGCAATCAGTTGGAGATTGCTCTCCCCTAAAATCCCAGTGAACCCTTAAAAGACCCAGTGAGCCCTTAATGCCTTGCCTTCTTTCCCAGGAATTTGTGGCACAGTTAGGTGGTTGCCATCTTGGCCGCACGTCAACCTCTTTAGACTTCTTAACTAACAACCCAGTGGAAGGTATCTCAGACCCTGGCAGTAGAATTTACGATTAATTGTTTGTGGCTCCTGGGAGCAGCTCATGTAGGGGAACCTTCATTCAAACACATTTTTAAAATTTGTATTTTAATTATCTTATTAAATATTAGTTTTCCATATGAATTACTCACATAAACTTAGTTTTGGTTCATCATCCCATTATCCCTTCCACTCCTCATCTTTAAATCCTTTCCTTCCCACTATTCCCCCTCTCTATCTTCTGTCACATATGTTCTATTATCTTACCACAAAACCTCCCCCACAACCCCTATCTGGCTTATTGGCTTCTCCATCCACTCACTTAAACTTACAGACACTAATGTAGAAATTCGGTGCTAGAATTCACATATGAAATAGAACATGCTGTGTGTGGTGATTTGAATCAGATGCTTCCCACAAACTCATGCCTTTTGAATGCTTAGTCTCCAGCTGGTAGAATTCAGAGATGGAACCTTGCTGGGAGGAGGTGTGTTTGGGGGGCAGGCTTTGGTTTTTATAACCAATTTCCCAACAGTAGAGTTAAGCTCACTCCCCTGCTTTTATTTTTCACTGGCTTTGGCAGGATGATGTCCCACCACTGCTCAGGCCATCCTTTCCCCTGCCATCATGAAGCTTCCTATCAAGACTGTAAGCCAAAATTAAAACGTTCTTCCCACCAGTTGCTTTCAGTCAAGTGCTTCATCCTAATGATGAGACAGTAGCTACAACAGTGTCATGTTTCTAAGACTGTGTTACCTCTCTCAGTATGAACTTTCTAGTTCCATTCATTGCTTATAAATTTCATAACTTCATTTTTCTTAAAAGCTGAATAAAGCTCCATAGTGTGTTTGTAGAACATCTTCATTCATTAGTCAGTGGGCCCTTAGGCTGATTCCATTTCCTAGGTTTTATGAATAGAACTGCCATTAACATGGTGGGCCAATTATCTCTATAGCCTTCTGGGTATATGCCCAGGAGTGGTATAGTTGGGTTCTAGGGTAGGTATATTCTTAGCTCCTTAAGAAACCTCCAATCTGATTTCATAATGGCTGCTCCAATTTTAATCCCCGTTCTCTCCAGGCTATCACCAGATTTTTTTTGGTTTTGGTTTTTGTTTTGGTTTTGGTTTTTGTTTTGGTTTTGGTTTTTTGCCAGGTGGGGGAGGGGGAAGCTGGCTATTCTGACCCTTGTGAGATGGAATCCAAAGTAGTTTGAAATATTTTATTTATTTTTTAGAGAGAGAAAAAAAGAGGCAGTTAGAGAGCAAGAGAGAAAAAAATGGGCACACCAGGGCCTCTAGTAATTGCAAACAAACTCCAGATACATATGACACATTATGCATCTGGCTCTACATAGGTACTGGGGATTGAACTGGGGCCCCAACCTATGCATTCAAGTGCCTTAACTGCTGATCCAACTCTCCAGCTCCCAAAATCATTTTAATTTGCATTTCTCTAATAGCTAAGATTTTTAGGTATTCATTTCCCATTTGTATTTCCTCTTTTGAGGGCTCTTTGTTCAATGCAATAGCCCATTTTTCAATTGCTTTGTTTTCTTGATGTTTCATTAACTGAGTTCTTTGTGTATTTTAGATATCAGTCTTCTATCAGATGTTTACTTGCAGATGTTTTTTCTCCCATTATATAGGGTGCTTATTCACTTGATTGACTTTTTTGCCTTAAATAGGCCTAGAAAATAATCAGAGGTTGGTAGCCCAATATCTGGCAGGGTAGACTTCAAGCCAACATTAGTTGAGTGTTGCAGTCAGGATCTCATTGCTGGTAGAAATCACCCAACCAAGAGCAGCTTGTGTAAAAAAAAAAAAAAAAAGGTTTATTTTAGCTTTATATAGGCTTGAGGGAGAAGTTCCATGATGGCAGGGAAAATGATGGCATGAGCAGAAAGTGGACATCATCCACTGTCCAACATAAGGTGGACAACAGGAACAGGAGAGTGTGCCAAACACTGGCTTGGGGAAACTGGCTATAACACCCATAGGCCCACCCCCAACAATACTCCGCCTCCATGAGGCAATAATTCTCAATTCTCCATGAGCTGGGAACCTAGCATTCAGAACAGCTAAGTTTATGGGAATACCTGACTCAAACAACCACATTCCACCCTGGCCCCCATAAACTGATATCCATACATGATGTAAAATGCAATGCATTCAAGCCAACTTTAAAAGTCCCATAGGTTTTATCAATCCCAATGATGTTCATGTATCCCCAAAGTCAAGGTCTTTTAAATTAGCTGTAATACCAAAATATCCCCCCCAAAACACATAATGGCAGTGAATAAGCATTCACAATGCAAAAGATGGCATTGGGCATAGTAAAGAAATATTCAAGCAATACATGAATTAAAAAGGTCAAACACCAAACTCTGTAGCTCCAAGTCTAAAGACTCTATCCAGTGACAAATCTCCAAGTCCACTAATTCTAACCAACAAAAAGTCTCTGGAATTCCAATT
This sequence comes from Jaculus jaculus, assembly GCF_020740685.1. NCBI lineage: Eukaryota > Metazoa > Chordata > Mammalia > Rodentia > Dipodidae > Jaculus > Jaculus jaculus. The sequence goes on along the minus strand of NC_059108.1, from coordinate 98,184,580 downwards.
CCACTCCTCCAGCTAGGCTACTCACAGTCCTGGAAAACTTCATCTGGGGCCCAGCAGCTTTCCTTAGCACAATCTCCAAGGTTGTAATCTCTCAACTGCAGCTGAACAGGCAACAGTTCACCTGAAGATTTTACTTTCTGTGCCATATCCCTGTGCTAACACCAGTTCATTTCTACACAAAGCAACCCTGCACAATTTCTCAGAACAGGGGCATAACAGCAAGCTTCTCACACAAATTGCTAGCCCAGTCCAAGCAAAGCCCTTTCTCACCCTCATAAGCCAAATCTCATAGTCCATAGTTCTTACTGCATTCAGGTCTTTCAATTCTGACCAGAATAGTACATCAAGCTGTATTTACAGTACTGAAAGGCATCCTTTAGGTAAATGTTTCAAATTTTTCCATATTCCTCTTGAAAAACAGCTCCAAAAGGCCAAAGCCACATAGTCAGGTGTCTAGCATCAACCCCACTCCTGGTACCACTTTACTGTTGCAGTCAGGATCACATTGATGGTATAAATCACCCAAGATCAGTTTGGGGGAAAAAAGAGGTTTATTTTGGCTTTATGTAGGCTTAAGGGGGAAGCTCCATGATGGCAGGGAAAATGATGGCCTGAGCAAAGGGTGGACATCACCCCCTGTCCAACATAAGGTGGACAACAGGAACAGGAGAGGGTGCCACACACCAGCATGAGGAAACTGGCTATAACACCTATCCACCCCCCCAAAAAAATACACTGACAAACAACTGTAGTGGGAGACGTCAATACCCAACTCTCATCACTGACAGGTCATCCCAGCAAAAAATAAACAGAGAGACATCTGAATTAAATGATGTCATAGAACAAACGGACCTAACAGATATTTACAGAATATTCCTTCCATATGCTGCAGAATATACATTTTTCTCAGCAGCACATGGAACATTCTGTAAAATAGACTATATATCAGGTCACAAAGCAAATCTCCACAAATATAGGAAAATTGAAATAATCCCTTGTACTCTATCTGACCACAATGGGATTAAACTGCAAATCAGAAACAAGAAAAGCTACAGAACTTACAGAAATTCATGGACACTAAACAGTACACTACTGAATGATCAATAGGCCATTGAAGAAATCAAAAAGGAAACCAATAAATTCATAGAATCAAATGATGATGAAAATACGATATACCCAAACCTTTGGGACACAATGAAGGCAGTCCTAAAAGGGAAATTTATACTCTAGGTGCCTCTATTAAGTAATTAGAGAGTTCACAAATAAACAATTTAATGCTCTACCTTAAGGCCTTGGAAAAAGAAGAACAAACCAAACCAAAAAGCAGAAGATGAGAAGAAATTATAACGATTAGGGCAGAAATTAATGAAATAGAAACCAAAAAAACAATCCAAGGAATCAATGAAACAAAGAGTTGGTTCTTTAAAAGGATAAACAAGAATGATAAACCCTTATCAAATTTGACCAAAAGAAAGAGAGAAGAGACAAAAATTAATAAAATTAGATATGAAAGAGGTACCATTACAACAGATTCCAAAGAAATTCAGACAATTATAAGGACATACTTTAAGAATATATATGTCTCTGGACTTCTGGCCAAGATGGTGACCGCCTAGCTGCACTGCAGATACCGGAGAAAGAAAGGCAAGAAATTAAGGGTTATCAGGGTCTTCTTGCCAGTGGGAGGGCACAGAGTGGGGAAAAACAGGGAAGCATGTATCCCCTCTCGGGTGGGTAGTCTACCCCCCCATACAGCCACTGCACGCTGCACCCCAAGAGGCTGTACTCTGATCACGTGCCCACCAACCCATTGCGTGCCCACCAGCCCACTGTGCTGACCACGGGGACCTCCACCTTTGTGCTCTGATTGCCCGTGCCCACCATGCTGTGCTCGGTTTGCGCACCCGTGGGGGCCACCTCCACCATGATTAGGAGGCTGCCAGACCCCCCGCTGCTGAGCTCCGTTCGCTTGCCCGCCGGCCAGCCTCTGCTGTGTCCTGATCCCGTGCCCGCATCAGCTGCCTCTGCACTACAATTTCACGTGCAGCTGGACCAGTCCCACAGCAAGGGCCACACAAACCCACAATGAGTCACTAACGCCAGCTCAGGTGCCATCCCCTACCTGTCCATTGCCACCCATCCCCCACTCCCCTGAGGCAGGAGAGCACAGACTGTTTGCGGGTCCCAGTGTTCCCAGCCAGAGTTTGGGCAGCTTCAGGGCTTGCTACCTCAGTCCCCTTTCAAACTCCAAGGCAGGTAGCTTTGGTGCATTACTGGGTGAGAATTCAGGCAACTTTGGCATCCCTGTCAGGCAGTAGATAGGTGGCTTTGGCAAGAGAGAGCAAAAACCCAGGCTCCTTGGCAACTGCCCCAGGCTGCCTTGGATTCTCATTGAGCTAGAGCTCAGGCTGCTCCACCCGCATACCTGCCCATACACTGACATGCGTAGACCACAGCACAAAAGAAATAACATGAAAAATAAAATGCAAGAAAATCCAGACAGATCACCCAGTCCAACAAGGATTACATCTAACCAAAACATAGAAGAGTGTTTAGGATCAGAACATCAAGTGGAAGCTATGAGCAATGCAACCCTGACCAATCTACTGCTAGAACTTGCAGGAAAGCTACAAAGGACAGATAATCATGTGGATGCTACCATCACTAAGCTAGAGCAATATGATAAGACACTGGAAGGAATTCAAAGAGAGCTAAGAGAGCTGAGGGAGAGTGAACAAAAAGAGGACCTTAAAAATCAGCTGGCCCCAGTAAATGAAAACATAAAGAAATGCAAGGATGATTTCTAAGAATCATCAAGAAAATCAGAAAATGAGGTGAAAAGGGAGCTGGACAGAGTGATGGAAGTGATACATAGGAAAGTAGTAGAAAATGCAAACTTAATTGAACAAGTCCAAAACTTGCTAGAGGCTCTCAAGAATAGTCAGTGAAATGGAGGATAGAAACTCTGATCTGGAAGACAGGATGGAAGAAACAGTTCGAGAGTTCAAAAATTTCAGTAAGTTCAAAAGTTCCTGTGAACAGAACATGAGGGAATTGAGAGATACACTTAAATGTCCTAATATCAGAATCATTGGAATACCAGAAGGAGAAGAATTTCGGACCAAAGGCATGGAGAACTTATCTAATACAATAATTGAAGAAAACTTCCCCTGTCTCTTAAAAGAAAGGCCCATACAAGAAGCAAACAGAACTCCTAACCGACTAGACCAAAGGAGCAACTCCCCAAGACATATTATCATTAAGACTCTAAACATTGACACCAAAAAGAAAATCCTAAAAGCAGCTAGGGGAAAACAGCACACCACTTTCAAAGGAAACCCCATCAGAATTACTTCAGACTTCTCAATGGAAACTCTGAAATCTAGAAGGGCCTGGAATGAAACTCACCAAACTATATGAAACTATGGCTTCCAACCTAAACTACGCTACCTGGCAAAAGTCTCCTTTATAATAGATGGTGAAAGAAAAACTTTCCATGACAAAACTCAGCTTTACAATTATATGAACACAAAACCAAACCTACAGAAAGTATTCCAGGAAATTCTCCACAGAGAAGAAACAAATAACCAAACACAAATGCCTACAAGAAGCAGATCACAACAACCAAACCCAGAGTAGACACAAAAAGTTTCAAATTCCATGAAAACACCAACACACCTCTACCACCACAAAATGGCAGGGATCAAATCAAATCTCACAGTCATCACCCTAAATATTAATGGCCTTAAATCACCCATCAAGAGACACAAGCTAACAGAGTGGATCAAAAAATTAGACCCCTCAATCTGCTGCCTTCAAGAAACCCACCTTACCACTAAAGACAGAAACCTCCTCAGGGTGAAAGGGTGGAAAACAATATTCCAAGCAAATGGAAATAAGAAACAAGCAGGTGTAGCTATATTAATATTGGATAAAATTGACTTCAAACCAAAAACAATCAAAAAAGACAAAGAAGGCCACTTCCTACTTATAAAGGGAACAATCCATCAAGAGTATATTACAATCATAAATCTGTATGCACCAAACACAGGGGCACCACAGGTCATAAAACAAAACCTACTTGACAATAAAACAGAAATAACCACCAACACCATCATAGCTGGGGACTTCAACACACCATTATCAGTAATAGACAGATCATCCAAACAGAAACTCAACAAGGAAGTAAGAGAGCTCAACAAAACCATAGAACACTTAGACCTAATGGACATCTACAGAACTTTCCATCCCAAATCCACAGACTACACATTCTTCTCAGCAGACCATGGAACAGTCTCTAAAATAGATCATATACTGGGTCACAAAGACTGCCTCCACATTTTTAGGAAAATTGACACAATTCCCTGCATGATATCAGAGCACAATGCTATATTGCTAGAAATCAACAACAAAAAACCCACCAAGAATCCCAACAGCAACTGGAAACTGAATAGCACACTCTTAAACAATAAATGGATAGTGGATGAAATAAAAAATGAAATTGTAAAATTCCTGGAATTGAATGACAATGAGAACACATCATACCAAAACTTATGGGACACAATGAAGGCAGTCTTCAGGGAAAAACTCATAGCACTCAATTCCTTTATAAAAAAGACAGAAAGATCTCAAATCAATAGCCTAACCATCCACTGAAAGGCACTGGAAAAAAACAAGAAAAATCTAACCCAAAGAACTCCAGAAGGAAAGAAATAATTAAAATCAGAGCAAAAATTAATGAATTGGTAATGAAGACATCAATTAAGGCAATTGACAAAACAAAGAGCTGGTTCTTTGATAAAATAAACAAGACTGACAAACATCTGGCCAATTTGATCAAGCAAAAAAAGGAGAGACTCCAAATTAACAAAATTCAAAATGAAAAAGGAGAGATCACAACAGACATAAGTGAAATCGGCCGAATCATCAGGACTTATTTCAAAAACCACTATTCCACAAAACTGGAAAATGTGGAGGAGATGGATAAATTCCTGGTCACATATCATCTACTAAAGCTAAACTCCGAGCAGATTAATCACCTCAATGAACCCATCACACTCATGGAGATTGAAAAAGTAATAAAAAAACCTCCCCCAAAAGAAGAGTTCAGGACCAGATGGATTCCCAGCAGAATTTTATCAAACCTTCATGGAAGAACTCAAAGCAATCTTTCTAAAACTGTGCCATACAATTGAAGAACAGGGAAAGCTACCCAACTCCTTCCATGAAGGTAGTATCACTCTAATCCCAAAACCAGGCAGAGATGCCATATGAAAAGAAAACTACCAGCCTATTTCCCTAATGAGCATAGATGCAAAGATCCTGAACAAAATACTCACAAACCGAATCCAACAACACATCAAAAGCATCCACCTTGACCAAGTGGGATTTATCCCAGGAACACAAGGGTGGTTCAACATATGAAAATCTGTCAATGTAATACACCTCATAAATAAGCTTAAACATAAAAACCACATGATCATTTCAATAGATGCAGAAAAGGCCTTTGAAAAGATACAACATCACTTCATGATCAAAACATTGGAGAGAATCGGGATGGCCAGTTCACATTTTAACATAATAAAGGCAATAGAGGCTTGAGGAATTCCCATTGAGATCAGGAACAAGAAAGGGATGTCCTCTCTCACCTCTGCTTTTCAATATAGTTCTGGAAGTCCTAGCTCAAGCAATAAGACAGGAGAAGGAAATAAAAGGGATACAATTTGGAAAGGAAGAAGTTAAGTTAGCTCTATTTGCTGATGACATGATTGTATATGTAAGAGACCCGTGAGACTCCATCCCAAAACTCCTGAAGGTGGTTAATTCCTATAGCAAAGTAGCAGGATACAAAATCAATGCACAAAAATTAGAAGCATTTCTGTATGCAAATGAGAAAGATACAGAAAAAGAAATAAAGGACATAGTCCCATTTTCAATAGTAACAAAAAAAAAGTAACTTGGGATAATGTTAATGAAGGAAGTAAAAGATCTATACAATGAAAATATAAAAACGCTCAAAAAAGAAATTGAGGAGGACTTGAGAAGATGGAAAGACCTCCCATGCTCCTGGATAGGCAGAATTAACATTGTGAAGATGACAATCCTACCAAAGGCTATATATAGATTTAATGCAATTCCAATTAAAATCCTTACAGTGTTCTTCACAGAGATAGAAAAAATGATCTCAAATTTCATATGGAAAAACAGAAGGCCTCGCATATCCAAACATATCCTCAGCAAAAGAAATACCTTTGGAGGCATCACCATACCTGATCTAAAGCTATACTACAAAGCCATAGTAATATTAACAGCATGGTACTGGCATAAAAACAGAAGTATAGACCAATGGAATAGACTTGAGGACCCGGATTTTGGGTCAAGCAACTATAGCTACTTGATATTTGACAAAGGCCCGAACAATATAGGCTGGAAAAAAGATAGCATTTTCAACAAATGGTGCTGAACAAGCTGGATAACCACATGCAGGAAAATAAAACTTGATCCATACATTTCACCATGCACTACACTCAAATCCAAATGGATCAAAGACCTCAACATAAGACCAGAAACTCGAATACTACTAGAAGAAAATTTAGGAAGTACTTTCCATGATATAGGAATGGAAAAAGACTTCTTGAACAAAACCCCAGTGGATCAAGTTCTTAAACAGTCACTCAACCAATGGGATCATATGAAGCTGAAGAGTTTCTTTACAGACAAGCATATAATAAGCAAAGCCAATAGAATACCCACAGAATGGGAGAAAATATTTGCGGGTTATCCACGTGATAGAGGCCTAATCTCTAGAATCTATAAAGAACTCAAAAGTCTAAACAATAAGAAGACAAATACCCCACTCAAAAAATGGGGCATAGAGTTGAACAGGCAATTCACAGAGGAAGATATACAAATTGTAAACACACACTTAAGAAAATGTTCATCATTCCTAATCATCAGGGAAATGCAAATTAAAACTATTAGGTTCCACCTTACCCCAATAAGGATAACCAACATCAAAAAATCAAATGAAAGTCAATTCTGGTGAGGATGTGGAGAAGCAGGAACACTCATTCACTCTTGGTGGAAATGTAGGATCGTACACCCACTTTGGAAAGCAATATGGAGACTCCTAAAAAAGCTGACTATAGAAATACCAACAGACCCAGTTATACCCTTACTGGGCATCTACCCTAAAACCTTCCAACCACAGGCCAGAAAGATTTGCTCAACCATGTTTGTAGTGGCTCAATTTGTAATAGCTAAAAGCTGGAATCAACCCAGATGTCTATCATTAGAAGAATGGATAACAAAGATGTGGTATATCTACACAATGGAATTCTATACAGCAGTAAGAAAAAATGACACAAAGAAATTTGAGGAAAAATGGTTGAACCTGGAACAGATCATTCTCAGTGAACTTACCCAATCACAGAAAAAAAAAAAAATCGACACATAGTCTCACTCATCTACAACACCTAATCTGAATCTACTCAAGATACCTTACATACTCAGCAAGCACCTCTTGTACTAGACAATAGAACGGATGGGGTGGGCGGGGAGGGCATCGAAGGGTGGAAAACAGTAATCTGGACCCAAACAGCAATGGTACCATAAAATTCAACTTCCTAAAAGACAGATCAAATGGCTGAACCTTCACTAGACCCTTACAGGAAACAGCTGAACCACAAGACACTGGAGAGGGTAGGATCAAGAGTAACCTAAATCTTCTACATCTTCCCTCCCTCCCTCACCCCCTCTTCCTTCTCTATCTCTCCTCTCTAACTTTTGTATATTAGTTATGTTTTTCCTCAATTTCTTAGTGGGCACTGACCTGTAACCCCAACTACCAGCTTGGGGTTACCATCCATACTGAGCTTTTGATCAGAGAAACCTACAAGGTTTCCCAAAACAATGACAGACTTCTGTCAGAGTACTTGATGGCTCACCAAAGGCCAGTGGTAAGATCCTATTACTGAAGACTCCATATGCAGCTGACACGTAAAATGGAATGGCATGGCTGGAAGCCAGGAGAGAGTCAGTCCCCAGACCGCGTGTCTAGTGAAAGAAGGTGCTTCATGGGTGACTGGGGGAAATGACCAATATCTGTCCAAGCAACTCATTGTCTAATCTCATTAGCAACAAATAACCTGATATGGTGCCCACACAAGTGCAATAGTGGAACACAGCCATGGTGGAGAACCAAGTGCTCTTGATTTGGCTAACTGATCCCCTCAGTGGTATGGTACCCATAGTTGGAGCTGGGAAACAAGTCAGAACTGTACCCAAACATAAGCCCACTCTCCAATATCAAACTACTATCAATCATGGGGTACAAGAGGGCCTACACCTCTCAAACTCTCTATCCAAAAAGTAAGTGTTATCTCAATTTTCCTGGTGCTAACTTACTCTCCGTTGGAGAATCTGCTTTTCTTTTTCAGATAGATACAGATCCTAAGGAGAGAACTGCCCCAATATACCTTAAAAGGGGCCTGACTGAAATTAAGGACAATTGGTGCAACAAGCAAGGGTGATGTTTTCATGATGAACCGGATACCAGCACAAAGGGGAAGGAGACCAACACAGGGAAAAATCAACTCCTACCAAATCAGAGAGCCAGAGCCTCCAAGGCCCCCAACACCTCAGCACTGAAGCAGACCAAAAATGAACCCAACATGTCTCAGGGAAATTTTGCGGAAGAGGGGGCAGAAAGAATGTCAGAGTCACATGTAGGGTCATGATATGCAGAGATTTTTATCGTACCAATAACTGTGGGCTAACTCCACAATGCATGACCTATTTACATCACAAGGAGGGTCCATTGGTAGGGGGTAGATCACGGATGAACCTAAACAATGGTACCAAACTGCATGTATTTGCTGAAAAGAAAACTAATAAATTAAATTTAAAAAAAGAATATATGTCTCTAAGTTTGAAAATCTGAAAGAAATTGATGATTTCCTTGATTCATATGACCTATATAAATTAAATCAAGATGAGATAAATCATGTAAATAGACAAGTACAGAGATCCAAGAAGTTATAAAAAGTCTCACTACTAAAAACAGCCCAGGCCCAGATGGATTCACTGGTGAATTGTACCAGACCTTCATGGAAAAACTAACACCAATGTTTCTCAAACTTTTCCATAAAATATAAAAGGAAGGAATTCTACCAAACTCCTTCTATGAAGCCAGCCTCACCCTCATACCAAAACCAGGCAAAACAAAAAAAAGAAAATTATAAACCAATCTCTGTCATGAACATAGATGCAAAATTTCTGAACAAAATATTGGCAAACAGAATACAAGAATATACCAAAAAGATTATTCACCCCAACCAAGTTGGCTTTATCCCAGGGATGCAGGGATGGTTCAACATATGCAAATCAATAAATGTAATACAGCATGTAAATGGTCTGAAGGATGAAAATCACATGATCATCTCAATAGATGCCAAAAAGGCATTTGACAAAATCCAACATCCATTCATGGTAAAAGTGTTACAGAATCTGGAACTAGAAGGAACATATCTCAACATAATAAAAGCTACTTATGACAAACCTACAGCCAACATAATACTAAATGATGAAAAACTCAAAGCTTTTCTACTAAATTCAGGAAGAAAACAAAGGTGTCCACTGTCCCCACTTTTATTTCATATAGTACTGGAAGTCTTAGCTATAGCAATAAGGCAAGAGACACTAATAAAATGGATACAATTTGGAAAGGAAGAGATCAAATTATCACTATTTGCAGATGATATGATTCTATACATAAAAGACCCTAAAAACTCTACCAGCATACTGTTTGAGCTGACAAACACTTTTAGCAACCTAGCAGGATACAAAATAAATACACAGAAATCAGTAACTTTCCCATATACTAACAACAAATGTGCAGATTATGAAATCAGGGAATCTCTCCCATTCACAATTGCCTAAAAAAAAAAATTCTTGGAATAAACTTAACTAAGGAAGTGAAGGAGCTCTACAATGAGAACTTTAAAACACTCAGGTGAGAAATTGCAGAAGACACAAGGAAATGGAAAGATATCCCATGTTCTTGGATTGGAAGAATCAATATTGTGAAAATATCAACCTTACCAAAAGGAATCTATACATTTAATGCAATCTCCATTAAAATTACAATGGCATTCTTCACAGGAGTAGGAAAAAAAAATCTTAAATTTCATTTGGAAGCACAAAAAGCCTCAAATAGCTAAAATGATTTTGAGCAAACCAAATACATGGATAACAAGTACAGAGATCCAAGCAGTTAAATAAAGTCTCCCTACTATAAAAATCCCAGATGAATTCACTGGTGAATTTTACCAGACCATAATGGAAGAACTAACACCACTGCTTCTCAGAATTTCCCTAAAATAGAAGAAGAATGAATTCTACCAAACTATTTCTATGAAGGCATCATCACCCTCATACAAAAACCAGGCAAAGAGAGAACAAAAAAAGAAAATTACAGACCAATCTCCCTCATGAGCATAGATGCAAAAATTCTGAAGAAAATATTGACAAAAAGAATACAAGAATTATGTCAAAAAGATTATTCACCCCAACCAAGTTGGCTTTATCACAGGGATGCAGGGATGGTTCAATATATGCAAATCAATAAATGTAATACATCATATAAATGGGCTGAAGGACAAAAATCACATGATCACCTTAATAGATCCAGAAGAGGCATTCAACAAAATCCAATATCCTTTCATAGTAAAAGTATTACAGAAACTTGGAATAGAAGGAACATATCTCAACATAATAAAACCTACTTATCACAAACTTACAGCCCACATAGTACTAAATGGTGAAAAACTCAAAGCTTTTCCACTAAATTCAGGAAGAAAACAAGGGTGTCCATTGTCCACACTTTTATTTAATATAGTACTGGAAGTCTTAGCTATAGCAATAAGGCAAGAGACACTAATAATATGGATACAACTTGGAAAGGAAGAGGTCAAATTATCACTATTTGCCTCTGAAGCCTAAGGAACCTGGTTAGAGGCTCTATTTCCCAGGACCCAGGAAAGCCAGATGCATAAGTTGGCATATGCATCTGGAATTCATTTGCAGTGCCTGGAGGCCCTGGTGTGCCCGTCCTTTATCTGTCCCTTTCTCTCTCTGTCACTTTCAAATATATAAATAAAAATAAAGAAAAAAAAATTAAAAGAAGAACAATCCTAAAATTCATTTGGAAGCACACAAATCGTTGAATAGCCAAAATGATTTTGAGCAACAAAAATAAGGCTGATGGTATCATCATACCTGATTTTAAGCTATTTTACAAAGCCATACTAACAAAACCAGCATATTATTGGCACCACAATAGACATGTAGATCACTGGAACAGAATAGAGGACCAAGATGTTAATCCAGGAAGCTACAGCAATCTTATTTTTGACAAAAATACCAAAAATAATCATTGGAGAAAAGACAGACTCTTCAACAAGTGGTGCTGGGAAAACTGGATGTCTATATGCAGAAAGATGAAAATAGATCCTTATCTTTCTCCATGCACAAGAAACCAATCTAATTGGATCAGGGACCTTAATAGCAGACTTTAAACTCTAAAATTGCTCCAGGAAAAGTTAAGGGAAACCCTTCAACAGATTGGCATAGGTAATGACTTTCTGAATATAACCCCAATTGCTCAGAAAATAAAACCACTAATCAACCACTGGGATCTCATGAAATTACAAAGCTTTTGTACAGCAAAGGACACTGTGAATAGAACAAAGAGACATCCTACAGAATGGTAGAAAATCTTTGCCAACTACACATTTGACAGAGGATTAATATCCAGAATATACAAAGAACTCAAAAAACAGAAAAATAAGATATCATAGCCCAAACAAAAAATGGGCTATGGATCTAAATAGAGTGAGTTCTCACCAGAAGAAATATTGATAGCATATAAGCATCTAAAAAAGTGTTTTACATCCCTAGCCAGCAGGAAAATGCAAATTAAAACTACCTTGATATTCCATCTCTCTCCTGTCAGAATGGCTACCATGAAGAAAACAAATGACAATAAATGTTGACGAGGATGTGGTAAAAGGTGAACCCTTATGCACTGTTGGTGGGACTATAATCTGGTACAGCCATTGTGGAAGTCAGTGTGGAGGTTCTTGGGACAACTAAAAATACTTTGGCCATATAATCCAGCTATAGCACTTCTAGGCATATATCCTTATGACTCTTCTCACTACATTAGAGATGCTTGCACGACCATGTTTATTGCTGCTTTATTCACAATAGATAGGAAATTGAGCAAGCCTAGATGTCCATCCACAGATGAATGCATAATAAAGATGTGGTACACCTACACAATGGAGTTCTATTCGTGGTAAAAAAAAAAATGAAATTATGGAATTTTCAGGGAAATGGATGGATCTGGAAAGGATTATACAAAGTGAGGTAACCCAGGCCCAGGAAACCAAATGTTGCATGTTCTCTCTTATATGTGGATCCTAGCTACAAATATATAGGCATGTGTGATCTGGAACCAAAAATCAATAGCAGATGCCCATAAGCTAGAAAAAGGCTATAAGGGAGGGAGGAGAGGGAAGGCTTTAAGGGGATGGTATTGTAATATGTAAGTAGAACAGATTACAGGCAGGTGAAAGGCCAAAGTGAGGTCAGGAGAAAAAATTTCATAAAGGAAAGGTGGGGAAGGGAGGGTCAATCAAAATTCAAGATATTCTGAATAAAACGTAATCTCCTTTTTTAATAATAGCATGTCCAGAAACCATAGATTATTACTAGAAAATTTTCAGTGCCAGGGATGGGATACCTTCCAGTGAGTTGTTGGCAGGGAGGACCCTGTTGCCTCGGGCAGGGTTTCCTTATAAGCGCACTCACTCTGCCCAATCACCCCAGGCTACGCAACCTCTCCAGGCAAGCATCAGAAGCCAATGAGCAGTGGTGAGGGTGAGCTCCTCCAAATATGGACTTGTTTGTCCCAAGCATAGAACTTCCCTCAGGCGCCATCTTTAGGGCTTGGCCCGAGGGGCTCTCCACATCAGGGTGGCCTTGAACTCACAGTGGTCCTCCTACCTCTGCCTCCCCAGTGCTGGAATTAAAGACATGTACCACCACACCTGACAAGAAAGCTACTGATTTTTGCATGTGAATTTTGTATATTGCCACCTTGCTGAAAGTGTTTATCAGCTCTTGAAGCTTTCTACTATAGTTTTGCAGGCTCCTTATGTATAGAATCATATCATCTACAAGTAGAGCTACTTGAGTTTAATCTTTTCCTATTTGTATTTCTTTTATTTCCTTCTCTTATCTCATTGCTCTAGGACTATATTAAGTATGAGTGGAGAGAATAACACCATTGCCTTGCTCCTAATCTTAGTGGAATTAAATTTTTCTCCATTTAGCATGATATGGGCTAGAGATATATAGTGTATATATCTTCCATCATACCTTCTCCAGGACTTCTTTTGAAGTAGAGTCTTGCTTTAGTTCAGGCTGACCTGGAATTCACTATGGAGTCTCAGGGTGGCCTCAAACTCACAGCAATCCTCCTGCCTCTGCTTCCCAAGTGCTGGGATTAAAGGCATGCACCACCACACCCAGCAATTCCAGGACTTCTGTCATTAATCTATGTTGAATTTTGCCAAAGAACTTTCTGCATCTAGATGCCCATGTGATTTCTGTAGAGTATATTTATGTGATGAACTATATTTGTTGATTTTTGTGTGTTAACTCATCTTTGTATCTGTAGAATGAAGCCCACTTGACCTTGGTGTATGATCTTGGTGTGATCTTGAATTCACAGTGATCTTCTACCTCAGCCTCTCATGTGCTGGAATTAAAGTCATGAACCACTATACCCGGATTTCACTTACTGTATTTTTCATTTCCAGCATCCTTTCAGTTTGTTTTTCTTGACTATTTCTACCTCTTTATTGGATTCTGTTTTCAACTCTTCCATTGATTTCATTTCACTCAACTGATTATTTGTGGAATAATCCCTAAATTATTTCCATTTTTGTGTGTTTTTTAAAGAAAAGGTATAACTTTAGCCCAGGCTGTCCTAGAACTCTCTCTGTAGTCCCAGGCTGGTCTCAAGCCTATAGCAATCATCCAATCTCTACCTGCCAAGTGCAGGGATTAAAGACGTGTGCACCATGCCCAGCCTCTCTTTCTTTCTCTCTTTTTCCCTCTCTATCTCTCTTTCTTCCTTCCTTCCTTCCTTCCTTCCTTCCTTCCTTCCTTCCTTCCTTCCTTCCTTCCTTCCTTCCTCCCTCCCTCCCTCCCTCCCTCCCTCTCTCTCTTTCCCTCTTTCTTTCTTTCTTTCTTTCTTTCTTTCTTTCTTTCTTTCTTTCTTTCTTTCTTTCTTTCTTTCTTTCTGTGTGTACATTTATCAGCATTCTCTTGAATTCTTTGTTTGGAACTTCATATAAGTCACTCTGGGATGGAAGCTTGTGGAGAGGGAATGTTGTGCTGACTTTTCATATTATTTGTTTTAGTTTTAAGTTTTTTGGCATGTGTTCTGGGACTTTTATCTCAGATGACATAGATTATTAAGTTGTATTTTTTAATTTTTTAATTTAGGTCACCTTTCTCTTTTAAGAGGAGGTATTTGCCATATTTGGGAGGGACTGTCTTGTAGTAGGGTTGGGGTGTCATCTTCTTCTGTTAAACTGGTGTTTTAAGCACTGGACTCTCTCCCCAGCCCTCCCTTTCAAGTAAAGGACTGCCTGTAACAACACTTACTATCTTGGGATGGACCCACTACAATAATAGTCATAGTTTATTGTAAAACAATCATCTTTTAAATGCTAATCATGTTAAGGAGTAAGAGAATAGACAGTGTCATATATACTAATAAATTAGTTACTGTGGAGTTTTGATGAAAGAAAAAATACTGAAGAAAAAACCTCCATAACATAATTGATTGGTATTGAGTTTATGTTGAGAAGTAAAGGTGGTAAACATGAATAGAAGGTGGAACTGTAGGAGAAAAATAGGAAAAAAAAATGGCGGAGGATTGGAGAATTTTGGGTAAAGATACATTGTGGAGATAGGGTTAAAGTATAATAGCTAATCTAGAACCATCCCATCTCTAAGGAGGCTGAAGCTCACAGCTTCTGTAAACCAGGTAGACTATCATGTTTGGGAGAAGAAAATGTAGAGGGAAAGAGTAGGAATATGAAAGAAAACTGTACACAAAATAAAACAAAATTTAAACACATACACACACATACACACACAGAGAGAGAGAGAGAGAGAGAGAGAGAGAGAGAGAGAGAGAGAGAGAGAGAGCAAAGAAAGCAGTAGAGGATTAGAGTGAGAAGCAAGCTGACCTGCTAAGATGAAAATTGGGGTTGGGGAAACAAGATAGGTATATAGAGAGAAGGAGCTGGATGAAGATACAGAATTTGAAAACTGACTAGCCTAGTATTTGGCCCTTTCCTGAGCTCCTAGAAAGGGGACTCCCCTACTGGAACTTCTTCTCTTCAGTTCTGTTCTACATTCAGAATGTCAGTTTCAGGTCAGGCCACTGCAGAGTTGCAAGCTTTTCTTTCTCTGAAGCCCAGGTGAGGGTAGTTCCACAGTTATTACTTGTGGGAGTGTTTTTTGTTGTTGTTGTTATAGTTTGAGGCTTTTCCCAGAGTCTGGAAGCCTATGGTGTCATAGAGAGGTTCTCCCTTCTGTGGCTTGATGCAATGGGAAGAAGGGGGTATGACATTGGAAGTATCTCAATTTCAAATTTCCAAACCCCTCATCTAGTGCTGGTTTGCAATCTCCTGGGGAATTTTCAACTTTTTCATCCAGGTTTTTATATACATATTGCATTTAACTCTTATAACAACTCTGCGAGATAAGTAGGATTATCCTAACTTCTCCAGTCAGGAAATTGAAAGGGTAAGGCACTTAAATAACCTTCTAGATCACATAGTTAAGAAGTGACAAAACCAGGCCTGACTTTCCAATGAGTGTGTAGTGCATGAAATTTGCACAACACCTCTGCCTGTCCCCAGTTAGAGTTCCCAAGTAGGTATACACAAAAGTGACTCTGGGCACATAATGGAAGATCTCAGGGCTCTAAAGTACTTTTTCTGTTTCCACATTTTCTGCAAACTAGATTCTGTATACTTTAACATTCCTACTTTACTCAACTTCCAGCTTTTCTCAAGGCTTTCTCTTCCCTTTACAGCCCATCAACTGCTCAGCTCACACACTTCAGGGCCCCACATGTCTGGCACATGCCCATTTATCAGAGAGTATTTTTGCCATGCCTGGATATTAGCTATCTCTAAAACTCACATTAACACTTGCAATGACTCTTGTTTTCTGCTCAAGGGGTATAATTTCCACACATACATGAGAAGTGGGAATTTTTCATAAAATATCTTGTAGTCTAAGCATTTAAATACACATTTTGTTCATAGGCAAAAACTCAGTAATCAAAGTTCATTTGGTTGTTCCTTTAAATTAAAAAGCTAGGGATAATTACATTTTGATAATCCCTAAGCCACTTCTGACAGACTAAGCCTAATACACATTTGAAAAAGACACTTGTATAACTGCTTGTAAAACAAAAAGGGGGATTAAAACTATAAGCTTGCATTTTAATGTTCAAATACAAAAAAGAAACCAAAATAATAATGCAGATATCCTCTATTACAAAGAAACTGCTCATGTAGAAATTTGGAGATTACAGAATTAGAAACCTAAGAAAAGTCTTTGATATTCAGGGAGGTAAATGAAAAGTAAAAGTGAGATGACTTACATTTTGCTCTATGTTGCTCAGCATTAATTCGTTCAGAGGAAATACAGCCTATTCCCCATTATATTACATAGCATTTAAAAATAAAATTAGTTGGAAAATAAATTTTAATACAAGAAATGTTGATTTAAGTCAATCATACACAAACCAACATGTGACAAAAAAGTTTCTGATAAATATGAATTTTTTTCTTTTTCTATGAAGTTATAGTGTCACAGCTCACTGTCTGTGGGCCACTGGCTTTAATCTCATACCTAGTCACAAGGTCTCTTGTGAATACTGGCATGTCAGGGGATCAACCACCACAATGAGAGATGAGTTTGTAACTTTGAGGAAAGGCTCTTTGGCACAAAGCTGACCTGACTTTGGCTTTGACTTGGTCCTTCTATGAACAGCTAAGCCTGCTGAGTCAAGCTAAAGACAGTATAATGGTTCTTTATTCTCACCCAGTTTTATTCTGTCATGGCATTATACAAGACACTTGATCAAAGAACCTAGGATATCTTTGGAAATAAAATCTTCTCATTTTGATGTTTTGTGTATAAAAACAAATGATCTTACTTCCATTACCCCATTCTCTAGCCTCAACTGCCTTTAAGGACATTCTGCTTCAGACAAATAAATCCTGGATAGCCTTATCCATCCATTTCACATCATTAGCTCAACCCAGGCATAGCTGAGAAGACCCACACATCTGCATTTCCTCCAAAGAACAGTAGGCCTCTTTGTGAGTAACAGAACACTTCCAAATAATGATCCAAGCAACAGTTGAACTTAGATGAATCATGTACAACTGACTTCTACATAAACTGTGACTCTCTTAAATGATAGAAACCTAAAAAGTCATAAAAATCACAAGGAAGAGGAGGGGTAGTGATGGAGTAAAGGACTGAAGATAGGGAAGTAGTCAGAAGTCTGAACACAAAGGAGCATGAGCTTGTTTTTTTCAGGGGCCCTTCCTCAATGCAAGTGACCATATTGCCTTTCCCTTTCCTGTGTAGTGCTCGTCAGTGTTTCCTGAGAATAAGTCTGAGAGTCCTCAGATCCCAGAGACAAAGAAGAATGAGGTAAAGTTCTGGAAAATAAGCATCCCATGAAGAAAGAGGGACAAGAAAAGGTGCATGGATATTATCAAAGTACAGGATTGACATGTATGAAAATGTCATAATAACACACATTCTCTTGTACAGTGACTATGCACTTTGTTTTAATGCTTTTTTTTTCACATTTAAAGTCTGCATTAGTTCATTCTCTTCCATACCAACTGGCAGTAGTGCAGGTGGGCAATTTCAATCTATTAATGTGGTAAATAGCAGGAAGATCCCAAATCGTGAGACCACCTCACCTTTTTCTTTAATATTTTTATTTTTATATTTTATTTATTTGAGAGAGAGAGAGAAAGAGGCAGAGAGAAAGAGAAAGAGAGAGAAAATGGGGCTGGAGAGATGGCTTAGCAGTTAAGGCATTTGCCTGCAAAGCCTAGGAAACTGGGGTTCAATTCTCTAGTACCCATATAAGGAGTACCCATCTGGAGTTTGTGTGCAGTGGCTGGGGGCTCTGGCATGTTTATTCTCTTCCTCTCTCTCTTAAATAAAAATTCTTGTTAAAAAAAGGGGGGTTTCCTACAACCATTACAAATAAACTCCAGACACATGTGCCACCTTGTGCATCTTGCTTACATCAGTCCTAGGAAACTGATCATTGGTTTTTTGACTTTGTACAAACTGCCTTAACCACTAAGCCAGCTCTTCAGCCCTTCACTTTTTATTTCATGATTTGGCCAGAATTCATGGCTTCTGACTAGAAAATGGAGTAATTTTCTCTAACAAAACTGAGTAGCAGCTGTTACTATACTGGACCCAGGAGATTCAAGACTGGTGGCTTCTAATTTCAGGTTCTATGAATTTACACACAGGGAAAGCTACTCTATTGGTTAGTTTGTGTTTATAAAACTGCAGCTGCTACTTGTGGTGACATACACCATTCATCCCAGCACTCGGGAGGCAGAGGTAGAAGGATTACTGTGAGTTCGAGACCAGCCTGGGATTACAGAGTGAGTTCTCAGCCAGTTTAAGCTAGAGCAAAAAACTAACTCCGAACCCTCCCTCCTACCCACTTACCCACCCCCCAAAAAACTTCAGCCAAAATGAAGAGTCCAGGACTAGATGGTTTCTCAGTCAATTTCTATCAAATATTCATGGAAGAACTAAAACCAATTTTTCTTTTTTCTTTTTTTTTTTTTTTGGTTTTTTGAGGTAGGGTTTCACTCTAGCCCAGGCTGACCTGGAATTCACTATGGAATCTCAGGGTGGCCTTGAACTCACTGAGATCCTCCTACCTCTACTTCCCAAGTGCTGGGATTAAAGGCGTGTGCCACCACGCCCGGCTTGAAACCAATTTTTCTTTTTTTTTCTCTTTTAATTTTTTATTAGCATTTTCCATGATTATAAAAAAATATCCAAAGGTAATTCCCTCCCTCCCCCCCACTTTCCCCTTTGAAATTCCATTCTCCTTCATATTACCTCCCCATCTCAATCATTCTACTTACATATATACAATATAAACCTATTAAGTACCTTCCTCCCTTCCTTTCTCTTCCTTTTATGTCCCCTTTTTAACTTACTGGCCTCTGCTACTAAGTATTTTCATTCTCACGCAGAAGCCCAATCATCTGTAGCTAGGATCCACATATGAGAGAGAACATGTGGCACTTGGCTTTCTGGGGCTCAGTTACCTCACTTAGTATAATCCTTTCCAGGTGCATCCATTTTTCTGCAAATTTCATAACTTCATTTTTCTATAACGCTGAGTAGAACTCCATTATATAAATGCGCCACATCTTCATTATCCACTCATCAGTTGAGGGACATCTAGGTTGGTTCCATTTCCCAGCTATTATAAATTGAGCAGCAATAATCATGGTTGAGTACGTACTTGTAAGGCAATGAGATGAGTCCTTTGGATATATGCCTAGGAGTGCTATAGCTGGGTCATATGGTAGATCAATCTTTAGCTGTTTTAGGAACCTCCACACTGATTTCCACAATGGCTGGACCAGATTGCATTCCCACCAGCAGTGTAGAGGAGTTCCTCTTTATCCACATCCCCACCAACATTTATGATCATTTGTTTTCATGATGGTAGCCAATTTGACAGTAGTGAGATGGAATCTCAATGTAGTTTTAATCTGCATTTCCCTGATGGCTAGTGACGTAGAACATTTTTTTAAATGCTTATATGCCATTTGTCTTTCTTCCTTTGAGAATGCTCTATTTAGCTCCATAGCCCATTTTTTGATTGGCTTGTTTGATTCCTTATTATTTACTTTTTGTGTTCTTTGTATATCCTAGATATTAATCCTCTATCAGATATATAGCTGGTGAAGATTTTTTCCCATTCTGTAGGTTGCCTCTTTGCTTTTTTCACTGTGTCCTTTGCAGTGCAAAATCTTTGTAATTTCATGAGGTCCCAGTGATTAATCTGTGGTTTTATTGCCTGAGCAATTGGGGTTGTATTCAGAAAGTCTTTGCCAAGACCAATATGTTGAAGGGTTTCCCCTACTTTTTCCTCTAGCAGTTTCAGAGTTTCAGGTCTGATGTTAAGGTCTTTAATCCATCTGGACTTAATTCTTGTACATGGAGAGAGAGAAGAATCTATTTTCATCCTTCTGCAGATATATATCCAGTTTTCCCAACACCATTTGCTGAAGAGGCTGTCTCTTCTCCAATGAGTATTTTTGGCATTTTTATCGAATATCAGGTGGCTATAGCTACTTGGGCTTACATCTGGGTCCTGTATTCTGTTCCACTGATCTACATGTCTGTTTTTGTGCCAGTACCATGCTGTTTTTGTTACTATGGCTCTGTAGTATAGGTTAAAATCAGGTATGGTGATACCACCAGCCTCTTTTTTGTTGCTCAGTATTATTTTCGATATTCGAGGTTTTTTGTGATTCCAAATGAATTTTTGGATTGTTTTTTATATTTCCATGAAGAATGCTTTTGGAATTTTGATAGGGATTGCATTAAATGTGTAGATTGCTTTTGGTAAGATTGCCATTTTCACAATA
This sequence comes from Jaculus jaculus, assembly GCF_020740685.1. Lineage (NCBI taxonomy): Eukaryota > Metazoa > Chordata > Mammalia > Rodentia > Dipodidae > Jaculus > Jaculus jaculus. The sequence continues at coordinate 98,163,755 of NC_059108.1, read as the reverse complement.
TTGATTCTACCAATCCAGGAACAGGGGATGTTTCTCCACTTTCTAGTGTATTCTGCAATTTCTCGCTTGAGTGTTTTAAAGTTCTCATTGTAGGGATTCTTTACTTCCTTTGTTAGGTTTATTCCAAGGTACTTTATTTTTTTTAATGCTAATGTGAATGGGAGTGATTCTGTGATTTCATCCTCTGTGTGTCTGATGTTAGCATATATGAAGGCTACTGATTTCTGTGTATTTATTTTGTATCCTGCTACATGGCTGTAGGTTTTGATCAGCTCTAACAATTTGCTAGTAGAGTTTTTAGGGTCTTTTATGTATAGAATCATGTCATCTGCAAATAATGATAACTTGATCTCTTCCTTTCCAATTTGTATCCCTTTTATGTGTGTCTCTTGCCTTATTGCTAATATAGTTTCCAAAACTATATTAAATAGAAGTGGGGACAGTGGACACCCTTGTCTTGTTCCTGATTTTAGTGGAAAAGTTTCCAGTTTTTCCCCATTTAGTAATATGTTGGCTGTAGGCTTGTCATAAATACCTTTTATTATATTGCGATATGTTCCTTCTATTCCCAGTCTCTGTAGGACATTTATAATGAAGGGATGTTAGATTTTGTCAAATGCTTTCTCTGATTTTTGTCCTTCAACCCATTTATATAATGTATTACTTTTATAGATTTGCGTATATTGAACCATCCCTGCATCTCTGGAATAAAACCTACTTGGTCAGGGTGAATGATCTTTTTGATATACTCTTGTATTCTGTTTGCCAATATTTTGTTGAGAATTTTTGCATCTATGTTCATGAGGGAGATTGGTGTGTAATTTTCTTTCTTTCTTTTTTTCTTTTTCTAACTTTGCCTGGTTTTGGTATGAGGGTGATGCTGGCGTCATAGAAGGAGTTTGGTAGAATTCCTTCTTTTTGTATTTCCTGGAAAAGCTTAAGAAGCAGTAGTGTTAGCTCTTCCTGAAGGTCTGATAAAATTCAGCAGTGAATCAATCTGGGCCTGGGCTTTTTTTAGTTGGGAGATTATTGATAACTGTTCAGATCTCCATGTTTGTTATAGGTCTATTTAAGTGATTAATCTCATTTTGTTTTAATTTAGGTAGGTCATATAAATCAAGGAAAGCATCCATTTCTTTCAGATTTTCATACTTTGTGGAGTATATGCTTTTATAGTATGTCCCTATGATTTTTGAATTTCTCTGGAATCTGTTGTGATGTTACCTTGTTCATCTCTGATTTTATTAATTTGTGTCTCTTCTCTCCTTCTTTTGGTCAGATTTACTAAGGGTTTGTAAATCTTGTTTATCCTTTCAAAAAACAAACTCTTTGTTTCATTAATTCTTTTTTTTTTTTGTTTGTTTCTATTTCATTAATTTCCACCCTAATCTTTATTATTTCTTCCCACCTACTGATTTTTGGTTTGCCTTGTTCTTCTTTTTCCAAGGCTTTAAGGTGAAGCATTAGGTCATTTACTTGTGACCTTTCTAATTTCTTAATATAGGCACTTAAGGCTATAAATTTACCTCTTAGAACTGCCTTTATTGTGTCCCAGAGATTTTGTTATGTTGTGTTCTCATTATCATTTGACTATAAATTTTTTGATTTCCTTCTTGATTTCTTCATTGACCCATTCATCATTTAGTAGTGTATTGTTTAGTTTCCATGATTTTGTGTATGCTCTATAGCCTTTCTTGCTACTGATTTGTAGTTTAATTCCATTGTGGTCAGATTGAATGCAAGGAATTATTTCAATTTTCCTGAATTTGTTAAGGTTTGCATTGTGTCCTAATATATGGTCTATTTTAGAGAATGTTCCATGTGCTGCTGAAAAGAATGTATATTTTGTAGCATTTGGATGAAATGTCCTGTATATATTTGTTAGGTCCATTCCTTCTGTGACTTCATTTAGTCTAGATGCCTCTCTGTTGATTTTTTTCCCAGGATGACCTGTCAATTGATGAGAGTGGGGTGTTAAAGTCACCCACTACCACTGTGTTTGGTGTTATCTGTGACCTTAGTTCTAAAAGTGTTTGTTTGATGAATTTGGGAGCCCCCATATTAGGTACATATATGTTTAGGATTGTAATGTCCTCCAGTTGGAGTGTGCCCTTAATCAATATAAAGTGACCTTCCTTATCTTTCTTGACTAATGTTGGACTGAAGTCTACTGTCAGATATTAGGATAGCAACCCTTGCTTGTTTTCTAGGTCCATTTGCTTGAAACACTGTCTTCCAACCTTTCACCCTAAGATAATGTCTATCCTTTGTAGAAAGGTGAGTTTCTTGGAGACAACAAATTGTAGGATCCTGCTTTTTAACCCAGGCTGCAAAACTATGTATTTTTGTTGGGGCATCGAGGCCATTGATATTAAGAGATATTATTCAAAGGTGTGCATTTATGTTTGCCATTTTTTTTTTGTGTGTGTGTGTGGTTCTGGTTCTACCTGTGCTCTCTTGTGTTAACTAGTATTTGAGTATTGCTTGTTTTTTCTAGGTTCCTTATATGTGCGCTTTTCCTTTTCTTCAGCATGGAGGATTCTATCAATTATTTTCTGTAGAGCTGGTTTTGTCTTGAAATACTCCTTTAACCTGCTTTTGTCATAGAATGTCCTGATTTCTCCATCTATTTGAATGGATAACTTTGCAGGATAAAGTAACCTTGGTTGACAGTTGTTATTTTTCAGAACTTGGAATATATCACTCCAAGCCCTTCTGACTTTAAAAGTTTGTGTTGAATAATCTGCTGTAATCCTGATGGGCTTGCTTTTGTAGGTAACTTGATTTTTCTCTCTAAATGCTTTCAATATTTTTCTTTGGTTTGTGTGTTTGGAAGTTTGATTATTATATGGCGAGGAGAGGTTCTTTCCAGGTTTTGTCTGGCTGGGGTTCTAAAGGCTTCCTGTATCTGCATTGGCACCTCTTTCCCAATTTGGGGGAAATTTTCGTCTATGATTTTGTTGAAGATGCCTACTATGCCTTTGGAGTGAAATTCTTCTCCTTTTACTATGCCCTGAATTATTTTATTTGATCTTTTCATAGTGTCCTGAATATCTTGAAATTCCCACTCATACTTTTCTATAATTTTGTCTTTGTCTTTGTTGGGCTATATTAGACCTGCCACCTGGTCTTCTAGCTTAGATATTCTGTCCTCTCCTTCATCCATTCTACTGGTGAGATTTTCTACAGAGTTTTTTATTTCATTAACTATGTTTTTCATTGCTAGTAATTCTGACTGGTTTTTCTTTATTATTTCTATTTCCTTATTTACGTCTTGCATTGCCTTCTTTATTTCATGAAATTGGTGTCCTGCATCTTCTTTGATTCCTTTGATTTCCTCTTTGATTCCTTTGATTTGTTCTCTGACTTCTTTGAACATATTTACAATCATTCTTTTGAAATCTTTCTTAGGCATTTCCTCTAACTCGTTCTCACTGGAGGTCATTTCTGATGTTTTAATACTTTTAGCTGGATTTATATCGTCTTGCTTTTTAGTGTTTCTTGTGTTATAATGTATATATTTTTGCATCTTGGATTAAGTTATTGCTTGGATTTTCTAGCTATCTGGATATTCTTAGCTGTATCAATTGATTTGATGTTATATATTTTCAGGGTATGGGCTTAAGGTGTTAGGTGTGCCTCTTAAGACTCTCAGAGTATCTACAAAGGTGCTGCTAGGGGTTGAGTTTCCCTGCTATAGGAGTATTCATGTAGGCTGAGTGGAATAAAATACAGGTAGATTCTAAAAGTTAACTAAACACTGTACACATTCAATCAACAACAGCCTGAAGTATGTATGCCAGAGTAGTTATTATAACAACCAGATCCTCTATCAACATAGAGGTTAAGATTTCTGGTCTGTTTAGGGATCCAAGTCAGCTTGTGACAAGTGAGACCCTTCCCTGGTGCAATCCCAGTTACCTTGGATGATTTTTGTCTCAGTCAAGTTGCTGCCTAGTCGTCGCACTGCTGTTCTGATTTCTGGAGCTGGGCACTGGCTTTCCCTGCGGGGCAAACTGAGCCTGGCAACTGTGGCACTGCAGATCAGCACCCCTGCTGCAGGAACTGCTGCTGCTAAAGCTGCCTCTGCTGGGTCTGTCAGCAGCTGAAGCTGCTGCTGCTGGGCCCACTACTGCTGTTGTCTCTGCTGCTGCTATAGCTTCCACTTCTGGAGCCACTGCTGCTGCTGAAGCTGCTGCTGCTGGGTCCACTGCCACTGCTGCCACTGAAGTTGCTGCTGATGCTCCTGGGTCTGCTGCTGCTGGGTCTGCCGCTGCTGCCGCTCCTGGGTCTGCTGCTGCTAGGGCCGCTGTTACCGGTGCTGGAGCCACTGATGTTGCTTCGAATTCTGCTCCTGCTTGGGTCCTGCTGTGGGCCCAAGTTGGCGTGGCTGGGTCCCAGGACCGCTGCTCTGTTCACTGGAGCTGTGCTCAGGCAGTGAGGGAGGGGAGGGAGCCACAGCTGCTCTGGTTTTCTTGCTGTTCCACGTGTTCTTCTACCTCATTGTCTGCTCCTCTGTTTTTCACTGCTGCTCTCCCTTCACATTTCCTGAGTTGCGGATAGTGCCAGTGTGAGTGGAAAATCCCTGCACTTGGCTTTTCCTGTGGCTGCAACCGAGCCTGGCGGCATTCTGGTGTGCTGCCACTGTGGTTGGCAGAGCTGCCGGGGCCACTTTTGCCAGCCTGTGTGGGCTCTGGATGCTCTGGATCTCTTCTACTTCTCCACTGCTGCTTCAATTCCCGATACCCCTCACTTTTTCGTAAAAGTGTGTGTTTTGCTGAGTTTTTTTGGTCTTTTTTCCCCCCAGGCTGCTTTGGCCTGGTACCTACACTGCCATCTTAACAGGAAGTCTGAAACCGATTTTTCTCAAACTGTTCCATATAATCAGAAAGAGGGAGAGCTCCCCGACTCCTTTTATGAATCTAGTATCACCCTAATACCAAAACCAGACAGAGATATAATGAGAAAACTACCAGCCTATTTCCCTGATGAAGATAGACTCAAAGATCCTGAACAAAATCCTCGCAAACCAAATTCAACAACACATCAAAGAAATTATCTGCCTTTATCAAGTAGGCTTTATCCCAGGAAATCAGGGTTGGTTCAACATATGGAAATCTGTCATTGCAATACCCCACATAAATAAGCTTAATCACAAAAACCACATGATCATTTCAAAAGATGCAAAAATGGCCTTCAACAAAAACACAACAGCAGTTTATGATCAAAAATGCTGGAAGGAATATGCATGGATGATTATTATGTTGATCAAAACATTGGAGGAATAGGCATGGTTTGTTAATATCTCAATGTCATAAAGATATATAAAGCATATAAAGCCCAAATAGTGCTTAATGGAAAAAGACTCAAAGAATTCCCATCGACATCAGGAACAAAACAGGGGTGCCCACTCTCACCTCTATTCTTCAACATAGTACTAAAAGTCCTGGTCCAAGCAATAAGACAGGAGAAAGAAATAAATGGGATGCAAATTGGAAAGGAAGAAGTCAAGTTAGCCCTACTTGCAGATGACATGGTCCTATACATAAGTGAACTGAGAAATTCAATCTCAAAACTCCTGAAGGTGATTAATTCCTTCAGCAAAGTAGCAGGACACAAAATCAACACACAAATATAAATAGCCTTTCTATATGCAAAGGACATAGATACAAACAAAGAAATTAGCAACATTGTCCCATTTTCCGTAGTGTCCAAAATAAAAAGAAAAAAAAATCTTGGAACAACACTGACCAAGCTGTGGAAGACATATATAATAAAAACATTAAAATACTCAAGAAAGAAATTGAGGGGGGCTTGAGAAGATGAAAACACCTTCCATGCTACTGGATAGGCAGAATTAAAATTGTGAAAATGGCAATCCTACCAACAGCATATATAGATTTAATGCAATACTAGTTAAAATCCCAGCATCATTCTTCACAAGAATAGAAAAAAAATGATCTCAAAGTTCATATGGAATGGCAGCAGGCCTTGGATATCCAGGCATATCCTCAGCAAAAGAAACACCTCTGGATGCATCACCATGCCCAATATGAAGCTATATTACAAAGTCATAGTAAAAAAACCAGCATGGTATTGGCATAAAAATAGGACTATAGACCAATGGAACAGAATTGAGTATCCGGACTTTAGGTCAAGAAACTGCAGCTACTTGATCTTTGACAAAAGCCCTAATAATGTAGACTGGAGAAAAGAAAGCATCTTCAAGAAATGATGCTGGAAAGCTGGATAACTATATGCAGAAAAATGAACTGAGACCCACACATCTCATCATGCACAGAGATCAAGTCCAAATGCATCAAACACTTCAATATAAGAGCTGAAACTCTTCTACTGGTAGGAAAGAAAAAATACGCTGAAGTTTCCACGACATAGGAATGGGGAAAGTCTTTTTTAACAAAACCCCACTAGCTCAGGAAATTAAACAATCACTCAACCATTGGGATCTCATGAAGCTGAAAAGTTTTTTTTCACAGACAACCATACCATAAGCAAAGCCAATAGATTACCCAGTGAATTGGAGAAAAATTTTCTAGTTACCCGACAGAGGACTAATTTCTAGAATCTACAAAGAGCTCAAAAACCTAAACTATGTAAAAAAAAAAATACCAAAGAACCCACTCACAAAGTGGGGAAGAGAACTGAATAGGGAGTTCTCAGAGGAAGAAATGCAAGTGGCAAACACACACTTAAAAATATATTCAAATTCTGGCCAAGATGGCAACCACCTAACTGCGCTGCAAATCCCTGTGGGAGAAAGGCAAGGCATTAAGGGTTCACTGTGTCTTTTAGGGAAGAGAAATATATAATAGATTGCCAGTGGGAGGGAACATAAGGGAAAATGGGGGAATCACTTATTCCCTTGCTTACAGGTAGCCCACCAGTCCCCCAATCCCTCCAAGTAGCCTCCTACCCACAGTCCCACCTTCAGGATACTCCTGCACTTACCATAGGAAAGAGGACCCAGGCCAACACAGTTCTACTTGCCTCACTGCACAGGGGCAACCGCCCTGCTACCCCCCCTCCCCCACGACCCTAGGAAGTCTCCACCCACTGGCCTGCTGGAGCTCAGGCTCCATTTGCGCACCACATGTGCACCACTAATCCCTGCTTGTAAAAGCTTAGCCTGCTCTCTCAGGGCATTTGCCCACTTAATTCTCTGGCCACCACCCATGAAAGTGCAAGCTCAGGCCCATTCCACCTGTTCACACATGCTCAGGCTCACTATGCCTGTCTGCCAGTGCAAGCTCAGGTGCCAGACCCTCCTTGTCTGCTGCGCTGGCTGACCACCAGTATCCTATTGTGGAATGCTCAGAATGCTTCTAGGTCCCAGTGTTCTGCCAGAGTTTAGGCTGTTTTGGTGTTTGGTGTTTCAGTGTCCCTCCTAGTGTGAGTGCAGGCAGCTTTGGTGCATCACCTCATGAGAGCTAAGGCAACTTTGGCTCCCCTACCACAGAACAGCTCAGGCTGCTTGGCATCCACCTCAGGCTGCTACAGCTTCCCACTGTGCTTGAGCTCAGGTTGATCAACCCACCTATGTGTAGCTCAAGAACACTCAGGCCAGCTCCCCTAAGAGGCACTACTTCCCCCACCCATCAAGAAGACAGTCCTGGACTGGAGAGATGCTTAGTGGTTAAGCATTTGCCTGTGAAGCCTAAGGACCCCAGTTGGAGGCTCAATTCCCCAGGACCCATGTTAGCCAGATGCATAAGGGGGCACACACATCTGGAGTTCATCTGTAGTGGCTGGAGGCCCTGGCACACCCATTCTCTCTCTCTCTCTCTCTCTCTCTCTCTCTCTCTCTCTCTCTCTTTACCTGCCTCTTTCTCTGTCTGCCACTCTCAAATAAATAAATAAAAATAATAAAAATTAAAAAAAGAAGACAGTCATACTCTCCCTGCCCATACACTGTGATGGGCAGACCACAGTGCAAAAGAAAAACATGAAAAATCAAATGCAACAAAATACAGTTAGATCATGCAGTCCTACAACGATCATCAATAATCAAAACATGGAAGACTCATTAGGCTCAAAACACCAAAATGAAGTTATGAGCAGGGCAACTCTGACCAAGCTACTGGTAGAACTTGCAGAAAAGGAACAAAGGACCAATAATCATGTGGATGTTTCCATCACTAGACTAGACCTAATAGATAAGAAAATGGAAGGAATTCAAAGACAGTTAAGAGATATGAAGGAAAGTGAAAAAAGAGGACCTCAAAAAACAGCTGGTGATGCTAAGTGAAGACATAAAGAAATGCAAGGATGAATTCCAAGAAGCATCAAGAAAATCAGAAAATGATATGAAAAGGGAGTTTGACAGAGGGATAGAAACTATGCATAGAAAAGTAGTAGAAAATGCAAACCTAAGTGAACAAGTCCAAAACTCTCTAGAAGCTCTCAAGAACAGAGTCACCCATGTGGAGGATAGAAACACCAATCTGGAAGACAAGATGGAAGAAAAAGTTCCAGAGTTCAAAAGTTCAATACTATAAAAAATTACTCTGAACAGAACATGAAGGAATTGTGGGGTACACTTCAATATCCTAATATCAGGATCATTGGAATACCAGAAGGAGAATAAATTCAGACCAAAGGCATGGAGAACTTACTTAACAAAGTAATCCAAAAAACTTTTCCACTCTCTAAAAAGAAAGGCCCATCAACATACAAGAAACCAACAGAATGACAAACAGACTGGACCAAGGGAGAAACTCTCCAAGATATATTGTCATTAAGACTCTAAACATTGGCACCAAAGAGAAAATCCTAAAAGTAGCTAGGCAAAACCAGCAAATAACTTTTAAAGGTAACCCCATCAGAATTACTCCAGACTTCTCAATAGAAAACCTGACAGACAGAAAGGACCCAGCTATTCCCTAACTAAGCATCTACCTTCAAACCTTCAAACCACAGACCAGAGATATTTGCCCAACTATGTTTTTAGTAGCTTAATTCGTAATAGCTAAGAGCTGGAATTAACCCAGATGTCCATCACTAGAAGAATGGATAATCAAGATGTGGTATATCTACACAATGGAAATCTATAAAGCAGTAAGAAAAAATTACACAATGAATTTTGAGGAAAAATGGTTGAACCTGGAACAGACAATTCTCAGTGAACTTACCTAATCACAGAAAAAAAAAATTGCCACATAGTCTCACTCATCCACAGCAACTAACCTTAATCTACCCAAGATGCCTTACATTCCCAGCAAGCATTTCATGGACTAGACAATAGGATGGGTGGGGAGGTAAGGGAGGGTAACAGAGGGGGTAGGATATACAAATCTGGACCCAAAAGGCAATGGTACCATAAAATTCTACATCCTAAAAGGCAGACTAAATGGCTGAACCTTTACCATGCCATTAGAGTGAATACCTGAGCCACAAGACACTGGAGAGGGTTTGATGAAGACTGACCTTAATCTTTTACAGCTTCCCTCCCTTCCTCCCTCCCTCCCTCTTTCTTTCTCTCTCTCTCTCTTCTCTCTAACTCTTTTATATTAGTTATCTTTTTCTTCCTTTTCTTAGTGGGCACTGACCTGTAACTCCCAGTACCAGCATGTGGCTATCATCCACATTGAAGTTTTGATCAGAGAAACCTACAAGTTTTCCTAAAAGAAAGACAGATTTCTGTCAGAGTACTTGATGACCCACCAAAGGCTAGTGGCAAGACCTTACTACTGAAGACACCTTATGCGGTTGACACGTAAAATGGAATTGCATGGCTGGAAGCTGGATGAGAGTCAGGTCCCAGACAGTTAGTGTGTCTAGTTCCAGAAGGTGCTACCTGGGCGACTGGGGGAAAATGATCAATATCTGTCCAAGCAACTCATGGTCTCACCTACGTAGCATTAAATAACCTGTCATGATGCTCACACAAGTGCAATAGTGGCCCACAGCCATGGTGGCAAACCAATTGCTCTTGATTCAGTTAACTGACCCCCTCAGTGGTACAGGACCCATAGCTGGAGCTGGGCAACAATTTAGAACCATATCCAAACAAAAGTCCACGCTCCACTATCAAGCAACCACCAATTGTGGGCTACAAGAGGTCCTACACTTATTAAATTCTCTCTAAAAACATAAGGGTTATCTCATTTGTCTGGTGCTATCTCCCTCTTTGTTGGAGATTGTGCTTCTCTTTTTCAGATAGATGTAGATCCTAAGGAGAGAGATACCCCATCATACCTCAAAAGGGCCCCAGCTGAAACTAAGAACAATTGATGAAACAAGCAAGGGTGCTGTTTTCTTGGAGAACTGGGTACCAACACGAGGGTGAAGGAGATCAACACAGAGAAAAATCAACTCCTACCAAATCAGAGATCCAGAGATCCAGAGGCCCCCAACATCTCATCACTGAAGCAGACCAAAAATGAAACCAACATGGCTCAGGGAAATTTTGCAGAAGTTGGGGAGGAACGGATTTCAGAGCCACATGTTGGGTCATGATATGCAGACATTTATCCTACCCATAACTGTGGGCTAACTCCACAATGCATGACCCATATACCTCAACAAGGAGGGGCCAAAGGCAGGGGGTAGGTAATGGATGTGCCTAATAATGGCACCAAATTGACTGTATTCGCTGAGCACAAAACTAATAAATAAATAAAAAAGAATAAGTATCTGGAGATTTAAAAAAAGGAGAAAAAAAGGAAAGTTATGATATTCAAGTGTTTCACTGTGAATATATATTTTGCCTAGTGTACCCTAAATAATGTATAAGCTGATTAAACTAGAAATAGTGTATTATAATTTTGAAACTTAAAGGGAGCACCCTGATATTTAATAACAGAAAAAAATCTTGTTAGGATTTAGAAAATGTTTGAATCTTAGCATTTCAAAATATTTAAAACTTCCTGTATATTCAAACTCATAATAAACATATATTTCCATGAAAAAACAGAAGTCTAAAAAGACCACTAAAACAATATAAGCTATTGCCTTTGCTCTTGATTGCCTACCAAAAGTAGATGGTAAGTCCCCGTGCTGAAGATACCACAAGTTTGCCTGTAGAAGGTTGTGGTGGTTTGATTCAGGTGTCCCCCATAAACTTAGGTGTTGTGAATGCTAGATCCCCAGCTGGTGGATATTTGGGAATTAATGCCTCCTGGAGGGAGTGTGTTGTTGGGGATGGGCTTATGGGTTTTATAGCCAGTTTCCCCATGCCAGTGTTTGGCACACCCTCCCATTGCTGTGTTCCACCTTATGTTGGCCAGGGGGTGATGTCCACCCTCTGCTCATGCCGTCATTTTCCCCTGCCATTGTGGAGCTTCCCCTCAAGCCTGTAGGCCAAAATAAATCTCTTTTTCCCAGAAGCTGCTCTTGGTTGGGTGATTTCTACCAGTGAATTGGACTGCAACAGAGGTAGAGGAACTAAACTAGAACTGACCTGATAGCTCCCTTTCCATCAGGTACCTTTCTTTATACCAGAATATGCCATGCAAGCTGCTGGGAGAGAAAAGCCATCAACAGTCCTATTCATCTGTGGACCCTGTTTCTTCCACAACTGATCTTCCAGGCAAGATATGCCCACTAGTACAATAATGGAATCAATGTTATGGGACTAACCAACCACTTTTTCAATAGATTAGCAACCTGCTCCATAGGAGGGAACTCATGTTTGGTATTGTAAACCTATCCAAAATCTGTGGTTAGGCCACAAGGGTGAATCTACTACTGTGGATATGCTAAGTGGGACATATGTAAAACTGCTGCATACGTATCTATACTTGTCCCTAAAGATGAGTGCTGCTTGAGGTATTAATCACAAAAGGTTCTTACTCCAATGGGCAGTGGTTAGTTCAAATATGCATAACTGGAAAAATTGCCAAGAATAAGTAACTATTGTGTGATAAGTCTCAAATAGGAGATAAAACTACATTTACAAGGCTCAGGGAAAGGCCAAACGGGTGCAGAAAGAACGTAAGAGCAGGAGTATAGGGAGGGGGCCTGCTAAATGCTATGTTTCATATATAACATGGCTGATGCACTCATGAGTTCACAGGGGCTGTGGTTTCTTATGCAAGACTGAGCTTGTCAGTGTTTCACTGTTGATGAGGGAAGGGTCCATGAGACCTCACTCCTTCCTGAGTAGCTAATGCCAGCTAACGGTTGATGAGAGAGGAGGAATCAGGTTCCAATGGCGTAGCCCTTGGTCAGTTGCCCATTCCACCGTAAATAATCTTCCACCCATGATCCTGCAAGCAAGCTTAATTTAACTCAATAGGTTAAAAAAAAGACATAAAAGAAAGTTGATGATTAATGGGGGAGAAGGGTGTTAATGGGAGAGGGAAGGGGACAAGAGATGGTAATTGGAGGAATAAGATCAAAATATGTTGTATACATGTATGAAAATGTCAAAAATAAAAAAATTAATAAAAATGAGCAATAAAAAAGTAAAAATAATCATTAAATGCCACCCAACACAGGCTCCATAAATGTTTGCTGGCATTAGTTTCCTGTGGCTATCATTTTTACGGTGTGATACTCCTTAAGGAAAAGCCTATGTTCCAACAGAAGCAAACTGGGAAACAGAATGATTTAAGGGAGCATTATAGTTCTGGAGACAGAGGGCTGATCATATCACAGGCTTCGTGCAGTAAATATTATTTGGCGTTCAGTTAACCTGGGTTGAATTGTTTTTTACATAAATTATGTATTTCTTTGTCCATATTTCCAGGAATATGGCCTTTGTTTACCTTTTCTCCTCCTATGTGACTTTAACTATATCCTAAAGTAACTTTATACCATGCTAAATCATTGATAAGAACATAAATGGACAGTTTAGGAGATGTCTGTGGTTGTGAGGGTTTCTCTGGAGGTAGGAAAAATGTCTGAAATAAATTGAAGCTCATGGAGTATGGAAGTCCAGTGGTTGTCTCCAGCCTAGATTAAGCAGGCAGAGCACCAGAGCAGGAGTGCTTTCCCAATTGGCAGCTTCAAATGTGCTAACAGCCAACAAAGAAAGGTACATTTGCCTTGCATGTTGAAAGCTAAAGTTACCCCTATCTTTGTATTATTTGAAACTATATTATTCCTCAACATTACCCTTTGCCATTGTACTTTGAGATCATAAAGGATGTGTAAGGATTGTCTTAAGAATCCCTGTGAAAGTTCTAGTTTGTTTATGAAGGTAGAGAAAGGGGAAAATAAGAGCTCACTATGTCTAAGCCCTATTAGTGGTATCCAGTCAATTATGGGCATTATCTTATTTTAGTTTTCCCAGCATTCCAGATAACAAAAGTGTAAAATTTCCCACACCACATAGAAGATAGTGGCTTATTCTTGCTTGTTTAATTCTAGACAGTCTCATGTAACCCAAGGGTGCTTCACATTTACTGTGTAGCTGAGGATAACCTTGAATTCCTGATCCTTCTGCTTCTACCTCTGAAGTGCTAGGATTACAGGTATGAGCCATAATACTTGGTGCAAGCTAGGATTTCAGACAACTCTTTTAAGGGCACATAGAAAATAGGTGCATAGATGTCAGAGCTGGACTCTGCATATCAGCCACAACCCTAATTTCCAGTTCTTGTAAGTGAAAGAACTAAAAGACATTGCAATTGGGTGAAAGAAAAATCCATGGGCAAATGTAATGATAATTGGCTTAATTAAACAATTAAATGAATGAAAGTGCTCAAATGACACTTCATATACATAAATAAATGAATCTTTAGTCAATCAGTCCATGCTGGAGAATCTGATTCTCCAGCTGATCTGATTTGCTATTCTGTTTGTTGATAGAACATTGTTCTCTTGCATTGTACCTGCACTTCTAAGTATCCTCTGTGGTCCTTCATTGTTAATAACTCATCAAATCCGACTCCTAGCAATACACTTTTGCTAATAAGTTTTTTTTCCCCATAGTCAGGAGATTTTTCAAACATACTCACTTAGCTCTTGTTTACAAGTTGGTATGCTAAAAGCATTTCTGTGGATTTCTGCCTTACGTTTCCTATCATTGAATAAGTATGTTGGCTACTGCTCACTGTTCAGCATTGCCTTACTATCTAGTTACATATCCATGGGATAACAGAGTCACATTTTGCTGTCTTCATTTCTTTAAAGAAAACACAGCCTGATAACTAGTTAAACACCATCACCTGTTTTTCACAAGCCATGGGCCTGGAACCCACATTGGCAGCTCTCAATATTGACTCTTCCACTTATCAGCTATGTGATGCTTAGCAAATTCATCAGCTGGGTATTGTAAAATGCCCATGGAGGCTACCTTCCAGCGCTAGCTTCCAGGCTTGATTGAATGAATTAACAATTTTAGAGGACTTGGGACCCTACCTGCCATGCAGATACTTCATAGAAATATTCTGTCATTATATTTTCAGGATGAAAATCTGTGGAATAGACAATTGCCATCATTTATTTACTTAAAATTCTACAATGTATAGGCCTATAAAGTATATTAATTTAAATGGTTTTGATAATAAATAAAATTTCCAAATATGATGAGTGTCAGTTGATATGAGTATTGAGGGAAAGATGACCCAAGTAACACAGGAACCTTGGAAAATAAGCATGAGCATGTTAAAACCCATTCTTTCAATTTCTAGAATGGCAAATTCAGAAGTGCTAACAGTGCCTGAAGAAGGTGGCAAGATGCCCACCCTGGCTTTCTTAGCTCTGAAGAGGTGATGATGGCTACCTCAGGCCACATTGAAACTCACAGGAAGGGTAGAAGAGCTCTTTATAGATCCTTCTCTGATAGCAACTTTTCCAAAGGTAGCTGAAGCCTGCAGCTGGGTAGTTTGAAAGCAATCACATTCTCTGTGGGAGAATGAGTGGATAAATGACTCACCTCAAGTGCATTGGCAGTCAAGATACATTAATTTTAGAGAGATAAGTTTAAAATTTTAATGCAGTATATTTTAGTATTCCTATCTCTACATTTCAGTGGGGGCAGTGTGCATGATATAAAGGCTACCAAAATAAAATTTCCATTTTGATACATGTTACAAAGCTCAATCTACTATTTTTGACCCCTAAGAATATAATCCTTTGAAGGAATACTCTTTTATACGAGCTCTGATATTGAGACAGGCACTTAATTTTCTTCTCAGAAGCAATAGCTTTTCAGAAAATTATTTGTATTACAGGATAAAAATTCTTTAAAGGCATGGGGCTGGAGAGATGGCTTAGCAGTTAAGCGCTTGCCTGTGAAGCCTAAGGACCCTGGTTCGAGGCTCGGTTCCCCAGGTCCCATGTTAGCCAGATGCACAAGGGGGCCCACGCGTCTGGAGTTTGTTAGCAGAGGCTGGAAGCTCTGGCGCACCCATTCTCTCTCTCTCCCTCTATCTGTCTTTCTCTCTGTGTCTGTCGCTCTCAAAAAAATAAATAAATAATTAAAAAAATTTAAAAAAAAAGTTCTTTAAAGGCTTAACTAGCAAAACCCTGAGATTTAAAAGTACAGGAAATATTTGATTACTTTCATTTAAAAATTAGTAATAGTATCAAAATATAGTTCTTTATGACCAGTAACATCAAAACAAATTTTCCTATGATATACTAAGAATTCTATTGTGGTTACTGTTTATAAAATATTTCATAGAAGAGATCTCCCCTTTAAACATATGGGTAAATTACCTTTTCTTATCTTTAAAACATTTTTATTTATTTTCACATGTGTGTTTATGGGGGCGGTGGGCTCCTCAAGCCATTCTTTTACCTCCTGCCCTGCCACCTACCTGGACTGTTCTGTCTTCAGATTTCTCCCACCACCATTGTACCTACTGCTTCCACCTCATGCCCTCCCACTCCTTTTACTCTTTTCACTTTTCATCTTCAACACCCTCCCCTTTAGGTAAAAAAAAAAAAAAAAAAAACTCCTGAAGAAAAGAAGCTTTGACAATCTTATGTGTAGCTATAATCTGCAAGACTGAGAACAGATTCTAGCGCATAGTAGGCATTTATAAAATTTTCAGTGAAATGAGAAAATGGATTAAAAATATTTTAAATATGACTTTGTAATTATGAGTAGCTCCCCACTTTCTGTGAATAAATGCATTTCAAACAAAATAATGATGAAAGAACCACAAGAACACTGATTACAACTTATTCAACAGTATATGTTTATTCACTTTAAGTTATGCAGAAAGTTGTTAATTCCCACTGTGACAGAAAAATCAAGATTACTAAGAATAAAAGTTGAAAGGACATTAAAAAAGAAACATATAGCACAAATATTTTTTTAACATTATTCCGTGATTTCCAAAGGTATTCTATCCCTAATCATTTCCTTCCTTAGAATCCCCCCTCTGACATAGCTATTATTTTCCAAAACTGCTCTGTTGGACTCTACCTGATTCTTTTTTAGCACTGTGAAGGAATCTGTTTTTGAGGACATTGATTTTCCACTCCTTTATTGCCTTGCCTTGTTATTATATACTGTGCTTTTTCTTTTGGGACACACTCTTACAAAAGGTTTTTTACACATAGATGAAATTGGATTTTTCAAAATACCTTTCATAAAATGCCACAATGTAAAATTTATCAAAAAGCCATGTGGGCTGCAGGTCACTGAGAAATCAAGCTGGAGCTGAGCTGGAATCCCCCTTCCCATTGACTAGGTGTAAGGATACTGGAAAGACCTATGCAGTTTGTTGGTGGACAAAAGTCATCAATGGTCCTAACCAGTGGTGGACCCTGCAAGCTTTATGGCTGGCCAGCCAGTCCAAATGTGCCAACTGGTATAATGGTAGTGTGTCTGTTTTGGGGAAAAATAATTGCTCTCTGATTAGACTTGAGGCCTGCTTCCTGGTAGACAAACCTACTCAAAAGCCCATGGCTGACAAGGTCATAGGCCCTAAGTGGGAAACTAGTATGGTTGTATGGCTAAATGGATATATTATTACCACCAAGCTGCCCCTAAACATTTATTTTTATGCCCATATATTGATACTCTTACTTTAAAAGATATATTTATTTCACAGAGAATGAGGGAGAGTGAGGGAGTGAGGGAGGGAGGGAGGGAGAGAGGGAGAGAGAGAGAGAGAGAGAGAGAGAGAGAGAGGAAGGGAGAGGGAGAGGGAGAGGGAGAGGGAGAGGGAGAATATGCACGCCAAGGCCTCCAGACACTGCAAACAAACTCCACATACATGTGCCCCCTTGTGTGTCTGGTGAATGTGGGTCCTGGGAAATTGAACCGGGGTCCTATGGCTTTGCAGATAAATGCCTTAACTGCTAAATCATCCCTGTAGACATCTTACTTATTTAAAAAAATATTTTATTTATTTAATTATTTGATAGAGAAAGAGGCAGATAGAGATAGATGATAGAGAAAGAGGGAGGGAGAAAGAGAAAAAAAGAAAGAAAGAAAGAAAGAGAGAGAGAGAGAGAGAAAGAGAGAAAATTAGCACACCAGGGCCTGTAGTCACTGCAAACGAATTTCAGACACGTGTACCACCTTATGCATCTGGCTTATGTGGGTACTGGAGAGTTGAACCAGGATCCTTAAGCTTCACAGGCAAGTGCCCTAACCGCTAAGCCATCTCTCCAGCCTGATAGTACCACTTTTGGTTAGAGAAGCTTCTCTTTTCAGATGGCAATGACCACTGGAATGACTCAAAAATGGCCAATGTGCTGAGAAGTGAAGGTGGAGTATTTATAACTAAATGAGACATCTCTACCACACCCTGCAAGGTTGAGGAACCTTTGTGGAAGAGGTGGCAGTGAATGGGGAGGAGTGCTTACAATGCTGTCATTCATACACAAAGTGGCATATATTCATGACCCCACACTGGCTGATGCTACCTATACAAGACTACATAATAGGAGAGAAAATAATTTTGGCATCAAAATAGAAGAGACAATAGTTGGAAAGAAGAAGAGGTATTTGGGAGGGGGGAAGAGGAGTATTTGAAGGAGATTATATTCCTGGTATATTGTCTATATTGATGGATGTTGTCAATAAAATGTTAATAAAAACTATGTGTGAAAAGCAGTGCTGTTCTTTTGTGCAGACAGGTACAATAGGTGATTCTCATAACAGGTATGATTTATTGGTACAGATTTATCACTTGGAGATTCAGTTCAGCAACATAAAAGAGAAAGCTCAAACCAGACTGGCTTAAGCAAGATGGGAATGTACTGTTCTCTTGTAATCAGAAGCCCTGTGGCTGGCATTGGCTGTGGACTTACAGTGTCATGGCTGACATGCCTGTAATGATTTCAGTTCTTTTCTTAAAGTGAGAAAGAAGAAAAAGGGATGGAGAATGAAAGACAAAGACAAAAGGCAAGTGGAATCAATTTCTCTTCTCCTGTAGCTTCATGAAAAGCTTGAACAACATAGCCCTCTCCACAGCGTTGACCTGTCCTGTATCCTAAGCATTCCCATACTACAGGGAGGCTAGCATCAGATGCAGGTCCTTTTTGTCCCCTCTTTCTTCTGAGCATGTGGGTCCTGCCAAGAAAGTTGAGATTCTATTAGTGCATTTATGAATATTGAGTAGGCAACAACTGGTTTCTGACAAAGTAAAATAAGGCAACCAAAATTTTTATTTGGCTTTTCACAGAAATGAAATTGACAAGGTCAGATAACCTGTTGAAAAGTTACCTTTAGAAAAAATTTGCAATTCAGGTTTTTTTAAAGAATGCAAATAAAATGTTCTTTACAGGAGAATTTAGTTGCTAGATTACAGCAAAGATATGCTATAGCAAAGAATGATGATTAATTGGTCCACATGCTTCTGTCTACTGATAACATAATTATAGTTTCAAATTGTAAATGATGTAGAATATGTGGCTTAAGTGGTTGATAAAGGAGGAAAAATGTGTTACATATAATGAGTTTGTATGTCTATAAATTTTATTAATCAATTTGGAATTCCTTAATGCTAAGTAATTTTCATGTAATCCTTTAACTTGAAATCAGAATATTTTAGAAAATGCATTTGGAAGTTCATCAACAATGATGACTTATTCCTAAAGAAAGCCTTTAGGTGTTTAATTTAAATTTATCTTGTTCTTATAACTTAAATAATTACTTTGGAAGGCTTATCATAATGCTAAAAAATAATAAATGGAACCAAGGAAATCAAAGCCCCAAAGAAGCAACACACTTTCATTTTTAAATTATGGCTATAATTATACAGTAATATTTTTTATCCTATGGGAAAATTTTTTTGAAACTTATCATTAATTTTAAGTAAATGGGAATCTTACTGAACTGAAATTAACATTGCATACTGAATCGTATTGTTATTACTTTTATTTTAGATGATCAATAAAGAGAAGTATTTAATTTTCTGTAATGTTGTGATTTGGGAAATGAATAAGTACAATGATGTTTTTGCTTAAGTAAGGCTCAGGGCACATGAATGTGACTTACATATTGTCTGCATTCAAAATGCTGCTAATCTAATGAGAGAAATGGATGTCTGTAACATCCTCTTCCTTTGTGATTAAAGGTTGTCTTAGTCCTTCAGGATGCCATCACAAACTTTCATGACTATTAGACAATCACTTGCTGCATCTCTGGAGGCTGGTGTGTCCAATATCAAAGAATTGATAGACTCAATGGCTGGTGAAGCCACCTGCTTTTAGGTTTATTATCATCTCACTGTGTATTCATACAGCAGTTGGGCTAAGAGAATATTCTGGGATTTCTTTACAAAGACATTATGTATATTCGTAGCACAAAAACAGTCACATCCTAAGGGTCCCATCTCCTAATATCAATATGTCTTGGGTTAGGATTTCAACATATAAATTTTAAGAATATAAGTATAACCAGGGCTCTAGTAGAGATATGAACAAAGTGTTATGGGGTCTGGGAAAAGCTGACGATGCCAAAAGAAGATGTCACTCACCCTATATCATGAATATCTTTTAACCACATGTAAAAAGGACTGAATTGTGGTTTAGCAGGGAGGTCAGGGGTGGTCCTGGATGAAAAGTAGGAGGGAACTTAGAGGACCTTTCATGCTTAACTAAGGATTTTGGACTTCACTGGTAGGCAGGGAAGGACTTACTGTATTTTTAGTAGCATGACATGTCCAGATTCAGTTTTAATGGTTACAACACTGATGGAGATAAAGGGCAGATAACAGTTATTCATGCCAGCCCAGATGAGAAGATCACAAGGGGAGTGGCCATCACTTGAGAAAGTGGCTTTGGGATGCTTGCTTTTGGGTATTAATATTGACTTGTAGAAATATGTGTGTTTGCATGTGGAAATCATTGGTGCCTGGAGTTGATGTTTATAGCTTGGAAAATGATACAATTATGATTTAGTGAAAAAGACTATAGGAAGCTGAGTATATATTTTGAAGTTAGAGAATACATTTAATGTTGGGAATTAATTTTTAAGGGTATCTGGCTAGTAAGTAGTTAGAGCTATGTATCTGTAAATGAATTTCATCAAGAGGTTCCAGAGTCATTCTCACATTGACTGTAGTTGAAGTGCAGGGAGGAAGGCGTATTGCCTCCAGTTTGTACACTCACTGAGACTAAGAGAGACTGATGACTTGTTTCAGGTCATGAGAGATCATACAAACAAAAGACCCCAGCATTTAATTCAGGGTCCATTATTTAATTTTTTTTTTTTTTGGTATCAGTTTCTTCACAAGTGTGGTTGAGACAAAGGCACTTTCCCCACATTATCAATGATTACATAAGATAATATATACAAAGTACCATGCAATATCACAGCACGATAATCAAACAGTCTTTGAGTTGGCTAGCTTTCATCCTCATTTCCTTCTTTTCTAAGTGCTAATAAGGAATGATGAATACTGTTTGGTTAACAATATTTTAAATTTATTTACAAAGAGAGAGAGAGAGAGAATATACATGAGAATGGACATGCCAGGGCCTCCTGTCACTGCAAATGATCTCCAAACACACGTGCTACTTTGTGCATCTGGTTTTGTGTGAGTACTGGAGAATCAAACCCAGGCTGCAGGCTTTTCTCACAAGCCCCTTTAACTACTTAGCCACCTCTCCAACCCCCTGAATACTGTTCTTGATCAAACTTTATTCAGGTTCCTCTGAGCCATCTGAGGCCTTTGTCTTTGGCTTTACTGAGTCCAGTGTTAGCAAGAGTCCTGCTAAATAAGTTTAGGAAGAATGTACCTTATTGATATCCTGTCACTTTTGCTATATGGTCAAATTTCTCACCCTCTGTCCTTGGTCCCTAAACATCATAGCCCAATTTTGAAAGAACCTTATTAAGTTGATATAGCAAGAATCCTATGGCCCTTGCTGTCTCTTCCTAATTTTCCATCCACTAGTCCCTCCCATTATAAGTTACCAACTGTCTTTACTATATTTGGAGTTGATCTGGATTTCTTTTCTTAGTTGTGATAGTCTTGTCATCTATTATTATAGTTTCAAATGATGTCTTCCTTACCATTTTAATGGGTGCCAGGATATTTCTTTGTGTTGACAGATAACAAAATTTTGTTCAGTAATATTCAAAGAAGTCTTCTATTTTGCTTGTTTCTTCTCTTCCTCCTCCCTTTTTTTCTCCTTTTCCTCCTTCATTTTATCCTCCTCTTCCTCCTTTCTTTTTCTCCTTCTTTGTTTTTCTGAGCCATGGCCTAATGTAGCCAAGGCTGCCCTCAAACTTGGATGATCTTTAACTTCGGATATTTATGTTTCAGGACTAGGATTGCAGATCACAAGTTCTTAAAGTAAGACCGCTTCCTTCAGCTCCAGTAGGATTTTATTACTACCCAGGAATGGGAGTTCAAAGATGAGTAAGAACCAAAGAGCACTAGGTGGGCATCAAATTGGAGCTAGGAGCCAAGAGGCAGGCTTCTTAGAACTGTGCAGTTAGAAGTAGGAGTCATTAGAGTGTAGACCAGCCCCACCAGCACTGTGCTAGTACGACTGGGCTTGGAGATGGGGGTAAGAGCCAAGATCAGCAGAGATAAGAATGTGAGTAGCAGGTGCTAAAAAGAACAGACTAATTCTACCAGACAATAATTTTATCTTGCCCAGGGATGATTTTAACAAGCTGATGTTTTTGGCGCTGGTGTGAAGCATGGACTCTGATACACAATAGACTCTGTAGAGGGTGGGGGTTGGCTCTGTCACTCTGTACCCATGCATTCAACACAACACAATAGAGACCACTGTTGTAGATGGCTTGTTAGGGAAATGTGATTTTGCAGTTATGAAGAGCTGAGACTTACCATCTATAGCAATATTATTTATTTTCAAATACCAGAATATATTTATATAACCTCATATTAACTTTATCCTTGGGTTGGGGCTTTAGCTTGGTGGTAGAAAATTTGCCTACATACACAAGGTCTTAGCTCAGTCCCCAAGACCACACATATACAAGTAAAAATCTCATACATACTCATTCTTACTAGAGTTGATACTTTTAGGAAGGCTAATGTTGGATGATGAAAGGATGTCAGGGCTTCACCAGGAAAGTCAGTGATCTTGGTGTGTGAAAAAGCATGTGGACAGAAATCTAATGTTGCAAATGCCTCTTAGCATTCTTAAGTATACAAGATTAATGTTTGAAGACAGGAGGTGAAGCAAGAATATTTCAAGGAAAAAGCACGTGGGACAGAATCAAAAGAGGATAAAGGGTTTAGTAGTTCCAGCACATTAGTGATACACACTGGAACTCCCCAAAGTCTAAAGAATCACACATCTTTGCAGATTGGTAATTCAGAAAATGGAAAGCAGAAACAGTAAGGTTTAATGGGCATGAGTTTTATTAGGTACTTGGGATATTAGATCTCTTTTTTGGTGGTATTAGCTTTCTAATACCATCTAATACCTCTGTTCTCATTCTTCACTGTGACAAAATATTATAGAAAACTAACTTGAGGAAGAAAACGTTATTTTGGCTTGCACTTTTCGTTTGTGGTTAGCCAGTGACAGTGATTTTTGGTCTGTGGAGAGAAAGAACACATGGTGGACTGAAGTGACTTACTTCATAGTGGAGGGTAGGCAGGACATGGAGAGAGGGCAAGAGGGGAGAGAGGAATGGGCAAGGAACAAAATCCTCTCTCCAAAGGCATGCCTTCATTTAGGCCCCAGATCCTGAAGTTCTCTGTCAACCTTGCAGGCTTTTGTGGTTCTTAACAGACTTTGTCCAGGTAAGATGCCAGCTCGTACGGATTTCCCACTGCTCACCCACTCTTCACCCTGGCACAGGCAATCTATCAGGAAATTATAGGTTTGATTCTGCCTTTGTCTCTTAGACACTGAATTTGACCTTTCTAGTTGTTGATTTCTGAGCTATAAAGTGCCTTCTAACTTCAAAAATTCTTATTTTCCTTTATTTTATATTTTTTTTTTTTTTGAGGCAAGCCCAACAGACAGGCTTCTATTTAATGAGAGAGAGAGAGAGAGAGAATTGGCATGACAGGGTCTCAAGCCTGCAATCAAACTAACAGTTGTGCGCACCATGTTATGCATATGTGCGATCTTGCATGCTTGCCTTACCTTATGAGTCTGGCTTATGTGGGATCTGGAGAGCTGAACATGGGTTCTCAGGCTTTGCAGGCAAGTAGCTTAACTGCTAAGCCATTT
Source organism: Jaculus jaculus (assembly GCF_020740685.1). Lineage (NCBI taxonomy): Eukaryota > Metazoa > Chordata > Mammalia > Rodentia > Dipodidae > Jaculus > Jaculus jaculus. The sequence goes on along the minus strand of NC_059108.1, from coordinate 98,140,214 downwards.
CTCCCGCTCTTAGTTTCCTTTATAAACAAACAAAAATGCACATAGGAAAGTTGGATCACTCATAAAACAACCACAAACATCTTTTATCTTATGAATATATCTTTGTATGAAAAATTTGGATCAGTTATATATGAATTATTTGCTAGTTGACTTTTTTGTATAATGTTTCGCATACTTAGTCATGTTTGGCAAAAAGTAATGTTTGCATTCTTGAAAAAACTTACATTTGGTAAACTTGCACACTAAAATTGACAGAACTTATCTGGAAAATAGGGCTAGGACAGAATATTCAAAATACAAGTAAATTTGTAACCAAAACTCTAGAAAAAACCCAATCTTTGGTACTTGGGTAGATAATGGAGTGCCAGACAATTTGACATGATTGCAGACTGGCATGACAATTATTAAAAGTACAATAACAATAGAGTGAGGTGATGGTTAATGTATTAAAAATTGTTTATTTTTTCCATTTTGACATTTTCATATACATAAATAATATTTTAAAATGTTATTCCCAATTGCCCTCTTAGCCCCTTCCCACTTATATATTTTTGTTATTCCTCATTACACTTAACTTCCTTTCATGCCTTTTTTTTTGCCCATTGAATTAAGTCAGAGTTGCTTGCATTATCATGGGTGGAAGATTATTTACTGTGGGGTAGATGACTGAAGTGGCTATAACAGTGGTGAGCCTGGCTGCCTCTCTCCCAGCAACCATTAGCTGCCATTAGCAGCTCTGGAAGGTGTGGGGCCTTGAGGACCCTTCTTTATCAATGATGAAATATTGGCAAGCTCAGTCTTGTGCAGGAAACTACAACTGCTATAAATTCATGAGTGCAACAGCCATATGTATCCATAAGAACAACCATATGCATCCATAATAAATTTCTTTTTTGTTTTAAATATTTATTTGTCTGAGGTGTGTGTGTGTGTGTGTGTGTGTGTGTGTATACACTCCAGGACTGCCTTCAAGTGAATGCCTGTATGGCTTTATATGGGTGGCTGGGCAATTGAATCCAGTTTAGTAGGCTTTGCAAGCACTACTGAGCCATTGCCCCAAACCAGAAGATAGCATTTGCATGCTCTCTTCCCTGTTCTCCTGCTTTTACCATCTTTTTGTCTGCTCTTTGGAAGGGTATCCTGAGCCTCAGATAGGTTTAGATGACTATTTGAGGCTCAGCACACAATATTACTCTTGGCAATTTTTCCAATTGTGCATGTCTCCATTAATCTCTGCCCCATTGTAGTAAGAAACTTCATTATTGAAACTTCAAGCAATACTAGTAGTATGGAATAGATATAGATATTTAGAAGGCATTTTGACCTGGTCTTCATTTAACATAACCAAATTAGTAGGTATTCCATGCCACTAGGGCCTATTTCCCTAACCATAAGTTTTTTGTTTTTTTTTTTTAATTTATTAGTTTTCTTTTCAGCAAATTCAGGCAGTTTGGTACCATTGTTTAGGCTCATCCATGATCAACCCCCTCCCATTGGACCCTCCTTGTTGATGTAAATGGGTCATGCATTGTGGAGTTAGCCCACAGTTATTGGTACCATAAATGTCTCTGCATATCATGACCCAACATGTGACTCTGACATTCTTTCCGCCCCTCTTCTGCAAAATTTCCCTGAGCCATGTTGGGTTCATTTTTGGTCTGCTTCAGTGCTGAGGTGTTGGGGGCCTCTGAGGCTCTGGCTCTCTGATTTGGTAGGAGTTGATTTTTCTCTGTGTTGGTCTCCTTCCCCTTTGTGCTGGTATCCGGTTCATCAGGAAAATGGACTAGACAATAGGATGGATGGGGAGGGCGGGGAGGGCATCGAAGGGGGGAAAACAATAATCTGGACCCAAACGGCAATGGTACCATAAAATTTTACTTCCTAAAAGACAGACCAAATGGCTGAACCTTCACTAGCCCCTTACAGGAAACACCTGAACCACAAGACACTGGAGAGGGTAGGATCAAGACTAACCTAAATCTTCTACATCTTCCCTCCTTCCCTCTCCCTCTCTCCCCCCTCTCTCTCGTCTCTCAAACTCATATATTAGTTAAGTTTTTCCTCAGTTTCTTAGTGGGCACTGACCTGTAACCCCCACTACCAGCTTGGGGCTACCATCCACAATGAGTTTTTTTTTTTTTTTAAAGATTTTTTTTTAAAAATTTTTATTTATTGATTTGAGAGCAACAGACATAGAGGGAAAGACAGATAGAGGAGAGAGAGAGAATGGGCGCGCCAGGGCTTCCAGCCTCTGCAAACGATCTCCAGACGCATGCGCCCCCTTGTGCATCTGGCTAATGTGGGATCTGGGGAACCGAGCCTCGAACCAGGGTCCTTAGGGTTCATGGGCAAGCGCTTAACCGCTAAGCCATCTCTCCAGCCCACACAATGAGCTTTTGATCAGAGAAACCTACAAGGTTTCCCAAAACAATGACAGACTTCTGTCACAGTACTTGATGACTCACCAAAGGCCAGTGGTAAGACCCTATTGCTGAAGACTCCATCCGCAGCTGACACGTAAAATGGAATGGCATGGCTGGAAGCCAGGAGAGAGTCAGTCCCCAGACAGTTAGCGTGTCTAGTGCCAGAAGGTGCTACATGGGCGACTGGGGGAAATGACCAATATCTGTCCATGCAACTCATTGTCTAACCTAATTAGCAACAAATAACCTGTTGTGATGCCCACACAAGTGCAATAGTGGCACACAGCCATGGTGGGGAACCAACTGCTCTTGATTTGGCTAACTGATCCCCTTAGTGGTACTAGACTCATAGCTGGAGCTGGGAAACAAGTCAGAACCATACCCAAGCATAAGCCCACTCTCCAATATCAAGCTACCATCAATCATGGGGTACAAGAGGGCTGACACCTATCAAACTCTCTATCAAAAAAGTAATTGTTATCTCAATTTTCCGGGTGCTAACTTAGTCTCTGTTGGAGAATCTGCTTCTCTTTTTCAGATAGATGCAGATCCTAAGGAGAGAGCCACCCCATCATACCTCAAAAGGGGCCCGACTGAAGCTAAGGACAATTGGTGAAACAACCATAAGGTTTTGATTAAGTTTATGGCACAAGGCATGAATTCCCTCCTGTAGATCAAGACTCAAATCCAATCAGAAAGTAGTTGGTTACTCCCATAATATTTATTCTACTATTGCACAAGTGGGCATATCTTGCCTGGCAGGTTGGCTGCGAAATATACAGGGTCAACAGGTGGGTAGGACTGTGGCTAACTTTTCTCCTCCAGCAGGTTGCATAGCACCTTTATGAATAAAGAAAGCTAGCTAGCAGGGAGAAAGCTTCCAACTCAGTTTCAGCTTGGTTTCTCTCTGCCCTGCAACTGAAATGTGTGATGTCTTTAGTGATACAGACTAAGTGATGGTTAATCTTGATTGTCAGTTTGATTGGATCTGGAATCAACTAGGACACACCTCTCTTGGGCAGGTCTATGACAGTTCTTCCAGGAAAAATTGAACAAGAATGTGTGGGACCTTCTGGCGGAGGCCTGGTATAAAATGTTCAAGGAAAAAACAGTGCAGCTTGTCTGCCCTATCACTTATTGCTGGTAAGTTCATTAATCTCTTTTTTATTAAAATATTTTTATTAATTAATGAGAGGGAGAGTGAGAGAGAGAGAGAGAGAGAGAGAGAGAGAGAGAGAGTGAGTATAGGCACACCAGGGCCTCCTGTCACTGCAAACTACAGACACATGTGCCACATTGTACACCTGGGTTTACATGGGCACTGGGGAATTAAACCCAGGCCAGCAGGCTTTGCAACTAAGTACCTTTAACTGCTGAGCCATTTTCCCAGCCCAAATGCATCCATCTCTGCTGTTGTCATTCTTCACTAGCATCAGACTTCAGCTTATTTGGCCTTCCAACATGGACTAAGGGCTGAATCTTTTAAGCCTTTAGCATCAAGTTGGAAATGCTTAGTACTCAGCCTTCTGAACTGAGTAGCTACTGGGATCTCAGCCTCTCCTGCATGCATATGGCCATTGTGGGTCTATGCAGCCCATACTGGTTATAAACCACTCTAGTTAATCACCTTTATAATATTTATATCTATATCTATCATCTATCTATGTTATTTTGTATGCTTGTTTTTGATTCTTTTTTTTTTTTTTTTTTTGAGGTAGGGTGTCACTCTAGCTCAGGTTGACCTGGAATTCACTCTGTAGTCTCAGGGTGGCCTTGAACTCTCAGCAATCCTCCTACCTCTGCCTCCTGAGTGCTGGGATTAAAGGCATGCGACACAACACCTGGCTTGCTCTTAATCCTTGAGATTCTATTCCTCTAAAGAACTATGCCTAGGGCTGGAGAGATGGCTTAGCAGTTAAGCGCTTGCCTGTGAAGCCTAAGGACCCTGGTTCGAGGCTCGGTTCCCCAGGTCCCACGTTAGCCAGATGCACAAGGGGGCGCACGCGTCTGGAGTTCATTTGCAGAGGCTGGATGCCCTGGCGCGCCCATTCTCTCTCTCTCCCTCTATCTGTCTTTCTCTCTGTGTCTGTCACTCTCAAATAAAAAATAAAATAAAAGTTTAAAAAAAAAAAAAGAACTATGCCTAGTTCAACTGGCAATGCCACCAATCTTTTAATTAGAATTGAAAGGATCATACTGAACATGAGTATACACATATAGACAGATGTAAAGCACTGAGCCAATGGGGCTACTATTGAGGTAGGCAAGGACATCAGTGCAGTCTGCCATCAGCTTAGAACAGTGGCAGTACCTATATACAGCAATTTATCTAAGTGGGAAGGCTTAGAAAACTGTTTTAAAGTTTATTTTCAACACTTTATTGTGAAACATTTATAACATCCCTACATACAATATAATATATCCTAAATCAAGTTTCAATAGCTTTATCTATCTCCCAAACCTATAGAGTGCCTGTACTTATACATTAAAGTATTAAAAATCTCTTGATACTAAATTCATTTCATTTTTTAGTATTTAAGTATATTTCTAGTAGGTGTTTGAAAACTCATAAAGATAATGTTATTATTATTTGGTTTTCCAAGGTAGGGTCTCACTGTAGCTCAGGCTGACTTAGAATTCACTATGGAGTCTCAGGGTGGCCTTGAACTCCTGGCAATCCTCCTACCTCTGCCTCCTGAGTGTTGGGATTTAAGGCATGAGCCACCATGCCCAGATAATAATGTTATTTTTATACCTATTACATTTTTCAAATTTCTCATCTACTATATCTATATTTGAGCTTCTACAATTAAAAACATTTTTTATTAAGAATATGTTTTATATGGACTTCTCATATGTTGGTTCCATCATTTACTTCCTCCCAATCCCCTGAGGGTCCTCCTCTGAGGGTTGTGGGTTATGAATTGTGAAAACAGAAGTCAGTCATTGTGGGGGTGGTGATAGTTCTGGATATGACCTCCTGACTTGTGGCTCTTACAATCTTTTTGCCCCTCTTCTGCTAAGTTCCCTGAGCCATGGTGGGTGTGTTTCAAGTCTACTTCTGTGTTAGGCTTTCAGCAGCTTTTGCATTTCTGTTGGTATGTGTTGAATATCCTCTGCATCTGTCCTTCACCCTCGTGTAGATTGTCAGGCTTGCCGTGGAGGTAGAACTGTTGTTCATCTCACCAAATCCTCTGTGCTTTCACCTGGGCCTTGGCTGAAATGCGAGGGGTGATTTATCTCTCAGGTCTTGCTACCTTCTTAAACAAAGCACAGATTCTCCAATGGAGAATGAGTCAGCATAGCTAAATAGTAAGCATTGTTAATTTAGAGAGGTTCTGATGGATATGGCCTCTCTTTTGACCATAGACTAGTGGGAGCTTGTCACTGGAGACCATAATCTTAGTCTCCATAAGATTTTTTTTTCTTTTTTTTTTTAATTTTTATTAACATTTTCCATGATTATAAAATATATCCTATGGTAATTCCCTCCTCCATAAGATTTTGACCTGGTTCTAAGTTGTAGCTATGGGCTTTTCCCCAATGAATATATCTCTTAGCTAATCAGAAAGCCATTGATTACCCAACAAGGCTGTGTGCCACCATTGCACAGGTGCATTCATCTTGTCATACTGGGCACTTCTGAGTAGTTGTGACTCCTACTTGCTCACAACATTGTTGGCCACTTTCCTCCAGTAGCTCATATAGTGCCTTCCAGCACTAACTGGGCTAACCCTCTGGGGACTGGCTTTTTTCTGGATTCCAGCAGTGTCTTTCAGTGTTCTGTGTTGGCAGCATGTGGCCTGCAGCAATAGGGTCTTACCTTTTACCTTAGGAAGTGTGGTAATTTGAATGGATGACCCCAATATATTTAGTGTTTTATTAGTTTGTAGTTTGGATCTGTAGCAACTTGGCTGGAGGAGGTGTCACTGGTGGATTTTAGGGTCCAGCTCTAAGGTGTGGTGGTGGATTTGCAATTCCAATCTAAAGATATGGAAATTGCCTGGTGTTCCAGAAGTGAGCTTGTTTGTAGTGTGGCTTTTGGGGTTTGGCTTTGGCTTCTCTCTGTCTGCTTGGACCTTTGAAAGCAAACTAGCTTCTTCTGCCATTATGGAACTTCCCCAGGATCTGTAAGCTTCAATAAATACCCCTTCCTCCATAGCTGTTCTGTTTACATCGGCATAGTGCTCTACTGTTGGTGCATCACAGTTTATTTGACCTGATATTGACAGAATTTCAGTTGTCTGCAGTATTTTCTTCTTTAAAACCTTGCAAATTGTGCCATAGTAAATGGTGTCATACATATTTCAAATTCTTAGGCACTTGCTTAGTTTCTTTCTTTTTTAAAAATTACGTTGAAAGTTTGTATGAACACATCATATGTTGGTACCATCATTTCATCCTCCCTGCTCCCACTTCACTGAGGGGTCCCCTTAGTGGGATTGTTGGTGTTCACCATGGAGATGCGGGTTATGAGTTGCAAGAGTGTGTGTGTGTGGGGGGTGGCAATGCCTCTGGAGATTCCCTCCTGTTATGAGCATGTAAGGACCAGCATATGGTCCAGGGACAGTTTAGATAAATAAGTTTGTTTTTCTTTGTGTGTGAGAGTAAAATTACAAAGTCAACCATTGTAAGCAAAAATCTAAGCGTAAGCTGAGTACAATGACATAGTAAGAGATTACCAGAAGGTGTGTGTGGAACCCTAGATAAGTAGTGGAAAATACAAAAACCCCAGCTGCTCAGCAGCCATTGTCCCAGTCCTCCCGACACTATGACTGACTGAACGGCTGCTCAGCAGTCCGGACTGAGACCTCCGCGAGACACATCACCGATCCGAATTCCTCTGCCTGACACGCTGTCCGAATGACCGAGACGACCGAGACTCGCCTTGAAACACCGCGGACCGAGAAAAAAGTCGGAGCACGGACCCCGCGCCACCAGGTGGTAAAACGTCAGAAATCTCGCAGACTGAGTCTCGCGTTGAGACCGAGTCTCGCGATACTGCATCCCAAGTCTCGCGATATCAGGTTGTATACATGTTAGACTCGTTAGAAATATTCTTGTGTTAGTAGTGATGAATATAATTTGGATATATATTATATTAGCTATAATATTAGTTGTGATAGTTTGGACTTGCTTGTGTGTGACTTTCATCCCAGTAAACTCCTTTGCGAGTACACCAGCGTCTGAGTATTATTGACCTTCGTGGGCGGAATCCTCTCAACCAATCATCTTTGAGAGTGCTCGCGACACCTCCCACCCTGTCACTCTTACATTCTTCCTTCTGCCTTTTCTGCCAAATTCCCTGAGCCTTGGTGGGTGTGCTTTACATGTACTTTAGTGTCGTGCTCTCAGCACCTTCTGGATTTCTGCTTTGGTGCATTTTGAGTGTTCTCAGTGTCTGTCTCTATCACCCTGGCACAGGTTGTCAGGCTCATCATGGAAGTAGCATTCTTGCTCATCTTGCCAATTCCTCTGTGTTTTCATGTGGGCTCTAGCTGCTGTGCTAGGGGTGTTTCGCCTGCTTACATTTAGTAAGCTACCTCTTCTTGTCCTATTGATAGATTTTAGTAGTCCTGTTTTCTGGAAAAGAACACCAGGATATCCAGTGGAGAGTGATATCAGGATAGGTTAAATTGTATAAGCATTGTTAATTTAGAGAGATTTTGATAGGTGTAGCCTCACTTTTGGTAAAAGACTACTGGGATCTTCTCACTGGAGTCCATAATCTTGATCTCCATAGCATTCTGACTTGGTTCTAAAATATAGCCAAGGGTTCCTACTGTCAGCGCAACTGCTAAGTAGAGAACTTTTTATTTTCTTTTTTTCAAGGTAGGGTCTCACTCTAGCTCAGGATGACCTGGAACTCACTCTGTAGTCTCAGGCTGGCCTCAAACTCATAGTGATCTTCCTACTTCTGTCTCTTGAAAGCTGGGATTAAAGTCATGTGACACCACGCCTGGCTTGAGGACTTTTCTTTTGGTAGTTGGAAGTCTACCTCTTTTATTCTTTCTGTACATGTCCAGAAGAAAATTCATGTATGAACGGATATGACTATCTTATGCTGATGCAATTCTTCACTTACTAATTGTGTATGCACAGAAATCTGTTGTAGAAGGACAGACTACAAATACAATTACCCATACACCAATCTTTCCCTCAATCTTAGGTAAATACCACATATTTACATTGCTTTTTAAAAAGATGATGCATTAGAAATCTATTGGTGCATAGAAAATTACCCCTAAAGCTTAGGGATTTAAAATAACAAACAAATTCATGGGTTGTGGCTGCGGAACTCTCAAGGCTCAAGTGAGATTGCATTTGCTTGCAAGTGCATACAGATGGATTTGGAGTGACTTTATTCCTCACGAGTCACTGAGCTGAGACACTGGTTCCTCATTCAGGGATTCCTTTGGTTCCTTGCTGCACGGCCTTTTGTGGCATACCCCACAACAGGTCAGCTGGCTTCTATCAGAGGAAGGAAAAGAGTCGGAAAGGTGATCATGACAAATATCTTTTGTAACTTTATCTCAGAAGTAATATCTCATCACTTTTGCCATGGTCTGTTCATTGGAGGGAAGTCACTAGATCCAACAGGGACTTAAGCAGAGGGGAAAATTGGGACAAAATATTATGGGTTATTCACTTATTAATGCAGCCAAATATGTATATTTTAATTTGCAGAACTTCTAATGTTAGCATTTAGATTGCTTCCAGTCAAACATTCATAATTTTTCACTGTTTTTATCTCATCTAGTCTATTCCTCAAACCCCTAAAAATTGAGTTCCAAAGCAACCCTCTCTTTTTTCATGCACACATTATAGAAAACACTTTGTTACCACTTGCTCTGGAATTTCAATGAATAACATTTCTCTATCCTGTTGCATGCATTTTAGATCAAAGAGATATTGTTCATCCATCCCTTTATATATTCTCAAGTTTAGAATGGTATTCAGTATAAGAAGTGCTCTTCCACTTCAATCAAAATTGTGTCCCTTAGAAAATATACAGAAAAAATGAACTGCAAACAGCAGTGAAATTTTAAGGCATGACAATATTAAACTATATTCATAAGAAAATATAAATTGTGAGATATTAATCTAATTGGTAAACATTTACAGCAACAAAATATTTGATATTGGCAAGGAAACATGCAAGTAGACACTCCCAAACATTCTTTAAGGAATTTGCATTTTACACAAGACTCATCAATTCAGTTTACCCAGGCATCCTGTCTTTTACATCTTAAGCTAAAATTGCCTTGTAGAATCTTTCCAGTGTTACCTGTCACTGTGGGATCACTGCCACTATATTCAAGACATCAGAAAATGTCAGTCAATGAAGTGAGAACAGTTTATCAACAAAGGCCATGCCATGGCCACTTTAGAGGTGCAGATCCTGACAAAACGATTCTCAAGTTGCCAAGTAGGTTAAAGGCAGTCAAAGCAATGGTGACAGTCCTAACAGAAACACAGATTTCATCTCCTGCCAAAAGGATGCGGGTGCTGTGAAGCAGAACGTGGATACCTGCCCCAGAAAACACGAAGCATGCTACATAATACAACTATTTCCATTATATTGGAAAAAGGGATTTTGCAAAATTACACATTATTAAACTTAAGTTTCTCCATACCATATTTATTTAAGGATAGATACATTACAGATCATTGAAGGAATACTATGTTATCAAATGACTATGCCATTTAAAGGTCATAATGTACCTTGCATTACAAGCCAGTTATATTTTATGATTATACTCCCAATTTATGATAGAATTTGGTCTATCTAGGAACCTTTTCCTGCCAGTCTTTGTGTTTAGGATACAATTCTTTGGGACATATAGAATACAGTATTTAAGTCATTGAACAATTTTTGTATCTCTGTGATTATCTCTGTGATAAGATTAGTGTGATGAGTAAGAATAGAGAGATTAATTATAAAACCACTTTGATTTTACAAGTCATAGTTCCTCTCCCAATGGAAGATGTCTTGTTTTCTGACTTCTTTTCTCAAAAAAGGAGACTGTTGTTCTCTATTGTTTATTGACTACAAAAATACAGGGATTACAGGAACGGATGTGTAGTGCAAAAGGCTTAGTAGATATTTGTATTCTGATTTTCAAGAAGTTTGGTATCTGAGCACACAATTTAATTCTAGAGCAAGAAAATTATATCCCTCTGTTTCATGAAGTTTTCTCTAAAATGGAGTTAAAAATCATACCACCCATATGTCCCACATGTAAAAGTCAGATATATTTTATTTTTTCTGATATATTTTAGAGTATGATGGCCAATCACTGGATGTGCATTTTATTTATTATGGCTCCTTCCTTTCTATGTACTCAAATAATTTTCTTTTTGTCTGCTCCATATGTATTTTACATATATGGCTCTATGTAGTATAACATAACGAGTTTAGTGACCCACCTCAGGAACTATGTTAATTAACAATTTACAAAAATGGGAATAGTTTAGCTTCTGCCAGTGTGGCAGTGTTTCATTGACTTACACATTTTCAACTAATATATGAAAAAAATTAAAAATACATCTCTTCAACCTGAATTAATTCTACTTGTTTATAACTGGAAAAAAATCTATTTAACAGTATAGTTATTTCTCTGACTGTAGAAATTTTTATCCAGGACACCTTTGGATTATAGAATTCTTGGGTGCACAAATACTTTAGTTAAATGGTGTAGTCTTTGCATAGAACTAGGATGTGTCCTCTTATATAATTCAAATAATTACATATAGCACCTAATATAATGCCTGCACATCAGCATATGGATTAAGAATTTGCATCCAACAAATTCAAAGTTTATTTTTTGGAACTTCTTGGAATTTCAAGAAAAAATATTTTCAAACTATACTTGGTTGGATCTACAGACATAGAACCCACATTTGCTGAGGGCCAACTGGACTTAGTTATATATCTTCCCTCCCTCTTTTAGAAAATTCACAAACTCAAATCAGGCTATTTTATAAGTTCACTAATTTGAGTAGCTTTAGGAACCTTTTCTCAAAGCAGCTGCACCCTTTTCTTGTTCATTGGCAGCTCTTTTCCATGATGAAAGCAGTATGGGTCCTGGGTATGTCCTGTAGGTTTGAGCTTTATCCAGGCTGTGTTTCGAGACTGAAGATGGGACTGGATAGACATCTCAGTGGGTCAAGTGCTTGATTTGAAGCATGAGGATCTGAGTTAGATACCCACTAGACAGAACTCTTGTAAAAATGCCTGGGATGTGGGGAGGACAGATGGCTTAGTGGTTAAGGTGCTTGCCTGCAAAGCTGAAGGACCCAAACTTAATTCCCCAGGACCCATGTAAGCCAGATACACAAAGTGGCACATGCATGTGGAGATTGCAGTGGCTGGAGGCCCTAGTATTCCCATTATCTCCCTCTTTCTGTCCCTTCTGTCCTAAATAAATACATGGAAATAAAATATAAAAAAATTCCCGGCATGTTAGAATGCTTCTGTAACCCCAGCACTGAGGAGGTAGAGACAAGGGGATCCCTACAGTTCAGTGTATAGTCTTTCTAAACTAACTGATGAGCTCCAGGCCAGTGATAGACCCTGATTCAAAAACAAGGGGAAGGTGTTCTGGAGGATAACAAGTGAGGTTGTCCTCTGTTCCTCTACACACCACACATACATGCATACACACTTGCACACATATAAATGTACATACACATGCAATCCTCTCTCCCCACAAGGCTGCAGAAGCTGATGCCTTTAGAAACACAAGCATGGACTTTGTCTAAATGTGCTGGGAGCAGGCTTAAAGGCCTCCAGTGGGAAAAAAATGACTTAAGTACTGGTGAAATAATTAATATTTCAAATATTTCTTTGAATGAAGTTGTGTCTGCCCAAGAGTGTGTGGTGTGAAAGTTATGGCTTTGGAAATACTGAGGTATTCAACATTCTACATGAAGTGGCAAAAGCTAGCACCAGGACAGTTTGTGAGATCTTGAGGAATGGCATGTTGATCAAATACAGCTCTTTTGATGGGTTGAGCATTACAACTTCTCCTGGACCTAGTAGACATAATATGATTGCTTCTGATAAAAAATGTGAAATTATGTGAGGAAGAATGTTTATCACTGTCTTGATCAGCAATTCTATATAGAACAAGGCAAGGCAATTAAAATATATTTCAAGCCAGGTGTGGTGCTTAATGTCTATAATTGCAACACTCAAGAGACTGAGGGAGGAGGCTTGCACAATTTAGGGCAGTCTGGGCTACATGGTGAGACCCTGTGTCAAAAAAGGACATGTATGGGCTGGAGAGATGGCTTAGTGGTTAAGTGCTTGCCTGTGAAGCCTAAGGACCCCGGTTCGAGGCTCGGTTCCCCAGGTCCCACGTTAGCCAGATGCACAAGGGGGTGCACGCGTCTGAAGTTCGTTTGCAGAGGCTGGAAGCCCTGGCGCACCCATTCTCTCTCTTCCTCTATCTGTCTTTCTCTCTATGTCTGTCGCTCTCAAATAAATAAATAAATAAATAATAAAAAAAAGGACATGTATTAGGTGCTCCAAGTTTCAGAATGCTTTAGGTTTTTCTTCTGTTTGTGCTCTGGTTATATTGTGTGGTTGTAAGTCATGACTCTGCTTTTAAGCTGTGATGTGACTGGTGAGACTACCGACCTCCTTTTCAAGATTTGTCTCCTTTATGCTGAACAATCCCTAGAGTAGCTTGACATCTCTTGGTTATATCTTGTATAATAGTATGCTCCTCTGGTTTCTGATTATTTGAAAATAGTACCTAGTTGGATAGAAAACCTAAAATAAACAAATATGAACATTGAAAATATTTCTATGCTCTTGTTACATTAAGTGTGAGGCCTATTTCTTATCTATACCTTGGTCTTTGAAAAACCCAAGACTGACTGTTAACTAGGTCTGCTAATTAATGTAAACTGTTGTAGCATTTAGAATCCTTGTCCTGCCTTTGATAAGATCAAAATTAGAGTGAATGATATGCTTTGGTTGGGCATTAGCATGCAAACTGTGTAGCTTGAAAAGATGTGTTTAGGCACTGAGAATAAAGCAGAAGCAAGCATGTTCTGACAGCTGTGAGATACACAGAAAATATTAATGGTGGCAGCTCAAGAGTCAGCCAGAGAATAGCAATGCGCAGGTGCATTCTCTCCGGTGCATTCAGTTCTTCTTCAGCATGCATGATCAGCTTCCAGCACCTTCATCTGTACTCAGGAATTAGAGATCTGTTCAGACTTATTAGTTTGGCTCAGAAATTGCCCAGGACAGCTGAAAGAACAGTGCCTAGAGGGATATATATATATTTGTAATAAAGTAGTCTTCCATGATAATGCCTTAAATATCATTGTAATTCCTTTTTTATTTTCTAATAAAGTCATCACCATAACAGTTTGAAGATTCTCTTTTAATTTTATTAAAATCTTGTTGGAGTAGACTGAAAAATGACAGTAACTGCAAGCTGTTCTCCTTGTCTTACCACATTCTTTTTTTTTTTTTTTGCCACATTCTCTTTTAATGAAATGTTCCACTGTTTCTCTCTCTCTGTCTCCCTCTCTCCCCCATTCTCTCTCAACATTTTGACTCAAAGGTTAAGATGTCACTTGGATTTATGGTAGTTAAGTGAAAAAGCATTTAAGTCAATATAGAAATCCACCACATCAGTGTGTCAAAACATGTAGAAGTAAGGGGCATGGATTTTTACTTCAATATGTTTGAGCCCATGATCACATTGAATCCCTCTGCACACTCTCGGAAACCAGCAAGCCAGAAATCTGAGGACTGTATTCTCAGGGTTACCAGAATATATGAGACACTGGGTACCTGATTCTAGTAATGCTGCCTCTCAAGTTGATTGTCAATGAATAGTTTGGAAAATTTGGATCTTGAATGTCTATATAGAAGTCTTTCCTATCACCATGCTCAAGTACAAATAAGAAAAAATGATGCAAGTAATGTCACAGAGTCATAGAGGCATGAATAATAGAATTAAGCAAAGTTATTAAAGGAAAATTTCTCATTTCCCTACAAAAACAGAATGAAAATTTTTATGGTAGCTTCCCTAAGTATGTGTTAAGAGAAAAATACTAGTCCTCAAATCAACTTTTGTTATTTAACCAAGTGTTTTTGAATATATAATTATAATCATAACCAAATACCTTAGAATATATATATGTAAATTAATTTGGATTTTTTATTAAAATGTAAATGCATTCTAATTTTTCAATGTGACTGAATTTTACTTTTAAATTTAGATATTAATTGTATTTCTGTTCAGATATAAATACTACCCAGAATATCCTAGTCTGAGCACTGTGATTTTCCAACCACAGCAAGATAACTGCCATTGTTCACTGTTATAAAGACATCATGTGATATCTCTGGAGCTCATTACATAGGATCAGTATAATTTAGAACTTTATAAATCTGGGGATACATTTTTCTTTATATTTCCAGGAAGGCATATTTTCCTTGATACTGCTTTGAAGCTAACATCATTCCACCCTGATCCCACATTTCTCTCTCCACCATCATTATATTCCTGAAGTTTTTCTGAAATCTTTCCTTGCTTGTTGGTGATGTAGTGATATAGAGCTGTGCATCTTCATCACATTCCCAACTGACAGATGTGTGGTGTCAAGTGAGACTTGAGGGTGGTTATGAGACTAGTAACAAGTGGATATATGTATATACATAATTTTAAAAATAAGCAAGTTATCCACAAGCTATTAGAGTTGATTTTGAAAATCAAGTTTCAAATGAGACCAGGTTATTTTCTTAGCAAGCTTAAAAAAAAATTAATTAGTTTTGTACTCAGTAAATGCAGTCTATTTGTTACCATTGTTAGGCTCATCTATGTCCTACCCTCTCCCCCTGGCTCCTCCTTTTTGAGGTCTATGGGTCATGCATTGTGGACTTAGCTCATAGTTATGGGTAGGCTAAATGTCTCTGTATATTATGCCCCAACATGTGGCTCTGACATTTTTTCACCCCCTCTTCCACAAAATTTCCCTGAGCCATGTTGGGTTCATTTTTGGTCTGCTTCAGTGATAAGGTGTTGGGGGCCTCTGGGTCTCTGGATATCTGATTTGGTAGGAGCTGATTTTTCTCTGTGTTGATCTCCTTCACCCTTGTGCTGGTGCCTGGTTCACCAAGAAAACATCACCCTTGCTTGTTTTGCCAATTGTTCTTAGTTTCAGCCAGGGCCCTTTTGAGGTATGATGGGATGTCTCTCTCCTTAGGATCTACATCTATCTGAAAAAGACAAGCAGATTCTCCAATGGAGTGTAAGTTAGCACCAGACAAATGAGATAACCCTTACATTTTTAATAAAATATTTAATAGGTGTAGGCCCTCTTATAGCCCATGATTAGTGGAGGCTTGATTATGGAGAGCTGGCTTATGTTTGGATATGGTTATGACTTGTTTCTCAGATCCAGCTATGGTTCCTGTACCACTGAGGGGATCAGTTAGCCAAATCAAGGGTAGTTTGTTTCCCACCATGGCTGTGTGCTACTAATGCACTTGTGTGAGCATCATGATGGGTTATTTGCTGTTAAGTAGGTTAGACCATGAGTTGCTTGGACATTGGTCATTTTCCCCCAGTCTCCCATATATCACCTTCTGGCACTAGACATGCTGACTGTCTGGGGACTGACTCTTTTCCAGCTTCCAGCCATGCCATTCCATTTTATGTGTCAACTGCATATGGTGTCTTCAGCAGTAGGGTCTTATCATTAACCTTTGGTGTGTCCTCAAGTACTTTGACAGAAATCTGTCTTTCTTTTAGGAAACCTTGTAGGTCTCTCTGATCAAAAGCTCATTGTGGATGATAGCTACATGCTGGTACTGGGTCAGTGACCACTTAAAAAAGGGAGAAAAAGATAACTAATATAAAAGAGTTAGAGAGAAGAGAAGAGACGAGAGAGAGAGACAGAGGGGGGGGGGAGAGAAGTTGTAGAAGATTAAGGTCAGTCTTCATCATACCCTCTCTAGTTTCTTGTGGATCAGGTGTTCCCTCTAAGGGCCTGGTGAAGGTTCAGCCATTTGGTCTGCCTTTTAGGATGTAGAATTTTATGGTACCACTGCCATTTGAGTCTAGATTTGTGTCTCCCACCCCCTTCCTTGCCCTCTCCTTCCTCCCCACCCACCTTATTGTCTAGTTCTCGAGATGTTTGCTGGATATGTCAGCATCTTGGGTAGATTCAGGTTAGGTCCTATAGATAAGTGAGACTATGTGGCAATTTTCCTTCTGTGATTGGGTAAGTTCACTGAGAATGATCTGTCCCAGGTTCAACTATTTTTCCTCAAATTTCATTGTGTCATTTTTTTCTTACTGCTGTATAGAATTCCATTGTATAGATATACCATTTCTTAGTTATCCATTCTTCTACTGATGACATCTGGGTTGATTCTAGCTCTTAGCTATTATGAATTGAGCCACTATAAACATGGTTGAGGAAATCCCTTTGGCCTGTGGTTGGGTGATTTTTAGCAAACTTTATATTGAAAATCCATGTCACCCAAATTTAATTCTTATAAAAGCAGATATTAATTCATTGATTATATTAATAACTTTTCTTTTTTCTTTGAAAAAACATACCTGACAGTTTATCCTAAGTCTCAAATCTCTTTCTGTTATAGTTACCTTCATGAATTTCTGGGATAAAACAACTGACCAAAAGCAATGATGGGAAAGGTTTCACTTTGGTTTACCATCCCAGGTGGAAGCTTCATGATGGAAAGGCAAAGCATGGCATGAGTAGAGGCTGGACATCATCTCTTTGCTATAGCAGATAGAAAATAGCAGCAGAGGAATGAGCAGAGGTCTGACAAGGGGAAGCTGGCTGTAATACACCTAAGTCAGCCACCAACAATACACCTCATCCAGCAAGGCTTCACTTCCCAAACTGCCACCAGCTGGGGAGCAAACATTCAGAACACATGTATTTATGGGGGACATCTGATTCAGACAACCATACCGACTTCAACATCTGGCTGATCAGGTCTATAAATATCTCTTCTCAACAGGAAGGTACTGACTTAGGGCATGACATCATTGTTTATTTCAGAGGAAGGGTTTATTTCAGTTCATAGTTCAAGGTTATAGAACATCAGATGGGGTGGGGAGAGCTGCAGGAGCTAAGGCAGTGAATAACTTTTAGCCCACTCTTCCTGAAAAAATAAGACTTTCTGGAATTTCAATACAGGTTTATATATACAATTATTGATTTTTCTGGGAGTTTTGAGTAGTGTGTTGAATATTTCAAAAGTGTTTATATGTGAAATAGGAACTGGGTACTATTTCTCTCTTAAGTTACTTTTCTAATCAAAACTAGTTTTACAATATCACTGATCCCATGTTGACTTATTAGCAATACAGAATCAATAAATAAGTCGGTACCCATTAAGACATGTAGTGCTAAGTCAAGTACTGTTATTGAGGCTACTGGAGCCAGAAAGGCCTCTGTGCTAGCAGAGCAGATGAGGCATTGCCTTGGTCACTTGGGAGCCACAGGAATCAAATCTTGGTGTCTACTTGGATTTTACCACAGCTGGATCTCTCGTCCTTGATATTCCTTTCTGGGGTATGTAAACTCAGTCCTAGATCACCTCTCAGAACATAATGATGCTTGCTTTTCTTACAGAGAGTGGAATCCATAGGTGCTAGCCTAGCTCTACCTACAGTTTCCTACCCTGAAATCCTATGAATACTTTATTTTAAAAAAACAGAGGCTTAAAGTTCATGTTGCCAGAAACTTCAGGCCCCGAATCTTGCTTCTTTGTTCTTAGATGCCAGTCAGTCCTGCTCCTGTACTGAGTCTTAGATGCAAGCCCATCCCACTCCAGTAATTAGCCTGATCGTGTTTTGCATATATGACTAAAGAAAGGAATAAAATTAAAGGCAGTTTTATATGGGATTTGCAAAAGGCATTCTGCCCACAACAATATTTTGATCACTGTACAATACTATAAATGTTAAAGTAAAAATGTGATAATACCAATAGCTTGTGATAAATGTGGAGAAATTTCATGTTGTATATACTGCTGGTGAGAATATAAAACAGAATGCCCACTTTGCAAAAAAAAAAAAAAAAAAAATCAAAAAGAGAAAAGGGAAAAGAAAAAAGGAGGCAGTTTCATGTAAAGCTAAACATCCACACTTCTTATGACCCTACAATCATGCTCTCAGGCATTGACCCCAGGCAACTAAAAAAACACACAAATGTACAGAATGAGTCTTCATAGCAGCTTTATTTGTAGTAGCAAAAATTGGAAGTAGAACAGGGCGTGGTGATGCACACCTATAATCCCAGGACTCAGGAGGCAGGGGTAGGAGGATCGCTGTGAATTTGAGGACACCCTGAGACTACATCACCAGGTCAGCCTGAGCTAGAGTGAGATTCTACCTTGAAAAACCAAAAAAAAAAAAAAAAAAAAAAAAAAAAGGAAGTATAACAGATGTTTCTCAATGATTGAATAAACACTAGGCAACAGTAAAGGAAAAAAAATACTGATAGTAGCAATAACTTGGATGGATCTCAAAGCTATCATTCTTAGTGAAACATGTTAATCCTGAAAGATTCTATGTGGTATGATTGCAATTTATATAACCTTCATAAAACAGCAGAAAAGTACTGAGATGGAGAACAGACTAGTGATTTTGGGGGAAAGCTAGAAAAAGGATATAAACAAAAGTGGGCATATGGAGGTGTCCTTTGTGATGATTGAGCGGATCTTGACTGTAGTATTGGTTTCACAAATGTGTACATGGGATAGCATTACAGAGAACTATACACACACATGTACACACAAACATAATAGTATATGTAGTAATAGTGAACAAGAAATAAGCCTGTAGTCTTATAAGCATTATACTTAGGAAAATTTTACCAATATCCATTTCCTAGATGTGATATTGTATAGTTTTGCTTATGATTCTTTAAAAATATTGTTTTATTAGTGGATGTTAATTATACACAGTAATGGTTTTACTATGACATTTCATGCACATATATAAAATATATTTTGATTACATTTACCTTCTATTACACTTTCTTGTCCTTCAACTTTCCTGCTTTCCCCTTTCTTTTTTCAACTATTCAACCTGCTACTTTCAGGTCTATTACTTTACTTCATTTTGTTTTGTTTTTGGTAACCCAATGTGTTCAATTAGGGTTGCTGCCAGAGCCATGGGTTAGAGGTTATCTACAGGATCATAGTTAACTTACCAGTGGCTAGACCACTAAAGAAATATCTCTTTCCTTTATAAATCCATCAGGAGGAGCAGGGACTCAAGCTCCTCCCTCTTAGCCACTGTAACTAGTCTATAAATACTAAAAGAAGGGTTATGTAAGAACTTCCCCATCCATGGTGAAATGTTTATGGGCCCAATATTGTGTAGGTCTTGCACATCTCCTGAGAGCTCAATAGTGCAATGACCATGCCATGCCTGGAAGACAATGTTCCACACTTCATTCCTACCTCTGGCCCTTAATTTTTTTTTTTGTAAAAGAAATCATTTTTTTATTATTAAGATCATACTTTATTTGGATACATCATGTGTTGGTACCATCTTTTCCCTCCTCCTTGTCCCTCATTCTGCAGGGGGCCCTTCTCAGTGGGGCTGCTGGTATTCCCTATGGGACTGTGGGTTATGCGTTGTGGGAGTAGCAGTCTAAACATATAAATATGTGTTTAGGAGGCAAATTGAAAGGAACATGTTCATTTTACAAAACAATAGTTGTAGGTTCTCCACTAGGACCTATGACCTCCCTAGCCATGGCTTTTGACCAAGTTTATGGCACCAAGCATGAATTGCCTTCTGTAGAGTAGGCCTGAAATCCAGAGAGTGGCGTGTTAGCCCCATAACAGCCATAAAACCAGTCATCCCCGTGCACACATTTTTGTCTGGCAAGTCTGTAGTGCAGCATGCAGGGTCCAGAGCCGGGTAAGATAATAATCTTCTAGCACTATGAAAACTACCCAGTAGGAAGGAAACTTCCAGTTCAGTTCTAGCTTGATTTCTTTATTTCCTGCAGCAGGAGCCTGTAGTGTGTTCAACAAAAGGGTCTTACCATCTAGTTTATATGGGCAACTAAGGGTAGTGTCCAACATGTTGGGGGCTTCAGAAGTCTTCCTGATCAATAACTCATAGGGAGGTATCCCACCCTGGCACTGGGAAGCATTATCTACCTATGCAGGATACCTCTTTTCAAACTCTTTAAAAAATTATATACACACATATGTATTTATTTATTTACTTATTTTACTTTTGCTTGGATGTATGTGTAATATATGTATGTGTATGGGTCCTTGTGGTGCCCCATATGCTCACCTATAGCAGGGCTCACTTACCTGTGGAGTCTGGAGTAGAATATTGGGTAGAATGTCTTATTGCTCTTCTGCCTGGTCTTGTTTTGAGCTGGAGTCTCCTTTTACTAATTCTACAGCATGTAAGGCTCCAAATATTCTTGGGTCTCTGGCTGAAGGACTGGGGTTGCCCAGCTGTTTTATATAGTAGTTGGAGATTTAAACTCAGGAAATCTCAGGCCTCTCAGATCCTCATGCTTATGCAAGAAACACACTTAATCAGTGAGCTATCTCTCCATCTCTTAAAATTATATTTTTAAATTACCTTGCCAAATAGTAGTTGTCCATATGGCTTTCCTACATATCCTTAATTTTGGTTGATCTTACCCCATCTCTTTATTCCTCAACTGTGGTGGTTTGATTCAGGTGTCCCCCATAAACTTAGGTGTTCTGAATACTAGGTTTCCGGCTGATGGAGATTTGGGAATTAATGCCTCCTGGAGGGAGTGTATTGTTGGGGGCTGGCTTATGGGTATTAAAGCCAGTTTCCCCTTGCCAGTGTTTGGCACACCTTTCTGTTGTTGTGGTCCATCTTATGTTGGCCAGGGGGTGATGTCCACCCTCTGCTCATGCCATCGTTTTCCCCTGCCATTGTGAAGCTTCCCCTCGAGCCTATAAGCCAAAATAAACCTCTTTTTCCCAGAAGCGACTCTTGGTTGGGTGATTTCTACCAGCAATGTGAACCAGACTGCAACAGTAAAATGGTACCGAGGAGTGGGGTTGCTGCTAGACACCTGACTATGTGGCTTCGGCCTTTTGGAGCTGATTTTCAAGAGGAACGTGGCAGGAGTTGAAACCTTGGCCTAAGAGATGCCTTGCAGTGCTGTAAGTGCAGCTTGATGAACTATTATGGTCAGAGCTACAAGACCTGAATGCAGTAAGAACTATGGACTGTGAGGTTTGGCTTATGAGGGTGAGAAAGAGCTTTGCCTGGACTGGGCTAGCAGTTTGTGTGAGAAGCTTGCTCTTATGCCCTTGTCCTGAGAAGTTGTGCAGGGTTGCTTTGCATAGAAATGAACTGGTGTGTGCAGAGGGATATGGCACAGAAAGAAAAATCTTTGAGTGAACTGTTGCCCATTCAGCTGCAACTGAGAGATTACAACCTTTGAGATTGGGCTAGCTGACCTGTGCTGGGGCAACAAGAAGAATTTTGACTCTTTTGAAGGGGCCTGAGTGCTAAAGGAGTGTCCTGTTCTTCAAAGTCTGCTTTATTCCCCCCTGGATTAAAAAATTGGCACCCTACCTGGTATCGTGGAGTATAAGAAATGCTGGAAAGAGGGTCATTGAGTTTGCAACACGGTCTTGTGTTTTGGAGATGGCCATGGGCAGTGTGACGCGGGTTTGCTGGTTGCCTGCATAGAGACCCCATGGAGCCATGAGGATGAACCATGGCTTGCAGTGGAGACCCAGTGGAGATGCCGGGACCATGAGATGGCTGCCAAGGAGCTCCCGGCCCCATGAAGTTCCCAGGACTGTGAGTAGCCTAGCTGGAGGGGCGGGATTGGAATGCCAGAGACTTGTTGCTGGTTAGAATTCTCAGACTTGGAGATTTGTCACTGGTTAGAGTTGCTGGACTTGAAGTTACAGAGTTTGATGTTTGCCCTGGTTGTTTTAAATCTTGTATTGGTTGAATGTTTCTTTGCTATTCCCAATGCCATCTTTTGTAGTGTGAATATTTATTCTGTGCCATTATGGGTTTTTTGAGGTTATTTTTTGGTATTATGGCTCAGTTAAAAGATCTTGGACTATGGGGATGTATGAACATCTTTGGGATTGATTAAAAACTGTGGGGACTTGTAAAATGCAATGCATTATCTCATTTTACATCATGTATGATTATCAGTTTATAGGGGCCAGGGGCGGAATGTGGTGGTTTGATTCAGGTGTCCCCCATAAACTTAGGTGTTCTGAATGCTAGGTTCCCAGCTGATGGATATTTGGAAATTAATGCCTCCTGGAGGGAGTGTATTGTTGGGGGTGGGCTTATGGGCTTTATAGCCAGTTTCCCCATGCCAGTGTTTGGCACACCCTCCTGTTGCTTTGGTCCATCTTATGTTGGCCAGGGGGTGATGTCCACCCTCTGCTCATGTCAACGTTTTCCCCTGCCATTGTAGAGCTTCCCCTCGAGCCTGTAAGCCAAAATAAAACTCTTTTCTCCCAGAAGCTGCTCTTGGTTGGTTGATTTCTACCAGCAATGCTGACCAGACTGCAACATCAACCCCTGTCCTTACATCTGCTAAAACCTTTCCACCATCAATATTCTTCCTCTCTACTTTCATCTCATGCGTGTTCTACTGTCCCACGGCACCTTTCTAACTTCTTAGCCTCTACATTCACTCTAACTTAAACATGCAAATCTAAAATTTGAAATTGGCATCCATATATGCAGTGTTTGTCTTTTGAAACCTGCATCACTTCTCTTAGTATATTTTCCATTTTATACTATTTTTTAAAGTTTCTGGAACTGATAGCTTCGTAGGAGCATTTTCTTGCTGAGGTAATTGAAAGCCTCTTTTGAATTAACTATTAAGAAAGGGGATGGCTAGTATGTCTTTGTTCTTTTCCAGAAAGCCTCAAGCTTGGTAATAACCTAAGAATATTTTTGGCAATTTAGAATGTTGTGTCATCATCCAAGATCACAGCTAGGACTCAGACAGATTTCAATTTTTGACCAGTAAAGTTCCAGTTTCTGTTTTTTTTGTTTGTTTTTGTTTTTGTTTTTTGAGGTAGGGTCTCACTCTGGTCCAGGCTGACCTGGAATTAACTCTGTAGTCTCAGGGTGGCCTTGAACTCATGGCGATCCTCCTACCTCTGCCTCCCGAGTGCTGGGATTAAAGGTGTGCACCACCACACCCAGCCAGTTTCTGTTTTTACAAGCTGCTGATTATGAGGACTGGTTCAACCTCAATGGCCTTCTAGTCTCCTAATATCTAGCTACCTTACAGTTCCACAGAGGACAGAGAAGACCCTCTCTTCACAGGGCACCGCATTTCAGGATATCACATGTGTACTGTACTGAGTAAGTGGACAAAAGAGTCAGAATATGTTCTAACTGTGGATCACAGGAAACAGGATATTGATTTCCTATGTATAGAACACTGATAGTCTATTCATGAAAATAAAGAAAAATGGTTAGACATGAACTTTAATTTAGGAGGAGGTGTTGTACCAAGGAAACACTGTACAATAACATTATCCAAGAGAAATAAGTAAGTTTTAATGACCATTATCAATGTGATTCAAGGGGAAAAGTAGGTTATTGTTTTCAGTATTGACCAAATGGCTGAACCTTCACCAGGCCCTTAGAGGGAACACCTGAGCCATAAGACACTGGAGAGGGTATGATGAAGACTGACATTAATCTTCTACAGCTTCCCTTCCACCCTTCCTCCCTCCCTCTCCCCACCTCTCTCTCTTCTCTCTAACTCTTATATTAGTTATCTTTTTCTTCCTTTTCTTAGTGGGCACTGACCTGTAACTCCCAGTACCAGCATGTGGCTATCATCCACAATGAGCTTTTGATCAGAGTGACATATAAGGTTTCCTAAAAGAAAGACAGATACCTGTCAGAGTACTTGATGACCCACCAAAGGTTAGTGGTAAGACCCTATTGCTGAAGACACCGTATGCAGTTGACACATAAAATGGAATTGCATTGTTGGAAGCTGGATGAGAGTCAGTCCCCAGACAGTTAGTGTGTCTAGTTCCAGAAGGTGCTACATGGGTGACTGGGGGAAAATGACCAATATCTGTCCAAGCAACTCATGGTCTAACCTACTTAGTAGCAAATAACCTGTTGTGATTCCCACACTAGTGCAAAAGTGGTACACAGCCATGGTGGGGAACCAACTGCTCTTGATTTGGCTAACTGATCTGCTCAGTGGTAAGGGACCCATAGCTGGAGCTGGGAAACAAGTCAGAACCATATTCAAACATAAGCCCATTCTCTATTAACAAGCTACCATCAATTGTGGGCTACAAGAGGGCCTACACCTATTGAATTCTCTATTAAGAAAGTAAGGGTTATCTAACTTGTCTGGTGCTAACTTACTCTCCATTGGAGAATCTGCTTCTCTTTTTCAGATAGATGTAGATCCTAATGAGACAGACACCCCATCATACCTCAAAAGGGCCCTGGCTGAAACTAAGAACAATTGGCAAAACAAGCAAGGGTGCTGTTTTCTTGGTGAACTGGAGCACAAGGGTGAAGGAGATCAACACCTCATCACTGAAGCAGACCAAAAATGAACCCAACATGGCTCAGGGAAATTTTGCAGAAGACGGGGTGGAAAGAATGTCAGAGCCACATGTTGGGTCATGATATGCAGAGATATTTATCCAACCCATAACTGTGGGCTAACTCCATACTACATGACCCATATACCTCAACAAGGAGGGGCCAAGGGGAGAAGTTATGTCACAAATGAACCTTATAATGGTACCAAACTTACTGTATTTCCTGAATACAAAACTAATTAATCAAAAAATAAAAATTTAAATAAAAAAGGGGAAGTGGGGGAGGGAGGGGATTGCCAAGGGATATTGTTTATAATTATGGAAGTTGTCAATAAAAATATTTTAGAAAAAGATGGATTAAGTAACAAGACAAGGTTAGGTACATTGTGATGAACATGAAAAATAAATAGAAGTCAAATAACTTAGGTTCATTCCTTCACTTCCCCATTTGGGAAGTAACCACCTTAACAAGCTGGAGTTCCATCAAACAAGACATTGGAAACTCCTTCAATAATAGTTTCCTAAGTATTTAGGCTCTGAATATGTCTCTCAAGGCTTTATAGTTAAAAACCTCTCTCTCTTTAGAGGCTGCACACTTGAACAACCCTACCCAGATTCTGTGTCTGAGCAATCATGTGCTCCATCATAAAAGGCAGATATTGGTTATTTATGATGAACTATGCCTCATTTCTCTTCTGCAAACAAATAATTCTGTGGCTCATTAGGCTAATCATTTTTTTTTTTCCTGATTTGTTCAACCTTTGCTGTGCTTTTTTTTATCAGCTGGTTTTCTCTGACCTCATTTTCTCCCTGAAAGCTGGAGTAATCAAATGAATGGCTGGACCTGTCAGTCTTATGCCATGACCTGTTAAAGTGAGATTCATCAGAAAAATTTCATTATGTTTTTGTTAGAACAGCTGTCAGAAATCTTTCATTCCTTCTCTCTAGCCCCATGGACTGACAGGTGACCGATACTCAAATGAAGGAAGTGAGGCATTTAAGAGTTTTATGTTGAGATGCCAACAGAGTCCAAAGTTTTTTTTTTATACATAATAATCTTTGCAGGAAAAGTTTTCTAGTAGTCAACAAGAGACAATTAAACTTGGGATCTTCTCCTTTCGTGAGATTAACGTAGGTGGAAGAATGCCCCAGCTTAAATAACTAATGTGTGTTTGGGCACAAGCACTAGTCCCCAGGGAAGACTTACATTGAAAATGGAAAACAGCATTTGCAAAGAGGATTTTAGTGTGTTGTTTGTTTACCTTATGAATAGTTATCCATTGAAGCAATTAACCCAGAAGTAGAATCATGGACTGAATTAGGAGAAAAAGAGAAAGAGAACTAGATATCAGTAGCTCAAACATGACCTTTCTTAGGTTAAAAATATGACCAATACAGCCTTTTACACTCCGTTCAACTTGAGGCCCTTGTTCTCCATTTTTCTTGGAGCATTTACTTTAGGAAACTTACAGTTGTAAATTCTTTCTTTCCTTCATTGAGATATAATCTTCTCCAAGCAAGAATGTTTTCCCTCCCAGTCTTGAATTAAATAATCATTGAGAACTGTAGAGCCCCTCTTTCTCCTCCTAGAATAGAGCCTAGGTTCTATAAGCAACAATTAGCAAACACAAATGACCTGGGCTCACTGACCAGCATCCTCATTAATGACCTTTAGGATCTGTCCATTTGCTCACAAATGCATTTCATAGCATTTGAAAATCTTGCCTTATTTATTTATTTATTTATTTATTTTTACTGGAGTTGAGTTTACTGTCTTTTCCCTGTTACAATAGTCTCCCTCCCATATTGCCATTACATTGAAGAATGGCTTTTTTGATTGTTCAACTGGTCTGATGGAGTTTTTTTTTTCTTCTGTAGTAGCCCCGGAGTATTTTCTTTACCTTTGTTTTCATTCTTTACAAACTGGCTTAGTCATATTTTAAGAATAAACAGTTTATGCATATCGTTTACCTGGTTTTGACTTTGTGTCTTTGGAGAACTGAGTCAACACATCCCGTCATACTAACTTTTATTGTCCTGGACTCAGTCCCCAGTTCTTACCTCTGATAATTACTTGTACATATAATTTGTGATTTTCTTTTGTCTTAAGAGACAAAAGAGAATATGCCATTAATGTCACTTGCTTTAATTCAGAGCCATATCCGCGTGCCACATTCAAGATGCTTTAGCTGGAAGCGTCAAGTGTCATTGTCTCTATAGGCATCGGCAGCAGATCACCACAGGACACAAGATCTTGGCTGAAAATCACTAACTACTTACCTTTGCTTGGTGGACTGATAATTATAGTCTGCAAAGCAGGGTCAATGTGTCTATATATTCTATAATATAGTACATAGCATCCTCAGTAAACTAGATAAAGGAATATGTTGCTTTCAGTCCCAAGGATCAGGATACACAAGGCAATGGCTCCAAGCTATCCTGAAAGGTGACTGATAAAGTGATTTTTTTTTGTTTTTGTTCATTTTTTCCAGGTAGGGTCTCATTTTATCTCAGGCTGACCTGGAATTCTTTATGTATTCTCAGGGTGGCCTCAAACTCACTGTGATCCTCCTACCACTGCCTGCCGAGTGCTGGATTAAAGGTGTGCTCCACCATGCCTGGCTAAAATGTATTTTTGTTTGTTCATTTGTTTGTTTCGAGGTAGGGTCTCACTATAGCCCAGGCTGACCTGGAATTCACTATGGAGTCTCAAGGTGGCTTCAAACTCACAGCAATCCTCCTACCTCTGCCTCCCGAGTGCTGGGATTAAAGGCGTGCACCACCACACCTAGCACTAAAGTGTATTTTTTTTTTAAATTTTTTATTTATTTATTTGAGAGCGACAGACACAGAGAGAAAGACAGATAGAGGGAGAGAGAGAGAATGGGTGCGCCAGGGCTTCCAGCCTCTGCAAACGAACTCCAGACGCGTGCGTCCCCTTGTGCATCTGGCTAACGTGGGACCTGGGGAACCGAGCCTCGAACCGGGGTCCTTAGGCTTCACAGGCAAGCGCTTAACCGCTAAGCCATCTCTCCAGCCCACTAAAGTGTATTTTTAACAATGGGTATAAAGTGTTGTCTGTGGACTTAGGTTGGACTGCTGAGCCATCTCAATCCTGAGTCGTCTGCTCATTTGCCCCTGACAGTTACT
The DNA here is from genome assembly GCF_020740685.1 of Jaculus jaculus. Lineage (NCBI taxonomy): Eukaryota > Metazoa > Chordata > Mammalia > Rodentia > Dipodidae > Jaculus > Jaculus jaculus. Next base: position 98,112,038 of record NC_059108.1, on the reverse strand, counting down.
GGACTTGGCTTGTTGCTCAAAAGCCTTCACTGAGCATCTGGCATTTG